>NC_136262.1:247465171-248115171 GCF_964187855.1 Myxine glutinosa
CACTTCGTGGAGCGTTCTGCTAAATCGTCCTCCTTGGACTGAACATTAACTTCTAATTTTCCGCCACCGTTGTGTGTCGCAGCTGTGGCCGGATGACAATAAAATAACCAACATCATCGGAAAACGATTAAAGTTATTGCACGAAGATGAAATCGTAAAGTGTCGGGTAATGAGTGTTTTGGTGAAGTGAGGCATCGCAAGCTGTGTGGAGAACGGTTGTGTCTTCAAAAACTAATGATTTGGATCTGGGTCACTGGATGCGGAATGTTAGTGAAGGGTGTGATAAATTGGCTTCCCATGCTTATCAAGTGGAAACCTATTATTTCAGAAATGTAACACATAATTCCACCTGGGAAAATACGGCAAAGATTCTTCTTCTATTAACTCTGTGAATTTGTTGAAGAGCTGTAGCTGCCAAATGCCTTTGGAGCCCATCGCTAGTTGCGGCAATATCATCCTTGTGTATCCGTGGAACCTGCGGAGATTTGAAAAGGTACCCCTGTGATGTTGGATTCCTTTTTTATTTTCCTCCTTCATTCCTGCTCCCCGGAGCTGAATGAACCCTGCAATAAAGCATAGTACATAATTATAGCACGTAATAGTTTGGATAATCCCTGACAGGTGTGTCATTTGTAAGCTTGGATTAGCTTGCGCTGTAAAAACAGGCAGCCATTCCCACCAGTTCATGGAATCAGTTTGGCTCACCGGTGGCAGGAGGCAAATTGTTTTACCATTTTGAGATCCACTGCGGGTCCTCACTCATCGTCTCGTTCCGATGATGGGATGTCAATCGGATGAGCTGGTTATGTCGTTGCTGATTAACCTTATATTCCCTAAATTGCCCTTCTTTGAAATCCATTTTTGTTTCACTTCTCAAGCTGTCAAATGCACTGGCTTAGTTATTAGGCCTCGAAGCAATGTTCATTTGGAAGTGGGTTCCTGAGATGTATCTTGTTTACTCCATTGTGCTTTGCTCTCTTATAAACCTCAGCATGTGGCTGTTGTAATCCTACCCTCACCCCTCTTCCTCTTCCCCTCCCCTCCTCTCCCCTCTCCTGCCCCCCCCCCCCCCCAAAGCATGTGGTCACAACATAGCATCTTTTTCCAATGCATATTCCTATTCCTTTTCCTCCACCTCTACTACCTCCACCACTTCCACTACCCATACCACTCTTACCATCCCTACATTTTTCATTCCACCTCGTACACCTCTTCCACTCCACTCCCACCACTCCCACCTTCTTCCACTCTCTTCTTCCACTTCCTTCTTCTTCTCTTCTTCTCTTTCTTCCACCACTCTTCCACTCCCACCTATTCCACCTCCACCCAATCTTCCTCCACCTCTTCAACATTCTCCTCCAGCTCCTCCACCCATTTACCACATCTACCACTTTGTCCAGCCCCAACAACTCCTTCCTCTTATTGTAGCGGCTACCGCTGGGTTTTCACAATCACCTTGCACCTATCAAGGACGCGGAGCGATCACCATGCCGGGCTCGTCCAGGACGCCCGGGCAGGCTCGCCCTCAACTTGCCAGGCCGCAGCCAGGACGCTGGGCCACGCCCCCTCTCACCTTTCCTGGGCAAACGCTCCGGGATAATATGTATATATATTGCTGCCCGATAAACGGGCTTTTCAGAGTGCCTGAGTGTTTGGTTTGATTAAAGCAACTCGGATGAATTCCAGCTTTTTGTCGCGTCCATTCTTCCGATCGACGTGGGAGCCCCAGCTCCTTCATTGGTGACCTACCGACATGGACACGGCAGTCGCCCTTAAACTGCCTACCTTCTGGGAGGCTCACGCGGCGGTTTGGTTCGCACAGGCGGATTCCCTGTTCGCCCTGCGAGGCATCACGGCCGACGACACCCGCTTCCACCATGTGGTAGCAGCGCTCGGTTCGGCCACCGCGGCCCGCGCCCTGAGCCTCCTCAAGAGCCCGCCAGCCGCTGACAAATACGGCACGATTAAGAAGCTTCTCCTCTACGCTTTCGCCCTCCCATCGGCAGAACGCGCACGGCGCCTGCTCGACCTGCCTGAGCTCGGCGACACGCGCCCTTCCGAGCGAATGGACTACATGCTTTCACTGCTCGGCGAGCACTCTCCGGAAATCCTGTTCCGGGAGCTGTTCCTCCGTCAGCTGCCTAACCCGGTACGCCTCGCCCTGGCAAGCACGACGATCACAGATCCCCGGGCCCTTGCCAGAGAAGCCGACAAGATCTCCGCCGCAGGACAGCGCATCGCAGCGGCGACATGGGACCCACCGCCGTCCGACGCAACACCCATGGCGCCCGAGCACCCGGCACGGTCGACGACCGAACTGCCGACGCAATTGGCGGCCGCTACCCCGAGCCGACCACCTCCAGCACGACGACCGGGGCCTCCACCTGACCAAGCGTGGTGTTACTATCATGCCAGGTTCGGACAGAAGGCCCGGACATGCCGACCCCCGTGCACCTTCGGCAGGCCGGGAAACGGCCGGGCCGGCGTTCATTACCAGCCATGAGCGCCGGCCACACGGGCAACTTACTGTTCATCACGGATAAAGCGTCCGGACGGCGCTTCCTGTGCGACACCGGCGCCCAACTGAGCGTCATACCCGCCTCTGACCAGGACAGGCAATCCGCGGTTTGCGGCCCCTCCTTGGTTGCGGCCAACGGATCGACCATCCGCACCTTCGGCCCGCGCAACGTCACCCTCTGCTTCGGCGGCCAACGCTTTGCTTGGACGTTTGTAACCGCAAACGTGCCCATGGCTCTGCTAGGCGCCGACTTCCTCTGCGCACACGGACTGCTGGTGGACGTCCAACGGCGTCGTTTAATCAACGCCGAAACCTTCAGCTCCCTGGTATGCACATTGAGCAGCTCCGCGCCGACCGAGCTGGCATGCGCCGTCCCGGCGGCGAACGAGTTTGCTCGCCTGCTCACGGAGTTCCCGGCCCTCACGCGGCCAACGTTTTCGGCCGTCGCAGTACGGCATCGGATCGAGCACCACATACCAACCACAGGCCCGCCGGTCTACGCCAGGGCCCGCCGCCTCGACCCAGCCAAGCTCGCCGTGGCGAAGGCCGAATTCGACGCGTTGGAGCACCTCGGCATCGTGCGGCGCTCCGATAGCGCGTGGGCCTCGCCACTGCACATCATGCCAAAGCCGGGGGGTGGATGGCGCCCGTGTGGCGACTACCGCCGTCTCAATGACGCGACCACCCCCGACAGGTACCCGATCCCGCATATCCAAGACTTCTCCGCCCGTCTGGCGGGACGGGTCATTTTTTCGAAAATTGATCTCATACGGGGATATCACCAGGTACCTGTCAGGGCGGCCGACGTCCCTAAAACGGCAGTCATCACGCCGTTCGGCTTATTCGAATTCTTGCGGATGCCATTTGGTCTCAAGAACGCGGCTCAGGCGTTCCAGCGCTTGATGGATGGCGTGCTGCGTGACCTGCCGTTCCTTTTCGTTTACCT
Organism: Myxine glutinosa; assembly: GCF_964187855.1. Lineage (NCBI taxonomy): Eukaryota > Metazoa > Chordata > Myxini > Myxiniformes > Myxinidae > Myxine > Myxine glutinosa. Next base: position 247,468,636 of record NC_136262.1, read on the forward strand.
GGACGACATCCTCGTCGCCAGCACGTCCCGGGCCGAGCACCTCCTCCACCTCCGAACACTGTTCGGGCGCCTCAGCGAGCACGGCCTCATCGTCAACCCGGCCAAATGCCACTTCGGCACGACGGCCGTTGATTTTTTGGGCCACCACATCACCAAGAACGGGGCCGTGCCGCCGCCAACCAAGGTCGAGGCCATCACCACGTTCCCGCGTCCCCGCACCATAAAGGCCCTGCAGGAATTCCTGGGAATGGTGAATGTTTATCACCGCTTCGTGCCCCGCGCTGCTCAACTCATGCGGCCCCTCTACGAAGCCCTCCGGGGCAAGCCGGCCAAGCACGACATCGCCTGGTCCGCAGCAATGGATGCGGCCTTCCAAAGCTCAAAGCGGGCCCTCGCCGACGCAACACTGCTCGCTCACCCGGTGCTCAACGCTCCCATCGCCCTCACCACGGATGCCTCCGACTACGCGGTGGGCGCCGTACATGAGCAATGGGTGAACGGGGTTTGGCAGCCACTCGCTTTTTTCAGCCGGCAGCTCCGGCCGAACGAGCTCAAATACAGCACGTTTGACCGGGAGCTCCTCGGTCTACACCTGGCCGTCCGCCATTTCCGCCACCTCCTGGAGGGCCGACCTTTCACGGCGTTCGTCGACCACAAGCCGTTGGTTTACGCCATGGCCAAGGTCACGGAGCCGTGGTCGGCCCGCCAACAGCGCCACCTCTCCGCCGTGTCGGAGTTTACCACGGACATCCGGCTCGTCGCCGGCAAAAACAACGCCGTGGCCGACTGTCTTTCCCGGGCCAGCGCGAACGCGGTCCACCTGGGCGTGGACTTTGCGCTTATGGCGGCGGACCAAACCACCGACACCACGGTGCAAGCCCTCCGGGCGGCGGACACGGGCCTCCGCCTGGCCGACATCCCCTTCGCGGACACTGTCCTGCTCTGCGACGTCTCCCAAGGCCAGCCTCGCCCCATCGTGCCCGTCACCTGGCAACGCCGCATCTTCGCCTCCCTCCACGGCCTTTCCCACCCGGGCCGGAAAGCTTCCCAGAAGCTGGTGTCGGCGCGATTCGTCTGGCACGGCCTTCGTCGGGACGTCCGCGATTGGACCAGCACCTGCACGGCCTGCCAACGGGCCAAGGTCCACCGACACACCCAGGCCCCGCTGGCACCTTTCACCGTGCCCGAACGACGTTTCGACCACGTCAACGTGGATCTGGTGGGCCCCCTCCCCCCGTCACGGGGGTTCACACACCTGCTCACCATGGTGGACAGGACCACCAGGTGGCCGGAGGCCGTTCCCCTCGTCTCCACCACCACCGCCGACGTGGCGCAGGCTTTCATCGCCACCTGGGTCGCCCGCTTCGGCGCACCGGCGGACATCTCGTCAGACTGCGGACCACAGTTCACCTCCGAGCTGTGGGGCGCGGTCGCCCGCAACCTGGGGGTCAAGCTCCACCGTACTACGGCCTACCACCCCCAAGCAAACGGGTTGTGCGAGCGATTCCACCGCTCCATGAAGGCCGCGCTCATGGCCGGCCTTCAAGACGGCGGTTGGGCCGACCGGCTGCCGTGGGTCCTTTTGGGCCTCCGCACGGCCCCCAAGGAGGACCTCCAGGCATCCACCGCCGAGCTTGTCTATGGCCAGGCGCTACGCGTCCCGGGCGAATTTGTGCCCGACGCTACCAGTCCCTGGTCCGCAGCTCACCAGCGCTCGGACCTCCAGGAGGCCGCCCGACGGTTTGCCCCCGTGCCAACATCCCACCACGGTGACCCCCAGTCCTACGTCCCCCCAGCACTTCGCACAGCGGAGTATGTTTTTGTGCGTCACGACGCACATCGGGGGCCACTCCGGCCGCCGTACGACGGGCCCTTCCGGGTGCTGCGACGGGACGACAAGTCGTTCGTCATCGACATCGGCGGCAGGTCGGACCGGATTGCGGTGGACCGCCTCAAGCCGGCGCACGTGGACGTCGACCACCCACCACGGGTGGCCCTTCCGCCGCGGCGAGGCCGCCCCCCATCCATGGTGCCCCCCACTCGACCGCCCACCACCACACCGGACCCCCTCCCACGACCCGCCAGGGGTCGCTTCGGCCGGGTCATCAGGACCCCCCTCAAATTGACCCTGCCGGTGCAAGTCGATTCTGGGGGGACGTGTGTCGCGGCTACCGCTGGGTTTTCACAATCGCCTTGCACCTATCAAGGACGCGGAGCGATCACCATGCCGGGCTCGTCCAGGACGCCCGGGCAGGCCCGCGCTCAACTTGCCAGGCCTCGGTCGGGACGCTGGGCCACGCCCCCTCTCACCTTTCCTGGGCAAACGCTCCGGGATAATATGTATATATATTGCTGCCCGATAAACGGGCTTTTCAGAGTGCCTGAGTGTTTGGTTTGATTAAAGCAACTCGGATGAATTCCAGCTTTTTGTCGCGTCCATTCTTCCGATCGACGTGGGAGCCCCAGCTCCTTCATTATCATAATTTTGTTGCTCCGGGAACATTTAGTCATGATGAGAAGAAACCTGATTTGAAACACAAATTTTGTGTTAGAAGTTTGTGGTCTTCAAATATATATCGCCTTAATATCAACCTCATGGGTGGACAGATTAAATTAATTGATTAATTAATTGATTGATTGATTGATTGTTGTGCTGCATCGATTCTCACTCACAAATGTGAAACACACTCCTTGCCAAGCACTTCAAATTGCATTGAGCTATATATTTATTTTTGGCAGTTTTTGCCATGAAGGGTGTTTGTAATGGAATAGTCTGCTTTACCCTGTTTACGTGAACAAAACTTTGACGGCAGGTTATTTTGACAGTCGCATTTTAATGTCAGAATCATTTTTCTGATATGCCTCGAGCTGCTTTCTGGTGCATTTGAAGTCAGTTGATGCTGCACCCTGGAGTACACTCGCTTGTAGGGAGCTTTGAGGCAGATGTACCATCTGCATTCGGAATGTTGGACTCCGCAGTTTTGTTTAGCAACAACAAGCTTTTTATTTGGTATCCCTGGCCTAATTCCAAAATACTGGTATGGGATGAGGAAGGGCATGTTTGACCCTCTTGCCTCATTGCGACACTTGCCTGTCTAAAACCACAGCGTTTAGTCACTAAAGCTCTGTGTGTGGTGAATGAGAAAGTATCTGTTCAGTTCAGGAATTACTTAAAAGCTTTCAGCTTTAATACCCGCTTCCTTTAACAACACCAGGTGCCGCATACAGAGTGGCCTACAAAATGGGAACGGCCATGGAAAAACTGTACAATGCATTTTTGGAAACTGCGATGAAAGGTCATCTAGGACCAGAACAAATGATTGCAAGAGTGTTGCTCTGCTCTGAGACGATGTGTGTGATTCTGGTGAAATGGCACGCGGGGCATTATTCGGGACGAAACGGGCACCATGAAGAAACACGATTGTTCGACTTCACAGAGAATTTAGAGAAAGACACACTGTGAGTGAACAGGATAGGCCTCAGCCACCTCAATGTGCACGTGGGGAGAGGGGTGGAGGCACTTAAAATTGCAATGAATCAGTCCCGACAAGTCAAATACAAAGGCAAAATGGTGGTTACGTTGAACACGTTCGTAACTATATATATATATATATATATATATATATATATATATATATATATATATATATATATATATATATATATATATATTGATATACAGTTCATGGGAAAATTACATAAACAGACCGGGAATCAAACCCAGGGCCTCTGGAAAACCGTATCAGTGCTCTGCCATCTGAGCTATCTGGGCAACCCTGACCGAGCATGCAATTTTTCCACACATATGATTGCCAATCTTTCCGTCACTGCTTCTGGGGCACTCGCTGCCAACCATAGGAGCACCAACGGCCTGAACACGAGAGGGTCTTTCTCCAATGGGGGGGACAAATCCATGTCTGCTATTATAAACACCACTGGGGGCGTAGTGAAACAATTACATTAATAAACAGTATTATAAATAATTAAATTGATATACGTGGGAAAATTATATGCCCAATCCAGAAATCGATCCCAGGCAGAGGGTTCGATACCTGGTCTGGCAGAGCACTGGTACTGTTCAGCAGAGGACCTAGGTTTGATTCCTCATCTGGTTGTGTAATTTTTCCACATATGTCAATTTAATTATTTATAATACTGTTCATTAATGTAGTATATATATATATATATATATATATATATATATATATATATATATATATATATACACACACACACACACACACACACACACACGAGCTCCCTTTCAATGCAGGAGGAGGTTTTCATCATGCCCATCGAGCCCGTGCAATGGTTGCCAACCTATGTTTGATTGTCCGTTCTCTATCCTTTTTAACTGCTGATCATCAAGTAAGGAAGCAGCAGGCAACATTTTTTTGTTTGGTATGACTCGGTCGTGGTCTAGCTCAAAACGCCGACCTCTCGGTTACAGAGCGGATACTTTGCCCATGACATCACTGATGTAATCTTGTTCATAATCCGAGGCCGTTTCTTATTATTCAACATTCATATTGTTTCCTTGTTCACATTTCAAATAAAGAATGTTCAGTTGTGTCATATATTGTGGCCTTCAGTTATATTTCACTTTCTACTTAATGTTAAATATTGATCATTTTCCTTCAATGGAACTCAGGTGTTTCAGGGTAATGTTTTCTTCTGGGAAGTGAAAAGCGGATTAGAGAAGACTAATGTTTACAGATTTGCGTGAAGTGAAACGAGAGTAAGTAGTTTGCAGACCCGTGGCCCAGTTATCAACGAGAATTCCCGATGGGAAGCGGTGCACGGAGTCCAAGGCATTGAAAATCAAGGGAGCAACTCTTCGCCGCAGATCCTAAAAACGCTTCTGAGCAAGTAGGGAGTGAGAGTTACTGCAGACAGTAGTTTGGCATCGGCATTCCAATCACGTTTCATTCTTGCTTATACTTGTAGGCGAGTTTCCACCCCGACACCCCGGATGCAGTTTGCTCACGCAACATCACCTGCTCTGCATTAGGCGCAACATCACCCACCCTGCATTGGGAGACCGCTTCCCCGCCTGCCTTGCTTTGTTGTGCCTTGACAGCTGCATCGTTAGCCGTCTTCCTGGGAGAGTTCTTGTAGAATGCTCTGCAGAATTGATTGGGCAGAACGGAGCTGATTGAACACAACGGAAATGCTCTTTGCCTGCCTTTCCTCCTTACTGTTCAGACTTGCTAACTCAATGCGGTGACCGTTAAATGTCTCCTTCTGCTCTCATGACGCCAACTTCCCCTTCACATCTTATTCGCATCTTCTTGGGCACGGCCCTCTTTGGTTATCCGATCCTGTGACCCGCTTGGTGGTGCATATATTTGCAATATTGGATTGGATCTCTTTATTCCAGCCAATTGAGGTTTCACGCAGGGCTCGTCTCCTCCATCCCTGCATATTGAGAGCTCGTCTCCTGCAATGGGAGAACTGGAGGTTACATCTCCAAGCTTTCCCTGTTTAAAATATTGAACGCCAGCAGCAGGTGGTGAATATTTATCCAGCACTGGCAGATTTTCATCCTTTTGAAATTGTGACAGTTTGTCGTTTCGGGCGTAATGGCTACAGTGAGTCACACTCGTCTGCGTGCAAAGGCCGGTTCAGGCACGAATCTCTTTGGCCTTGCTTTCTTGTTAGTTTTTTCCCCACCCCCGGAGCACGTGTTCAGATAACAACGTGTGGAATTCTTTCTGTCAGCATGTGCAACTGTATTGGTGCTTGGAGCCGTGCACATAATTTGGTTCATGTTACACTCCATTAAATATGGCTTCATTCAAACAATCGTTTCTTCTCTCAGGCGGACTTGGAGGTTCTGATATATTACGACTTCTTTTTCTTGAATGGCGTATCTCTACTGATGGATGTTCGCTGTGTTAAAGTGTGGTTAATGTTTTCCTCCTGGTTATAAAATGGGGAGTTGGTGAACTCGAAAAAAGCCATATATAGGAGTTTGTTGATTTTCTGAAATCTGGACTTAACCGAAATCCGAGCAAAGTCCACGTTGGTGGTGATGCTCCCCTGCAGATTTGTTAACCCCCATGCACACCTTGCTGACCCAGGTCATATTTCAGGTTTGGCAGTGGAAATTGATTATCTATGGCACTGATCATTTGCACGGACACACACACACACACACACACACACACACACACACACACACACACACACACACACACACACACACACAAACACACACATGCAAACACACACAAACACACTTACATATACATATTAGGGTGGCCCTTAAATGGGGTGAAAAATGTTAATTTGAATGTTCTCATGGCCTAATTGTGATCCATTTGGGATACAAACACTGCAGTCAAAATTTCATACAAGTCTGTTTATATAATTTTAGAGGTAGTCCAGGCACCTTCAAGAATCAAGATTTTATATATATATTTTTTTATATATTTTATATTTCTAGTCCATAGATATGATGATTATTCACAAGCATGTTTTATCAAACGTTGTTTATTTATTTCTGTGATACATACCGTATTATCTGTGATATGTGTTTTTAGTGTTACGTGACCTCAATCACATGGCCTACAGGGGGAAATGTTCAAAGGTGCTGGACTACCTCTAAATATTTATGAATTTAGCTGACATTTGGCCTGGTTTGATTTTAGGGCAAGTGGACCAGTTGTGAGACGGTGAGAGCGTAGTATTTCAAACTTTCAAAAATAAGGGCCACCCTACTACATATACATATATATGTATATGTATGTATATATATATATATATATATGAATGATCGTTTTTAAGGCCATTTCCCCCGCTAGAGCGGGGGTTAGCCTTGTGGGCCCAATGACAATCATGGTTCCCTGTTTCAGGCAATGTTTTTATGGCCAGATGCCCTTCCTGACGCCAACCCTTGGTCGCCTCTTACGATGCGCAGGGATACGGTGTACCTATTCCAAGCCGGGGTACACACCGGGATCATTCATCCCAGCAAGCTGGTACTCAATTTGCCAACCTCGGAAGGATGACAGGCTGAGTCAACCCCCCTGGCGTTAATTCAGCGATCGACCGGGATTCAAACCCAGGATCCTAGCATCCCAAGCCGGCACCCTAACCGCTAAGCCAACACCAGGGTGTGTGTGTGTGTGTGTGTGTGTGTGTGTGTGTGTGTGTGTGTGTGTGTGTGTGTGTGTGTGTGTGTGTGTGTGTGTGTGTGTGTGTGTGTGTGTGTGTGTGTGTGTGTGTGTGTGTGTGTGTGTGTGTGTGTGTGTATATATATATATATATATATATATATACACACACATACTGTATATAGGTATAATATATATATAATATATATATATATGTATATTGTATATAATTATGTATACTGTATATGAAGCTAGTTATCTGTAATTTTAACCTTTCCTCTTTGTGAGAAATACATTTGGGGGGTGATAACCATAGGCTGGGGAAAACAAAAATAAAAGGTGAACAGTGATCTGAAAATATCACCATTTTGGTTTCCTTACATATTTCGAAAAATTATTTTGGCACAAACTTCTGAGCATGGCTTCAGGATGAAATACATTTTCATTCATCCGAATTTTGCCAGTGCAAGCAATGATGACATTGGAAAATACAATTTGAATGTTTTTTCATTTCAAATGGTGTGGAGATAGCTGATGCACATGAAACCAATTTCGTTGGATTCAGAAATGCCGAATGTCCGCATCGATAAATTGTTTTCTGTGAATACATCAAACCTCATTCCTGTTCAAGGTGTGCCATTATTTGTTTCATCACAAGTTTACCTATAGCTCTGTTCACTAATGTTTTGTTTCTAGATTTGAGTTTTCCTCATTGACGCCAATACGTGTGCTTTGAGAGCCATTTTCGCCCTCTCGAAAACATGTTTTGTGGAGGTTGAGCCTTTCCTCTCCATGGAGTGTGTTTACCATAGCCAGCTGCGTTGCTCCACTCTTGTGGCAACGGCGACGACGTTCTAACCGCTCCCTTTAATGACACTGCTGTCTCTGTCTTTTAGACATTCGCTCCTCTGGTGGACAGGATCGGACTGGGCTCTCTGGTGCCCGTGGAATTTTTTGGCGACCGTGCCAGAGATTTTGTAACGTCCAAGGCTACCCTTCGACCTTTCCTGGTAAGATCGCATTCCCATGTGTTCCTGTGAATGTCTGCCTTTTAAAAGGTACCCGGCTCTTGCCGCCAGGCCTTACCTGCCTATCATCCTGTACTGAGCACATGATCCCCGATTGAAATTTGACATTGGGTGGGGTGGTTAGTGGAAGGGTTGGGGTCATACGTGGTCTTAGTCACTGGTCGTTACACTCGATTTCTGACTCCTTGCGTCTGCTCTTCACAAATTATCGCACAAATGAGTGGCAGGGATTGAAACATGTCCGAGCAGGATGTGGTTTGTGTACTCAGTGCATGAAGGGTGGTGTACGTACATGCGTATCAAATTGTTGTTTGATTTTGTCGTCCTGCTTGTTAGTCCCCTACTGGTGTACACCGGAGGGGACTATAGGTTTACACTCCGTCCCTCCGTCCGTCCGTCAGTCTGTCAGTCCGTCACGCAAAGAACAGCTTTCCGGACTTCTTTTCTAAACGCTTAATGCTAATGATTTCAAACTTGGTAAATGGTTTCCTCATGATAAGTTACAGATGAAGTTCGAACTTCACGACGTTTCGATCATTTTTGACAAAGTTATGGCACTTTGAACTTTGGGAATTTCCCCAACAGTTTTCTGGACGACAGACTGCCGGTAGGGGACATGTATGCAGCGCAATACTCAGAATGCTTGTTTACACAATATTATCCACAGAAGGTTTTATTGTAACGATGGTGGAACCATCTGAGAATATAAAATGAAAACTTGTTCGATTGAACGCCTTTATATTCCACTTGGAATACTGCACAGTGTACACAGATTGATGATGGTTTGTACATTTTCTTTCCCTTCACACAACCTTGTTTGGTGACTAAACAACTAAACTAGTTCACGGACTCTCAAATGAGAATGTGTGGCACTATCATTCACATGTAGAACATTTGTTTTTGTTTTTGTCTCTGTCTGGATTGCTCGGAAGATGTAAAACAACAAAAAACTAGTAGGGTTGTGGGGGAGCGTTTGGTGGTTGGTAGGTGGTGGAGAAAGTTAGGCACCATAATGAACATGGATACACGGTTGACGAGCCGTTGCTTGGTGGGCATGTTTTCCAAACTTCTTGCCATTATGAACGACGAGCACAGCTTGTTCATTGAGCGTCTGCTCCTTGGCGCTGCTTAGTATGAACAAAAGCCCGACTGTCCACAAACCGGGCACAGCGGCGGAGCTCGAGATGGGCAGCCACATAAGGCCCTGGCTCCCGTTACACCATGTGCCCAAAAGCAGAGAAGCTCAGAGCCGAGTGGCAGCTGGCCTTCGCTTTTGCTATGCAGATTATGAACCACTGCACAAACCCCTTTTCATAAGACACGGTGCACACAGCAACTGGAATTCGGACGTCTGTTGGTGGCTGGTGCTGCAATGGGTGTGCTGACGCTTTCCTCGGACGATGTCTCGTGTTTCCATGAGAACTCGAAAGCATGCATGGTGTCGCGCTTGATCCCGGTCTACAAAACCACCATGGATATAACCAGACTCGGTGGTGTAATGGCTGCAGCGTCCACTCTGAGTCTGTGAGATTGGGAGTTCGAACCTCGGCCTAGTCATACCAAAGACTTTAAAAATGGTACATGGTGCGTGCTTCCTTGCTTGATGCTCTGCATTTAAACAGAACGCAGCACGGACAAAACAGCCATATGTTGGCAACCTTTGCGTAGGCTTGATGGACTGAATGGCCTACTGCTTTGAACTTCCTTTAAGGAAACCTGTATTATAACCCCCTCCCTCCAAAGAAGTAATCAAACAATCCCAACAGCCAATAGCCACATAATTATTTATTCATGAGGCACTTTCTCTGAGGTCGATTTAAGTGATCACAGTTTTTCCGGCCTTACTTTTACAGCACTCAATATCACACCATTGCTTTGGGTGTTAAAATATGATGTAGGATTCCAGGGTTATTACCTGGGTGTTTGTTGTGGACAAATTGTAGTTTGTTTTCATCGTCTTAATCATGAAAAGAGAGCAGAAGAAATGTGGCTAACTCTATAATACGTCATGCAAGACTAAATCCTTGTTTGAAAGTGTTTTTATGCATTTTGGTGGCGATTCCACGGTTCGTTTGGAGAGATGAGATGTTCACGCGTTGTACTCTTACTGATTATAAAGAGGGAGAGAGACTGCTAAAGTCTGTCGAAAACAGAAACCCAACTTGTCTTTGACGGGGAATTTATGGGCCCTGCGCCTCTGATTCATGTTGGGAGAATGCCAATGATTTCCCATGCCTGGGCTTCCATTTAATTCTGAAGTATAGAGTGGCATGGGGAGCCCTAGTCCACAGAGAGGAATGCTATTCCATTGCACTGCAGAGGATATAATATACATCATGTGGAGTTGGGAAGAGCAAAGGAAGGTCTTCAACTGGTGGAGTATATTTTATTTGGCTAGTTTGGAAATCTGGTCGGATTGGTCTTACTTTGTGGGGAGACCAAGGGGCTTGAAGGATTTCAGTTCTTCCAGACACTCTTCTAGACATTAGTCAAACACTCACATTTTCAATTTGTTTGGGGGTTGGGAGGGTCGGGGGAGGTGGAGAATGGTGGGTTGGAGATGTTGAGGATGTTAGGCCTGCCTGCATCAAACCTCATGTTCTCAGATGTAAATTAGTCATTGCTGACTTAAACCATCAGACGGATTATGCTGCTTTAGCCTACATGTTGTGGGGCTGAGAAACTCTACTGCACAGAATGGAATAATCTGCAAAGTGGAGCAGTGTTACTCGGTGAAGTAGGGAGTTCGTTGTGATCGACCGAAAGAGAGAATTGGCTGAATAGAGCTTCCTTGGAAGACACCAGCCTCATTGGGAAGTTTGGAAGAAAATACGCCAATGAGAGTGACTGATGACGGTTGTGTGTGCTGACGTGTGTGAGTGACCCAGTGTGCTGATGATAGTTGCGAGGCAGGAATTGAGAGTGCTTTCTGTGCCAATGTCAGCAATGCTTAGCTGGAGGGCTTTGTGCCAGATCATGTTTTATGTGTGGGATGTGCCAACAAAGATGGCGCTGCTTTGTTAGTTGAGGTTCAAGACCTTCAACCAGTGTTTGGAAAATGAAAGCATGTTCACTAGCTGAGGTGTTCAGATGAAAGCTTGCTTCTACTTAGAGTCCTTTAAGTTAGGGATGACATCATATAATCTGAAATTATACTTTACTTTGGAGATCGATGGGCTAAGTGTTCTGCGACTGAGTGGATCGGCATTGGCATCCTCACGATGGACCAGGGTGATGCTGCTCACTTTATGAGATGGAGAAAGACAACCATGGGGAAATTACCATGAACGACTCCGCAAAAATGGTGGTGTACACTGTACAATAGTGACATGGGTTTGCATAAGTTTCTATCAACACCAGTCTTGCACAATGCATTGTTAGCAAGTCAAGAAGTGGTCAATATAGATCATGTGCACACACCGGGAACCAACTTGATTAGAGTCCATCAGTTCATAAATGAGATATCACAGGTGGGTATGTTGTTACCCTGTGCTCGCGAAACGAAAAGCAGCGTTAAGCATTCGGTTGTGTACATATGTGCATACGTGTGGCGTGTCTGCATATTTTATATCCATTTTCTCAGCAACTGTTGGTCCGATTGACATGAAATTGTACCATAGGAGTGCCTCCACCTGTAGAATATATTTATTCTTGGGTAAAATGCCAGGGGCATAGAAAAGGCCTCTTTATGTAAGGGTATGTGCCATGTGGCAAAATATAGAAAAGAAGGGACATTCAATAGCTCATAGAAAATGCCAAACAATACAAAATAAGGGGCGTGCAAAAAATCTTGTGTGTATGCTGGACTACCCTTGTGTTCTGAGGAGGGACCAAGTAATACTCAAGAAAAGTTCATATGAAGGGGTGCAAATTTGATTCATACACCTGCATGAAGAAGTAAATGTATTTTATTTGCCAGATGTAGGGTGCCCCTTTATTATATATTTTTATTTTATATTTTTATATATTTACTTATGTATATATATATATATATATATTTATATATATTTAATTTTAAAGCAAAAACTACAGCACTTAGGTGGAATTTGTTTCGAAAGCCATTAACTAGATCTATTGGCCGATGTATATTCCAAGTTTCAGCCAGTTTCAATGTATAGTCGTTGAGATATGAGCGCCAACACATTTTGGGCGGGCGGACGGATGGACACCAACGTGATTTCGATGGTTTTCGAAATAACACTCACTCAAGAATGCATAAACGGACGTTGCTGAAATTTTGAACATATTACCTCAACGTACAAAACATATACTTCTGAAATTTGCAGCCGATTTCGTCCAGTAGAAGCCGAGAAACGTATTTTCAGTCCCCATGTAAAAGCTGCATGCAGAGAAACGATCCCTTATATGAAGGGAGGGGCGCTTTGCACCTCCCTTTGATTCATAATTATGACGTCATAGGTCATGTGGTATGGACGCCATCTTGGAAAAACGTTACACCTCTATATCTCCCAAACCGCTCAATGGAAAAAGTTGAAACATGGCTTTTTGTCAAGTACTCCTCATGGGGAATATGATATGTTAATGATGATGTCATTGGTGCTTTCATTATGACATCATAATTTGACAAGTACAACGCTTGATCTGATCTGTATTAAAAATGAAAATTTCCCTTGCAACTGTTAGTCCGATGGACACGAAATTTGTACCATTGGTGCGCCTCCTCCTGTACAATTTTTAATGATAATTATGACGTCGTATGTCACGTGGTACAGGTGCGATCTTGGAAAAATCAAAAAACGTTACACCACTAATCCACTATATCTCCGAACCGCTCCATGGAAAAAATGTAAACATGGCTTATTGTCAAGTACTCCTCATGGGGAATATGGTATGTTAATGATGATGTCATTGGTACCTTAATTATGACGTCATAATTCGACAGGGACAACACTTAGTCATCAATTTGAAATTTAATGAGCGTGATCTACGCAACAATTATATTAGAGAATATAAATTTATGATGTAATCGCTTACGTGGTCTGGCAGCCATATTGGATCAAAGAAAAAAAAACCTTTAAAAACAAGAGTTGGCTAGCACCAAGTTGACTGTGCAGGGTAAGTATCCTATGAATACCATCTCGTTTGATTTCTGACTGCCCTTATGATATAGATTTATAATCTATGTGCTCCTGATAATGCCTGGAATAAGAGAGGTGCAGGGAAGATGGGATTACCGGCGATGCTGTAGATAGAACGAGTAGGTTGAAGACTTGATCAGGCAAAAAACACCGTGCCCTTTAACTAATGTTAACACAATTAATGACACTTAACTTATGTTGCTATGGCATCAAATTAATTAGGACATCTACAACAAAATAACAAATGAGAATTTTCTTTGTGGATTTTATTCCTCGTGTCAGAGCTGAGAACAAACACTCAATGTGTCTTGTAATTACCTATACCGACTGCACAGCACAATTGCTTTTTATCGTTACTTTAAAGTTTATACACAATGAATGCGTGTTTTCATTTGTTTTTAACCAGTGCTTAATGTTTGATATTTCATAAACAGAGACATATGGATGTAGCTTGCTGACTCGGTGCGTTTCCGGTCTAACGTGGTCTGGACTCCATGCTAAGAATCATCGTTTTGGAATGTCACCAAGCCATTATTTTTAGAGGGACCTCTGATACGCAACCAGTTTAATTTGATAGGTGTGACCACATAATGCAGATTATCTTATTTGTTCGCTGTCATCACTCGTCAATGAGACTGGTTTACCCAAATATATACATGTGGAAATGTGGGTTTAGAGCTCCAAGACGTCAGAAACTAGAACCGTGCTCGGTAGAGCACATACCCTCCTCCAGGCTGAACAGGTTACTTTTTTTTGTCCCACTGATAGGCCGTATCTGCATCCGGGTCTTAACCAAAATCTGATTGGCTTGTTCTTATCACCCAGCTAACTCATCCACCGAGTTTTGTCATTATCCATCTGCAACTTGAAATATCATGCTATATATCATTTTTTTTACCAATCTCTCAATTGTGAAGAATCACTTTTTAAAATTCATAGTATCTCGATCTGGATCTGGATCCTCAGCAACATTTCATCAATTTGTCCTCGTCACACACCCAACCTGTCCACCAGGTTTCATCTAAATCCGTCCATAACTTTTTGAGATATCCTGCTGACAAACAGACAAGCAGACTGACAAACAGGGGTGAAAACACAACTTCCTTCCACCTTTGGTGGTGGTGGTAATTATAATGCAATTGGCATGGTTTCTGAGATGGTAGCATGCTATAATTGCATCATTATATGAATCTTCTAGTGGCCATTTTTTTTTCAATGATCAACTCAAAATGTGAATCGAGTGCAAAGAAGATGGAATAAACTGTGCTTATCCGTGCATGCTTTAAAAATTAAGGATGGCTACGTTTCATTTTGAGGTGCATAAACTTTAGCTTGCTGTGAATGGACATGCATTACTGCCATTGCATTCATAAAACTGCACTGTCATTGTCATGTTGTGACGACTTCAAAAGGAGGGGAGAGCATTACTGGAAGCCAAAATGAATGTTGAGATATTTTGTTTACTAGCAACGGTACCCGCCCTCCGGCCCTGCGGGGCTTCAATTGGGAGGCCCAAATGAAAAGGCAAAATATCAGAAATTGAAGGCTTTTTTAATTTTAAACGATTTATATAAACATCCGTTAAATATCACACGCAAATCATCAAAATCTAGAGTATTTATAGAATTTCAATAAAAGCCACATCACTGTTCATATCGGTAAATATTATTCCATCGTTTTTGGAAAAACTGGAAAATTGGAAAAATTGGAAAAACAATATAGACTATTTTACTCCAGGGGGTCCCAGGATTACCCACCCAAAATTCCGTTGCGATCGGTGCAGCCGTTTTTGCGGAACCTGGGAACAGACAGACGGACGGATGGACGGACAGACAGACAGACAGACAGACAGACAGACAGACGGACAGACAGACATTTGGTGAATGGGCACATTATGCCAGGGCATTGCCCAAATGTCCTTATCTTTGTCAATGTGTGCAGGTGAAGAGCTCGCAAATAAATGTATACATTAATAAATTAGAGTTAATAGATCATGAATCCCCACATAGTGCTACTTCAATTTAACTTAAATGTTCATAAAATAATGATTTTAACAATCATTTTTTTAAAAAAAATCTGGAAGTTTAGTGCTATACACCACCCCGTATACACCACCCACGTATACACCACCCCAATGAACGTGTAGCGGTTACCGCTGGGTATACACAATCGCCTTGCACCTACCGAGGACGTGGCCAGGGAGCGATCACCATGCCGGGCTCGTCCAGGCCGCCCGGACAGGCCCAGACGCGCCTCTCCCGGGCATGCCCGGACTCGCCGTTCCCAGGCTCGCCCGAGCCGCCCGTGCACGCCCGGTCTCGTCTTTCCCGGGCACGCCCAGCCTCGCCTTTCCAGGGCTCGCCTAGGACGCCCGGGCATGCCCGCTCTCGCCTTTCCAGGGCTCGCCCAGGGTGCCCGGGCATGTCCAGACTCGCCTTTCCAGAGGACGCCCGGGCACGCCCGCTCTCGCCTTTCCCGGGCAAACGCTCCGGCATGATGTGTATATATATTGCTGCCCGATAAACGGGCTTTTCAGAGTACCCGAGTTTGATATGTGCAATAAAGCAACTCGGACGAATTTCCGTCTTTGGTCGCGTCAATCCTTTCGACTCGCGTTGGAGCACAGCTCCTTCATTGGTGACCCACGACATGGACACGGCAGTTGCCCTTAAACTGCCTACCTTCTGGGAGGCTCACGCGGTGGTTTGGTTCGCCCAGGCGGACTCCCAGTTTGCCCTGCGAGGCATCACCGCCGACGACACCCGCTTCCTCCATGTGGTAGCAGCGCTCGGCTCCGCCACCGCGGCCCGCGCCCTGAGCCTCCTCCAGCGCCCGCCAGCCGCTGACAAGTATGGCGCGATCAAGACGCTCCTCCTCGACGCTTTCGCCCTCTCACTGGCAGAACGCGCACGACGCCTGCTCGACCTGCCCGAGCTCGGCGACACGCGCCCGTCCGAGCGAATGGACTACATGCTCTCGCTGCTCGGTGAGCACTCTCCGGATTTTCTGTTCCGAGAGCTGTTCCTCCGCCAGCTGCCTAACCAAGTACGCCTCGCCCTGGCAGGCACGCAGATCGCGGATCCCCGCGCCCTCGCCAGGGAAGCCGACAACATCTCCTCGGCAGGCCAGCACATCGGGGCGGCTGCCTGGAGCCCGCCGCCATCCGAGGCGATGCCCATGGCGCCCGAGCGCCCTGTGCGGTTGGAGGCCGAACTGCCGGTGCAACTGGCGGCTGCCACGCCGTGCCGACCGCTTCCAACACGACGGCCGGGGCCTCCGCCTAACCAGGCGTGGTGTTATTACCACGCCAGGTTCGGACGGAAGGCTCGGACGTGCCAACCCCCGTGCACTTTCGGCAAGTCGGGAAACGACCGGGCCGGCGTTCATTACCAGCCATGAGCGCCGGCCACTCAGACAACTTGCTTTTTATTAAGGACAAAGCGTCCGGGCGGCGTTTCCTTTGCGACACCGGCGCCCAACTGAGCGTCATACCCGCCTCCGAGCAGGACAAGCAGACCGCCGTTTGCGGCCCCTCCTTGGTCGCTGCCAACGGATCGGCCATACGCACCTTCGGCCCGCGCAACGTCACCCTCTGCTTCGGCAGCCAGCGCTTTAACTGGACCTTTGTGACGGCGAGCGTGCCCATGGCTTTGCTGGGCGCCGACCTCCTCTGTGCACATGGGCTGCTGGTCGACGTCAAATGGCGTCGCCTTGTCAACGCCGAGACCTTCAGCTCCCTGGCATGTATGATGAGCAGCTCCGCGCCGACCGAACTAGCATGCGCCCTCCCGGCGGCGAACGAGTTCGCTCGCCTGCTCGTGGAATTCCCGGCCCTCACGCGGCCGACGTTTTCGGCCGTCGCAGTGAGACATGGTATCGAGCACCACATACCAACTACGGGCCCGCCGGTCTACGCCAGTGCCCGCCTCCTCGACCCGGCCAAGCTCGCTGTGGCCAAAGCCGAGTTCTACGCGTTGGAGCGCCTCGGCATCGTGCGGCGCTCCGATAGCGCGTGGGCCTCACCACTGCACATCGTGCCAAAGCCGGGGGGCGGATGGCACCCATGTGGCGACTACCGCCGCCTCAACGACGCTACCACCCCCGACAGGTATCCGATCCCGCACATCCAAGACTTTTCCGCCCGATTAGGGGGGCGGGTCATTTTTTCAAAAATTGACCTGATACGGGGATACCACCAGGTACCTGTCAGGCCGGCCGACGTCCCAAAAACGGCCGTCATCACGCCGTTCGGCCTGTTCGAATTTTTGAGGATGCCGTTTGGCCTCAAGAACGCGGCCCAGGCATTCCAACGCTTGATGGACGGCGTGCTGCGCGACCTGCCATTCCTCTTCGTCTACCTGGACGACATCCTCGTCGCCAGCACGTCCCGGGCCGAGCACCTCCTCCACCTCCGAACACTGTTCGGACGCCTCAGCGAGCACGGCTAAATCGTCAACCCGGCCAAATGCCACTTCGGCACGACGGCCATTGACTTTTTGGGCCACTGCATCACCAAGAACGGGGCCGTGCCGCTGCCGACCAAGGTCGAGGCCATCACCAAGTTCCCACGTCCCCGCTCCATCAAGGCCCTGCAGGAGTTCCTCGGCATGGTGAATTTTTATCATCGATTCGTGCCCCGCGCTGCTCAGCTCATGCGGCCCCTTTACGAAGCCCTCCGGGGCAAGCCGGCCAAGCATGACATCGTCTGGTCCGCGGCCATGGACGCGGCATTCACGAGCGCGAAGCGGGCCCTCGCCGACGCAACGCTGCTGGCTCACCCGGTGCTCGACGCTCCCATCGCCCTCACTACGGACGCCTCCGACTACGCGGTGGGTGCCGTACACGAACAATGGGTGAACGGGGTGTGGCAGCCGCTCGCTTTTTTCAGCCGGCAACTCCGGCCGAACGAGTTAAAATACAGCACGTTTGACCGCGAGCTCCTCGGTCTATTCCTGGCCGTTCGCCATTTCCGGCACCTCCTGGTTTGACCACGTCAACGCCTGTTCACGGCTTTCGTCGACCACAAGCCGTTGGTTTACGCAATGGCCAAAGTCATGGAGCCGTGGTCGGCCCGCCAGCAGCGCCACCTCTCCGCCGTGTTGGAATTTACCACGGACATCCGGCACGTCGCCGGCAAAGACAACGCCGTGGCCGACTGTCTTTCTCGGGCCAGCGCAAACGCGGTCCACCTCGGCGTGGACTTCGCGCTCATGGCGGCCGACCAGACCACCGACACCACGGTGCAGGCCCTCCGGGCGGCGGACACGGGCCTCCGCCTGGCCGACGTCCCCTTCGCGGACACTGTCCTGCTCTGCGACGTCTCCCAAGGCCAGCCTCGCCCCATCGTGCCCGTTACCTGGCAGCGCCGCATCTTCGCCTCCATCCACGGCCTTTCTCACCCGGGCCGGAAAGCTTCCCAGAAACTGGTGTCGGCGCGTTTCATCTGGCACGGCCTTCGACGGGACGTCCGCGATTGGGCCAACGCCTGCACGGCCTGCCAGCGGGCCAAGGTCCACCGCCACACCCAGGCCCCGCTGGCACCTTTCACCGTGCCCGAACGGCGTTTTGACCACGTCAACGTGGACCGTGTGGGCCCCCTTCCCCCATCGCAGGGTTTCACACACCTGCTCACCATGGTGGACAGGACCACCAGGTGGCCGGAGGCCGTTCCCCTCATTTCCACCACCACCGCCGACGTGCCACAGGCTTTCATCGCCACCTGGGTCGCCCGTTTCGGCGCACCGGCGGACATCTCTTCGGACCGCGGTCCGCAGTTCACCTCCGAGCTGTGGGGCACGGTCACCCGCAACCTGGGAGTCCAGCTCCACCGTACCACGGCCTACCACCCCCAAGCCAATGGGTTGTGCTTTGACCGCTCCATGAAGGCCGCGCTCATGGCCGGCCTTCAGGACGACGGTTAGGCCGACCGGCTGCCGTGGGTCCTTTTGGGCCTCTGCACGGCCCCCAAGGAGGACCTCCAGGCGTCCACCGCCAGGCTCGTCTCCGGCCAGCCGCTCCGCGTCCCGGGCGAGTTCGTGCCCGACGCTACCAGTCCCTGGTCCGCAGCTCGCCAGCGCTCGGACCTCCAGGAGGCCGCCCGACGGTTTGCCCCCGTGCCAACATCCCGCCACGGTGGCCCCCAGTCCTACGTCCCCCCAGCGCTTCGCACAGCGGAGTACGTTTTTGTGCGTCATGACGCACACCGGGGGCCACTCCGGCCGCCGTACGACGGGCCCTTCCGGGTCCTGCGACGGGACGACAAGTCGTTCGTCATCGACATCGGCGGCAGGTCGGACTGGATTTCGGTGGACCGCCTCAAACCGGTGCACGTGGACGTCGACCAACCACCACGGTTGGCCGTTCCTCGGCGGCGAGGCCGCCCCCCGTCCACAGTTCCCCCCGCTCGAACACCCACCACCACACCGGACCCCCTCCCCCCCACGACCCTCCAGGGGTCGCTTCGGCCGGGTCATCAGGACCCCCCTTAAATTGACCCTGCCGGTGCAAGTCGATTCTGGAGGGGCGTGTGTAGCGGTTACCACTGGGTATACACAATCGCCTTGCACCTACCGAGGACGCGGCCAGGGAGCGATCACCATGCCGGGCTCGTCCAGGCCGCCCAGACAGGCCCAGACGTGCCTCTACCGGGCATGCCCGGACTCGCCGTTCCCAGGCTCGCCCGAGCCGCCCGGGCACGACCGGTCTCGTCTTTCCCGGGCTCGCCCAGGACGCCCGGGCACGCCCAGCCTCGCCTTTCCAGGGCTCGCCTAGGACGCCCGGGCATGCCCGTTCTCGCCTTTCCAGGGCTCGCCCAGGACGCCCGGGCATGTCCAGACTCGCCTTTCCAGGGCTCGCCCAGGACGCCCGGGCCCGCCCGCTCTCGCCTTTCCCGGGCAAACGCTCCGGCATGATGTGTATATATATTGCTGCCCGATAAACGGGCTTTTCAGAGTACCCGAGTTTGATACGTGCAATGAAGCAACTCGGACGAATTTCCGTCTTTGGTCGCGTCAATCCTTTGGACTCGCGTTGGAGCACAGCTCCTTCAAACGTTTATTTAAATTAAAGTACTGCAAAACTGGAGCTTCTTGGAAGTATTATGGCAGACGATTTGTGTACTACAGTGCTCAAGTGTATAATTAAGTTTAAATTAAATGAAGATTGTAAAAGTCGTATAAATAAATTGAATCCATAATTGAATGCCATTTTCCGCAGTATCCATTATATCACCTTATCTAACACGTTACATTAGTTATTCGTGCCTGTCAAATGTGTCTACATGATGACGTCCTTAAAAACAGTAAGTTTCCTCTTTGGAATGATTCTCAATTTTGTTTCACTTCCAGACAGACAGAGTCAAAAAAATATTGTCTCACTCCTCTCAACGCATGTGCAGTCGGGACGAAATCGCAGAACTGTAAAAAGAAAGACTTGCCTTTCTATCCATGTTCGGATTTGTGTTCAATATATAACCTTGCATTTAAAGAAGCTCTTCCTTGATCATAAACTGATAAGACAAACAGACGGACAGACATGAACCAATTGCTCACCTCGCTTTTTGTTTCGCATGTGCATGGTAATAAAACGATGATCCCACTGAACATCCAGGCAGCGTAGCATGAGCATCCCAGAAAGCACTCTCAGCAATAACCTGCAAAACAAAAATAAATAAATTAAGAAAATTAATAATCTGCAAGACAATTATTAACAACATGGCATCCCAGAAAGAATCTGACAGCCGAAAAAACAGAAATCGGGCGCGGGCGCTACTTTTGATTCACCCTGTATCTATATATATATATATGTATATGTGTATATATATATATATATATATATATATATATATATATATATATATATATATATATATATATATATATATATATATATATATATATATATATATATGTGTGTGTGTGTGTGTGTTTGTGCATGTATGTATATATGTATATGTATATATTATATATATATATATGTATATATATATATATATATATATATATATATATATATATATATATGTATATATATATATATATATATTGTTGCGGATTTGAGAATCCTGTGTAATTGTTGTAAATATCACCCTCTGTAAGTGTAATGAATTCCTTGTAAATATCTCCGTTTTGTGTGTAAAGGTCAAAGGTTGTCCTCTTAGTTAGTCCATATACATGCACGTAGGCCACCATATACCCTTCTAAATAGTTATTTCCTTTTTATGTGTATTAGTTTAAGGCTGTGTTTCCCATTAGTTGACTCTGCATTGCATCAGATGACATAAGATAATTCCCTTTTCAAATTCCCAAAAACCTCCATTGCCAACCGCATTTGCCAAATGCATTCGCCCTCCATTAAGCACGCGGTCGGTTCGGAGAAGAAAGGCGTGTCTCCACCTCGTCATAGGAAGGAGGAGTGAGCCCTTGCCGATCAACCTACCAAGCACGAGGGGTTTGGCTTGAGAGAGCGGAGAAAGAACGATCGGGGAGGTTCGCAAAGATTCGATGGTGTGGCCCTATATAACCCGTCACGCGACGCCCCCACCAAGAGAGAGAGAAGAGATGCGTCAGAGAGTTGGCAGTCCACCGGGAGCGAGTTGAGTTTCAGTAAAGGAGTCCACCAGAGTTGCTGAGTTCAGTGGAGGAGGAGCTGGTTGAGCAGTCCACCGA
This sequence comes from Myxine glutinosa, assembly GCF_964187855.1. NCBI lineage: Eukaryota > Metazoa > Chordata > Myxini > Myxiniformes > Myxinidae > Myxine > Myxine glutinosa. The sequence goes on from NC_136262.1 coordinate 247,490,547, forward strand.
GAGTGGAGTTGAGCCCAGTGGAGGAGGAGCAGCGAAGTTGAGTGAACAAACCGCAGCTTTGGGACCACCGCAAGTGAGACCTCCGTAGTCCAGCCCCCCTGTGACACGCAGCTTCGACCCGCTGCTACGCGGGAACCGATTGCTGTGGGATCGGTGGCCGTCGAGGTCGAGCCCGACGTTCCGTGCGGGAGCAAGCTCCAACGGAACCTTCTTCCCCTTCCAGCCATTCGTGCCATTCATCCCTATCATCATCCCCCCGTGTAAGTCTGATTGTCGTCCGTCTTTTATGTTGTCCTGGGTGTTAAGTAAGACTGAATAGGTAAGTTAGTATTGCACTGTGTCTTCTGGTCCTTCCATCTTTCTGTCTTTATTTTCGTATCTTTCCTTCTCCTTGGTTACTTTTGGTCTTGTACATAATAGTTAGTAATAAATTATATTTGTTCTTCCTACCTTGCCTTTCTTTCCTTTACATCTGTTTCGTTTTAGTGATTTCCCCATTGGATACCTGTGGCACGATTTGGCCAACGTTAAGAATCGGGTCGAGTTACTTGCTAATGGTTCGTGCCGCGGCTGCTAATCCGCTCGGCAATTAACATCTAGTCCGCGGTCGCGAACGAGGCAGGAGGGAGCTGAGCAGCTTCAGGAGCGGAGACGGCCAGTGAAGATAGAAGGGGGACTAACCCCCCCCCCCCCCCCCCCTAAGGGGAGTGCCGTACTCCGTTTCCGCAACAATATATATATATATATATATATATAATGTATGTATGTATGTATGTATGTATATATATATATGTGTATATGTATATACAGTGTGTCAGTATATATGGTATATATGTATACAGTATATATATGTATACAGTATATATATATATATATATATATATATATATATATATATATATATATATATATATATATATATATATATATATATATATATATATATATATACATATATCTATATATATATATATATACACATATATACATATATAATTTATTTATTTGTATGTATTAGCATAAAGCCCGGTTCCACCGGCTGTTGTAAGGGAACTTGGTCTCAATAGAGTGTGGAATATTTAGGGAGTTTATTCGGAATGTCAGTTGAGACCATAATAGTCACAACCAAGGTGACTTAAACAGTCACTGTCTGTTCAGACTGTCAAGGTATATATACACAAAGAATTAAGTTAAGCACCCCCCCCCGTTTTTTTACAACCTCGCACATTACAAGTTTGTTGTCGTCAAAACAGTGTAATATACCCATGATATTGCTATATTTTCTGGAGAAGTGATATTATGGTCACATAAAAACATAACAATCATGCCGTTTTCAAAATTTTATTCTGAATAATTTAAGGTGAAATTTTTTGGGAATTTTAGGCATATTTTCACCTCAATTTAAGTATGGAGCTATAGGTCCATCACGGACAGTGTGGATGACGTTTATGTTTTCTAACGTACAGTCATTGTTCTGAGAAGACCTCTAGCGATCTTTGCGTCAATAACGTGTGTAGGACCCACGTGATCGGATCACTGACTCAACCCTACGTCTCATAGACCCTGTAAGCCGTCGTATGCGTTGCTGTGGCAGGTTGTTCCATTCCCGATGTAATGCACGTTCCAATTCATCCAGATTGGCTATTGGAGGGACCATCTTCGCAATTTGTCGTCCCAACATGTCCCAAACGTGCTCGAGGGGGTTCAACCTGCCACAGCAACGCATACGACGGCTTACAGGGTCTATGAGACGTAGGGTTGAGTCAGTGATCCGATCACGTGGGTCCTACACACGTTATTGACGCAAAGATCGCTAGAGGTCTTCTCAGAACAATGACTGTACGTTAGAAAACATAAACGTCATCCACACTGTCCGTGATGGACCTATAGCTCCATACTTAAATTGAGGTGAAAATATGCCTAAAATTCCCAAAAAATTTCACCTTAAATTATTCAGAATAAAATATTGAAAACGGCATGATTGTTATGTTTTTATGTGACCATAATATCACTTCTCCAGAAAATATAGCAATATCATGGGTATATTACACTGTTTTGACGACAACAAACTTGTAATGTGCGAGGTTGTAAAAAAACGGGGGGGGTGCTTAACTTAATTCTTTGTGTATATATATGATTAGATATAGATATGACATTTTATGTAATCACACAGCAATCCATATTTGCAGTCATATGATGCTGTGATTATTTCTATAATTACACAGGAATTTATATCTCCAGTCATATATAATGATGCGATGATACTGTATATGCAATCATGCAGAAATCTATTTCTGCACTCTTATTTGTGGATGCAACGATTTATATAATAACACAGCAATCCATATCAACACTCATCTTTGATAATACATTACATTAGGCTGTGGCCAGCATCCATGGGACACCCACGGGAATAGCCATGTTTGACATTTGGCCATCTCGAGTTAGATGCTGCACATAGAGAGTTTTCCAAAATGGGCCCTGGCAATTCACCGATCCATCAATGTAATATGTAAATACATGTCGATGAACATGTGAAGTAGTTTATTTATAAATCTGAGATATCTGAAATGTGAATTGTAGTTGTCCTCTGGTGGTTGCCTGGAATGCTGCCACTGCAGGACCTCTTGGTAAACAACATTATGTGTGAAGATTCCAGTGGCCATCGATTTAAAAAAAATTCCCCTGTTGGCCATTACTGACTATCTTTATCTTGACGTCCTCAAATTGTTTAGCATGCGACAAAACAACATATAATTGACCAAGGCTAAAGATGGGAATGACTGGTTGGAGTTGTTTTATTAAGGACTTCATATACAGTATTAATATTTTTATACTATGTAGTATCAACATGCATTGCATCCATGACTATTTTCTTTCCACTGCATGGGTTGTAATATGAAAATGTACCTTTCTTTCATGAGAGACGCATTGCTCAGTCTTAACATGTACATGCTGTAAATTTGCGAGTCCTTTTGAGTATATGAAAATTATGTACAAAAACCCTCTCAAACATTATGTACAAAACCCTTTCTTTCTTTGGGTTGTGTATAGGCAGCAGACCACTGCCTGAATCACTCCCGAAAAGAAAAAAAAATAACCCCGGTTATATAGCTCGGATATATTCAATTGCAATTCGCCATCGCCCATATGCTGACCCCAGAGGCCTGAAGTTGGAGCCCTATCTGCAGTGACCTATACATACCAAAGGCTTGAAGCCTGAGGCCTGTATTTTCAAGGCCTGTATCACCGATCGGCTCCAACCTTTTAATTTGATGATCCTTTTAACAGTTGTCTTGGTTGTTTTACAGTGAACGGAAAACTTATAGGTAGGGAATGGTGATTGTGAATATTTTAATATGACGCTTCCGAATATGTCTTTAGTTTACCATAGTACCAAAATGGCGGACGTATCATTTGATTTTTCAAGTTAGAATTGTGGTTAGTGTCAGGCCACAGTAATCCAAGCTCTGCCCTAGATGGACAAAGTTTCAGACAGACTGGTTGAGAATATTACATATATATAGATGTAATATATATAGATGTAATATATATATATATATATAGATGTAATATATATATATATAGATGTAATATATATAGATGTAATATATATATATATATAGATGTAATATATATATATATAGATGTAATATATATAGATGTAATATATATATATATAGATGTAATATATATATATATAGATGTAATATATATATATATAGATGTAATATATATATATATAGATGTAATATATATTAAAAAACCACCTTTAGAGGCCATTTTTCCCCGCAAGCGGGGGTTGGCCTTTTTCGGGAACTGTGGTTGTTGTTGTTTTTCGGTCCCCTTTTTGAAGCAATGTTTTACGGCCGGATGCCCTTCCTGACGCCAACCCTTTTTGCCGCCTTTTAACGACAAGTAGGGAATTACCAGTGAACTGGTACTCAATTTGCCGACCTCGGAAGGATGACAGGCTGAGTCAACCCCCCTGGCGTTAATTCAGCGATTGACCGGGATTCGATGTAATATATATATATATATAGATGTAATATATATATATATATATATATATATATATATATATAGATGTAATATATATAGATGTAATATATATATATGTATAGATGTAATATATATAGATGTAATATATATATATGTATAGATGTAATATATATATATGTATAGATGTAATATATATATATATAGATGTAATATATATATATATAGATGTAAGTATATATATATATATATATATATATATATATATATATATATATATATATATATATATTTATATATATATGTATGTATGTATGTATGTATGTATGTCTATATATATATATATTGCTGGGAATGTCCTTTGACAGGATAATAGACATTAACTGTTAAGACTGCTAAGGTTTCTCAGTGAAGTAAATCGATGAAGAGGTAATTATATGCTGAATGGAATTGACTAAAACTTTGTTATTATATTATTTTCTAATTCCGATATGTGTGAAAACCAGTGATTCTTAGCCTATACACCACCCATATGCGCAAACAAAAATGCACGTAAAGCACCATATTTTTAGACCTTCACATGTACTGTCTTGGCCCAACCCAAGCTCTCCTAAATGAGGTATCATTCAGCATTATACATGCTATGGTTACAACGTTTACCCTTTTCAGAGACTATATTTGTACACCATGGTATAGAATCAGCTGTTTTGTGTTCTCGTCCGAACCCAGTTGCTTATGATGCTTGGAACCCAGGTTCAGATCCCATATACCACATTTGTATTTGGCCATTCTTCTTATTTTTAGCGCAAGGTTGTGAGGTAGCATCATTGGCTAAGGGCATGGTTGTGTCACTGATGCAGTACTCTCAGTAGATTATGTCAGGCACATGGAATTTGGCCACAGTGCCTCCTCTTTGCAAAGGACACCATGAGGCCTTTAACATCCACAAACTAATACTGGCAGATCGGATGCCAGTTTAACATCCATTTGAGGGACGTCACACACATTGATGAATCACTCTGCCTGTGAAACAACATGCTGATAATTTGTATCTGGGTCAGGATTAATACCCAGGCTAGACAGCTAAGAGGCGAGTATGTTTACCTCTAGGCCATCCTGACAGCCCATTTGTCCATTGTCTCCTTACATCTTTGTAATTCACTTCAAAGAACATTGATGGTCAGACTACTTGTGTCTTTGTCCTGCAATTGATTTCTGTACATGCTTCTTCATGAGCCTTTGATTAATATCAAAGAAGAGTGGTACAAATTTTACTAATCAGATTTTATTGACCAATAAAGTTAAATGTTTGTTTTGAACTTATATCAAACGTCTAAACACGAATCTGTATTCTCAGACATAGATATTATTACTAGACTAGCAGAAGTACCCGGCATTGCCGGACGGGGGAGGGGAGGGGAGGGAAACGGGGGGAGGGGGAAGGGGAGGGGAGGGGAACGGGGGGGGAGAGGGGAGGAAAGCGGGGAGGGGGAAGGGGGGAGGTGGGGAAGGGGAGGGGGGAGGGGGAAGGTGAGGGGGAAAGGGGAGGTGGGAGGGGAAGGGGAGGACGAAGGGGGGAGGGGAAGGGGAGGAAGGGGAGGGGAGGAAGGGGAGGGCCAGTCAACAATGACGTTGCAGTTCTCATGGTAGGAGAGCAGCACAACAATCGCGCCATCGTCCTGCATCTTCACAACAACAGCACGAAGCGGATTTTGGAGACTCACCAATCCTGTGACACCCTCCAGTACCGGCGTTGCCAGGCGGGGGAAGGGAGACCCGTACATTCCCAACCTGTACATTTGCCCTCTCGACGCAAGCTCACTCGGACAAAAGCCTCGCACAAATTACACCGTGAAGGCCCAATGGCCATGTCTATGCCACAAATCAAGTACGTGAGTGAGTCTGGCGCACTGAATTGAAAATATATAGAATGTTCATACTCCGTGAAAAGTGTAGCCGCCATGTTGCCATCTTGGTTAGCATGACTCGACCAACTCGCTTCGCAGATCTCGTTTGTTTTGAACGTGTCCCAGATTTTAAAAGCGAGACAACTGTTAAAATGCCATTTTGTGCGGCAATAAACTGCTCCAATCGGTTACGGAAGGGTTGTGGAAAGACGTTTCACAGCTGTTTCAAAGACGTTTAATTCATATCGCACAAAATCGACAAAAATCGACACAAAACACGATCGCACAAAAGGTGAAAAAACGCAATCGCTTTTCGCTCTGAATTACATGCAAACGCGTGACGGAAATCACCATTGCCCAGCATCGAGTGCCAACCAAGATGGTGCCCGGTAGCTGCATCTCCACCTATGTGGTGTGAATGGCAATGGTCATTCTATATATTTTCCGTTCAGTGGTCTGGCAGCGAGGATGGAACATCACGTGATCGCTCTGAGCGAATCAGCGAGCTGCTCTGGCACAGGCTGAGATTCCGTGTATAATGTTCCTCGCTGAAATGCGCTGAGGTAAATATGAATAAAAAATATGGATCTCGTCAAATATTTTTAGGTAGGCCATGTCCTTACCAGGCTCAATGGCCATCTCTGTGCCAAATATCAAGTACGTGAGCCTCTCCGTTTAGGAGTCTATCGGTAACATACACACACACACACACACACAAACACACACACAAACTGTGTTTTATTTATGTAGATGCAAAACTGCATCATTTTTCATCATTGAATATGGCAAAGCAGAGTTTTTGCAAGGATTCACGAGGAATTTCGACGCATGGCTATTAGGCACATCAAGCCTGCACAATCTTGTAATCATATCCGTGTACTTCTCTATCCCCAATGGTTCTACTTACCTACAGTATGTAATTGGTTTACGAGTTATCAAATAGAGTGACCACTATATTCGTCATGGGTGTGTGTCTGTCTGTCTGTCTGTCTGTCTGTCCACAGCATAACTACCCGATGATATCATCCGATCTTGATGAAACTTGGGTGGGAGGTTGATATCATGATCTAGTTGTGTCCTGCCTATTGTGGGCGTATTGCGCCCATTGTGGGCGGAGCGACGCCCGAAAAAGATGTCTTTTTAGGGGGTAATCAAGTTCAAGCTACATCTTCTCCGAGGGCGTTGGTGGAATCTGACAGGGGTTTCGGTATTTGGTTAGGCCAATGTCATGTGTCTAGCCCCACGGAGCTCGATTTTTCATTTTCGCCCCAAGGTCAAGGTCACAAGGTCACAAAATTTAGAAAAGTCGATTTTTAATAATAATAATAATTCATTTATTTTGTATAGCGCTTTTCATGAAGCCCAAAGGCGCTTTCACAGAGTGCAAAACATAATGCATAACAAAACATGAAAACAACAATTGCAAAAAGACAAGAATCAATAGGGAAATATTTAAAGCAAAAGGAGGGAGAAGGAGAAGTGATAGTCAGGGGTTAAATGCTGTGGGTTGAATGTTGAATGCAGTGCTGAACAGGTGGGTCTTGAGTGATGTTTTGAATGTGGTGAGTGAGGAGGAATCTCTGATGGTGTGAGGTAGTGAGTTCCAGAGGGTGGGAGCAGCGATGGAGAAGGCCCTGTCCCCCCAGGATCTGAATTTGGTCCGGATGGGGGGGGGGGGGTCAGGAGGTTGGTACCAGCAGAGCGGAGATTGCGGGTGGGAGTGTGTCTGGAGAGGAGGTCAGCCAGGTAGGATGGGGCCAGGTTATGGAGCGCTTTGTAGGTCAAGAGGAGGATTTTGTACTGGATTCTCTGGGAGATGGGGAGCCAGTGAAGCTTGCAAAGGACGAGGGTGATGTGGTCACGGGTCCGGGAATGGGTGAGTAGACGGGCAGCGGAGTTCTGAATGTATTGGAGTTTATTGGTGATTGTTGAGGGTGAACCATAGAGGAGGCTATTGCAGTAGTCCAGACGGGAGCTGATGAAGGTGTGGATGAGGGTTTCTGCAGCCGTGGAGGAGAGGGATGAGCGGAGACGGGCGATGTTTTTCAGGTGAAAGAAGGCTGTCTTTGTGATCTGTTTAGTGTATTTGTCGAAGGAGAGGGTTTGGTCAAAGATGACGCCAAGATTCCGGATGAGAGGGGAGGTGGATACTGGGATACCGTCGATGTTGAGGGCAAAGTTATGGGTGGATTTTGTGAGCCTTTTTGGGCCAATGATGATTATTTCAGATTTATCACAGTTAAGTTTGAGGAAGTTGATTTGAAGCCAGGATTTTATTTCAGAGATGCAGTTTGTCAGGATAGAGTGGGTGTCGGTGGAGACAGACTTGGTGGAGATGAAAAGCTGGATGTCATCGGCGAAGCAGTGGAATTGGAGACCATGACAGCGGATTAAGTGACCGAGGGGGGACAGGTAAAGGATGAAGAGGAGGGGGCCAAGAACTGAACCTTGGGGGACACCTTGGGGGAGGGGAGCAGTGGGGGGTTTGCAGTTATTGATGGAGATGAACTGGCGTCTGTCAGAGAGGTATGATTTAATCCAAGAGAGGGCAGTGCCGGTGACGTTAAAGGTGGATTCAAGTCGGGTGAGGAGGATGGTGTGATCGATGGTGTCAAAGGCAGCGCTGAGGTCGAGGAGGCCGAGAATGTTGAGGTTGCCAGGGTCAGAGGAGAGGAGAAGGTCGTTGGTGATTTTGAGGAGAGCAGTTTCAGTACTGTGGTTGGAGCGGAATCCGGATTGGAATGTTTCATGCAGGTTATTGGCAGAGAGGTGATGTTTGAGTTGAGTGGCTACAGCGCGTTCCAAAACTTTCGACAGAAAGGGTAGGTTGGAGATGGGTCTGAAGTTGTTTAGGGTGTCAGGGTTTAGACCAGGTTTTTTTAGAATGGGGGTAACAGCAGCAATTTTGAGGGATGGTGGGACGATGCCTGTAGACAGGGAGGAGTTTATTGTTGCAATGATAAGTGGAGAGAGAGAGCAGGAAGGGAGGCCTTGACAAAGCTGGAGGGGATGGGGTCGAGAGTGCAGGTGGCAGTTTTCATTCCTATGAGGAGTTCAGAGAGGTCAGTAGGGGAGACCGGGGAGAATTGAGACAGGGGAAGGCAGGATAAGGGGGGGGGGGGGGGCAGGTGGTTGGAGGGGGAGCGGGTGCGGCGGTGGTCAAGCTGTTGTAGATGTTGTCAATTTTGCGTTGGAAGAAAGAAAGGAAGGAGATGCAGTTGTCTACTGTGAATGACTGGGTGGTGGTGTCCAGGGGGCGGAGGAGTTTGTTTATTGTCGAGAAGAGTGCTTTTGGGTTTCCGGAGCCAGAGTGGATAATTTGAGAGTAGTAGGCGGAGCGGGCGTGGGAGAGGGAATCTTTGTAGTGTTGTAGGTGGTCCTTGTAGGCTTGGGAGTGAACTGTGAGACCTGTTTTATTGCGGAGTCTTTCAAGTTGGTGAGCACGAGTTTTCATCAGGCGGAGTTCAGGGGTAAACCAGGGAGCAGAATGGGTGAAAGAAACTGTTTTGGTTTTTACAGGTGCAAGCTGGTCAAGGCAGGAGGAGAGAGTGTGGTTGTAGTAGTCAGTGAGGTCGGAAGGGGTGTGGAGGTCAATGAAGGGAGAAGTGGACATTTTTTCAGAGAGGGTGGATGAGAATGAGGTAGGTGAAAGAGCGTTTAGCTTACGGAAGTTGATAGTGTGATAATGTCTTGGTGTTGGGGTGGGGATGTTGATGGTCATAGTGATGGCTAAGTGGTCAGAGAGGGTGAGGTCGGAGCCAGAGAGATGGTGCAAAATTAATCCAGTGGAGCAGACAAGGTCCAAAATGTGACCACGGATATGCGTAGGAAAGTTGACATGTTGAGTGAGGTTAAAGCAGGTGAGTAAATCAGTGAAGTCAGTGGTCATTGTGGAGTCAGTGGAGTCCATGTGGATATTGAAATCACCAAGGAGGAGGATTGAGGGGGAGAGGGAACATAGCTGGGTCAGAAAGTAGGAGAAGTCAGACTGGAATAATGGGTGTGGTTTGGGAGGGCGGTAGACGACAGCCATGACTGACTGCGTGCGACCAGAGAGTTTAAAAGCCAGGTGTTCAAGGATGAGTATGAGGCGATGGGGATGAGGCTGGTCCTGATGTCTTGACGGTGGATAACGGCAATTCCACCACCTAGGCCCTCCGAGCGTGGTTTATTGACGTAGGAATATCCATTGGGTGTGGTGAGGTTGAGCGTGTAGTAGTCCAGTGGTTGTTGCCAGGTTTCGGTGAGACAGAGAAAGTCCAGTTTGTTATCCAGGATGTATTCGTTCAGGATGAGGCATTTGTTGTTGAGGGACCGGGTGTTGAACAGGGTGAGCTTGATGTTGTTTTGAACAGCGGGGATGAATTCAGGTGATTTCGCCAGGGTTCGCAGGCAGGAGGTGCGATTTTGTGCGTTGCCGTGACTAGGTGCGCTGGGACGATGAGTGGGAGTGCGCTGAGCCGACCAGAGGACGGGGATTTTTGATGGTTTTATTACATTGTTCGCTTCCTGATAGGGTGAAATGTCGTACATGATCTTATATTATCACATACATCATGAAATACAAGTTTTCCAACAAATTTCAGAATCTTCGACCTTTGACCTTTGAAGGTCACAAAGGTCAAATTTTCAAAGTTGTCAGAATCGAACCGAATTTTCGGTATTGTGTAGCTAACTAACCTCATAACTGATTATACATTATTTTCTATCTCATTTCAAGGTCAGTAACCTTCGTTTTGACATTTCCAGGCCAGCACCACACACAATTACGTACAGCTTGCTCTTAAAGGCCTGCGCACACAGCGCATTGGGGCCCTTTGTAAATAGGTATGTACACCGCATGTCGGGGGCCGACACCTGCCACGTGGGCCCCTGACCCCCCAGTCCGGGCCTGTTTCGGTTATAGTCTGTCCTTTGTCATTGAATACCGCTCGCTCGTGAACCATCGTCGTCTCCTGACTTGTTCCTATTAAAATTTATTACTGTTTCTGCTTCCGTGACCTTTCCGAGGAGACAATTCCAGGTATTTACTACTCTATAACTAAAAGACCCCTGTCTTACCGCCATCCTAACTCTCCTCTTCATTTTCAGGCTCTGGTCGTGTCACTGTCGATTCGACAGAAAAAATAAAAACTCTGGCACTTATTGTCTATCCCCTTCATTGTGTCAAACATCTCCAGCAGATCCTCCTGTAATCACCTCATTTCTAATGTGTAAGATCACGTCTCCTTCAGCCGCCCCTCATTGCTTAGTCTATCTAGACCAAGGATCGACCTATTCACTCGGCGCTGAACCCTCGTTACGGCAGCTATGTCCTTCCTCAGATGCTGCAATCAAAACCGAACCCAATATTCCAGTTTTATGTCGGTTAAAAGCATAATTCATCACACACAGTGTTCCTTTCTTTAATGACATGGAACAATGACTGAAATGTCCAGGGCCTGCCTGTTTGTGGGTTCCACATTTGAAATTGTGGATATGATGGGCATGTCAGATAAGCTAAATATAGGTAGTTTCAAGATAAGCCTTCTGGATGAGGAACTGGTTCATTAGAGATTGAAGATGAGGAACTTGACCTGATTATATAAGTTCATTAACGAAGGCATTTGGTCTTCTGGGTCTTTTGGGTCTTTGGGGTCTTATGTGTCTTCAGAGTCTTTTCGGTGTTCAGGTTTTTTTTGGGGTCTTTGGTTTTTGGGGGGGTCTTCAGGGTATTTTGTGTCTTTGGGGTCTTTTCAATATTTTGAGTCTTTGGGGTATTTTCAATATTTTGGGTCTTTGGGGTATTTTGGGTCTTTGTGGTCTTTTTGGTGTTTGGGGTCTTTTGGGTTTTTGGGGTATTTTCAGTCTTTTGGGTCTTCAGGGTATTTTGCGTATTTTGGATTGTTGGGGTCCATTGGGTCTTTGGGGTCTTTTCAGTCTTTTTGGTCTTTAGGGTCTTTTGGTTCCTCTGGGTCCTTTTGGTCCTCGGGGTATTTGGCATCCTTGGGGTATTTTGGGTCCTCCGTGTCTTTTGGGGTCCTCTCTGTGTTTTGGGTCCTTGGGGGGATGTGTGGAGGGGGTCTTTTGGGTTGTCTGGGTACTTTAGGTTAAGTATTTCAGGTTACAATTGTGGGTGGCGTCAAGTCAGCTGTCCAGCCAATGGGTGAAGAGCGGACATACATATATACATACATACATACATACAAACACTTGCTCCATTATAGATAGATTGTTGTTTTCTTCATTGTCATAATCACCATCATCAAAATAAGGGCAGCATTACCTGCTGCTAAGAAGAGATATAAATACTTTTGCAGTGGAAGCAATAAAAACCAAACGGCTGTAAATCGAACTCCAGACATTTATATCGTCACTTATTTTTTGAGTCGACTTTGAACAGAGAACACCAGGTTGCACTCAAGACTGTTTTGTAATAATGAAGCAATCGTGCCATCCCAAAGGAATAATTTCTTCCTGCCTGGGAAAATTGATTGGGGACGGATGCCTTGAGGTACCTTGGATGTTTTAAACACTGCTACTCGGAAAGGCCTTGCAAGTTCCAATTACAAGCTCAAGTCGCGCACCCTTTACCTTTGCTCCGAATGCCACTTGTAGAAACTTGTCTGAGCGACTTTGAAATGCTTTACCTGCTTCCACATAGAGGTTGTGGGCGGTTGCTGTTCAGTGTGTGTGTGTTCATGAAAATTCCCCTAGTGTGATTAGTTATTGATTTTTATCTCTCTTGGGGGGATTGCGAGGAGGGCAGCAGGGTGGGATTTGATAACATACAGGAAAACGGACCCCATGCACCGTTTGTGGACAGAAACCACACGCCACTTTTGATGTGTCGATAAAGCACCTGGCAACGGTAGCAGTGGAAGGCCGAGCGTAGTTGCTGTTCCAGTCGTTCTTCCCAATGGTGGAGCTGGATGTGTGTGGGTGTGTGTGCAGTTTGTGGGAATTTGTTTGCTATTCCTTCATATTTCTACAGAAGACATTTTTGGATCACAGGTGGCTGAGTTCAGGTTAATTGACATATTGATACATAGTTTTGCTGAGAAACAAGACCCCAGTATATTCAGGTGTTTTAACTTCTCAAAGCCAGACATTGAATGATCAGGCTTGTACTGAATAACGGTTCATTCCTTAATTTCATGACTTTGATTTGTCAGGTACCAGCTTACTACTTTGTTTAGAAAAGGCCTTACATGTGAGGAGGATTACCTTCTCGTGGCGATATTCGGTTTTTCCTCCTTCCTTCTGTTTCTCTCCGGAGGTGACATTTGGCAGCAGGTTAGATGAGAAACTCACTGATATCCGATCGGCCTCACTCCACGCATCTGGAAAAGGTTTGAGATCAAAGTTTTTTTTCGGGCCTTCTAAGCACACTGGGGGTTTGCCTTTTGGGCTTGTTCTGTGATGGTGGGGAAGTGAAAGGCTCAAGTTGGGAATATCAAGAGGTCCTTTTTTGCCTTAGGATTCCATGAGCACCCATTTTATTTCTCAAACGAGGACATCCAAATTCCCGTTGCTCTTTTAAACCTTCCGAACGGCTTTGCGCGGCTCACTTGGCTGATGACACTTACAGGTTTTCCAAGTACATGTGGCTTTCACTTGTGGTGGATAACTGGTTCAGTCCACTTGGCTGGGCACAAAGCCACCAGGTCATCACCTGTTTACTTTCAACTCCTTTGCTTTGTCTGCCATCAGATTAAATTCTAGTTTTTATTAACTATGGAAGTGAAAACAAACTGCATCCCGTTTTCCAAATTCCCATTTCTAACTGGTTCGTTGAAGAGGAGACCGGAATTTGAATGCCGTCATTTCCTGCAGGATGATAGCTATTGCTGCCAAATGCTTTCCCGGCAAAGACGGCTCAGTTGGCTGGTTTATTAGCAGGGATGGGTTGCTGGCAATCGACAAGCCTGTTGTATTGTTCTGAAAAGCAGTGTGGATGCCATGACAGTCATTATATGTATCCCTACATGGCAATTCCTGCCTGTGTGTGAAGCCCTTGATTATTAAACAGAAACACAAGTGATGCGTCGTAGAAGGATATACTGTATGCACATTTGCTAGGCCGTTCTTTGTTTCAGGCCGAAAGCACTTACCATGAATGTAGGTTTTGCTACTTTAATCCATTCATTACTCTCGCCTCACGGCTCACCCTCAAGTCTTTTTCTGTCTTGGCAAACCGTTTTCACGTATAAATGAATTGACTTGCCTTTAAACTCCACCCAGTGCAGACTCACTTTAGATTTCCCTCTGAACCCTTCTGACGGGGTTGGGTGTGTGTCCACAGCAGGGGGAGGTGGACCGACCCCCTACGTCCTTCGCGCTGCGTCTGGAAGTGACCAAGGAGGTGCAGGCCTGGCTGAAAGAGCAGAAGGCTCAAGAGATTTTTATGCAAGGTACTCACAGTACGTTTCGCCACGTGAGGACATCTATTTTGTAGCTTGTATTTGTAGTTTTGAGTTCAATCCTCATTGTTATTTATTTATTTATTTATTTTACTATGTGCAAAGCTCCTAATTTGAAGGAAATGGTCATGGGCACATCAATGTGCACATGTAATATTAGAAGCTTTGAACAACAGACAAGTAAACCCAGAATAAGGACGCCACCCCCTGACGGTTTATGTCGAAGTTGTCATAGTTCATTAGCTTTACACAAGAGAATATCTAACCAATCATTTTACTGATTTACACAGAATCTTCTTTTGGTCTGGACTTTCACCCCTTCGACAGCACCGAGTACCAACTCCCAGAGACACTTTGGCAAGCATTTTATTGCCATTACACTTTGGATCATTGAACACGATCAGATAAAGCGATACCTATCCAATGATGCTTTATAAAAATTGATCTTGGTGTCATAAAGAATGAGTGATTTTGCATTTTTTAATTAAAATACAAAATGGAGACTCAGGGAAGAGCGAGATAAAGAGGGAACGTATTGACAGTGGGGCCGCAGCTGGACACAATGAGTAAGAGAATGAACAAACAAGAAAATAGGAGGAAGAGGAGGGAAGGAAACATTCCCCTGCAAGTAAGAGTATTGTCTTAGGTTAGTTAGGGTTAATGGGGGTAGATAATGTTGCATGTAGGGGTTGGGAGGGGAAGGAGTGGGGAGAGGAGGAAGGGGAGAAGGACGTGGTGGTAACGATTGGCAATAAACTCTATTGTTTGTTTTAGCGTTTTCTGAATGTGAAACAGATGATGACAAGGTCGCTTTGTTGATGGAAAGTCTAAACTCTCACATAATGCAGGAAAATGGTTCCTGGAGTGCCTCCGATGGCTCGAGAGAAAGACTGCACAGGAAATCTGAAACGTAAAACAAAAATGGAAATGATCTGGCTGGAACAGCATTTTGAAGTTACGTCACAAATTACCATCTCGACAAGCTTGGCATCGATTCAAACGTCGTGATGAAACAAAGTCAAAAAACTTGTAGGCAGGGCGCTGCTGTGTCGTAAATCTTGGCTTACTTTGGCATTAGGAAAGCAAATTGTCCGGTAAAACCGGTCGCCCCTGGATTACGACGGAGAGCAGTGCACGATACGTTTGGCTCGTCGGATAGCTTTGTGTGCGAGTCGAGATTTTTAGCACCGAGCTTTGTGCGTCACAGATCGAACTTGGGATGCAATCTCGACTCTGCAGGTGAATTCATTTTGCAGCGGAAAAAAATTCATTTCCTTCGAAGGACTCCATAATCTCTGGGTGGAATTTACTTGTTCCCGGGCTGATGTGCTTAATGGACTGTTCTTCACAGTTTTATTACTATCCCGATGCAGTCCGGCGTGGGCATGGATTTATTTTCGTGCTCCATTTGCTTGACAAAGTCTAGATTACTCATGATGTACAATTACTAAGATGTTGTTTTTTTGTTTTATTTTCGAAGCCAAATGTGAGTGTATCGACTTGGGCCTATACGGCGTTGTCTTCCACGCAGGTCCATATTTGCTGAATGGTTTTCGCGTGAAGGTTTATCGGCAAGACTCTGCCACCCAGTGGTTCACGGCCATCATTACAGAGCATAACCTCTTCTCCCGCACTATGATCGTTATGACAGACCAGGTATGGGGCTTGTGATTGGCTGGAACATGTCATGTGACCTGAAAACATTATTTTATTTTTCCACTGATCTAAAGCTCATGGATGAGCTTTCACACACATCACACGCAGGTCAAATACATGGGTAGACATCATTGTAGTTTTACTTGGATAAGAAGAATCTTGACAATACCATAGGTTTGACTCAGGAAGTGATGCTGCTTAACACAAACTGAAATGTGACTCATTTTAAGGCCAGGTGTTGTATCTTCCTCTTAAGGTCAGGTGTTTTACCTTGCGGCTTAGAGATTTTGTTTGGCTCCAATCTTTTTTCTCGGGAAGAAGAATAATGCATTCTGGCCATCTTCAGTTTTGTCATTCTTTATTTATTTATTTTGCAATTTTACACCAGGTTGACCAACAACTCCCAACTGCGACATCATATTTTCAAATATGCATAGTATGGAGCGCCGATGCATGTCATGCACACCTGTGGTGTACAATATTCATTTTGAAGCTCTCGTGGGTGATTTATTTGACAGGGCAATGATGCTTTAGGGGGGTGCTGCTGAAAAATAAAATTCGATTTAATTTACCGACATCTGTCCCAGTGTCTCACCATGGAGCGAGTGAACACATGTTCTTGTAAGCACTCAATAACAATGTGGTACACACCTTACTTAAATCCTTCACTGTGTACTTTTGTAGTTTTACCAAGAAATTCACCCATTTCGTGTTGAAATTTTTTTTCTTCACATAGTCATCTCAAATTTACAAATCTTTTTTTTTCTTCACCAAAAACAAGAACATGGACATTGTACAGAAATTCTTTTTTTTAAACAATTTCTATGTTAATCGCCTCAATTAATTCCATTCTCAAGTGGGGGTCGGCCACATGGCTCGTAGAGAGTGTATACTCGGCCCGTCTTTTGTGATCCATCCAGCAAGACCTGACGTTCGATTTAGAGGTTGCAGGAATTTCGAATTTCTCCAAGGAATTTCGGAATTTCAGGAATTTGGAGGCTATAACTTGCCTACTCTTTGGGAAAGACACCGTGGGATATTTAACGTCCAACAACTAATGCTAGTACACAGGTTGAGTCACTTTCAAAGTTGCATTAACGGTTAATGTGGCAGCTTAAGATCTTAGGGTCTTGAGTTTGAGCCCCTTGTCGTGCCATTAAATAAATGTCAAGTGGTTTGGCTCAGCCTGTCATTCTTCCGAGGTCTGCAAAATGAGTGCCAGCTTACTGGAAACAGGGGGCACTGCATCAGCGGCACAGTCGTACTCCCAGAAAATGATGCCATCAGCAGCCAACCTGTCCACCAAATTTCTTCCGAATAGGCTCACAACCTTTTGAGATATCCTGCTCACATACGGACAGACACACAGACTGGTGAAAGCACTGCCTCCGTCCACCTTAGGTGGCGCAGGTAATGAACTCGGTTTATTTTTCTCCTTTTTAGGTCATCCCACCTCAATTCTCGAAGAGATGACATTATAAAATGGGTCGTGATGTCCGGATGTGTGGCCCTCCATCCGACCGTTAACGTTTTGCTCTTTTTGCTCTCCGTCCCTTTTCACCGGTGTGATTGTTCTGAAACTTGACGCATGAATACAAGAGAGTATCCCGCAAATTCGCTCATGCTTAGATTTTTCGATTTCGGATCATGGAGGCACCCAGGGTGGTTTGCCCCCCAAACATCGGATCCATACTCTTCCTTTATTTACCAACCGACTGCTCTGAAACCTGAAAGAGCCCTTCTAATCGATGGCCCGAACAATCGCTTAGATTTCGATTTTTCGATTTCAGATCATGGGGGCTTCCAGGGAGAATTACCCCCTGAAACTTCGGATCTCTACTCGTCCCTTATTTACCAACTGATTGCTCTGTAACCCGACACAGCTTTTTACCCGATGGTCCGCAGAATTGCTCGGTCTTACATTTTTCGATTTTGTCTGCCCACTCGGGGCTGCTTATTGGTTTTGGAGAAGAACATTTTTGTTATATCAGTCAGCCTCTAAATTGTATGCTTTAGAAGAATGAATATACAAATAAATTGATGCACAAGTCATCCTCCCAACCCCACCTCCCCCAATGAAATTTGTATCTAACCCAATAGATTGAATGAATGTGGTGTAGATTGAGCACAGGCCTGATGAGCTAAATGGCCTCCTCTGTCTTTTTTTTGCTATCCTTGTACGTAGATAGCATCACCTTTTTGGGGTAGGGGATTTCCATGCAATTTCCCGATTGATCTCCATGTTGTATTTTTTGGTGTTAAAATGATTGCTTTTGCATTCGCATTATGATATAAAACATCCTGATTAAAAGATAATGTAAACTCATCCGATGAAGGGTAACAATCGTCGTATTCATCAATTATCAAAAAGTCATTATTTCATCAAACAAGACGACGAGCAATGAAGCGTACGCAGCGAATAGGCAGAATGGAAACGCTCTCCAACTGATTTAAGGGCACAGAAACAAGGCCGAGCTTCTCTACCAAGATTAATCTGTGACACGAGGACTAGGTGGGACCTCCTCTCGCCTTTATTACAGCTTGGCACTGCGTGGGCGGTGGGACGAGATTACGGATGTGTAAGACTGTAATTTGCTCGATCCGTACCCACGTCGTAGAGATCTAAAGCTCAGTAATGTCTCTTGGCATCTCTTCAGCCAAATTTCTTGCCTACGGTGTTCCAGCGGTTCTCGATCTGTTTTACGATCAGAGTCGTTTCCAGGTGAAGACGAGGTTTGAATGGCAGCATCATGGAGGGTGTGATTTGCAAACATTGCATCATCCAGCATCCAAGTATTGCTTTGTGGTCTTCCCATCAATCTCTCTTTGCATACCTCTGATAAGAAGACCCAGGGGGCTTAGCGGGGTCAGAGATGCTGGCCTTGCTGCGCAAAGGTCGACCCTCGTTTTCTTTATCTATGAGCAAATTGTAACGATCTTCGGGTGGCCGCGACCTTTTGGCAATTCCACAGAAGCTTTGCCGGCAGGGTTTCTTTCATCGGCCATCACACGTTTGTTGATTCAACCAATCACATCCGTGACAACAAGTGAAGTTCATTTACCTCAACCTTTGTACGGATTTTGTTATTCCTAATTAAAATTGTTTTTTCAGCTTTTTCTTAAAAAAAAAAAACAATTTCCACCATTAAATCAGTTTGATATTTAGCTCTAACGATGGCAATGTAATGTTGGTGGTGAGAGAGGCATTTTATAGGTGTTCGTTAAATGTATTGTGAGCTGTAAAGCTGTATTACCATTTCAATTGCCCCAATCCACAGTACGCAGTAGTGGGGTTATTTATACGAGGAAACGCTCTTTACCTTCTGGGTATCTTACCTATGCATCCAAAGCACATCAGAAGTTCTGCCTCTCAACCAAACTGCGTAACACACCGGGGCGCACACCAAAGCCAATTAAGATGCAGTACTGTGTTACTGGTGAGAAAGATCCTCCAGAAGTGGACAAACGCCTCACATGTGCCAAAGAACGAGGCAAGAAATGCTTCATCTGGTGGTTCCAAACTCACTGTTCCAAAACTTGAAATGCACAAAATGAACGAAAAGACAAAGGAAATGAACAAGAGAAGGAAGGGTCTGCTGTTATGCGGGAGCTCTTCTTCACGGATGATCACTGATGGTTGCCATTGGTGCTGAGGTGAACATAAAGGACGGATTGGAACCCACGAATATTCAAGAATGCCTCCTCCATCTCTCTGAAGATGACTCAGATGCGGCGACAAATCTGCAATCGTTGGCGCACTGAAAGATAAACTCCAGACTGGGCCTTTGTTCAGAAATACATTTTCACAATGCCCTTCCAAATGCAGTCATTGTTGATACCATTGATGAGGAAAAGATGAAAAGCTAACGTTATAATGACTTCTAAATACTGTACAAATGCAACTTGCTCACTGGACCTTGCACACGTGGCATTTGCAGATGATTTGCCACAGCCTGAGGTAACCGATGGCGTTCCCGAGCAGCCGACACTCATTATATTCAGGTTTCCATGCAAAAGATTGTGGTTTGCCGCTTTGGCAAACCTGGGAGCATCCAAACACGCCGGTTCTCACCTGTTCAACCTCCAATTGTTGATGTATTTCAGCGGGATTTGATTAGGGAAGTGAAGTTCTTGCAACCTTCATTTAAAAATTTCTTCATGTTGATGTGCAAGTTATCTCTCGATTTGATAACCCGGGCTGACAATGGTACTTTGAAGCCAGTCACAATGACCCTTCCACAGCCCAAAAACTTGAGACCTTGGTGAGCTACAAATTTGGAAAGGGTGTTCACAAGTTTGAGCATTCAACAGACACCAGTTGTTAACCCGTCCCCTGCACAGGAGGAGGCGGGGTTTTGTAACCACTTGTGTGTGTGTGTGTGTGTGTGTGTGTGTGTGTGTGTGTGTGTGTGTGTGTGTGTGTGTGTGTGTGTGTGTGTGTGTGTGTGTGTGTGTGTGTGTGTGTGCGTGCGTGCGTCCGTGCTGTAACCTTTTTACCATTTGAGTTTTGTCATCAAATACAGGGAAGACATATTAATAATTTGGTCAGCTTCACATAAAATCTTAAATTTTCATCCGATTGACCTGGAATTTTAAGAACTGGCATATTGGGTCACTGAATAATTGGTTCACCAATCAAAAGCTAGAAGCTCTTTGTTTTGTTTCAGATCAAAGGATCAAAGGTCAACATTGGATAAAATCATCAATTTTCTTCCAATCGACCTGAAATTTAAAGAATTTAAATATTGGGTCACATAATTGGTTCACCAATCAAAAGGTAGAAGTTGATTTTTTTTATCTTTAAAGCTCAAAGGTCAAGGCTGCATAAAATCATCATTTATTTTGTATTTTTACCCACGCCTGACGAGATGGTATTGCATTTGAGTCCGTTTGTCACTTGCCGGAAAAGATTCCGACAAGTATGTTGATCGGTTGGTTTGTCTGTCTGTCTGTCTGTTCGCAGCACTACTTCTACACCGTTGCACGTGGAATCGCCAAACTTTACACACATATTTGTTTTGCCCTGGAATAGACTGTGCCCAATTTTTAACTCTCTCGGCCCAAGGCCTCCATTATGATGTCATAATTTGATAATTTGACAAGTACAAAACTTAATACAATCAAGATGCAATTTCTTGAGCGACATGACGGCATAAACTGGTGGAGAAAAAAAATAATGATGACGTCATCGCTTACGTGGTTCGGCCGCCATCTTGGAAAAACCAAAAAACTTTGCACCTCTACATCTCCGAAAGTGCTGAATAGAAAAAATTGAGACATGGCTCATTGTCAAATACTCCCCATGGGGAATAAAATATGTTAATGATGAAGTCATTGGTCACGTGGTTCGGCCGCCATCTTAGAAAAACCGAAAAACTTTGCACCTCTATATCTCCGAAAGTGCTGAAGAGAAAAAATTGAGACATGGCTCATTGCTCAAATATTTAAATGTTGATGTCATAGGTGCCTCCATTATGACATCACTAGCAGAAGTACATCACTAGGAGGGGAGGGGAGGGGAACGGGGGGGAGGGGAGAAGAGTGGGAGGGGGAGGGGGAGAGGGGAGAAGAGGGGGGGATGGGGAGGGAAGGGGGGAGGGGCCGGAGGGGGGAAGGGAGGGAGGGGGGAGGGGAGGGGGGAAGGGAGGGAGGGGGGAGGGGAGGGGGGAGGGGCCGGAGGGGGGAAGGGAGGGAGGGGGAGGGGGAGGGGGGAGGGGAGATGGAAGAGGGGGGGATGGGGAGGGTGAGGGATGGCAGGGTGAGGGATGGGAGGGGGGAGGGGGTGGGAAGGGGAAGGGGAGGGGGTGGGAAGGGAAGGGGGGAGGGGTGGGAGGGGAAGGGGGAGGGGGTGGGAGGGGAAGGGGGAGGGGTGGGAGGGGAAGGGGGGAGGGGGAAGGGGGGAGGGGGAGGGGGGGACCCGGCAGAAGAACCCGGCATTGCCGGGCGGGGGAGGGGACGGGAGAGGGGAGGGGAGGGGAGGGGAACGGGGGGGGAGGGGAGAAGGGAGGGGAAGGGAAGTGGGTAGGGTGGAGGGGGTAGGGTGGAGGGAGGGGGGAGGGGGAAAAGGAGGGGGGAAGGGGAAAGGGAGGGGGAGGGGGAAAAGGGAGGGGGAGGGGGAAAATGTAGGGGGAGGGGGGAGGGGTAGGGTGGAGGGGGAAGGGAGGGGGGATGGGGGAAGGGGGAGGGAAGGGGATGGCCAGTCAACAATGACGTTGCAGTTCTCATGGTCGGAGAGCAGCACAACAATCGGACATAGTCCTGCATATTCGCAACAGCACGAAGCGGATTTTGGAGACTCACCGATCCTGTGCCGTCCTCCAGTACCGGCGTTGCCGGGCGGGGGAAGGGAGACCCGTACGCATTCCCAACCCGTACATTCGCCCTCTCGACTCAAGCTCACTCAGACAAAAGCCTCGCACAAATTACACCGTGAAGGCCCAATGGTCATGTCTATGCCACAAATCACGGGCGCACTGAATTGAAAATATATAGAACGCTCATACTCCGTGAAAAGTGAAGCCGCCGTGTCGCCATCTTGGTCAGCACGACTCGACCAACTCGCTTCGCTGATCTCGTTTTGTGCGGCAATAAACTGCTCCAATCGGTTACGGAAGGGTTGTGGAAAGACGTTTCTGTTTCAAAGACATTTAATTCATATCGCACAAAATCGATACAAAACACGATCGCATAAAAGGTGAAAAAACGTGTGACGTGTGACGGGATGGAACATCACGTGATCGCTCTGAGCGAATCAGTCTGGCGGTGGGAATGGAACATCACGTGATCGCTCTGAGCGAATCAGCGAGCTGCTCTGGAACCGGCTGAGATTAGCGGGTACTTCGCTGAAATGCGCTGAGGTAAATATGAATAAAAAATATGGATCTCGTCAAATATGGTCTCGGCCATGTTTGTCCCAGGCTCAATGGCTATGTCTATGCCAAATATCAAGTACGTGAGCCTCTCCGTTTAGGAGTCTATCGGTAACATTACACACACACACACACACACACACACACACACGCACACACAAACTGTGTTTTATAGATATCGATAATTCGACAAGTACAAAACCTCATTGATCAAGATGAAATTTCTTGAGCATCATCAAGGAATAAATTAGTTTAGAAAACAAATAATGATGTCATCGGTCACGTGGTTCGGCCGCCATATTTGTCCAAAATGGCCGATAAAAAAGTACATTCCGGCAAGTCCTCGGTCTCTGACCCATTTTTCATTTGTTTGTTTGTTTGTCTGTCTGTTTGTCTGTTTGTCCGCACAGAATAAATATGATTTTCACTGCAACCGTTGGTCCGATTGACAGGAAATTTTCACCATAGGTGCAACTCCACCTGTATAATTTTTTTAATGATAAGTATGACGTCATATATCTCGTGGTTTGGCCTCCATCTTGGAAAAACCGAAAAACTTTGCACCTCTATAATCTCCGAAAGCTCTGAATAGAAAAAATTGAGACATGGCTCATTGTAAAGAACTCTCCATGGGGAATAAAATATGTTAATGATGATGTCATAGGTGCCTCCATTATGACGTTATAATTCGACAATGACAAAACTTCATCCTATCAAGATGAAATTTATTGAGCGGTATCTCGGGATAAGTTGGTGGAGTCAAAAAAAAAAAAAAAAAAAAAAAAAAAATGACGTCATCGGTCACGTGCTTCGGCCGCCATATTTGTTTTAACACAGCCTTAAAAACCCCTGAAAATACACCCTGGCGAGGGTTTGCAATCTCTGATTGCTCTTTTTCTTGTTTTAAACTGTTTTCGTTATTTTGAGCAAACGGAAGAAGATTAGGACGTCTGAATACAAACGGACGTGGATGGGCTTTGCATTTTCAGATGCTTTCTAGTTGTTTTTGTTTTGCTAAACTGCCTGTCTTTGTCGGAATTGTTGAGTCAGTGGAATACGAATCGGGATGACGATGGCACTTGCTTTTCAGATAAGGATGAGATTGATGTCCAATATACAACCACATAATATGTTGTTGTGGATGCGTTTGTTTATTTATGCTTTTGTAATGATGATGTAAGTGGTGTGTATAAAAAGCAATGTGTAAAATTGATGGCATGCCAGCTTGGAAAGATATATGCCTTGAAGATAATGACTGTTTGGATCGATGCCTTTCTGTTGGGTTGTTACTTTTATATTCAGTATTTATATATACACACACAGTACCTATAGAAAGTATACACCCTCTTTCAAAATCTTCACCTTTTGTTGCCTTATAGTCTG
Source organism: Myxine glutinosa (assembly GCF_964187855.1). NCBI lineage: Eukaryota > Metazoa > Chordata > Myxini > Myxiniformes > Myxinidae > Myxine > Myxine glutinosa. The sequence continues at coordinate 247,514,763 of NC_136262.1, forward strand.
GAATAAAATGGCATTAAATCAGACTTTTTCCACCTTTATTTACACATCGTAACCCACAACTTGCAAGTAAACAACAAATTCTACAAATTTCAGAAAATTAATTAAAAATACAAAACTAGAATATCTAGATTGGACAAGTGTCAACGTCCCTGAGTTAATACTTGGTGGAAGCACCTTCTTTTTTTTCTTTTTTTTTGTATACAAGGTCGAGGCTCGTGAAAGAGCTAACAATAATCACACAAAAAGTCAAACCGACACATAAAACACAAAAAATAAGGGGAGCGGTAGACAGGATGGGGAGAGAGGGGGAAGGACACAAACACAACATTTGAGGACAAGGACATTGGGAGAAATGTTTTAGGGGGAGGGCTTGGGGGGAGGTGGGAGAGGTATAAAACATATGAACACTGCAAGGACTTCCAGGAAAGAAGTAGGAATTTCAAAAAAAAAAGAAGAAAAAAAAAGTGTATCTGGGGTGAATTGGCGGGGGTAGAAAAGATCAAGGTTTTGGATGGGGGAAGATAAGAGATGGTGGTGAACAGCTGTTTTAAAGACCTGGAGGGAGGTATGGGATTGAAGGGAGTGGAGGAGTTTGTTCCAGAGGCGGGAGAAAAGGGGAATGAAAGAGTGAAGGTGAGCAGAGAGCCTAGATTTTGGCAGTTTAACCATAAGAGGGTTGCAGGCAGATCTTGTCGACCTGAAGGAATATTGGGGGGACAGAGCACAGAGAGAGCTGGGGGAGCAAGGCCGGAGAGGAGTCGGTAGAAGACAGAAAGACCACCAACCTGCCTGCGGTGAGTGAGTGAAAGGCCCTCGGAGTTAACTTCATCGCAGGAGATTCCAATGATTCTGAAAGCTTTGGTTTCAACAGCGTGAAGCCGAGCTAGGTGTGAGGCAGGAGCACCAGCCCAGAGGGGGGAACAGTATTCCATTGAGCTGCGGATGAAAGCCTTGTATGTGGGAAGGACTTCGCACGATGGAGGATGCCCAGTCGGCGACTGGCTTTGGAGGCCAGCTTTGAAATGTGGTTTTCCCAAGAAAGATCATGGCAGATTATATTTGATAAAGGTTTTACTTTGGCAGCAATTACTGCTGTGAGTCTGTTGGGATAGGTCTCTACCAACTTTGCACAACTTGATTGGGCAATATTTACTCCCGCCAGGGAGTAATGCATTCGATCGTGTCCGTGTGTGTTTGTGCGTATGTGTGTTCGTATGTTCGTGTGTTTGTGAACAACATATCTGGAAAAGTTCTGAACGGATTTGGATGAAATTTGGTGGGATGATTGCCCTAGGAATTAGGAAGAATTGGTTAGTTTTTGGTGAAGCTCAGGATATTATTCCGGATCCAGGAATTTTTTGAAATATTTTTTACCATTGGAAGATAGGGCTCAGCAGCGGCCACCCACGGCGGGAGTATGCGCTCTACTGAGTGGCGTTCTAGTTACCCATTCTTCTGTACAAAACTGTTCAAGTTCAGTCAAGTTGTGTGGGGAGCGTTGATGGACAGCAATCTTCAAGTCGTACCACAGATTTTCGATTCGATTTCGGTCGGGACTGTGACTGGGCCCTTCAAGGACATTGACGAGTTACTAGTTTGCAAAACTTAACATTACAATGCTTGTGCATTTCAATCACAATATATATTTTGTGGCATTCCAAAGAAAATCGAAACCCTCCCCCTGCCCTTCCAAATTTTTTTTTTCACACCTGTAATAATTACTTTATTATATTTGATAAAGGTTTTACTTTCACTTTATAGTATATAGTAACTGTAAATGCCAGTGTTTTGCTTAGGTGTTACTCAGAAATCATCAATAGGGCCACTTTTGGGCCATGTTTTCTTTGAGGAGTTCTGGAAAGGTTGGCCAAGTCCAATCAACTTAGAATGGGTCCTAGTTGACAAAACAAACAAAAAAAATTCCAACAATTGTATCAGAGCCAGCATCGTTAACCATGGCCAAAGAGGGACCTGGCCTCCTGGGTAGAACAAGTAATTGACCTCGGTCTGCACAATGGAATAAGCGATGAGGTAATTGTTTTTCACTCATTGTATTTATTTTTTATTATTCTGTTGTCTCGTTTAAACAGTATTCTGTCACTTGCAGCTCACAAGGCTGTACGTGATTGTAATAACAAGGTGCTCAGATGGGACGGTCAAAGGCCAACCCAAGACCATATAATTTATAAACTTTATAGAATGCTTTATTTTCTTCTTGGTATTTACAACAATAAAAGAAAGGAAAATCTTTTTTAACAGTTATGTTTTGTCTACCCAAGGTTCTGGAACCCCAGAACGTGGACCCTGCTAAGGTCCAGATGGCCTTTGTTGACGACGTGGTCCCATCTCTGCTGAAGGGTGAAAGCGGAGGAATCACATCACGGAGGCGATCCTGTGCAGGGCAGGGTGCCTCACTGGTCACAACGACAACACCTGGCATTCATGTGAGCCTCTACCTGGTTATGCATTGTCTCACACATCCTTTCAACCACACAAATCATGATGTGCTGACATATTATTATATATTATTATTATCCCTTCATATTATTTCCTCCATAGTTACCTCCGCCACCAAACGTGGGGAGAGGTTTTGTTTTCACCCTGTCTGTCTATCTATCTGTCTGTCTGTTTTTCTGTCTATCTGTCTGTCTGTTTTTCTGTCTGTTAGTGCAGTGAACATGATATCTCAAAAAGGTTGTGTATGGATTTGCACGAAATTTGGTGCAGTTGTTGGGTATATGACACGGATGAAATGATTAGATTTTGGTGAAGATCCTGATCCGGATCTGGATACGATAATTTTTTGAGATTCTTCACCATTCAGAGAGAGGGTAAAAATTATATATATAGCACAATATGTCAAAAAATTGTGGACGGATTTGGACGAAACTTGGTGGATAGTTTGGGTGTGTGACAAGGAAGAATTGATAAAATTTTGGTGAAGATCCGAATCCAAATCTGGATACGGGAATTTTAAATTTTTCTTTCATGATTCTTCACTATTGGGTGAGTCTAAAAATGATATATAGCACGATATCTCAAAGATTTGTGGACGAGTTATGACAAAACTTGGTGGATGAGTTGGTTCAGTGACGAGAACAAGCCGATTAGATATTGGTTCAGGTCCGGATCCAGATATGACCCATCAGTGGGATACAAAACATAAACTCTTCAGCCCGGTGGAGGCACGCGCTCTACGGAGTGTCCTTCTAGTTGTGACTGTTTTTTAAATAATTCCTTAAATTGTGTCTATTTTTTTACCATAACTTACTTTAACTTATCTTTGGTTTCTTATTTTGACCAGAATCATGAGAAGGTCTCAATCTTTTCCAGGTTCTTGTACACTTGTTCTATGGATTGAAATGTCTGGAATATTGAAATTCCATGATCACGTCAGCCGATTTATCCTCACAGATTGCAAGGCATTGTAACTAATAAGCTGGCCTGAGAGCCAGCTGAGCTTTTGTTGCTTTTCCATTCAATGTATGGGCAGACACCAGATTTGAAGTATTGCTTACAGCATGTCTAGTGAAGGCTGACTTGTTTACTTACTTACTTACGATCCTGTCATGGCTGACAGTATATGGAGCCTCTTGAGGGACTCATGCCACTTTTGTCTGCCCCTGGGCCCATTGACTGATCAAATTTCAGGTGGTTTCTCACTCCCTCTTTTCTGAAGAGTATTTTAGGGATTTCCATTACTTGTTTCCATGCACAACTCAATGCAGTTTGATAACTGTGTTGCCCCTGATACTGTATTTCCATATAATTTGCCCATCCCCGTTTGGGCCATCAAAGCGAGCTTGCCCAAATTGTATCCAAAGCGAGCAGATGTGCGATGGGACGAAGACCGGTCAATCGGGTGATGAGTGGATGTATACTTTCTTAGTGAATCCAGAAGGAAAGACACCATTGTTTGGCCTCAGATAATGCTAATTTTTATTTGGCAGCTTTAAAAAAAATGCATTTTGTTGGCAAAAAAGAAGAGAGAGTTTACAAAAGATTAAGAAGATGAGATATGAGCTTATTGCTAGGTGACTATATGCATTCAAGATCTGAAATTGCTCATAGACATTGCATTTCTGGTGGGCCAAGCAGACCACCCTCAGACCATGGATTTGACTTGCAATCCCGGGCAGGCTGATTAATCCCTCAAGGCTTGCTGAGGAAGAAATGCTCACTGCCATAAAAAAATACACCAACTGAATAGAAATGCAGACTTTTTAACTCAGCTTGGATAAACGATCATATGTGGGCCAAGGGAGAACCCAGGTCTGGGCAACATGGTTTTCAACCTGGATTGTGTGCAGCGTAGAAACGACATACACATCAAGTTTCGGTGTCACCCAAGAGAACCATGTGTTTATCCAGGGTCGTCCATCATGGGCAGTAGAAATATTGCCAAAAAAAAAAAAATCCGAGTGAACCTTGTCACGTTGCTATTTATTGTTGCTGCTCCGTGAAAAAATTTGTTCCTATTGCTACATTTCTGGGATTTCCGAGAATCTCCTTCCATTTGCTGTAAGCAACCGCAAACTGATCGATGCAATCTTTCAATACAGTTTCAGTTTGTTTTGATTCTAATCGGACAACCTGTCAGATTAATTTTTTATAATATGAAGCAGTTGGACATCCAGTCTCGTGCAGTTTTTGCAGATCGTTGTTCGGTCTCGGAAAAATTAATCCATAATTAAAAACCTCCATGCTGTCTGTCGTACAGCTTGTCCTCTTGATCCTCCTCCTCTTCTCAATCATAAGTTGACAGGTGCAACAACAGCTCACACCCTTCTCCCAGAGAGAGGACAGGATGGGTATAAACGAATGCTCCAACCCATTGTGAATATGTATTTGTGACAGGTATAGGTAAAGAAAAACGCACACCTTACCAGGCCACAATTCACAGGTTTTATGTTGTTTGTGTGACTCTTCTCGAAAATATCCTTGTTTTGCAAAATTAACGTCAGGAATTTATTAAAGTCTGTGTGACACATTCTAGTTTTCAAGCAAAGCATTTCGATATTGAAACGACAACTGTACAGAAGTAATTATTTTGTTCTACAAACTTCCACCATATTCACTAACAAATAGTGATTAGTCATCGAAAGTCTCTTTTCTGTTTCCTTATTTTTTGCACCACAAACGGAAGCGAGCACTGTAAGCCAGGTCACCACATAGGACATGGCCCTCAAGTTGTGCTCACCAGGTGTGCGTGGTACGGTGTGTGTGAATTATAACAGTGAATGCTGCAGAGGTCATGGAATCGCTCGGCTAGAATTTTTTTCTTTGTAAACAGTCTAGGCCCGTGGAGAAGCTGGAACATAGGACGAATCAGGATGTAACAGAACCAGATGAACAATATAAAGAGAGGGAGGAAGCACACCAACAGCAGGATTGGGGGACAAAACAGAGGAAGACTTGGATAACTAGAACGTCACTCAGTAGAGCGCATACTCCCGCCGTGGATGAAGTTGGAATAATACGTTTTGTTTAACATCCCCTCTCCCCAAAAATGAATAAATGAAAAAGAAAGTAGGCCCTTACTGTCAGATAATTTATTTTGATATATCTCGGAATTAGAGGAGAAAAACATCATTTAAGAATAAGAATAAAAGCTTTATTGCAGTAAAACAGAAAAAAAAATTCCCCAAAAAGTTCCTGGATGTGGAATAATATCCTGAGCTTCACCAAAAACTAATCAATTCTTCCTTATCCCAAGGGCAATCATCCCACCAACTTTCATCCAAATCCGTTCAGAACTTTTCCAGATATCTTGTTCACAAACACATGAACACACACACACACACACACACACACACGGACGGACACGAGCGAATGCATTACTCCCTAGCGGGAGTAAATATGGGATGTATGGAAGAATGAGGGGTGGTGGAGGATGCATGGGGCGTTCAAGATGGATACAAACAAACTCTCAAGAAGGACAAACTGGACTTTGGGAAGGTTAATCTGAGTAGAAAAGATCATGGTTTTAGATTGGGGATGATCTGAGATGATGGTGACCTCGAGGGAAGCGTGAGATTGAAGAGGATGTAGCAGTTGATTCCACAGGTGGGAAAAAAGAGAAGTAAATGCCCACGTGCCCCCTGCAGAAACCTGGGCTGCAGCATGGAAAGGGCAGAGGGTGCAAGACCAGAAAGAAGTTACTCAAAGACAGAGACCACCGACCTGAATTCAGGCATTGCTCGTCTCAACTTCCTGTAACAGTGTCCTTTTGAAGGACTTTGAAAGTCGGAGCATTAAGTGGAGCAAAATGGGCTGATTGGTAGGGTCGACATCTATTTAGACCCGAACACCAAAAAGATTCCTCCATGGAATTCCCAGTGATGATTCCAAGGTGATTAACACAAATGTATGATATTTTTGTGTGTGTTTTCTTTTTTTAACGAGCATGCACTGTGAATTCCAGGCATTTTGAGGCGAATTTTAAATACATTTTCATAAATCTCTTCTGTTTAAAGTTCCATTTGTGTTCAGAATGAAATTTTAGAAAACAATAAAGTCTCTAATTTTTATTTTGATAGTTCGGAAGCTGGTGGCTCGACGAAACCGTCCGACTCACATGCACTCCACGGGGCATCCATTGCGCTTGACGCTCTCAGGCGTAACGCAGGGGGACGTGCAATGCCGAGGGATTTTCATAAATCTTAGGCTTATGAGATTCCCTCCCATCCCCTCAAGTTCACCTCTCAAATGCTTCATGCTTGCCCTCTTCCTTCGCCTCCTAACCCCACACCCTCACCCTACCGCAATTTGGCTCCTATCACTGAATAAAAATGCAAAACAATTATTCTAGCAAAGCGGTGAGGCCTATTGTACACACACTAATGGGCAAACACATTATGCTGGAAAATGAACTACTCTGCTCACTCACTTGGGAGCGCCTCCAACGCAGAAGCAAAGATGACATCCGAGCAAATTACTCAGTACGGGTTACTCTTACCAATGTTGGTGTTTCTGCCTTAGGTTAAAGTTGTTGTACAAGATTTTCACAAGTATATAAAACTGTGTTTCATGCTCTACAAGGTTTTCCATTAATTAAGGAATATTTATTTGTTTCTCCTTCACTACAGGGATGGGATGCGTATTGTTTTTCCTGTTTTTCTTATTCTCTTTCTTTTTGTATTGCTTTCTTTTTATCCTTTGTGATTTACCCCCCCCCCCCCCCACCCCCTTCCCCGCTACCCCATTCTGATTTTAGGGGTCAAAGGTGAAACACAAAAATCACAAATATTTCTTTGCCATTTTCTACTATGTATTTGAGTCGAAAGAGATGAAAGTTTGCACAAAGTTACTTTCAAACCCTATATGGATGCAGAGGGCGGACGGGGGTGGGGGGGGGGGTGGGATTTGAAGGGGGGCACACTATTGTTGTTTTGGGGATTTTACAGTTGTCAAAGTTCAAAAATGGTCTCAAAAACACCATCGTTGGCTCACCATGCCTCTGTGTTTCAACCATTGCATGCAATAATAGGCAAAAATGATACAACACTACAACCCGTATCGATTAAAGCAGAGATACATTGGTCTGGTGTATTTTATATGAAGCAGGGGGTCAAATGGCAAAATTGGTCTAAGAATGAAGAACTAGTCTTGCTGGTGAAGGCCGGTGTCGAGTTGTGTCGGCGGACAGGTAGAACGTCAATAAAACGTTGAGTAAGGTATGCTAATCACAATGGGAAGCAAGAAGAACCTGAGGTTTTGGGCAATAAGCCTTCATTGGAGCTGACAACTGTGAAGACTATATTGTGCATCTTGTGATCCTTATAATTTATAATCTTTGTAAAAAGTTGATCTAAACTAACCCCCCCTTCCCCCCCCCCACCCCCCCATTCCCACACCCTGGTACCACACGGAAACTTTTCATGACATCACCTTAGCTCACTGTATGAGGATTTGGTTTAGTACCTTCTCGGCAGCATTATTGAAATGAAGGCAAGACAAATATATGTCCTCGTACGTCTGACTCATTATTTTCTTGAAATGTTTGGAACGTGATATTTTGCAGCTTCCGAGGAATTGTTACAATGTAGTTGTCATCCTCTGAGAGCAATGAGCCGTTCTTTCTTGGATGACTCATTCAAACCATAGGAGAGTGATGCGGATCTCGTTAACCAGTCAATTTTTTAAAATGTGTGATTTTTGGCTTTTTATTCCCTTTGAAAAAAAAAGGCCGATATCTTGACTGCGGACGCATATTTGTATATAAGAAATATACTTATTACGCCAGAAATAGTGTACACTAAAAACGTGTATTTATTGTACATTATTTATTTTTTAAGTGGAGGTTATTTTTTGTTTTTATATCAGTATTGGTGTTGGCTTAGTGGTTAGGGTGCTGGCTTGGGATCCTAGGATCCTGGGTTTGAATCCCGGTCGATTGCTGAATTAACACCAGGGGGGTTGACTCAGCCTGTCATCCTTCCGAGGTCGGCAAATTGAGTACCAGTTCACTGGTAATTCCCTGTGTGTCGCAAGAGGCGACTAACAGGGTTGGCGGCAGGAAGAGCATCCGGCCATAAAACGTTGCTTCAAAAAGGGGACCAAGGTGCCCGAAAAAGGCCAACCCCTTCTCTGCGGGGAAAAATGGCCTCTAAAGGTGGTTCATATCAGTATGTGCTGATAACGTAAAATACAATGAAAAAAAAGTTGTTTTTAAATTTTTTTTAACTTAGGGCCATTTTACACGTGGACAGGCCAGCGGCCCTGCCGCCAGCCCAGGTACCGCAGGAGTGAAAGTACTTCAGGCTCGTGGCCTTGTAAGGAATGGCCGGCGGAAAGGTTCCGACAGCAGCACGCCTGATGATGAGCAGCGGAAAGATGGCGATAAAGGTGACACTTGTTAAAAATTAGCTTTAAATTTCTACAACTCTGAAGGCCAATATCGAGTTGTCGTCAACAGACAATGTGAATGTTAATATCATGTTATACCTTTAACATGTTTCCATTTTCTAAAAGCTGCTTAATAATTATGATCATAATGGTTTGTTAAACATTGGAGGAAAGTTTTGTAAAACCCCCTTTTGTAACTCTCTTCATTGTTTCCATTGAAGACAAACAACGGAGCAAACCAAAGGCCGAGGTGGGGCGGAAACGCCCAGCAGTTGATCGTGATGGGGCTGCAAAGAAACGCACGCAGGCCTCCAACACCTCAGATGATTCTGATGGCAGCGATAATGAAAAGATCATCAGCAAAATCTCAGCTGATACAGATCCGTTTGATGCATCTACCCGAGGTCCTGAGAGACAATCTGTAAATGTGTGCAGTTTAAATGGTCGACCTGTGAGTTTGGCAACAACCCGATGCCCCCCAGAACGTAGGATTGCATTGGGCGGCAGTGAAGAGTCTTCTTGCTCGAGGCCTGTGGCCGAGGTACGCCCTGGTGGTCCCGCACCAATAGGCACGGTAACTGATTCTAAAAGTTATCGAGAGCGTGATCGAATTGCAGTTATGGAAACCAACGAGGGTAGACCGTTCATTTGGGATTTTGCCCCAAAACTTAATTCGACGGCAGTATCCATCGGCATGCCTGAATGCTGGGGCCAGGATTATCTGTTGGCACCACACTCAAGATCATCACTGCAGCTACAACGATGGCCTTCACCTTTGCATCCACGACATGAGGTGGAGACCCTGGTAAAGACTGGCTTCCAACCCGTGGCGGCTCACCATATGCTGAATGAGACAGGACGTTCTCTGGAGAAGAAAGATGTTTTTTTACCTTTTTCGCGTGACCGTGACATTGACGTCAAACCGCTGCACTTTTACCCTCATCCATTGCCATCTGGCACGCATATACCTATGCATGCTCAACTCGGCCTGTCACCCACTCATCTTTTGGCTGCTCAACAGAGTTTAGCATTCTCGCATGCAGGCCTCTACCCTCCTGCTACCTTGTTGGCACCTGGACACCAGCCTATGGGAGGTCCACCACCTCAAAATCCTGCGCTGCCCCCTGCTTTGGACTACCGGATGAGTCAGGCTGGCATTATGCCTCAGTCTCGTGCCGTACATGCATCAAACTTGACGGCACTCGCGCTCGCCCATCAGCATTCTCCACAGCCACAACTACCACAGCCGGGTTCACTGCTTGCCCAAGCAAGCCACCCTATGTACTCTGCTAGCAGCCTAGGCCTGTATCAGCATGTGCTGTGGCCACAGCAGGCAGGCATGCGGCTGCCAATGCACCCGGGCCTTGCCTGGGCTCATCCAGATGCACAGATACCTGATGGCAAGAGGGTGTGTGAATTATTGTTCCAAATGATTATCCTGTTGGGTTTACAATTTAAAATTTGTTATATCACTCCCGTCTTATTACCGGTAGTAGTATTTTGTGTCCATACATTCAAAAAGTTTGAATAATTGAATGGTAACAATATATCTTCGTGTCACCCACTTTACCTCAACTGGAGTCCTGTTTTATTGTTAACGTTTTAATGACTGCTTCCAATTGTAATTGTAATGCCCAAGATAGTCTTAGAGTGGTGTGCTAATTGGGATTTAAAAAAGAAATCTTGTTCAAGTAAAATCATAATAAACAACCACAATGACCTGTATGATCCGTAACCTTTGCCATACCTGTTTCACATTCTGGCACATACAGAACACACCAAGCCCATGGCGCCTCCTGGGGATGGAACAGCCAACCGTGACAACAGGAGACCCTTCGAAAATGATGCGGCCACCGACGGCGTCTCCTCGATCTGGCGTTCATGATCTACTATCCACGTGAGTTTTGTTTCATGTTGGATTTTGAGCCGTAGGTGCCTCCATGACATCTCAATTTCTTTATATTTCATGGGCCTCCGTAAATAGTACCGGCCTCACAGGGTGTACAATTCCTATTCTGATGTGTTTATACACTCACCGTCAATAAATGCAACCTTTCATAGTAAATTGACTGTGATATTTCATATTGTTGTGACGTCGCTGGTACCCAGAGTGCCCCGGAAAGTGACAGCACTTCCCCCAAGCTCAGTGGCTGTGTTTGTCTCGTGAGTTTGTCTCGTGAGTTTGTCTCGTGTGAAATATTTGTCGTGTGTGTGTGTGTGTGTGTGTGTGTGTGTGTGTGTGTGTGTGTGTGTGTGTGTGTGTGTGTGTGTGTGTGTGTGTGTGTGTGTGCGCGCGCGCGCGTGCAAGTTGATTTTGCCTGCTATCCCCACATGTGGGTGGGCCTCAGAAGATGGAACGGAGATCTACCAGGTCTCAATGCATCTGCCAGCAACCCTCTGATGGTTAAACTGCCGAAATCTCGGCTCTCTGCTCACCTTCACTCTTTCATTCCTCTTTTCTCCCGCCTGTGAAACAAACTCCCACACTCCCTTCAATCCCACTCCTCCCTCCAGGTCTTTAAAACAGCTGTTCACCACCATCTCTTATCTTTCCCCATCCAAAACCTTGATCTTTTCTACCCCCACTAATTCACCCCAGATCCACCTTGTTTAAAATTCCAACTTCTTTCCTGGAAGTCCCGGCAGTGTCCATATGTTTTATACCTCTCCCACCCCCCCTTCCCATGCCTCCCCCCCCCCCCCCAAAGCCCTCTCCCTCCCACAGATCTCTCGATGTCCCTGCTCTCAGATGTTGTGTTTGCGTTCCTCCCCCTCTCGCCCCATCTTGTCTACCGCTCCCCTTGTTATATGTTTTATGTGTCGGTTTGTCTTTCTGTGTGATTAATGTTAGCTCTTTCACGAGCCTCGATCTTGTATACAAAAAAAAAAAAAAAAATCCACCTCCATTAGGGTGTGTCTTTGTGCGTGTGTGTGTGTGTGTGTGTGTATGCATGCACACACGTGCTCATCACTTGCCAGCTTGATGTGTGTATCATTTGAGCAATACTGTAAAGAGTTAAAAGAAAGCAAGCGTAAGCATCAGATGATAGGGGTGTGCGCACTCACCCTTGAGATGTATAGACTGGGTTTGAATCTTGGCCCAACTATAAACTGTCCATCCTGGTATTTTGCATGCAGGATCATTGTGTGTGCCGTATCTCAGGTGGACGTGAAACTTGGCGTCTCATCTGCCATCATTCGTTTAGTTGGTGGATGTTAAAGATCCCTCAGTGTCCTTCATGAAGAGTAGGCGAGCCATCACCGGCATTCAGAACAAATTTCAAATTGATGTCACCTTCAGTCGAACATCAGACCTGGCTAGCTAGTTCATGAAAGTCCAACCCTGAAGGTCGATTAATTATTCAAGTACAGTACAGTATTCACAGCCTGTCAAACTCCTGAGCATAGACTATGTTTGTCAAGATTGTAATGGGGACCGTAAGGCTAACCCCCGATCTAGCAGGGAAAATGGCCTTAAAATGCTTGTTTTGTTGCTCACATGTGGTGTGGTGATATAATTGTAAACATCATCAAATGATGACACCATATAGATACCTGTTTTATATCATTGTTTTGTTTCCAGTAGGGAACCTGATCGGAAGTCGCATGGCGTGCTGACTCCTCCGAAGGTTGAACACAATGAACTCAATGCAGGGGCAGGCCTGTGGCTACCTCATGATGGTGATTTGGCTCGAAGTTGTGAACGACACATAAAGCATGAGGTCGACAGCCCACCAACAACTGTCACATCAGCTGGTGGATTTCAGCTTACTTCAACCGTACACCCAACCCACCGCAGCACCTACTATACAGCACTGTCTCAAAGTCTCGATAATGAGCCCTCAAACCGCATTCCTGATGAGAGATCCCATGCATTGACTGCCAACTCACCCTTACCTCTCACCAAGGGCCAAGGGACTGCTGTCTCCAAGTCACTGAGCAAGCCACCACCGCTTATCAGGCACACGCCTGATGGAAGTAATGTGGTACGTGATAAACCAACAGCCACGGCAGCGGGTTCTAGTCGCAAGCCTCCAGGGCCAACGATGGATTCTTCATCACCCCTCCCACCCCTTCTGCGTCCCACTGTGCAGCCTAGCTCCAGGGAGCGGTGTGAATCCGGCAGTGAGCCTCGTCCTCCAACTCCGCTGAAAGTAGCCTCTCCACAACAACTGCTGGCAGCCATGATGCAGCCCCTTGAGCTACAGCCAACTTTGCCACTGGCCAATGGTCTTCAGCAACCTCCTGGAGAGCCGCCTCCACCACAACTGTGTTCGGCACAGAGTCCACAGCACAGAGAGGATGGTCGACCCAGTGGTCGAGTAACTTCTGCACAAGCCTCTGTGATTGTTAGACCAAAATCAGCAGTCGTTCCCCAGCCAGTACCCACTGGAAATGTCACATTGAGTCACAATCCATGTCACTTTGCTCCATCATCAAATTCTGAGCCTATTTCTCTGGTGAAACCATCGACAGGTGGTTCACAGGCTTTAGACAGTACTGTAACAACCACGGAACAGAACTCCCGGACATCCCCAACCTTTCCTGCACCAACACCACCGCCTGCCATAAACCGCAGCAGCCCTGTTTGCTTGTCTGGTGCTCAGTACCAGTCTAAAAAACAAAAAGCTCTTCAGTCAGCAACTCAAGGGCAGTCGAGCACTGTTGGTGCAGCTGCCTTCAATCAGACTATCCTAATGGTACCTACTGCTCTTAGTAATGGAAATGACAGTGATTCCGCTAGTGTTAAGAGTGATGTGAGTTCTGCCTCCTCATCAAGAAGCCCTGCAGATGTGTGCTTATCTGGTCTCCCACCGAATGGTCCAGGAGGACTTCATACCAAACTCAAGAAGGCCTGGCTAACACGACATTCTGAGGAGGACCGCTCAAATTACAACCGCACTGTCACAGCTGTAACAGAAGCACCATTGGAAACAACAATCAATACAGTAACAACATCTGTGGTAGGTCCTGGAACAGTGCCATCCCATCCACAATTGAAAGTGGAAAACAGCAAGCGTGAAGTGGAACGTTCGGCAGACATAAGAAGAGGGAAGCGTCTGAGGGAGGAAATAAAGCAGGCCGATGGAGGTGAAGGCAAGAGGCAAAAGAGGGTTTTGAAGAAAGACATGGAAGATCAAGCAAAAAGAAAGCGAAGCAAGGATGAAGGAAAGGCTTCCGTTAGTGGGAAAACTTGTGAGCCGAGTGCCGTCACCAAAGAGACAACTGAGACCAGGAGGGGAAAAAATAAAGAAAAGTCAAAACGAAGCAAAAAGGAGAATGCTGGATCGGAAATGAAAGGTGGTGAGCGGCGGGGCCGTGCTGATGCCAGAGAGGAACGGCGTACCAAGCGTGCAGCCAAACGTGCACTCGAACTCGGTTCAGAAAGTGAAGAGGGCTCCGATGAATGCATAGAAGGTCGTGGTAGTGAGGCTCGGGTAAAGCGTCAACCAAAACCTACATTTAAGAAAAAGCAGATTGACTTGCAGAGGAGAAAAGGTAACGTCCAAGCTGTATGCACAACAACACCCCAGGCTGACGAGCATAGGGATTCCGAGTTTCCCAGTGGAGCAGTGGGACAAGAGAAGGGCAGTAGCGATTGTATTCCCAGTGGAGGATGTTTCCACGAAAAGAAGAAGAACACGCCAGAAGAGCAAGAAAAAGGCAACAATGAGCAAGATGACAGAGAAGGAAAGGAAAATGAACTCTGCATCCGTAAAGAGACCGAGGACAAAGTCAACTGCAGGTTAGATGATGGTAAGTTTATCAATTGATGCTTCGGCAAAATTACATGTATTTGACAATGGACGAATGTCGGAGATAATTGACCGCTTTTTACAGAGGAGTTGCCCGAGAGTGTGCTGCGGGATTGGCGAAAGGTGCGCCGACTCAAGCAGAGCTGCCAAGCATTCCTGCAAGATGGCGCATGTGCCAGCATCGCCCCCTCGTTGCAGAAATGTCGCGAGTGCCGGCTCGTGAGATACCGCCGTGCACAAGATCCTCACTCGGCTGTTTTTTGCCGCTTCTACCACTTTCGCCGGTGTGCAATGATCTAGGCGAAGCTTTGAAAAATTGTTCGATATGCTGAAGAAACAATTTTGGGGCATGAAATGAATATGTTCAACAACATTGAAAAAGCATTGTTATTATTTAAACCGTGTTTAATAATACCGTATTAACTTTTATTTTCTCATCATACCCTTAAGGTTATCTTTCAATAAGAATGGAGCGCTGCGCATCGATGGTTTCTCGGCTTCAGGTGATTGTCAGGAAGAAGACCTCCGCCATTGGATACCTGCCGAGGTGTCCACGCAGGGATTGCCTGGCAGCGGCAGCACCTGCAGCGGGCAAAGTCCTGTGGAAGAGATGCGTAGGCTGGCGTTAGCACTCTACTTGCTCACCTACACTGCCGCACCATTCTGTCGCCTGGTGCGCGATGAGCGAGCTGCGATGGCGAGAATAGACCCAGAGGGTAGGTGCAAATGTGGTAATAGTGTTGCTGTCATACTAGGAGGGCTCATAGTTGAATTTATTATGATGCTTTTGTGTAAAATTGGTTATCGCTTTCAAAATGGTCGATCTCCATACTTTTCTATGATTTATTTTACTGATTTGGAATGTCATTAATCATTCATTGAAGCCATCGACATATTACATATACTAGCAACGGTACCCGCCCTACGGGCGGGGCTTCAATTGGGAGGCCCAAATGAAAAGGCTAAATATCAGAAATTGAAGGCTTTTTTTCTTTTAAATGATTTATATAAACATCCGTTAAATCTCGATCGGTGCAGCCGTTTGTGCGGCACCCGGGAAAATAACGTCATGCGGGAGCAAGTATCAGCAGGATGTGGCAGTGTGGGAGTCCATGTTTCTGATCCTCCTTCATGCCGAAGTAGCCCACCACTTCTCCAAGCATTCCACTCTTCAGATCCGCCATGACAGATTTAAGCTTGATACTGAAGACTTGATCCCGGTGTGTACCCCGGTTTAGAATAGGTACACCGTATCCCTGCGCATCGTAAGAGGCGCCTAAGGGTTGGCGTCAGGAAGGGCATCCGGCCATAAAAACATTGCCTCAAACAGGGAACCATGATTGTCATGGGGCCCGCAAGGCTAACCCCCGCTCTAGCGGGGAAAATGGCCTTAAAACGATCATTCATTCATTCACTGAAGACGCGTGCAGTTAGTCCTCCCGATGTCGTATGTACTCCCGATACGTGTTTCCTTCATTGTAAAAACATCCAAATCAACAGTTAAAAGGATTTTTAGCTGATAGCTGTTACGGCCTTGGCAAGATCGATGGAGACAGCGATCTGTTAGCGTATTCACCGCCCAAATAGCTATGTGGAATTCTCTCATGTGGAGATTAATCTAATCGTGTTCACAATCGCTGTGTCGTATGTACTCCCGATACGTGTTTCCTTCAGTTGAAATGGGTTAGAATTCTCTCAAGCAGGGATTCAACCCGTGTCCTTATAAAAGGTCTTTGTCCGAGGTCACAGAGTTCGATCGGTGCAGCTGTGCAGCGATCGGTGCAACCGTTTGTGCGGCACCCGGGAAAACAACATTGTCACAATGAATGTTATGCGAACGCGAATGTTATGCGCGAGTCCAAACCTGAGAATGCTGGGGACTAAAGCTGAAATTGGGGAAACTAAATAGCCAATTTTACTCCTGGAGATCCCAGGATTATCCACCCAAAATATCGTTGAGATCGGTTCAGCAGTTTTTACGGTACCTTCGAAGAGACAGACAGACAGACGGACATTTGGTGAATTATAGTAAGATATATATATATATATATATATATATATATATATATATATATATATATATATATATATATATATATATATATATATATATATATATACACACATATATATATATGTATGTATATATATATACATATGTATGTATATATATATACATATGTATATACTTATGTTGGACTTGAGCCAAGTTCTCCATCTGTAGCACTTAATTCTAAAGAGGTTCTGCTGTCCTACAATAATACAAGTGGTACCTTAGAATGGTATTAACTGATTTACTTGGTTCGAAAGTTAATAATAGATTGACTTGGAACAAGAAATACACTTCTTTGATCATATTTACTTGTCATTCTTAAAAGCCCATATTTTTGGGATTGAGGAACCTCCAGCTTTAATGTAGCAATTCCATCTGTAGGTAACATTTATTCTTCTACCACAGCAGGAACCCTCTACAAGGATACAGGAGCACTCAAAATGCAATAGAATAATACTTTTCAAAGTAATAAAATAAATTTTGAAGTACATGGAAGGAACACCCAAGCACAACAACAGGTGCAACAACAACAACCACAACCACAACAGCAGCAATTACATGTTATAAGAGATAATGAAAAACTGGAAAACACCGCCACTGAGCTTGGAAGTGGCTTACCTAATTTCAAGTGGCACTCTGGGTACCGGCAACGCCATCTTTCTGACATCACTTTTCTCCCTGCACTTAATGGGCAAATTGTGGAGAAATTTCCTCCTCTAAATGGATGCTCAATATTTCAAATCGTTATGGGTGGATTATGATAGATGTTGGTGCCTGAGTTGGGTAGGTGACCAGAACAAGCTGATTATATATGTTGGTTAAGATCAGGATGCAGATCCACCTGATCAGTGGGATGCAAAACGTAAACTGTTCAGCCAGGTGGAGGTATTGTGCTGTCTTCCGAGTGCCGTTCTAGTTCAATGAGTGAATAGCATCTTTTGACATCTTCCCTTGCTTGCACAAACTCCATTTGGCTTGTTTTTCGAAATTCCAAGGAGATGGACCATGCAAGTCTGGTTAACCTTCTAACACGACATTGCACAGAATCCAGAAAGAAAAATTCACAATTAGCACACCTGTGACTGCTTGCCTTGCACGATGTTTTCCAGCCAAGGTTGCGTGGAAGCGTGCTGTTCGTGGTGTGCGTGAGATGTGCGACGCATGCGAAGCGACCCTCTTCAACATCCACTGGGTTTGCCCCAAGTGTGGATTCGTCGTTTGCCCTTGCTGCTATGCTGCACATCGGGACAGGAGGGAGCACGGTGAGTTGCTGAACCCAAATGCAGTTTTCTATTTTGATGGGCCTTGCTGTCAGCAATATAGCACTGGATCAGTATAAGGGCAGAAATATTCGAAGAGGGATTGCTAAATAGTATTTCGGATGAAGTTTCTACCTCGGCGGTGTGAAGAGGGGTAAGCTGGAGACCCCGTGTGTAAGCTGGAGACCCCCTGTATAAGCTGGAGACCCCCTGTATAAGCTGGAGACCCCCTGTATAAGCTGGAGACCCCCTGTATAAGCTGGAGACACC
Organism: Myxine glutinosa; assembly: GCF_964187855.1. Classification (NCBI taxonomy): domain Eukaryota; kingdom Metazoa; phylum Chordata; class Myxini; order Myxiniformes; family Myxinidae; genus Myxine; species Myxine glutinosa. The sequence continues at coordinate 247,532,948 of NC_136262.1, forward strand.
CTGTAGCAGCGTAAGCTCCGAACGCTATGTAAGAGGTATATTTGATAATGTCCACGTATGGTATACAGTATATACCATACATGGACATTGTATGAGCCTTATCGTTAAACAGCATGCCATGTGTGACGTTTATGATCCCTCCTTCTTGACATTGAGTCGGTGGATGTGTGGAGTATCGTTGAGATAGAGGAAGACAAATGATGAATTGCGAAAGATGATGGGAATAGAGCCTGTGATTGATACTGTGAGGAGAAACAGGTTGAGATGGTTTGGTCATGTGTTGAGGAAGGATGAAAGTGACTGGTTGAGAAGAGTGATGGAAATGAATGTAGAAGGAAGTAGAGGATGGGGAATTCCGAGAAAGACTTGGCTAAAGATGGTGGAAGAAGAAATGCGGGCAAGGGGGTTTTAACAAGGAGAGATGCAGAAAATAGGGCAAAATGGAGAAGATTGTCATGGGGACCGCAAGGCTAACCCCCGCTCTAGCAGGGAAAATGGCCTTAAAATGCATGTTGTTGTTGTCTTCTTGACATTGAGAATAATGGCTGAAACCTAATAATAAAAGCCAAACTTAAATGCTTTACATCGCCTAAAGCTGGCCCAACCACATGGTAAAAGAACAGCGTAGCGTATAGACAAATGTAAAGCGAAAGGTTTTCTGAAAACAGAATGCGTCAGATACATGGAGTGTTCATGTTGATGACATCCTACATACAGAGGAGAAATTTCACGAGCCTCGATTCAGTATACAAAAAAAAATTAAAAAAATGTGACATCATTTCCATTTGTGGAAGAATTAAATTTGATGAAAAACGCAATTGACACAGCTCTGTTATTGTGACGTCATTGGGACATTAGCTTGCACCGTGTAGATTTGTACAAGTGCTTTTTGCAGACATTTGAAGTTGATAGAATTTCCTCCAGCAGCAGAGCCTGTTTCATTCATTCATTCATACAAGATCTCGGTTCATAGAAAAGTGAAATAATAGAGGGTAAAAAGGTAATGCAGTGAAGGTGGGGTCAGTGCTGCCACATTTGGACGAATGTAAAGGGCTGATTGAAATGGAAAAGAGAAGAAGGATGGGAGGGAATGCAGTAACCTGTAAGTAAGAGGGTTTGGTCAGGTTGGGTTAATAGGGAGGGGGAGAAAGGATCACGGGCGAGCAGGCGAGCTCTACAAATGGAAGTCAGGCGAGCTCTCACCATCACTTAGTTTGTGGATATCAAATTTTCCACGTTGTTTTGAAAAGAATAAGCCTTGTTATTCCAACGTGGCCAAATTCACGTTAAGGGATTAGTTGTCACCAATGCTTGGGATTGCTTCTTTTTCTTTTTCTTCTTCTTTCTTTGGATTGCTGTGATGCGGTTATGGTGCTGTCCTGGTGGGCCGAATTCCCTTCACGTGCCTCGATTGCCATTTGAAATGTGAAAAATCCTTTTCACTGACAGATGCAGACAGCAAAAAGGAAACTTCACAGTGGATGAAATGTGTGAAAGGCCAAGTGCACGACTATAAAAACCTTATTCCCACACAGATCATTCCTGGCACAGGTAAGCACTCTGCTGCCATCTTGCCCTTGCCCTTCTTTAAAATAACAATTGTATACCATCATTACTGTAATCCTGATGTGATAATTGATACAGTTCCTGGCAATTTATATTTTTTAATCAAAAGCACAATTACTGCTGAGAGACGCACCTCGCTTGTGAACCATGTGCTTAAGAAAACATTATGAGGCCTTGGAATAGTGTAGCATCAATCGCTAGCACATCCACTTATTATTGTCTTTGTGTTTGTTTCAGCCCTGAACGACCTTAGTGAAGCAATGCACACCTTGCGGGCTCGTCTCTGTGTGGGCCTGAATTGCCCGTGCACCAACGAAGGACTTGCCCAGGCAGAAAAGCTTCCGCCCAACATTAACGGCATGTCCCAGGCATGTACTGCGGAGTGATTGTCGTTCGTGCGTATGATGATTAATCCTCCAGTACCCTTCGCTTAAATTGTGAGGAAGCGGCACTTGTGAACTGTTGTTATCTTTCTGTTCTGTGATGGCACTGACATGTGGATCGATTAGCACAGAATAACGTCCCATCATTCCCATCAGGTCCTTCACACGTTGCTGACGACGACATTGAAGAATGGCATGAATCTCGGAGAAGGTCCCGTCGGATCCTCAGATGACCGAGAAATGAGCGTAGCTTCGATGGGTGCTCATGACGACTTGAATACGGCTCGATCCGAGGTGGTTTTGGAGGGCAGAGCACTCTCTCCCAGCGCCTTGCACTGGTTGGTCAATTTGGCTACGGAAAAGGCCAAAGAGGAAAAGAAAGGTGAGGTTCATAGTGATCGTTGTTGGTTTTTCACAGTTCTTTGCACACCCAAAGACAACTGCTCCACATGGACAGGATTTTCCAAAGCTTTCTCTTAATGTCAATGGGTTTTTTTGTTGTGAATGCCTTTATGTTTTTGAAACCATATTTTTAATGGAATCTTCAGCAATGGCATGGGTGATCTTAAATTTCCATGGGATGGTACTTTGGCACAGAGTGCAACAAGCCTCGGTTGCAAGTTTTGCCATATGTGGCATATAAGTGGCAGAAGAACTCTGTTGGTGACGTGCTTGCGGACAAGATGATTTTTGATTTGATCTCGATCTGCGTCATGTTTTCGACTAAAATGGCTGAACTGATGCGCTGCGAACAGAGAGCTGCTTCATCGCATAGCACATCATTATTTGGGTGACAGGCTGGCAGGATGGCCTAGAAGTATGCAGCCCTTAAGATGTCTAACCTTGGTTTGAATCCTGACCGAGCTATAAACTGTCATCCCGGTATTTCACAGGCAGAGTGATTCATCAATATGTGTGTGCCGTCCCTCGGATGGTCGTTAAATGGGCGTCCCATCTGCCAGCATTAGTTGGTGAATATGAAAGATCCCATGGCGTCCTTCATGAAGAGTAGGCGAGCTATCGCCGGCACCATGAACACATTCCTGCCCTACCCAGCAGAGGGCATTGCATCAGCGGCACAGCCGCACCCTCAGCCAATGATGCTACTCTCCAGAGCCTTGTGCTGCATACAAATGAAGAAGAAGATTTGGGTGCTGTAAAGCTGGCTGTCCTTCATCATTGCCGATACACTGGCCATATTACCCCCCCTTGCATCAGCATCAGCGGCACAGCCGCACCCTCAGCCAATGATGCTACTCTCCAGAGCCTTGTGCTGCATACAAATGAAGAAGAAGATTTGGGTGCTGTAAAGCTGGCTGTCCATCATTGCCGATACACTGGCCATATTACCCCCCCTTGGATTAGCCGTGTGATTAGCAGTGCTTGTACAGGCCTGATCACCCAACTAGCCTTGCATAATAGCATAATTAATTGGGTCTCATTATATGTAATACTAACAACCTGAGGACCTATGGCAGGCACACTTTCTGTGCAATCTCACAGGTTTTGTATCATGTGATCTGGAAAACATCTGTGGCATACAAAAAGACTTGTAGAACTTGCATTGCCATGGAAATGGGATGATGCCAAGTCCCATTTTCTACATCCAAACAGCAAATCGACCCCTTCATTGGTATGGTACAAAGAACCAAGTGCCACATGGATGTCACCTAACAGGATGTGTATTCCGTCTACCTGTCACGTCTGTATTCCACAAACAGATCCCGAGAGGTAGCCAGGAAAATTGCAATAACAAGGAGAAATGAAACATTTGGCCATGCACAGACTGCACAAAGAGAGCACTCTCCAGTGAGTGAGGCAGCGTGTCAGCCTTGCGCAGCCCACACATTGCCTGAGGTTGTTTTTCATCCCTTTTTAAAATTGCAAAGTGCAAGGTACTTTCACACAGTGAGTGGGAAGATTTGTGGCACATTCTTATATATTATCCTCCCAAATGCTGACAATTGGAGTTTGCATATATACCCTAAGTGGAAAGGTAACTCTGTCATACATTATTCACGGCGCCATCACCGAAGACATTCTGCAGCTTCAACGACTCGTGGTCATGAAGTCATGGTCCCTCAAAGCCAAGTATCATATAACCTACCGATTCCAACATACTGTAATCCACTTCTGATCATTGGACACACACACCTTGAGTTTTACTGTAGCTCCTTGGGATTCCACCTAGAAGTGTGTGCACTGTGTAGATTATTCCATAGATCTTTGCCTACCCCACTTTCATACTTCTGCCCCCGCCCCCACCACCCCCTCTGTTTCCCCCCTCCTCCAACCCTTTCATTTTTCCTTCCACTTACTATTCTAACCTGCCAACATTTTTTTTTTTTTTTAAAGTTTCCTTCCTTTCAAACAACGGCCATTCATTATTATCATTCCAGTATTTCACATGAAGTGAAAAAGCAGTGTTTCATGGATTCTTTCAAAGATCATCTATTCCTTTTCACCCGACTCACTCACCACTGTTCCCAGAGCTAAGTGTCCCACTGTAACTTTTGGCAATGATCAGTCGAGCATATAATTTGTAGATGTGAGATTTACGCTGACCTCAGTACATTGTCCTACAACGGTGGCCTCGAGCAGTTTGAAGATGGATAGCTTGTCCAAAGGCTCAGATGAAGTGTCATTAAGCTGCCGCGCCGCAGAGTAGCGACTGATGGAGCAGGATGGCGAAGGACGCGTAGGTACGCTTTCCAAGCAAAAAATACCAACACTTAACGTCCCACTGATTGCCTCTGACGTACCTTCAAATATACGACTTCCAATTGCATGTGGTGTTATGAATCAAGGTCACAGTGATCCTCTCAAGATATTTGGTATCCATTTTGCATAAACCCCAATAACATTAGAACATCGTTGTTATTAACAGGTTTTATTTGTCGCGAAAAATTCCACGTATAATTCATACCACCCTCCACCTCCTCTCCCCTCACTCAACTCCGCAATGCACCAATTGGGTAATTTTGGAGCGTGTCCTCCGGTCTACCAATTGGTTTACCATGGATGTCGTTACTGCTTGATGTCACCAAATTGATGTCGTTTAAAGTAGGTGATGTGACAGTTACACATCAAAGTGGTTGAAAAGATACCGTAAAGTATGTTGTTTTTGTTATATAGATGTATTTTATTTTTATACAAGGTTGAGGCTCATGGAAGAGTTAGAACAGAACAGAAAGATCACAGTGGAAAGCAGAGAGGCACATCAATGGCAGGTTAGAGGGACACAAATTGGGAAGTAATGGGTGAGGAGAAGAAAGAGAGAATAGTGGGAGGGGAGCAGAATTTAGGAGTGAACAAGCTGGATGCAAGAAGGGGGCGGAAAGAATGAGAAGGGAAAAACGAGATTGAAACGGCAAAACGGAACAAAATCGGAAACGTGGGTGGAGGTAGAGGGGAAAAATAAACGCAATAACCTGGAAAGGGAAGGGTGGGATGGGGAGGGTTAATGAGGGGAGAAAAGATTATGAGTATCGATGTGGGAGGACCTGAGGAGGAAGTGGACAGCCATCTTTTTAGCCCTGGATGGAAAATGAGACTGAACAGACTGAGGAAGTTGGTTCGACAGACGAGAGAGAAGAGGAGCAAATGAGAGGAGGTTGTCATTAATTTTAATGCCTGTACATACAGTGTCGTCGTGGCATCCTAAAAAGGATGGCATACACAATCCTACATGTAGTGTGTTTGTAGGCAGATGTTCTGCATATATTGTGCTACAAACCTGAATGATGATTCCTTGAAATAAATGCGATGAGGTTCTCTCGATGGTCGAACACAGCATAATTGTAAAGGGCACACCTAAAATACCCGTTGGGCCTGTGGCATGACTGGCACATCTAAAAAATAGCTATAAGCATGAAGGTGTGCTTCGTGACTGTTGCGTCATATGGAATTTAGTTATGTTGAAACTTAAGGAACTTCTTGACTAAAGAACCTCCTTCTTGTAAACAGACGGAAGTTCTATGAAACCCGAGCAGAAACCTGTGGTTGTGCTGGAGTCGATGCTGGCAACAGCTGTTCGCAAGAGCTCCTGTCTGGAGCCTCGCTCTCCAGTTGTCCTTCTTGAGGCCTTCAACGCGCTGCCTACAGGGGATGGCCCCGGGATCGCCACTGGAGCTGAAGCGGCAGGGGTGCCTGAAGGGTCGACAGCAAGTGCTGGCTCCACTTTGCGTGCTCTACTCACCTCGACCGCGGGCAAGCTGCGGGTGTGTGCTGATGAAAGCAACATGGCCTTTGCCCCTGTGCTACCCATTGCTGGACTTGTAAGTGGCTTCTTCGCCATCGAGGTAGCAATCTTCACACTTAATCATTTGTCCAATCTCTGCTGTATAAAGGGAATTGCGGCCTTTCTGTCTATATCACCATTTTCTCCAACTCCATTCCGACGTGGCCATTTTGCTCTTTCAGTATGCTTAGCAGTTCCTTCACGTGCATTCACAATTCGGCCATCTTTGGCAGCTGTCTCACACCAGCTTGCCTGTCTTAGTTTCCACTGGTCATGCCTACCCATCTCTCCACTGACAGTTTGAATAAAAAGAGACAGCATGTTGTATTTCACAAACATATTGCATGTATATCTGTGAATTTCAACGAGTACGTAAAATGAAGTGAAACGCGTGAAATGGATCTTTTATCACACGTAGTTGCTGCTGCTGCTGCTGCTGCTGCTGTCATGGTGGCTGTGGCTGTGGTGGTTGTTGTTTGTGTGCTCATTCTATGCACTTTCTGAATGCTTTGAGAAGTTTTACTAAATTTTATTTTGTGTGCTCCTTCCATGTCTTTCTGAAGGATTTCTGCTGTCATAGAATACTAAATGCTATCGTTGGAACCGTTGAATTCCCGCTTCTTCTTATTCAAACATTGAAAGGCAGCCTTTTGGAAAAAGGCATCTTTACGATTAAATGGACACAATTTTTTTTTCCAAGCAAATTGATTATCAGTTTTCCAAGAGTACCATTCTTGTTATACGACAGCAGGAACCGCTACATTAAAGCTCGAGATCCTGCTTTTTCTTTGGGTGACACACGGATGGTGACCTTTTAGTTATAGATGTTGAACCTCGTTGACGTAAAGCAGAAACGTGACATTGTCTATCAATAGGGGAAAATGTGGCAATGGTGTACCAATGTCGCATTGACAATATGATAAAATTCCAGATTATATCGAGTCAAATGCCCTCGTAGCTTGCCAGGGACACCCCTCCCTTATCTTTCCACTCCCTCAAAAAGTTCCATGTCTTTATTATAACTTGTCTGAAAGGTAAATAGGTTATAATTTCATGTAAATGTAAATATATAGCCTGTAAAGAGTTGCAGGTCCCCAAAGTAGACAACCTGTAATGATAAATGTATAATCATTTCACAGTGGTACATTGTCTCTTTGCTTGACACTGCAACTACCTGTTCCGGTTTTTCTTTCTTCAGCTCGATCGTGGTGCACGGGTGTCACCAAGCCTTGAGGATATAATCCTCTCGATCGTGGAGAACCGGATTCCCTTAGCACGGACACAAGCACCCGAAAGCCAGGCAGATATCCAGTTCACGCCCTGTTCTTCCACCATTGACGGACCACATTCAAATCTCGACTCGAGCAAATTTACCCGAGTTTCCAGCCGTACGACTCGCTCACTGGAAGAGGCAAGGAATGACATTTGGGAATGGACTCATGACAGAGAAGCTGGAGGCAGGAGGCTCGTGCCTTTGTCTGACATGGATCAAGCACAATGCAAAACTGAACACCCTCACGGTAGGTTTTGTTCTATACAGTACACCGCCATATCTTGCAACCCTCAGCGGCCTCGCAGACTGTTTTGTTGATTGGACGGATGTTTCAAAAAGGAATGGATTTTTGGCAAATATTTGAGTAATACCTTTACTTTCAAATTTGTCTGAGGCCACGGTGATCGGTCTGCAGTGCTACTGTCGCTGCAGATTTTTTTTTTATCCCGTCATAGAGCAGATATTTGGCCAATCACAGCCCTTCTGAATACCACTTACTTAGCTTTCAGTTCATAAAAAAAATGAAGGAACGCTGCTCTTTAGTTTTCGTGAATGTTATGGCCATAACTATTCCTAATTCATCAACTGGAAGCGGATGCAGGATTTGGAGGGACTGATTAGAGGAAAATCTGGTCTATGGTCACAAAGTGTCAGGCACTTGTTTTTCTTACTCCCACATTTGCAAAGACCGCAGTCACTCGATGAATATTTACAAACAAGTGATGAGCCTCATATTTGGCCTAAAGGTGGTGGTGTGGTTCACAATTATTTTTGGTGGTGGGTGGAGGTGATTAACCCACATGAATGTTTGTTTGATTTTTCAAATGTCAAATCAACTTTTTATCTCCACCACTGAAGGTGAACGGAGGTCATGCTTTCAACCCTGTCTTTGTTTATCTTTGAACAGGATATCTGAAAAAGTTGTTGGCGGATTCGGACAAAACTTCGTGGACGGGTTGTTGGTGTGTGACGACGAATGTAATTTATTCAATTCTGGTGAAGATGAGGATCCGGATACGAGAATTTGTTTTTAATTGTTTCTTCACCATTGGGAGATGGGGCCAGAAACGATATATAGCAGGATATCTCCAAAAGTTGTGGACAAACTTGGACGAACGTTAGTGAAGAGGTTGTGTGTGTGACAAGGGCCAATCTATTATATTTAGGTGAAAATCTGAATCCGGATACAAGAATATAAAAAAAATTTAAGTGATTTTTCACCATTGAGTGATGGGACCAACAACGATATATAACATGATGTTTCAAAAAGTTATGGACGAGTTATGACAAAACTAAGTGGATGAGTTGGTTAGGTGACAATAACAAGCCGATTCGATTTTTGTTGAGGTTTGGATCCAGATCCGGCCTATCATTGGGCTACAAACAGTAAACTGTTCGTCCTCGCGGAGGTATGCGCTCTCCCGAGTGCCGTTCTGGGTTATCATGCATTGTCTAAGGCTCATGGAGGAGCTGTCACAAACATCATGTGCTCACGTGCAAAGACATTTCACAACAACAGACCTCACTTCCGTCACACTCAGCTCCACCTTTTGGGAAAGTGGTGTCGCTGAAGAAGTGGTGCCCCATCATGTTTTATCAAAATTAAAATAAACAAAAAATAGCTAAGGAAGTGGTATTCAGAAGGACTGTGATTTTGGCCTGGCTGGATGGCCTAGACATTCTAATCTTGATCCAACGATTCACCACCTTGCTGTTGTTTTGCAAGAATGGCAAGGCAGGCATCCATGTGTGCGCTCCTTTCCTCGGACGGACAATAAACTGAGTGTTCCATCTGCCGGCATTAGTTGGTGGATGATAAAAATCCCACGGTGTCATTTCGTGAAGAGTAGGAGAGTTATCGCCGGCACTCTGGCTAAATTCCGAATTCCTGCTCCCCTTCAGTCGAACGTCAGGACTACCTGGTCCGTTATTGAAAGACTCAGGCCAAACACGTTCCCCGACCGACCCCATAAGCAGGTGGGAATAATTGGCGTCCTCAAGGAGTCCGTTTGCTGCACGAAGTGTGTTGGTTGTTAAATAACTTGGGTTGCTCTGCTGGTTGTGGCCTGGTCGGTGTGCAGGAAGAATCCCGACATTCCCATCTAATCTGATCAGGCGACTCCAATGCAAAACTCAGAAACTGTTGCTTTTGTCACTGTGATAGGAAATTCCAGCAGGTTTGATCAAACCGAAAAAAAAATGATCGTTAATGACAATGTCATGATGTGATGACAATGTGATGTGTGATGATGATGACAATGTGATGTGTGATGATGATGACAATGTGATGTGTGATGATGATGACAATGTGATGTGTGATGATGATGACAATGTGATGTGTGATGATGATGACAATGTGATGTGTGATGATGATGACAATGTGATGTGTGATGATGATGACAATGTGATGTGTGATGATGATGACAATGTGATGTGTGATGATGATGACAATGTGATGTGTGATGATGATGACAATGTGATGTGTGATGATGATGACAATGGGATGTGTGATGACAATGTGATGTGTGATGATGATGACAATGTGATGTGTGATGATGATGACAATGTGATGATGTGATGACAATGTGATGTGTGATGATGATGACAATGTGATGTGTGATGACAATGTGATGTGTGATGATGATGACAATGGGATGTGTGATGACAATGTGATGTGTGATGATGATGACAATGTGATGTGTGATGATGATGACAATGTGATGTGTGATGATGATGACAATGTGATGTGTGATGATGATGACAATGTGATGTGTGATGACAATGTGATGTGTGATGATGATGACAATGTGATGATGATGATGACAATGTGATGATGTGATGACAATGTGATGTGTGATGATAACAATGTGATGTGTGATGACAATGTGATGTGTGATGATGACAATGTGATGTGTGATGACAATGTGATGTGTGATCATGATGACAATGTGATGATGTGATAATGTGATGTGTGATGATGATGACAATGTTAATGATGTGTTATCGACACATCACGGAGATCCTCCTCGTTGTGTGCTCTGACAGTTACATTATTTAATTACTTTTGGAGTTTGCTTCTGTATTGATTGTGTTTGCGGAGACCTTGCTGAGTGTGGTGGTGGTGGTGGTGGTGGTGGTGGTGGTGGTGGTGGTGATGGGTGTTGGTGATAGTGATGGTCATGATGACGGAGTTGCTGGTGTGAAACTTCATTTGTCTAACTGATTAATTTTCACTCTGTGTGCTGACTGGGCGTGCCGAGTGTTTACCTCCAGTCCAAAACGAGGAAAGGTGTGAGGAGATATTTTATTGCTGTTTTTGATTGGATGAAATTGCACAATGTCAAGCCAGTCTTTGCAGTGGATATCGGCCCATTAATATTAATAAAAAAGACGCAGTATTCTCCAGGCAGTCATTAATTTCATTTGCGTCTGATTTTCACACACGCACGCAGGTGGTCGAACAGCTGATGAGGCAAAATCTTTGCCTAGAGTTGAAGTGAAGGTGGAGACAGAGGAAAGCCGGAATGAGCTGCTTGAACTGCGGAGTTATACGCAGGATCCTCAAAGAAAGCCTGCCTACCAATGGCTGCATAAAGGCCGCGTCCTGCACATGTATGAGACTCCAATAGACCCTGGGGGCTGGGAAACCTTCCGACAGTGCTGGATTCGAAATCAGGTGTGCTTACTTGAACACTAAGGATGGGCTATACTTTTGCCAATTGGTGACCTGTTACCTCATTTATCCTATCAATCCCGTGTTGGTTACTTTGTTATGAAAACCTGTCTTTGTTTAATCTGCCTTGACGTTAGGCAAAGCATTTATTTTGCATTTTTCACAGATAGCCAGTTTGAACAAGTCCTTGTACCTGAATTGTATCCAATGAAATATTCAGGCTCACCTAACTTTGGCAAAAGCATATTTTAGGCCTCTTCAATCACTCTTCTATTTTTCTTTCGTTCACCCACCTCCCAGCCTGTTCTCGTATCGTCCTCACGAGATCCAGCAGCTACACGGTCTTTGGGAGTTTGGGGGCCAGAAACCCTTTGCCTTGATCTTGGTCGTCAGGATGTAGAGGTGGAGAATTGTCGAACCTCTGCTTCAATACCTGTGTCGCTTAAAGAATTCTGGGATGGCTTTGTGGATTTTGAGAGTAAGTGTTGGCTGCTTGTCTCCATCTCGTTAAATTGTTCAGTAATTGTTGCTTTCTGGGTTGTAAACCCTGTGTAACTTTTAGCTGGAGTGTTGCTTTCCCACAAAAGTTCAAAACAATTTTAACTTTTTGCACAGAACGTCCCAAAGATTCAGATGGAAAGTTCCAACTGCTGCGATTAAAAGATTTGCCATCTGGAGATGACCTTCACGAGCTCATGCCAGCAAGGTTTGTACATGACTCCACGGGCTAAACACTGTGTGCGTACTATGAGCCATTATTTGGACATTACAAGTGATCATCCCTGAAACCAAAACAAATGGAGGATATTTGTGTTTTGGTCAATGACTGCCTGGTCTGATATTGCTTTTGCAGTTACGCTGACATATGCAGTTGACATTCAGGCATTATTACAGTGAAAACTCAGATATATAAATATATATGTATATATATATATATATACACACACACACATATATATATAACATAACATATATATTTGCCTTACGATGATGAAGATCTGCATTGTCTGAATCAGACTCCAAATTATTATTTTCATTTTGTATGCGGCCTGTGGCTGCTGGTTGCATCATTGAATGGAACGTGGATAATGCCATTGATGCGATACCCCCTGTGGGTTAGAGTAGGAATTTGGAATTTGTTGATGGTGCTGGTGATAGGTCACCTACTCTTCGTGAAGGACACCATGTGATCACTAACGTCCACCAACTAATGCTATTAGACATGACGCTCAGTTTGACATCCATCCTAGGGACGGCACACACATTGATGCCTCCATCTGCCTGAGGCACCAGGGTAATAGTTTATAGCTGTACCGAGAGTTAAACCCAGGCTAGACAGCTCAGGTAAGAATGCCTAACTTTAGGCCTCCTTCCTGTCAGCCATAGCCCATAGACTCTGAATAACTTGAAGGAATTCTTCAGATCTTGCTCCCCCTCTCTCTTTATCTTTTCCTCTCCTTCATCAGGTTTGACAGCCTGCTCACAGCTTTACCACTTCCTGAATACACAAATCCTGATGGCCAGATGAACCTCGCATCACACTTGCCATCTTTTTTTGTTCGACCAGACCTCGGACCCATAATGCATTGCGCATATGGTATGTCAACATCGGATTTGTTCATGAAGTTCTACCGTATGTTTGCACACGGGTTTTGTTTTTTGCAAGACTTGTATGATTATGACGGTACTTTCCAGGCCTGGTGACAGATAAGGATATGGTGGCAGGCTCATGGAATCTCCAGGTTCATCCAGCTGATAGCGCAAACATTTTGGTTCATTCTGAGTCCATGCCAGAAGATGGCATTGCAGCACAAGGTCAGTGTACGCACACATGTATGCACACACTTGTACCCTGCTTAGCTCACTCTTTTGGCCACCATTCTGCTCACTACTCTGTCTTTCTACCTTTCTGAACCTTTTTTTTTTTCAACGACTTTCATGTTGACTCTATGATTTCAGACCAACATCCTACCCATTATGGATGTAACATACTGCAACACTTGATATATTTCGGATTAAGTACCAAATTCTGCTTGAGTTGTCATTTTACATGTAACTGATGAAATCAAAGAGCCATTGATATGATCTCAATGTTTTGGATCCCAAATAAACGTATCAAAAGGTATGCTGTTACACTCACTTTGGACATTTGAGTAGCCCACCACAATCTAATGCGACACCCATCTGCTAAACGCTTACTCTGTGGAGGAATCCAGAAATCACAGAGTTAATTAATTAAAGGCTATTTCTCAGGTGTCAGAGCATTGAGATGTTTGATTTGTCGTTTTGCTATGACGATTAAATTAATATCTTACTAATCTGTGTTTCCGTCAGATTTTCTCCATTCGTCCCCAATCCGACCGATACTTTTAATACCCCTGGCCTCCTTTACTTCTCCCTTAACAGAGACATATCGGTGATAGAGTAAGATTAACCCCCACATCCCTTCTCAATCCCGCATTGGTAAGATTAAAAGATAAGATGTACAATATTCGGTGCTGTCGAAGCAATTTATTGGCATGGGTCATGCTGGGTGGTTTTTTATTACTTTCCCAGCAGTCAGTTAGGGCGGGAATTTTTTCAAGGTGCCAGTGGTAGCTCACCTACTCTTCGCGAGCGAAGCCGTGGAATCTTTATTGTCCACCAGCTAATGCTGGCAGGACGGAATACCCAGTTTAACGTCCATCTGAGGGACGGAACACGCATTGATTTATTGTCCTACCTGTGAAACACCGGGATGACGTTTTATAGCTGGGATGTCATTGAACCCAATCTAGACAGCACAGAGATGAGTGTGCGTACCTATCGGCTGTCTTGGCAGTCCATTGGTGAAATACAGTTCATTAAATCCCCCATTCCTTTTCGAGTTCAACGACTAACTAACCACGTTTCGGCTAACCCCCACTCTAGCAGGGAAAATGGCCTTAAAATGCCTGTTGTTGTTGTGTTCCTTTTCGAGTTCAATGGCGTGCATCTGAGGCATAAATTCCACTGTTTAGCAGAGTTCTGTACTTCGTTGTATTCTTACAGGAAATATGGTTGTAAAACCGAATCCTAAGCAGAACTTGACTACGTTCACCTTCCTTTGTCATCTTGAATATTTATCGGAGTCAAAACTCGAATCGTTCGCAAACATTCAGTGATAAGTTGCTTTCACTAACAAGACTCCCATTCACAGTCACTATCCTGATAGTTTACCGTAACATCCCGTTACATCACAACGTAGCCAACCAGGACCTGTTTACACACCAGGTGTAACAGGAAGTATGCAGGCTTGGTCAGTTTGAAACCTTGTGGTATCTCTACCCTTTAGAAGCTTCTGGCCAACTTTGCTCAAATATATTAAGAAAGGCGTGCACTTTAATGTTGTCATAAAATGGGGGCAGCGGGAATGCGTTGAGGCATTGTTTTCCATGTCAGTGGCATCTCCAATTGATCGTGGGACTGGTATTTACTTAAACTTGCAGTGTTTTTTGGTCACCACCAGGTGTCGCTCACGGCAGCTTATTTGGTTCCGAGATAACAACTGATTTCGAAATAGAAATCCTTTATTGGCAAGTGCAGACTCGCTTTTATTAAACTTTAAGTAAATTAGCCTCAAAGGGAATACCAACCACATAGATGACCCATTGGTGTGTTTGATGCTCAAGGATTTTGTATTTTCTTGGTTGTCGGTCCTGTAGTTGTTGTCCAAGTGCTGGATGAGGCGGGTGTGGACAAAGAAACACAAACCCTGCTTCGCCAAAGCAGTCGGCATCCAGCCGCTGTATGGCACGTGTTTTCTCCGGAGGACGCCGATAAAATCCAGAGTTTCCTTGCCCAGGTGGGTTCTGATGTGCTGCTTTGGGACGATATTTCCTTTTAATGCCGTAGTGCCGAAAATGGTAACTCTTAGGCATCTTCAATTTCCCTTTAACGGTTGTACCAGCACCAAGTTTGTAATTTGTAAGTACAATTTACATGGTGATGATCCGTTGAATTTCCAACTCGTTGTGGAATTTGACACAAAGATTTGGGGTCTTCTGTGATCATAAATGTGGATGCATCATTGTTAGAGTCTTGTATTATGTCCGCACTGTGTGGTATTTTCATTTTATCCACCAGAGTGCATCGTCGGTGACTGATTTTTCTGCAAGTTACAATTTATAGATTAAAGCAACATAGCGATGCTCCGGGCACATTGCTTTGTGCAAAAATGAGATTTGCTCCGTCACTTGCTATTGATACATGCTTTTGCTAATGATTTTGTTCCTTCCTGACCGTGTGTACATCTGGCTTAAACAAAAGTAAATCTGCTTTGGCTGCAAATACGAGTTTACCGAGGCAAATAATAGCTGTGCCCTTGTGGCAGGTTTATTTATTTATAAGCATTCCTTGACCGGTCATGCATTACGTACACAAGAGCTGTAAAGAGCATCGCTCCGATGATCACTCGTCATCGTGTTCATTTCAACTATGGATGGGACCCTGCTTATTCACAGTGGATGCATTCCTGGAAAATCCACGAATTGCGAAACCGCAAATAGCATGGCATTGTTTCAATGGAAAAAGGGGGGATAGGTTCCCGAGTCACCATAATCCGCAAATAGAGAACAACAAACCACGAATGGCGAGGCAAAATCCGCGAATGGTGAGGCAAATCCCGAGAATATCGACGATAATCCACGAAGGTCGATGAAAATCCCAAAAATGGTTGGCAAATCCCACGAATGTCATCAATAATCCCGCAAATGGCAAGGCAAATCCCGCAAATGTCAGCCATAATCCCCGAAATGGCGAGACAAATCCCGGGAATGTCAATGAAAATCCGTGAATGCATGCCATGCCAGTTTCAATGGGGGTAAAAGGGAGACAGCTAATTGCACTAATAGATACTGTGGAATGTTTTCATTTCGTACAGTAACTCGTGGGGATGACGTGTTATGCAGCTGGTGGAACATACCTCAAATCTCTCAATTATAGTGCGGGCTAAATTCGCAGTGAATGCAGAAGCATGTCATGCTCACGGCTCATAGATGTTTTTTTTTGTGTATGTCCAGCTGCTTTATGCATGGCTGGTGAAAGATGGGTTTTATAAATGTGTAGAACTAGCAGCTCGAGGGAAAAAAATTTTGCACCCCTGAAAAGCCGCGAATTCGCGGACCGGCCACGAATCGGAAAAAAACTGCGAATTTGCGGGACAAATTTCCGCGAATAGAGAAACACGTCGCATTTTATCACCCGTGAATACGCGGAATCCACGAATAGCGGAACAGTGAATAGCGTCCGAGTGTATAATGGTTGCAACACCTGCAGTTTGTCGTGGCTTTAACAGCTGCAGAGACCTGCTCTTTAATAAAAATGCATTCCGTGTCATGTAAGACTTTGCAAGTTATCGTGCAAATTCACACTGTGGTGTTTACATTTTGTTTGAGTTTACATTTGATTTTGGCTGAAGAGTTTACATTTTGGATCCGAATGATATGCCGGATCTGGAACGGAACCAAAAGCTAATCAGCTTATTCTCGTCGCCAAACCAACTCATCCACCATGTTTTGTCATAATTTGTCCACAACTTTTGAAATATCATACTATATATTGTTTTTGGCCCCATCTCTCAATGGTGAAGAATCACTAAGAAAATTAAAAAATTCTCATATCTAGATCCAGATGCAGATCTTCACCAAAATCAAAGCATTCGTCCTTGTCACACACCCGATCTGTCCAAGTTTCGTCTGAGTGTCCATAACCTTTAGAGCTATCGCAACTATCTGGTGAACTGATAGAGTTCCTTTTGCTTTCCTATGATTGCGGGCTGAATAGTTGCATACAATGCTCTCAGCATTCAGAGGTCAAGAAGGTCTCATGGCACATCATGTGAGAACCTTTATTTGCATGTTGCTGACAAAGGGATTTTCTGATTTAATGGACAATTCACTCTTGACTGCCATTGTCAATTTCCCTGCATGCTGCCTGCACGCCATGAATCTGATCTTCCGGCGTATATAATGCTCCCCCTTTCTCCCCGGTTCTTCCTGCATCTTTGTATGCAACACATCACAGCTGCCAATTGAAGATGGAGGCCCAGCAGAATCTGATATTTTACGCAGCCACTCTTGGTTCCTGGATCGAAACCTCCGGCAGCGTCTGGCAGACGAGCAGGGGGTCCGTGCCGTGCCGGTTGTGCAGAGCTTGGGTGATGTTGTGCTGATACCAGCTGGCACTCCCTTTCAGGTATGTTGATAGATATTGCTCCATCGAAATATGCTTGGTACTGCTGTTTGACTATCCGTCAGTCGCTGAAGCCCGGTATCTTGCTCTTTCATCGTAATGCACCCACAGGTGCAGAACCTTCGGAGTTGCGTCTTTGTCTCGCAAGAATTTATATCTCACGAGCACGCCAACCGTTGCTTGGAAATGGTCCGGTTCATGCAGTGCTCCCCCGACGGCTCCTGTGAGGACAAGCTACAGGTATGGATTGTTGTATTAATAATGTCTGTAAGTCACACATTGAAACTACCTCTTTCAATCACATCAACCTCTCCTCCCCAATGCCCCCCCCCCCCCCTCCCTTCTCCAATCCTTCCTTCTCAATTTCCATCTGAGACATGCTGTGCTGTGGTACCTTTTTAATCATTTATTTAGCATCTGAGCATCTGTTTCCCATTACTCACTCTTCGCAGTGAGTTTGCTCAGCTGTTTGCTTAACATTGACTGATGTCTACCAAAAATGTTACAATAAGGCGGAGTGACTCTGTCGTCGTTGGGAAGGCATTGCCAGCTTTTTACTGTATCTGTTCGAGTAAAGTTAAACCATACTTGCAACACCGACCAAGAATCGCCGAAAACTGCATGAACTGGAGGCCTTGCATTTGTCGAAAGCACTTCTTTAGTCTCGAATACCCAAAGCAAGAACTCCCATCTGTCTCAGCTTCCGTTGTTTATTTAAGGCATCGCCTCAACTAGCAACAGAGATTCTGCCCGCTCACTGTTTTGTTCCCTTCTATTTGGATACAGCAGCAATGGATTATGTGCATAAATGTATCTTTTAACTAGGCTTGCTGAATAAATTGCTTTGAATACATGGAATTGCTGAAAGTTATCGCTAATTTAGGTGTCCTGACAATGATGCATGCCTTGCAGATCTACAACATTATTTACCATGCCGTGAAAGATGCTGTGGGTGTTTTGAAAAGCGTCGGATCTCAAAACCGGCATTGCCACACTGATGGTATGAAGCTTTCACCATGATGAAGTGCAGACCTTCAGCGGGCTTTTTGCTGGATGAATAAGCTGGCCATCCCAGTCGACTGAAGAAGACATGAAGCGGAATACCGCCAAATCCAAGTCCAAACTTCCACATGCGTGATGTGGCTTTCAAGAAGCTGCATCGGCTGGTTTTCCTGTTGCTTGGATCTTCGGTGTGTTTATGCCATATCGTTTTACTACCAAGCTGCGTGTATTCTTACAGCAGGCCGGTTGTAGTTCAACCCTCCTTCCCCCCATTCGCCATCTGGCACATCTCCCCAACGTTCCCCCGACTACCCACTCCCACTCCCTCCACGTTCCCTCTCCATAGATTTTCCCCACAATTCCTTTGTCATGGCCATTCAGCCATTCAGTCACACTGTGAATCAAAGCTGCCTGATATGTGAGCGTACATACATGGATGCAACATACCAGCGGGGATGCACTTGTATAGGCCGGGATCGCAAACTCTCAGGAATCGCAACTTAGCCATTCAGAAAGGAAGGTTAATCACACGAGGTGAAAGTTCACTTGCCTTTTGCCATATTTTTTTCTTAGCTACCGGAGGCTTGCGTTTTGGAGGATCTTGGTGGCCTTCATTCGGTTAGCTTCAGAAAACGGGCCTTGCCCAACCACAAGTCGATGAAGAATACATGTCTGGTTGTTACACTGGTTGGGAATTGTCCTTTAGTCCAATCTGAGATGGCCTTAAGTTTCTGCTTACAATCCTTACCTTTTCGGTGTAATTAAGGTGTTAGGCAGAATTTTTTGTTTTCCACCTGGAATTGAAGGAAAATTTGTCATCATTTATAAACGAACAAAGGCTTTTGTCGACTGTCAATTATGCCTTGTGGTTGAGCTTCGCTTCTGCAACCCGAGCTCATTTCATCAAGGGCTTTGGAAATGGGAAGTGGGGGGCCAGGGGGAGGGGCGTGGGTGGAATCCATCTTTTTGCAGTTTGTAAAAAAAATTCATTGCCCAAACAACCTCATGCAATGTTAGATAATTGTATGATGGTGTTGGAATGCATCATGGAATATCCGGCAGGAAATTTCAAATGATTAGTGTGGGAGCAGGGCGTGTGTGGAGGTGCGGGGAAAACAAGTCGAGGTTCAGACACTATTATTGTACATAGTTTGATCAAAATCCAATGACAATAGCAGATCTTGTAAGATATGTGATAATACAATTAGACTTTTTAAAAAAAATTAAGTTTTCCACTGTATGATGCTTGTAACTATACTGTTTATATTGTACAGTGTGTCTAATAACCTTGCCAATACGAATAAGTGAACAACAGACATTGTATTTATTTTAAATACAGAATAAAATTCGTAAAAATGACGACATCTTATCACATTTTAAAAAGTGATTTCCATTTTGAAATACAGTTTTGAGATTATAAGCCTCGAACTTGGTCTTCTAAAAGCAAAAAAAAAAAAAAAAGAAGAAGTTGAGACAAGCTAATGTGCCTCAATAGAGTGTGCACCTGATCAACACTTTATTGGCGAAGCTCTAGTTTTATTCTTGACTTTGCTGTTTCACATGTTGGGAGGGGGCAAGGGAGGGGGGCAGGGGAGCTCTCAATTCCTGAAGTATTGTGCGACTTTGAAGATTGTAAGAATGTGCTGTATTATACTGATATTTTAACTGCTTTTGTTGTGTTCTTTGTTACCCAGATTAAAGCTGCATCCTTTTTCCATCTCGAGGTGTATTATTATATGTACAATAGTGAGTATTTGATGTGACAGGATGGGTGCAAAGGTGGCGCACTGTCCTCTTCCAGAGGTGGCGCACAGTCCACTTCCAGAGGTGGCGCACAGTCCACTTCCAGAGGTGGTGCACTGGCCTCTTCCAGAGGTGGTGTACTGTCCTCTTCCAGAGGCGGCGCGCTGCCCTCTTCCAGAGGCGGCGCGCTGCCCTCTTCCAGAGGCGGCGCGCTGCCCTCTTCCAGAGGCGGCGCGCTGCCCTCTTCCAGAGGCGGCGCGCTGCCCTCTTCCAGAGGCGGCGCGCTGCCCTCTTCCAGAGGCGGCGCGCTGCCCCCTTCCAGAGGCGGCGCGCTGGCTTCCTATGTTAGAATGGGTGCAGAGCTCTCTTATAGTATGGATTCAATTACCGATCCGACTGTGAACCATCAGATCGATGAGTCGCTGACAGTCAGTTGTATTGCAAAGTGCTCCATCCTTTTTGTTGACCTTGAGCTGTGTCCCATGTCCTGGCACAATTTTGAGGGAATGTTAAAGTTACCACGGTGTCCTTCCAGAAGAGTCAGCGAGTTAACACCGGCACCCTGAACAAATTCCGAACTCCTGCCACGTCCAGTCCAATGTCATTCCTGCCAAGCCAGCCAGTGAAAGACTTAGGTCAACCCTTCAATAAGGTGGGAAGGAATCATCAATTGGACCGTTGTACTTGCTGTCATCATCTAATGTTGTCGACCTCGAGGAATTTTTTTTTCTCAATAAAAACTATTGAGACTAGGTTATTGAAATGAAAACATGATTTAGGACTAGACCAAATGCACTTCTTGAGTGAAGAGCCTTCATGATACAACAGAACAGATGTGTGTTTTTGAATATCAAATTTTTTATTTTTATTTTTTTATTTTTTTTTACTGAATTGAGGCTCGTGGAAGAGCTAACATATATTTCACAAACAAATCAACCAGACAAACAAAATATACAAAAAGAGGGAGCGGAAGACAAGATGGGGAGAGAAGGGGAAGCACACAACCACAACATTTGAGAGCAGGGAGAACTGTGGGAGGGAGAGGGCTTGGGGGGAGGAGGCGTGGGAAGGGGGAGGGGCGGGGAGAGGTACAAGGGGACCGAAATTAGCGGGGGTAGAAAAGATCAAGGTTTTGGATGGGGGAGGATAAGAGATGGTGGTGAACAGCTGTTTTAATGACCTGGAGGGTGGAGTGGGATTGAAGAGAGTGAGGGAGTTTGTTCCAGAGGCGGGAGAAAAGAGGAATGAAGAAGTGAAGGTGAGCAGAAAGTCTTGATTTTGGCAGTTTAACCATAAGAGGGTTGCAGGCAGATCTTGTGCGACCTGTAGGAATATTTGGGGGACAGAGCCCAGAGAGAGCTGGTGGGGGGGGGGGGGGGGCAAGGCCAGACAGGAGTCGGTAGAAGATGGAAAGACCACCAACCTGCCTGCGGTGAGTGAGTGAAAGGCCTTTGGAGTTAGCTTCATCGCGGGAGATTCCAATGATTCTGAACGCTTTGGTTTCAACAGCGTGAAGACGAGCTAGGTGTGAGGCAGGAGCACCAGACCAGAGGGGAGAGCAGTATTCCATAGAGCTGCGGATGAAAGCCTTGTATGTGGTGAGGAGCTCAGGTGTGCCAAGGAAGGACTTCGCACGACGGAGGATGCCCAGTCGGCGACTGGCTTTGGAGGCCAGATTTGAAATGTGGTTTTCTCAGGAAAGATCATGGCAAATAGTGAGACCCAAAAGCTTGAGTGACAGAACTTCTTGGAGAGGATTATTCAGAAAGTGGATGGGAGGGTTGTCCAGTCGGTCTTTTCGGAGAGACATCGTAAGAGTGTGAGATTTATCAGGATTGAAAGACATGTTCCATTTGTTTGCCCAGTCTGTGATTTTGTCCAGGTCTGCAGAGAGAGAGGAGGCTGCAGACTGCCGATCTGAGGGATGAGGAATGGAGCGACAGAGAGTAGAGTCGTCAGCAAAGTGATAGAGAGGATTTTCAAGAGAGTCAGAGAGATCATTGATGAAGACCAGAAAAAGCACAGGGCCCATAACACTACCTTGAGGAACTCCAGCCTGAACAGGAAGAGGAGATGAGAGAAACCCATTCAGGGCCACATGTTGACTACGACCAGAGAGGAAGTCCGCCAGCCATGCGTGGAGATTTCCATGGATACCAAAGGAGGAGAGTTTGGTGAGCAGAGCAGGGTGCCAGACCGTATCGAAGGCACGTGAAATGTCAAGGGAGACGGCTCTAATTTCCTGTTTGGTGTTGAGGACCTCCATCCATTGTTGAGAAAGCAGAAGCAACATGTCCAGAGTAGAGTGACCAGGTCTGAAACCAAATTGATGATCAGAGATCAAGCCATTGGAGAAGAGGAAAGATTTCATATCTGAAGCAATGATGGATTCCATGACTTTGCTGATAATTGGGAGAAGGCTGATTGGTCTGTAGTTGCTAGGATCTGTTTTTGCACCTTTTTTGTGCAAAGCGGTGATGTTGGCTGATTTCCAAACAGATGGCAGATGACCTTGAGCAAAAGAGAGGGTGAAGAGAACAGAAAGAGGGAGTGAAAGAGCGGAAGAACATGATTTTAGGACCCGTGGGCTGATGCCGTCAGGACCAGTTGCAGAATCAGAGTCGAGGGTTGACAGAAACTTTTCCACCTTGTCAGGAGGAAAGGACACAGAGTCCAGGAGCAGCTGGGTACGACTGGGTGCGGTGGGTACAGAGAGGGATGGGTTTGGGACACAAGATTTAGAGGCAAACACAGAGTTGAGGCATTCAGCTTTTTCACGTGCGGAGTCAGCCGTTAAGCCGTTTGAGGTGAGGGAGGGGATGGAGGGGGAACAAACACCAGAAACAGATTTGCCCAGACGCCACCAGGATTTGGAAAAGGGAGACAGATAAGAGAGTTCGGTCTTGAGAATGGTGAGATATTGTTTCCTGGCTCTCCTGAGGGTGGACACACACTTGTTTCGGGCTTTGTGAAAGGAGTTTAACCTTGTGAAAGGAGAAAGGAGTTTAACGTTTAACTGGTTTAATTAACGTCATTGTTGATTACTAGGGCATGCCCGTACTATATATATATCTAAAATTATATCCCCCCCCCCCCTCTATTTACATGAAATGGTTTGGTCCATTCGCAAAGCCAAAGCGAACGGCTTGTGAGTACGGTGACAATCCCCCCCCTCTATTTACATGAAATGGTTTGGTCCAAAGCGAACGGCTTGAGTACGGTGACAATCTCCCCCCTCTATTTACATGAAATGGTTTGGTCCAAAGCGAACGGCTTGCGAGTACGGTGACAATCCCCCCCCCCCCCCCCCCCCCTCTATTTACATGAAATGGTTTGGTCCAAAGCGAACGGCTTGCGGAGTTTGGTAAAGAAATCGCCATAGCTCGGTAACTACTTGTCCGATTAATATGAAACCTTGAAAAGGCACATCCTCGGGTCCCCAGCAATATACCTGGCAAGTTTCAAGTATATCGGACCCGTGGTTGTCGAGAAACAGCGGTCACAGACAAACACACAGACATACACACACACACACACACACACACACACACACACACACACACACACACACACACACACACACACACACACACAGATTACTGGAATTATAGATAGACTAGGACGTGCCCGTACGTGGGTGCCCGTTCCTTGCCAAAAAAAAAAAAAAAAAATTGTGTAGGGGTGTGTGTGTATAAACATCCTAGGGCGTGCCCGTACGTGGGTGCAAAAAAACATGCGTGCAAACAACAACAACAAAAAAAAACTTTGAAACCACGTGGCAGTAACGACCACAGAACCCCCCCCCCTCTATTTACATGAATGGTTTGGTCCATTCGCAACGACCACAGAACCCCCCCCTCTATTTACATGAAATGGTTTGGTCCAAAGCGAACGGCTTGCGAAGTTTGGTAAAGAAATCGCCATAGCTCGGTAACTACTTGTCCGATTAATTTCAAACCTTGAAAAGGCACATCCTCGGGTCCCCAGCAATATACCTGGCAAGTTTCAAGTATATCGGACCCGTGGTTGTCGAGAAACAGCGGTCACAGACAAACACACAGACATACACACATACACACACACACACACACACACACACACACACACACACACACACACACACACACACACACACACAGAGATTACTGGAATTATAGATAGACTAGGGCATGCCCGTACTATATATAAGCTAGGACGTGCCCGTACGTGGGTGCCCGTTCCTTGCCAAAAAAAAAAAAAAAAAAAATTGTGTAGGGGTGTGTGTGTGTAAACATCCTAGGGCGTGCCCGTACGTGGGTGCAAAAAAACATGCGTGCAAACAACAACAACAAAAAAAAACTTTGAAACCACGTGGCAGTAACGACCACAGAACCCCCCCCCCCCCCCTCTATTTACATGAATGGTTTGGTCCATTCGCAACGACCACAGAACCCCCCCCTCTATTTACATGCAATGGTTTGGTCCAAAGCGAACGGCTTGCAGTGTTTGGTAAAGAAATCGCCATAGCTCGGTAAGTACTTGTCCGATTAATTTCAAACCTTGAAAAGGCACATCCTCGGGTCCCCAGCAATATACCTGGCAAGTTTAAAGTATATCGGACCCGTGGTTGTCGAGAAACAGCGGTCACAGACAAACATACACACATACACACATACACACATACACACAGAGATTAATGGAATTATAGATAGATATATGTACACAGGTTTTTTCTTTTTGTTTTGTTTTTGGATACAAGATCAAGGCTCATGTAAGAGCTAACATTAATGACAAAAAAAAACAAACGCACACATAAGACATAATAAAGGGAGCAGGAGACAAGATGGGGAGAGAGAGGGAAGCACCCAAGTACAACATTTGAGAGCAGGGACATTGGGAGATCTGTGGGAGGGGGAGGGCTTGGGGGTCGGGGGGTCGGAGATGTATAAAACACATGGATACTGCAAGGACTTCCAGGATAGAAGTCGGTATTTCAGAAAAGTGGATCTGGCGTGAATTAACAGGTGTAGAAAAGATCAAGGTTTTGGATGGGGGAAGATAAGAGATGGTGGTGAACAGCTGTTTTAAAGACCTGGAGGGTGGAGTGGGATTGAAGAGAGTGAGGGAGTTTGTTCCAGAGGCGGGAGAAAAGAGGAATGAAGAAGTGAAGGTGAGCAGAGAGTCTTGATTGTGGCAGTTTAACCATAAGAGGGTTGCAGGCAGATCTTGTGCGACCTGTAGGAATATTTTCGGACAGAGCCCAGAGAGAGCTGGGGGGGGCAAGGCCAGAGAGGAGTCGGTAGAAGACAGAAAGACCACCAACCTGCCTGCGGTGAGTGAGTGAAGGCCCTCGGAGATAGCGTCATCGCGGGAGATTCCAATGATTCTGGAAATATACATACGTACATACCAACACACATACTCCATAGCTCAGTATTTGCCTGATTTAGACCAACCTGCTATCCTCCCCATGTGCTCGAGGTGTAATGCTTAGAGCGTCTGCTCTGAGTCTGGAGGTTAGTGGTTTAAACCGAGTCGTACCAAAGATATTTTTAAAGGGTACGTGCTGCTTCCTTGCTTGACGCTCTGGATCTTTTCAAGGATTGAGCACGGACAAACAGCCATAGGTTGGCAACCATTGCACATACTTTATG
Source organism: Myxine glutinosa (assembly GCF_964187855.1). NCBI lineage: Eukaryota > Metazoa > Chordata > Myxini > Myxiniformes > Myxinidae > Myxine > Myxine glutinosa. The sequence continues at coordinate 247,558,671 of NC_136262.1, forward strand.
GGCCTAATGGCCTCCTGCATTGACGTTCCTTGTTGGGGAACTTGTATTTCTTTAAACAAAAGTGTTCCAAATTGACACCAAATTAACAAGTGGCCGCTTGTTTGGATTTGTCGCCATGAAAAGACCATGGTCAGCTGTTTCGGTGCCTTTGATCTTCTACCTGTTGAACCGAGCCTGACACTGCATTTTACAAATGGTGTCCCAATTTTGGAAACCCTGACTTTGATGAACCGCACGTGCGTTTGTACCTTCCTATCCGTTGTGGTCAAATAAACCAAATTGATAATTATATCCGACTCTATGTCAAAGTCTCGCGAGACCCCGATGTTGCTTGTTATCTTGTGACCTCCATCGGACGTGGCGCGTCTGCCACCGCTGATTCAACCGCATTCTTCTCTCCATTTCTGATAAATTCTTAAATCTCTGGTGCTGTTTAGCTTCCACACTGATCCCACAAAGAACCTTGTGCTGTTAAGTGCTGTGTTTAGAGAAGGAATCGAATATGGCTGTTTCGTTTTGGTTTATGGTTATTTTATTGCTGGTTAATTACCTCCACCACCAAAGGTGGATGGAGGTTATGTTTTCACCCCTGTCTGTCTGTCTGTCTGTTTGTGAACAAAATATCTCAAAAAGTTGTGGACGGATTCGGACGAAATTTGGCAGAGACGTAGCGTATGTGACAAGGACGAAATTATTAGATTTTGTTGAAGATCCGGATCCGGATCCGGCTACTAGAAGTTTTTAAGTGATTCTTCACCATTGGGAGATCGGGCCAAAAACGATACATAGCAGGATATCTCAAAACGTTATTGATGGATTTGGATGAAACTCGGTGGACAGGTTGTGTGTCTGACGAGGACAAATAGATTCGATTTTGGTGAAGATCTGAATATGGATTCAGATATGAGAATTATTTAATTTTTAAGTGATTCTTCACCATTGAGTGATATGGCGAAAAACTATACATTGCGGGATATCTCAAAACGTTATTGATGGATTTGGATGAAACTTGGTGGACATGTTGTGGTTCTGACAAGGAAGAATCGATTCGATTTTGGTGAAGATCTGAATATGGATTCGGATATGAGAATTATTTAATTTTTAAGTGATTCTTCTCCATTGGGAGATAGGGCTAAAAACGATATGTAACAGGATATCTCAAAAAGTTGTGGACGGATTTGGACGAAACTTGGTGGACATGTGGGTCTGATAAGGAAGAATCGATTCAATTTTGGTGAAGATCTGGATCCGGCAAGTAGAATTTTTAAGTGAGTCTTCACCATTGAGTGATATGGCCAACCAGGTGGAGGTATGCTCTCTACTGAGTGCCGTTCGAGTTAAGTTTATGATTTTAGCAGCAGGAGACGGGGTTTTGTAATCACTTTTGTGTGCGTGTGTGTGTGTGTGTGTGTGTGTGTGTGTGTGTGTGTGTGTGTGTGTGTGTGTGTGTGTGTTTGTCTATTATAACAATACGAAGGCAAATTCATAATTTTGTCAAAAGGTTAAAGATCAGCGTCACCTAAAGTCAATTTTCATCCAATTGACCTGAAATGTAAATTTCCCATTTGAGTGTTATCAAATTTTCACCAAAGCTTTATTATGAGAGTATGGAGAAGGCAAATTAATAATTAGGTTTAAAGGTCAAAGGTCAGCGTCACAAAGTCGTCAATATTTATCCGATTGACCTGAAATTTTGAGAATTTACATATTGGGTCACTGAATTGGTTCACCAATCAAAAGCTACAAGTCAATTTTTTAGATCAACAGGTCAAAGGTCAAGGTTGCGTTACATCCGGCAGCCATATTGGAGTGAACATAAATCTTCATCGTCAATAAAGCACGCAGACACAGCAGCTAATAAACACCGCTCAAACACGTCCTGGCGAGCGTCTGCGATGTCCGATTGCTCTTACTTGTTTTGTCTGAGTAACCTTGTGCCCATAAGTGCAAAAGGCCACCGGAGAGCGGAAGTTTGTAATTTGTAAGAGCGACGACAGGCCGCCGACTCTTTGAGAAGGAGACCTTAAAGTTCACAAAGTAACGCTTGCAGATGAGACACCCAGCTTAACAACACATTGATCACCTCACTCTACCTGAGAAACACCAGGATGGCAGTTCATAGCTGGGTCGATATTCAAGCTTAGCCTAGACAGCTCAGAGGAGAGTTCGCTCCACTGGCGTCACTTGGGGGGTGCGGGGGGGTGCGGACCGCACCGGGTGACACGATCAGAGGGGGTGACACCAAATTTTTGCAGTGTCGAGGCTTTCCGATCTTGCGATTTTATCAATTGCAAGTGAGTTGGCGAAAGGCATCGATTTCGATGAAGTGATTCACAAGTTCGCAGCTTTGAAGGCCAGGAAAGGAAAGTTCTGGATTAGTCGAGATGTTCACTAAGTGCTGAAATGCTGTGTATTTGTTCCTGTTTATTTTTATGGTATTATTTCATTTAAGAGTATATGTCCACTGTCTACCAGTTCTACATTATTTGGGCCGTTATCGATTATGCAAACCTAATCCATTAATGTATCTCGTGCAACAATAAAGTTTAACGTTAAAATCAACATAATTTTGATGTAGTTCTTAAACGTTTTTACTTCGAATTATATTGTTTTGTCACCGAATTTTCACTTTAACCACATGAAACTATGTAAGTGTAAATACATTTAGGCTGTGCGTATGATATTGTAATTTAAAGGTGTAATTTTAATGTTGCTAGTTGTTTATGTCACTACTATTGCCATTACATTCGGTGATATACGGGAATTACGATTTACGAGAAACATTAGCACAAAAAACATTACTAAGGATTGTGTATGGTCTGGTATGGGAGGAGGTCCATGTAGTCAGGTTCACGATGTTTTTTCGTTCAAATTTTTGGAGATTAGCAAAATTATACATTTTTTGGAATATTCAGAGCATGAGGAATCCATAAATTAATGTTTACATTTGCGTAGACACCTTTGCGAAAATGACACTCAGGACAGTGATGAAGATCTGTAAAAGCATATTCCTGAACGGTATAGACCTCGTAGATCCTGTGTATAGGACTTATAGTTCAATCTGATACTACCTATAACTTCCTATAACAACCTATAACTTCAAAGGACTTGCAATATCATGTATTATGTAATACAGTTATATCACAAATATAAAGACAATGGTTTTCAATTACCTTTGTTTGTTGCTTTTCTATAATCCTGAGCACTATTTTGAGGCCTTTATTGGATTCCTTGACCCAGAAAACATAGGATTAGCATATTTAATTAAGTTTCTAGGTTGAGTAGAAGCCGAGATAGCGCAAAATATGTATTTTATGGCGGCCATTTTGAAAATCTGTGTCTGTGCAAATGCCAACATTGATTTTCGGATTCTCCATGCTCTGATGATTCCAAAAATGTACAGGTTTGCTAATCTCCAAAAAAATTTGAACGAAATTATATTTGTTAACATAGTGAACCTGACTAATGGGGGGGGGGGGGGGGGGGTGACACCATGAGTTACCGCACTGGGTGACACCAACCCTAGTGACGCCACTGGCTCACTTCGCACACCTCCAGACTACCCTGGCAGCTACCCCTTTAGAGTTGAATCGAAAGCTTCAATTTCAGGAATAATTATTGCTTGAAAAATAAATGATGTAAATCTCTTAACGTTGAACAGCGATAAATGTAATGAAGAACACGGACTGGCACGTTTTTGATCCTCCGAGGAAATTTAAAATCCCAGGGAAATGTGAAATTCAGGAGTTAATTAAAGATTTATCAATGGTATGAAAACGCTTTAATTAATTTTCCACGAAAAGGCTTTTTTCCTCCGAGTGACAAAAAGCCCATGTTTGATTGTTTTTAAAGATAACTAGTTTTGAACTTTTAGAGAAGAACACTGACGAAGAAGAGATGGGTCATGATATCGTATATGCCAGTCCACTGGGCAAAAGTGATCACATTCGTTTCGATTTAATCAACAGTTGCTGCACCATTGCAGATGAATCATCAGAGGACAAATTCTAATATCAGAGTGGAAACTATGTCGTTGTGAGGAAGGAAATGTGTGAGATTAACTGGAATAAGAAAATGAAACACTTATATGTTGAAGAGTCTTAGAATTATGTGTACTAGTACCGACTGCAAAGCCGCAATGAGCCGGCGAAGCCAAAGCCTCTTGCCACTATTTTACCCATCATTATGGTATCAGTAGGTTAGGTAGTTGGTAGTAGGTAGGTGTAGTAGGTACCGTGCCTGGTAAGACTTGGTAAAAGAGAAGAGCAGACAGTCCTCCCCAATACCTGCATACCTCTTGCCACTATTTTACCCATCACCATGGCATCAGTAGGTTAGGTAGTTGGTAGTAGGTAGGTAGTTAGTTGGTAGTAGGTACGTAGGTAGTTGGTAGTAGGTAGGTGTAGTAGGTACCGTACCTGGTAAGACTTGGTAAAAGAGAAGAGCAGACAGTCCTCCCCAATGGCAATACCTGCATACAATAAATGTCACAAGAAGCTTAAGGAAGTAACTATACGATGTGCTAGCTTAAGGCCTATTTTTAACTGGGCTTAACATACGTTTTCACAGTAAGTGTGTAGTCTTCTAACTTCAGTCGCTGTCAGGCGCCAGGGCTGGTTCTCTGACTCTCCGGGCACGGCGGCTTCGTCCACCAGAAGAAGTTAGCTTGCAGTGATTAATTCGGTGAATTCCGTCTCAACTTCGGATATTTCCGGCCGTGAAAAACTATCCGTATTTCTAAACTAAATATGTAAACCGCTTGTACCATATTTCTGGCCGTGAAAAACTATCCCATACGGCCGCGAGATTTCTAAAAAATAATTCTTCGTCAATGTTAGAATATTTGACGCCGTTTTCACCCTCCGAAACGCGTAATAATATTTTTTCAAATGCTCGAATCTCATTGGTTCTGGTGTTTGATGACGATTTTCGTTGAAGATAACGAGGTTGGTCTTAACGTATTTTAATTACTAATGAGAGGTTTCATTAGATTGTGAATCAAAGAACGACGTGTGAAACAAACTCCTATTGAACTTTTTCACAATTGTTTTATGCAAACTTCCGCATCCGGTCGATGGCACCCACCGGCCACCATTGAGCGCTTTCATTTTAGAAATATTTTTGCAAATGCTCGACTCTCATTGGGTCCGGTGTTTGGTGACGCATTTTGTTGAAGATAACCAGGCCCGTGCGGGCCGATGTTGGTCTTAAATTATTTTATTAATACATCGGAGGTGCATAAGATTGTGAATCAAGGCCGCGAGATTTCTAAAAAATAATTCTTCGTCAATGTTAGAATATTTGACGCCGTTTTCACCGTCCGAAACGCGTAATAATATTTTTTCAAATGCTCCAATCTCATTGGTTCTGGTGTTTGATGACGATTTTCGTTGAAGATAACGAGGTTGGTCTTAACGTATTTTAATTACTAATTAGAGGCTTCATGAGATTGTGAATCAAAGAACGACGGGTGAAACAAACTCCTATTGAACTTTTTTGCAATTGTTTTATGCAAACTTCCGCATCCGGTCGATGGCTGTCTCCAGCACTCCATCCAGTGAGCGCTTTCATTTTAGAAATATTTTTGCAAATGCTCCACTCTCATTGGGTCCGGTGTTTGGTGACGCATTTTGTTGAAGATGACCAGGCCCGTGCGGGCCGATGTTGGTCTTAAATGATTTTATTAATACATCGGAGGTGCATAAGATTGTGAATCAAACGACGACGGGTGAAAGAAACTCCTAATGAACGTTTTAAATTTGTTATGCATACTTCCCGTCTCCGCAAGATGGCTGCGCCCACTGCGCTTCGGATTCGCGAGCCAAGGCATAATCAGGTTTTCAACATAATACGTACTCGTTTATTGACAACACCGGCTTCGCCGGCTATTATACCATCAGTGATCTGTTTGAAACATGTTCCAAAACGGAGAACTAGAACAACACTTCGACGTCACGATGTGCCTCCGCCCACATGATTACATTAAAATAAACTAGTGAGGTACCCGTGGGAGGCCAGAAGCAAACAGACAATGCAGATACGGCGAATGCTAAAGCATAAAACCAATAAATTCCACATTCCTGTAGCACCTTCAGTCACACGTCAGACATGGACAGCAAGTTCGTGAAGGACTTCCATGAAAAACGTACCCGTTCGCAAACAAACGGGTACGTTCACGTATAGAAACATCGATCGTGGGACCATGGCGAATCTGCATATGGCGAGCCGCGAAGTTCACGTTCAGAAAGTAGAAACCATCACGGCATGTTGTCATTTACTTAAACGCGATATCTCTTTTTTCATTCCAAACAACATAACTCCAATCACAAATTAATCACAAAATAAACTTTTAACAACATTGTTAATGTTTCCTTCATTGTAAAAACTACCAAGTCAACAGTTAAAAGGATTTTGAGCCGAGAGGTCTTACGGCCTTGGCAAGATCGATGGAGACAGCGATCTGTTAGCTTATACACTGCCCAAATAGATATGTGGAATTCTCTCATGTAGTGATTAAACTCACGTCATTTGAACTTTGGCCGAGGTCATTATTTACTTTTAATGATGTTTATATACGAATCAAAAATAAGATAATGGTTTTGGGTCGTCTTTCTGCATATCTCGTGGGATTGTGGGTTGGAGAGATGACCGTGATGGCGGGGAGGGGGTTGGCATTCTCTCAAGCAGGGATTCAACCCATGTCCTTATAAAAGGTCTTTGGCCGAGGTCACTGAGTCCGATCGGTGCAGCTGTGCAGCGATCAGTGCAGCCGTTTGTGCAGCACCCGGGAAAATAACGTTATGCGGGAGTCCAAACCTGAAAATGCTGGAGGCCAAAGCTGAAATTGGAAAAACAATATACCCTATTTTACTCCAGGAGATCCCAGGATTACCCACCCAAAATATCGTTGCAATCGGTTCAGCCGTTTTTGCGGTACATTCGAACGGACGGACAGACAGACGGATGGACATTTGTTGAATTATAGTAAGATACCTGTACCAAGTTTGATTTAAATCCATTCAGCTGTTCTCAAGTTATCACATTTTTACCTGACATGACCTCTGACCTTTGACCTCTTGACCCCAAAATTTACTCAGTTCATGTTTAAATCATTATACATACCTGTACCAAGTTTTAATTTAAATCCATTCAGCTGTTCTCAAGTTATCACATTTTTACCTGACATGACCTCTGACCTTTGACATCTTTACCCCAAAATTTAATCAGTTCATGTTTACATCATTATACATACCTGTACCAAGTTTTCATTTAAATCCCTTCAGCTCATTTATAAGTTATCACCTTTTAACCTGGCATGACCTTTGACCTTTGACCTCATGACCCCAAAATTCACTCAGTTCATCTTTACCTCATTAATACCTGCACCAAGTTTGACTAAAATCCCTTCTGCCGTCCTCAAGTTATCGCGGTAACGAAAACCTATCATGGACAGACAGACCGACAGACAGACAACCTGAAAACGTAATGCCTCCGGCAACTTCGTCGACGGTGGCATAAAAACAGATGGTAGATCCAATGTTAAAATCGCAAAAAAAAAAGAAGAGATGGCGCACGTGGAGGACAGACTCAACTAGTAAAGCTACTAAAATTAGAACGGCACTCGATGGAGCGCATTCCTCCGCTCGGCTCAACAGTTTACCTTTTGTATTCCACTGATAGGCCGGATCTGGATTCGGAACTTGACCAAAATCGAATTGCCTTGTTCATGTCTGCAAACCAACTCGAACAACAAGTTTTGTCTGAATCCATGCACAACTTTTTGAGATATCGTGCTATATATTGTTTTTGACTCTATTTCTCAAAGGTGAAGAATCACTTTAAAAACTCGATAGTATCCGGGTCTGGATCTTCTCCAAAATCTAATCAATTTTTCCATGTCATATACACAACCTGTTCACCAACTTTCGGCCAAATCCGTCCACAACGTTTTGAGATATCCTGCTCACAGAAAGACAGACAGGGGTGAAACGTGAAAACATAACCTCCGTCCACCTTTGGTGGCACAGCTGTTTAAACACCATTCTTGGAGGACATAGAGGTCAAGAAAAGTCCTCCAAAAAAACTTCTGTGGTTATGAAGTCAAGCGAAAAGTAGCAATTCATGAGATACGCAGGACAAAGTAATCATACGAGAAGAGATTGACGAACATAAAGTTTAACAATATCAGCCTGGAAATGTGTTACCTCATTGCTGAAGGTAAGGTCTGGATTTGGAGATCTTGTGGATTATGATGGAGCTCAAGTTGTTTGCAAGTGTAATGCTCACCTAGTAAACATGTACTTCACTTCTATGTACACAGTGCAAGCTACAGCAGCGGGTATCTAGGGTTATACGCCAGGACAAAGAAGTAACATAGGACATCGACTTCAAGGAACGTGATGGGAAAGATCTTGGATTTCAAAGTCTTGTAGCTGACAAATGCCCTGGGTCTAGAGAAGGTACAGGTAAGGATGCAAAAGGAACACTAAAGTTTGGCTACAGCTGTTCACAAATTGTTTAGAAGTACTTGCACGTGGGAGAATTATCATGTTTATAGAAAACTATGAATATTGCACCAATCTTTTAAAAAAAAGTAATAAAAAGTAATGTTGAATGACAATTTAATTCGCTGAAGGTGCATCATGTGCACACACTTGGAGTTATTATTGTGAGAAATGGCATTTTGATCCACCTGGAAGATAACCATTTACTTTTGGAAGATCAAAAGGTTTCAGAGGTGGAACATTATATACCACCGAGTGACTTGAAGTTCTTGTTAATTTGACTGTTGTAATTGGTGGTGGTGGTGGTGCTGCTGGTGGTGGTGGTGGTTCAGATGGAGCCTGTGCCTGCTTGGCTTCATCATTTTCTGGGGGCACAGCTGTGCCGCTAATACAATGCCCCCCCATCACCAGAAAGCAGGTTCTCATTTTGCCAACCTTGGAAGGATATCAGGCTGAGTCAACCCATCTGGTGTTAATTCAAGGCAACAACAGGGGCTCAACCTCAGGCCCATAAAATCGCAAGCCAGCCATGTTAACCATGAAGTCAACACCAGGATTTTGTAATTGGTGAGAGAGGGTCTGTGTGCACAGTTATTAACTCAACTGGACTACTGTCCAGTTGAGTTCATCACACACTGAACCTTCCGGCATCCGTCGTCTGTCATCTGTCGGACGTTAACTTTTCGACGTTAACACTTCAGCGTCCACAAATATCAACCGATTCTGATCAAACTTGACATGCAGCATCCTTACCCCAAAGAACAGGTTGGTGTTACATTTCAGCCCGATCCGTTGCAAAATGGCGGACTGAGGCGACCATTTTGTTTTTGGTCATGAAAACGACGTTAACACTCTAGCGTCCACAAATATTAACAGATTTTGATAAAACTTAGAATGTTTAACCCTTACCACACACGGTAGGTTGCTATTGCATTCCAACCCGATCCGTCACAAAATGGCCGCCATAGGCCGCCATATTGTTTTCAGCTCCGAAACGACGTTAAGACTTTAACGTCCACAAATATTTATGGATTTTTATCAAACTTGGTGTGTGAAGTTGTCCAGTCAGTTCAGTTGAGGTCTGCTTCCCTGGAAGCTCTAGTTTATGATTAGCATTTGAGGGATTTGACACTGTACCCCAACCAGAGGCGATTATTTAACATTTATCAAAATACAGACTTGGCATTTAATATGGAATTTTTTTTTTCTTGACTTGGGTTTACTTTCTTAACTCAGTATATCAATCTGGTGAGTTTCTTTTACACTTTGGTGATTTATTTGTTAAAAGAACCATGTCACTGATCGTCTGTCACAGCAAGAAGTCAACAACAGGATTATATCACAGGTGGTGTGGCAAAATGTACGGACAGGTGCATTTGTCGATTGGCTTCACAGTCTGGTATACAAGGGTTGTTGTGTTCTGTATTAGTGGAAAACAACTGCTGCACGTCTCCAAAAGTTATTGCTGCTTCCTCTGGAGATGGTCCGTCAACTCGACAATGCTGTTTGTCATGGAGTGGTGGCTTTACGAAATTACCGCATGAAAAAGCGTGCTATTGCTCGGCAGTATGGCATCACTCAAGGTCAGGTGTCAAAGATCCTGAAACGAAATGCTCAGAAGGGTGTCCCTACTCCAATACCGAGGCCAGGATGTCCCCGCAGAACCACAAGGAGGGATGATCGCCAGCTGCACCGGTTAGTCCGCAATGGCCGTACCAAGTCAGCTAATCGGCTTAGGGCTGAGTGGCAGCAACTGACAAATGTGCCTGTATCCAGAAGGCTAGTCAACCAACGACTGGTTCAAGCAGGCTATCGTGCCAGGCGTCCCCTGAGAAAGCCACGCCTGACCAGACAACACCGCCAGCGCCGATTGCAGTGGGCCAGAGAGCACCGTCAATGGCAGCCAGGACACTGGAATCACGTGATCTTCAGTGACGAGTCTAGATTTCTGGTCTATCGTCAAGATGGCCACGTCCGAGTGCGCAGACAAGTGCATGAAGCCTACAACAAAGATTGTATAGTGCCAAGAGTCCAAGCTCGAGGTGGTGGGATGACCGTTTGGGCTCCTTTTCATGCAGGCGGCAAAACTGACCTGGTTGTTCTGAATGGAAACCTGATCCAGTTCAAGAACAGGGCCATTCTGGAAGAAACATTGCTTCCATTTGCTCGTGCAGCCTTTCGAGGAAACTTTGTCTTCCAAGATGACAATGCACGGCCTCATCGTGCTCGCATGATCCAACACTTTCTTGCTGACTGTGGTGGAGAGCATATGGAGTGGCCTGCCATGTCCCCGGATATGAATCCGATAGAGAACTTGTGGGCAGAATTAACGCGTAAAATCGACCACTTGGACCAGCAGCCGACCTCTGTGCGTGAATTGCAGCAGGCTATTGTCACTGCATGGCAAGCGATTCCTGTCCAAACCTTGGCAAATCTCGTGAACAGCATGCCTCAACGTGTATGTGCTCTCCTAAATGCTCGTGGGGGTTACACAAAGTACTGAACTGTAATTTTAATGTCCATAATCCCAGTCGTAATTTAACTTTTGTTTTTGTTAAAAAAAAATTTGGCTAATGTGCAAAATAAAGAGATACTTCTGGAAAACGTACAGAAGTTTAACACAGTACTGTCCGTGAATTGAGTTCGATATCAGTTTACATCACTTTCAAGGATCAATTTATTTGTTTCGAAATGTCAAATGTGGTTTTTGTTTCTTTTAAAGGTCACATTAACAAAATCTAGAATAATTTCAACATAATTCCAAAGAACTTTTGGTTCTAAGACATCTTGAAAAGTAAGTTCACGCCCACAAAAAAAATATTCCATATTAAATGCCAAGTCTGTAGAACAAGGGGTAAAATGTACACTTGCATAAGTGACTTCCTCAATGGCCGCAGTGTGCAGTTGTGAATGGAGCCTCCTCTATATCTACAGAAGTTACAAGTGTGCGTCTCTTTGTCTGTCTGTGTGTATGTACAGTCGTGGCCAAAAAATATTGGCACCCTTGCGCTTTTTAAAAATAACTCACAATTTTCTCGAAAAATAAGTTGAAATTGACGAAAGTATTTGGTCTCCACAATTCTTTATTTCACTGTTAATAAAACAGAACCTTTGTTTTTGATTCAGAACTTAATATATCCTTTTAAATCAGAAAATAAAAAGAAATGGCATTGACAAAATTATTGACACCCTCGATTTAATATTTGGTAGCACAGACTTTGGACAAAATAACTGCAGTCAAGCGCTTCCTATAGCCATGAATGAGCTTCCAAAACCTCTCTTCTGGCAGGTTGGCCCACTCTTCTCTTCGACTGGCTTGTTTTGAAGTGTGTTTGGGGTCATTCTACTGGCAACTTCCGTTGAACTTGGGGACGAGTAAGAAGAAGACCTTTGTTGGTCGAAAGCTTGTCGACAATTAAAGATCGACGTCCTGAAGCTACGTCCGCGTCTGATTTAATCTCCCGATTATTTATTCAATGCAAATGAGACGCCCTGCTCGTACTGTGGAGTTTCTACTATTTCTCACAGTTATATATATATATCGTTACGTTTGTGGGGGGTAGGGATACCTTAGGCCAGGTAGAGTGTATAGATTCGTGTACTCCGACTGGCGTGAAGAAGAAGAACCACTTCGATGTACCCCAAGTAGGGATCCGGTACACCGTGTGTCGTGGGTAAGCTTGTATCTTTGTCCCCATCACGAGGGGTGGGGCTTGTTAATTAGCGAGGGATTATGGGTAAATTAATGATATTTATGACATCGACATCTTCTCGACCCCTTCTTTTGTTGGACACCATCGCGAGCGATCGTGTGCCAACACCTTGCTTGTGGTCGTGAGGAAGAAGAGCCGCGGGCCGGGAACTGCGGTTGTCCGTGCAGAGGTTGTGAGGACAAGCACGACTGGATGAGTGAGCTGCACGCCTGCTCGTTTGCTTCGCGCACGAGGCCTAGTTCCCGCCAACTAGTCTGCGGTTTCCCGCGCAGGGACGCGGGCCTGAGACAATTCCTGACAAGACTCGGGAGCCGCTCGCAGATAAGTGCCAACCGCGCCTTTTATGTTTATATCATTGTATTTCCGTTTGTCTGTGTACTGAGTCTGTGGGGGGGCGCTCCAATTTAGGAATTCACTGTTATTTGACCGTGTTTTCTTTGTTACCGGCATCTTTAATAAACCTGTTTATTTTTGTATATTTTAATTCCACGTTGTTTGAGTTTATTTATTGCAGGGTGGAGGACATCAGGTGGACTCGTGAAGGTAAGCGCTCCGGCTTCTCCCCCCCCTGTTTGAGTTTATTTATTGCAGGGTCGAGGACATTAGGTGGACTCGTGAAGGTAAGCGCTCCGGCTTCTCCCCCCCCCCCCCCAACTTGCCCCCACGCGTCTCTCCGCTATATTTTGACTGAACACCTCGGAGTTAAAGCTGGTTCGGCAATCCGTTTCCTTGGACGATTTTAATCACCAGGAACACGACAATATATATATATATATATATATATATATATACTAGCAGAGGTACCCGGCTTTGCACGGGAGTGGGAGGAGGAGGGGAGGGGGAAGAGGAGGGGAGGGGAACGGGGGGGGAGGGGGGAGGGGGAAGCGGGGGAAGCGGGGGAGGAGGAGGGGAGGGGGAAGAGGAGGGGAGGGGAATGGGGGGGAGGGGGAAGGGGGGGAGGGGGGAGGGGAATGGGGGGGGAGGGGGAAGGGGGGGGAGGGGGGAGGGGAAGGGGGGAGGGAAGGGTGCGGGGGTGCCCAGGGGAAGAAGGGCCCCTCCCCCTCCCCTCCCCCCCCCTTTCCCCTCCCCCCCCCTCCCCCTCCCCCCTTCCCCCCTCCCCCTCCCCCTTCCCCCTCCCCCTCCCCCCTCCCATCCCCTTCCCCCTCGTTCCCCTCCCCTTCTCTTCCCCCTCCCCTCCTCCTCCCCCTTCACACCAGGGGGGTTGACTCAGCCTGTCATCCCACCGAGGTCGGAAGTCGGAACTCATTGTCGTCAAATAAATGTAGCCTGTATGTTTCACTCTTTGTCACATGCCGTTGGTCCCATGTCAATCGGATGAAGTTGAAAAATTAACGTTACGAAAGTCCTCCCAGAGTGCACGTGGATTGCTGGGGAAGCAGCTGGTGAGAATGATGGCCAATAGGCTCCTGAGGTTTGATGCTGACTGGCTGATTCCTGCTTCCTCCATAGCAAGGTGAAGATGCTGGTCATTTTCCAAGAGTCCTCTTGCCAGGCATGCTTCACGGAAGGACAATTCTTGACCATCTACACTTCTCAGGGCATTGAAGGAAGTGGGACCACATATGTCAGTCAGAAGGAGGCGAACGTAGTAGCAGTCGCCTTGCCGTGGACTGATGCTGTACATGCGGCCAATAGCTGAAACTTCGTGGACAGTAAAATCTCCTCTAACAACCACGCCTCCTTGCTTGCGCCTGGTCCACTTCTTGCTTGACTTATCCCAGGTGTAGTACTGTGGCACCTCATGGTACTTGAGTGTCTTGGCGAAATCATCATGGCTGCAGAGATCAAAGAAAGCAGTGAGTGTGGTGGCTGGCGGTGGTCTCTGTGCCCTTTCCAGGGCATTTTCAGCATTAAAGTAGACTCTCTGACCATTCTCTAGGTGCACGGCAAGTCCCACAACAGGGGGAAAGTGCTGAGATATGGGTGCTCCAGGATCCTCCATACTGCCTCACTGCTACCCACATAGCGAGCATTCTGGAACTGAGTGACTTCGTCCACTGGACAGTCTCCAGCCCCGATGCGCTGCAGTTGAAAGACAGCCTGGTCAGTCCCCTTGGTCACATACTTGGTTATGTACTTGATGCTACTAATGCTGGAGCATATCTCAACATTGATGTGGCTGTTGAATTGGCGGAGGAGGAATGGGTTGTATGGTACCACCCACTGGTTGCCTGACCACTTGCTCAATTGTCTTCCCAGCTGGTGCATGTTGATCTCCCCAAGGTGACCACCATCCTCTGGCTTGAGACGCCGATACTTGGGGTAGCAGGCATTTCCTTGCTCTGTGCTCTGCAAGAATGGCTTTGGAAAATCCTTGGCGCACTTGCGGTCCCTCATGCAAGGACTGTTCTGATTGAGATGTCCACATGGGCCATGGATCATATGAGCCATGACCATCTTGTGCAGTTCCGGATCTATCTCCTTGTCGGGAATCTCAGCACTGATCACCAGGTCAATGTCATCAGGTCTGACCTTGCTCTCGGGAGCAAGCCACAGAAGGATATGTGCATGAGGGAGACCACGCTTCTGGTACTCAATGGTGTACAGGAAGGCTTGCATCTTGCCGAAAGCTCCACGTTTGAGTAGTTCCATGAGCTTCTTTTGCTTTGACGAAAGACCCGAGCTATGATGTCAGGGCGGTTTTGTGCCTCTTGTCCTGGCTGCAGGTTTTCCTGAATTTCAGTCCATTTGGGGTTGGTGGTCATGGTTATGAAGAAGTCAGGCTTTCCAAAAACGGCGGACATAGGCCATGGCATCGCTCTGTTTTTCATGCATCCAGCGGGGGCCACCAGTGTATGTTGCTGGAGTACAACGCTTTGTCCCACATTGTGTGGATCTCCATCACCAGCAAACAGGCTGTCACGCAGGCTCACATAGTCATCAGCGCGCAAGGTCTTCTGCTCACGACGGATCCAGCCCAATCTCTCAGTTTCTATCTTGCAGTACATGTCCACCAGAAATTGCTGAAAGAGGCGTCCCATTTGCAGTAGGTGGTTGCCCTCTCTTACCATGAGGTGGTAGCTGTAGTATTGAAGCTGGCTGACCTTGCGCCCTCCATCCTGTCCTGCAGCAGTTCGGGCCTGTAGATACACACTGTATCCGTCTGTGCCATACGGGAAGAATGATTGGGTACTGGAGTGAATCATAGGATGCATGCAGCTCGCTGATCCTCTTGAGTTCACCATCTCGAAGCCTG
The DNA here is from genome assembly GCF_964187855.1 of Myxine glutinosa. Classification (NCBI taxonomy): domain Eukaryota; kingdom Metazoa; phylum Chordata; class Myxini; order Myxiniformes; family Myxinidae; genus Myxine; species Myxine glutinosa. Next base: position 247,574,105 of record NC_136262.1, read on the forward strand.
AGGACTATGTCTCGGGGAATTGTAGGCTCATTGTCCATCAGGATGGCCACTTCTGGTGCTGACTGGGCATTGTAGCGACGGGCATGCTCTCCGTGTGGCCTCTTGTCCTCCCTGATGATGATCTGCCTCTCTTCATTGTTGCTTCCCTCAGCAAGAACATCATGAGCTGTCTTGAGTTGTCGGATCAGGTGATTGTTGTCATGAAACCAGATGGTAAGATTCCTAAGAATATGTGGATTAAGGCTGCTGTGGTTCCTGGCTGTCAGTTCATCAGCATGAGAGTCCAGGAAGTAGACTTGTAGGAACTTAGGCTGACCCTCCTCAGGTGGTAGCAAGGAACCAATGCGATGAAAGGCCTGGCCCTGAATGCGGAAGCTGGGGTTCCAACCCTGGACTGCTGCGTCTTTGTGACCAAAGCTTGTCATCGCAAATGATCCATTGTACCTTCTGATGTTGGCAAGGAAGTGCCTGCTGGTGGCATCTGTACCAGAGATGAGCTCATTGAGAAATGGTGGTAGGGCTGGGTAAGGGGTAAGGATGACTTTGCCATCACTGCAGCACACCCCTTTTGTCTCTCCATTAAACTTCATAGCTGCACAATGCCTGCACTTGTCGTTCATTTGTCCAACATTTGCAAAATTCACTGGGTTACCGCGGTCATAGGTGAAGGCCATGCTATTGGAGTGACGGTGTTGCTCGACGGTCTCACTGGCTCGTGCTTGTGAAGTCTGTAGAGCTGCGGCGTTGCGACGGCGATTTGCATCAAGTCGTACTTGCCGTTGCTCTGGCTGTTCTGCTTCCCGCGCAGCACGGAATCTTTTGGCGGCAGCCGTATTGCGTCCGAGAGCTGGCCTCTTTCTTGGCATATCTGAAGTGAACAATAACCATAAATGTTAAATTTAACTGCCTTAAGTTAAGCAGAGATTATAGCAACAATAGTTCAGCGGCGTAGTAAAAAAAAAAAATGCGCAAGTCAAAACTGGGCGTAGTGGAGAGTGTATGCGGGCTGGCAGACGTTATCGGGATACATAATTCTAAAAATTATGATTATTGTGAACACTGGTAGGCGGGCTAGTAGACGGTAGTGGGGTTGGGTGGTTTAATTGACAATGTAAAATTGCGGCTTGTTAAATGATGCAAATTTACAAAAACTTGAACACTTAACATATTTTGTAAGTTAATATTGTTAACTCACCTGTTACCGGTGTTGTAGGTGGCCTGGTAGACGGTAGTGGGGTTGCCGGCGGGCTGGTTAATGGAAGTGGGGTTGCAGGCGGTCCGGTAGACGGTAGTGGTGTTGTAGACGGTAGACGTTAGTCTGTGGTTAATGTTCCGAAATACGCTAATTACGCTAACAGAAGCGCTGGAGGGAGCACTGCGCTCCCTCCCTTAGATTCCCTCCCTCTTCTGCTAGCGCTAATTACGCGTAACACACTAATTTTAAAACCCGAAGTTTTTTTAATTTTAAGGTGTGCTGTAGTCAGAAGCGCTAGAAGCGCTGCGCTCCCTCCCTTCGAATCCCTCTCTCTTCTGCCGCTTCTGCGCCGGCAATGCTTCTGCTACGCTAATTTTAAAACCCGAAATTTTTTAAATGTTTATGTCTCCGTGACATTCCTGGGACCATCCCGAGTCGAACAGTACTTTCCGCTCGCAAATCCGTCCACGGGTTCTCGAGATCTTAGAGATTGTAGACCCGAAGTTTTTTTAATTTTAAGGTGTGCTGTAGTCAGAAGCGCTAGAAGCGCTGCGCTCCCTCCCTTCGAATCCCTCTCTCTTCTGCTAGTGCTAATAATACGCTAATTTTAAAACCCGAAATTTTTTAAATGTTTATGTCTCCGTGACATTCCTGGGACCATCCCGAGTCGAACAGTACTTTCCGCTCGCAAATCCGTCCACGGGTTCTCGAGATCTTAGAGATCATAGATAGAGGCCAACTCTACTTTATATATATAGATGTATATATATATATATATATATGTATATATATATATATATATATGTATATATATACATATACACACACACACAACATATATGTGTATAATAACCTCCTTGCCCTTCCAATCAAAGAAAGCAGCATAAAGCTGCACAAGGTAAGCTCTTTTCTGTTTCAAACCATATCCGGATTCCTCCACAGCTGTAGACATTCACAAGTGGCACATGCATGGCAATCCAAATGTGAGCCTGTAAAACACCTGTAAAACATCGCTGGTATGGCGAATACACGCTCTCGCTACGAGGCGTTCGAAAATTTAACGCGTAAGCATGCATTCGCATGTGTTCCGCCTGAAGGAGCTCCGGCTGAGGACATTATCCTTGCCGTGGGATCCATCATAGGAGACGGTAATGTTCGTGCGGCGTCACGAATGAACCAGAAATTTGTTGTCTTCGTGTCAGAAGAAAAACTCGTTCATGACGTCGTTAGTACCGGTCTAACCATAAAAGGGGGCCATTACATTACGGTATCCCCTATGGATAGGCCAGCTACCAAGATAACAATATCCAACGTTCCACCGTTTGTGCCAGGCGAGAAACTCCTATCCGTTCTGTCTCGTTATGGTAAAATTGTTTCCCGAATCTCAATGATTCCGCTCGGGTGTCGCAACGATCGTGTTAAACACGTAATGAGCTTTAGGAGGCAGGTGTACATGATCCTCCCGGATTGCGGAGCCGATACAGGTTTAAATATATCCTTTAAAGTATCGTTGGATGATCGGGAATACCACATGTATGCTTCCTCAGCCTCCTTAACTTGCTTTAATTGTGGAGAATTCGGACACGTTAAAAGATTCTGTCCTAGGGCCTCTTGTCCGAAGTGTGGTGAACCGGGACATAACGAAAGGGTTTGTAAAAAGGCCAATCCCTCCACCGCGCCTTCTGACACCCCGACCATGCTCGCTGACACCCGGACCGTATCTCCTGTTACCCCTACCGTACCTTCCGTCACCCGGACCGTACCCTCTGACACCCCGACCGCACCTTCAGACGCCCCGACCGTACCTTCTGACACCCCGACCGTACCTTCTGACACCCCGACCGTACCTTCTGACACCCCGACCGTACCTTCTGACACCCCGACTGAGTCGTCTGTCACACCGGTGCTTTCCGATTCCAATGTGATGACACCCACCGATGTGACTGACACAACTAGCATTGCCCCCTTTCCCGAACCCATGAACGAAGAATCCATAGTGTATGGTAAAAAGCGAAGAGCACCAGCGCCAAGCAGTTTCGCTGGTGCTGCAAAGAAGGCGGTCATGGGCGGCACCATTTCCGGTGCACATGTGTCCGAGTGTCCCTCTGACATTCCCTCACTAACTGAGTACATGAATACCGTTGTCAATGACACCAGTGAGTCTCATCTATCTATAATTCCAGTAATCTCTGTCTGTCTGTCTGTACGTCTGTACGTTTGTCTGTGACCGCTGTTTCTCGACAACCACGGGTCCGATATACTTTTAACTTGCCAGGTATATTGCTGGGGACCCGAGGATGTGCCTTTTCAAGGTTTCATATTAATCGGACAATTACTTACCGAGCTATGTCCAAAAAACGATTCAACCAATCAGAGAGCAGCGAACGATCACGTGTGCCGAACGTGGCGGGCACACTCTGCCTCGGATGGCACATTTGAGAGCGTATTCATTTATTTCACGTTTGCAAACTATGTTGGCGTTAAACTATGTTTTACAACTAATAAAAACGAATTTGCGATTCATTCGCTTTCCTGCGCGTTTGTGCACGCGATGGCGATTTCTTTACCAAACTCCGGAAGCCGTTCGCTTTGGACCAAACCATTGCATGTAAATAGAGGGGGGGGATATAATTTTAGATATAGATATAGTACGGGCATGCCCTAGTTATGTAAATGAGCCGAAAAATAAAATTTGTACCTCTCACCTGGAAGTTTCCGAGTGCGAAACCTCCAGTGAAAGTATTACCATTTCCGAGCTGGGAAATGTTTTTCCGCTTGTCCCCCCTTTAAATACCGAGCAGACTAAGGATTCAATAAACGTTCCCACTGTACAAACGGGGCCGGTAAATCTGAGTTTGCCGGGATCTCAAACCCAAGCTCCGACCCCAGATACAAATATCCACCAAAGTGTTAACGAGTGCTCTCGGGAACACCTTGGGAAACTTGTGAAGGTGCCTCCAGACAAGACCGCGGGGGCAGCGGGTAATACCCCAGATCCTGACGACATGTTATCTGACGTGTCTGAGTCCGAAGATGACATTGAGGCAACCGCGCTGTCACAAGCGATGACAGGTCACTCGCAGGTATCCCCTCAACTCATTCTTACCTTCCTTAACGAAACGTATCGTCACCGCAACATTGTCATTAAAGACTATTTCCCTGATTTGGCTGCATTCATGTGCACCGCAAAGTCAATAATCAAAGCGCGTGAGGATTTTGACCTGACGAAATCTCAATTCCACAGGTTAAGAAAGTTTGTTACCCGAGCAGGTGCGGAGTGTTCCCAAGCACAGGGCGATTTCATTACCACGGAATGAAAAACATTTCCTTTGCGACCTTAAACATGAATGGTGGGGGTGCAAGTCACCTCCGTCAGGCCCAAGTCAAAAACTTGTTTGACCGTAAAAAGGCAAATGTTCTTTTACTACAAGAGACCCACATCACACCTAACGTGGAACATGACTGGTGCCAAACTTTCAAAGGGCAATGCTATTTTAGCAATCTGTCAGCCTCATCTGCTGGGGTTGGGTTTTTTCTAAAGCCAGGTCTAGCTTTTGAGTCTTGTCATTTTCAGGAAGTCATAAAAGGCCGGCTTATTTCCCTTCAGCTTGCACATCAAAACTTCCGCTGTACCATTTTCAATGTGTACGCACCTAGTGAGAGCAGGGACCGAAAGGCCTTCTTCACCTCCATGGTAAACCACCTGAAATCAGTTGATCTCGACCAATGTGTGTGCATTGGTGGTGACTTTAATTGCACGTTTGACCCTTCGAAGGATAGAAACTCTGCAGAACCCCACCCCAAGTCCCATGTGGACCTATCCCGTTTCTTTAAGACGGCCGGTCTACTGGATGTTTGGCGATTGCATCACCCCAACATAGTCCAGTTTACCTGGTGTCGATGTGCCAATGGCCGGGTGTCTTCGGCAAGACTCGACCGCTGGTACATTAATGTACCCTTTAGGAACGTCGCGGCCTCTTCAGGTTGTTTTCCGTCATTGTTTTCAGACCACCATATGGTAACCTTAGATCTTTCTTTTCCTCGACCCACATGCAGAAATAGTTACTGGAAGTTTAACGTTAAACTTTTAGAAGATAGTTTATTTACAGACTCCTTTCGTGATTTCTGGGCTGAAATGAGTACTAAAAAACCTTCTTTCTCCTCAATTAGTCTCTGGTGGGATAACCTAAAGGCCCAAATTCGAGTATTTTGTCAACAATTTAATTCGCACTGTACCAATGTAAAACATATCACGATGGCTTGCTTGGAAGCAGACATCTTAAGGTTAGAGAGCAAGTTGGCCAATGAGAGCAACCCAGTGAACTATCGGTTGCTACTCGAGAAGAAGGCCCAATTAAGGGATTTGATCCATGAAAAAGCAGCGGGCACACTAGTTCGGCTAAGAATACAGAATATAAAGGTTTCAGATACCCCAACTAAGGCTTTCTTTCACCTAGAAACTGTAGAGAAACCAGCACGACTTATATCTTCGGTTTTGGACCCAGGGGGGAACATCCTAACAAATCCGAGTGATATAAGATTAAATGTAATCGATTTCTTTTCTGAACTTTTCAAGGCCAAAACAGTTTCTCACGAAATGATGAATGTTTTGACCTCTCATCTTCCTTCCGTGGCTGAGGCCCAACGTCTGGAACTGGATGCTCCAATTACCCTTCCAGAGCTAACCGGTGCACTTGCTGAGATGGAGTCGGGAAAAGCCCCTGGCATCGATGGCCGACGGGCCGAATTTCTTTCGGCATTCTGGGACATTTTGGGCCCAGAGCTGCTCAATGTTCTGGATGCATCTCTTTTATCCAGAGAATTACCGCTCAGTTTTAGAAGAGCAGTACTCTGCCTGCTATCCAAGACTGGCGATCTCCGACACCTGTCAAACTGGCGTCCGATCTCTTTGTTGTGCACGGATTACAAACTGTTTTCCAAGGTCCTTGCGAACCGGTTGAAGACAGTTATTGGGGACCTGGTGTCACCTGATCAAAGTTGCGGCATCCCTGGCAGATCCATCTATGACAACATATTCCTAGTCAGAGATTTGTTAACTGGTAAATGTGTCAAAGAGGATTTTGGATTGGTGTTTCTTGACCTTGCAAAGGCCTTTGATAGCATTGATCATGAGTTTTTGTGTCATGTGTTACAAGCTTGTGGGCTCGGCACTAATTTTAGAGCCTACATAGCTTTGTTATATGCAAACATCTCCAGCTTGATCAAAGTTAACAACGAATTTTGCCCACCCATAAAGGTTCAGAGAGGGGTAAGGCAAGGTTGTCCACTTTCAGGTCTATTATTTGCCCTCGCCTTGGAGCCCCTCTTAATCGCCCTCAGAAAGGATATCCCTGGACTTGTCCTTTCTCCAGGACACCCACCTTTGACCCTGTCAGCTTATGCCGACGACCTTTGTGTCATTATAAAAAGAAAATGCGACAGTGACGCCATGGCAAAGTGTTTGTCGGACTTCAACCTTGCCTCATCATTAAGGTGTAATTGGGGGAAAAGCAAGGCTCTGTGGATCCCCTTTCCAAAAAATGACTTACCTATGCCACCGTTATTACCACCACCTCCCCTTCCTGCAGAGCTAGTGTGGGCAAACGATGGCATCAAGTATTTGGGCGTCTTCCTCGGTCCTCCTCAATATGCCCAGAAAAATTGGGACAGCATCATTGACCAGGTAGATGGGCGTTTGAGCCGATGGAAAAGAGCTCTACCCCACCTTTCCTATAAGGGTCGCGCGCTAGTTGTCAACAACCTCGTCACTACCCTTTTGTGGCACCGGTTCATCTGCCTGCAACCACCGGAGGTTTTGCTCCAAGCTATCCAGAGGAAACTGGTGGATTTTTTTGGGGGAGGCTACCACTGGCTTCGACCCAGCGCCATATGTTGTCCCTCGGCCGAGGGTGGTCATGGCCTAGTCGATGTGAAATGCCGCCTGTTGGCCTTCCGGCTCCGCTCCATCCAACGCTTGCTTTATGCAGAACACCTACCAGGAAAGCCCCTAGCCTGCTCCATTCTTCAACGAGCTGGGAGGCTCGGATACGGACAGGAACTTTTCCTGCCCAACCTTCAACACGTCGATACATCTCTGCTCCCAGTCTTTTATCAGAGCCTCTTGAATGCCTGGCAGGGCGTTTCGATAAGTCGCCAAACAGACTCGTATGGCACTAACATGTATGCACACGAGCCTTTATTTTTCAACCCACTTTTCCCCGATATCCCGAGGAGTCGCGACTTCTGCCAGCATTTTATAGTGGCCAACATCCTGAAAGTGTGTCATCTCCGGCATGACTCTGGACAGGGATGGAAGCCTGCGAACGAGCTGGCGGACCTAACAGGTGTTCGGTCCAGGAGGCAAATCGGGAACGTACTAAGAGCGGTGATCCGAAGGGGCCACCAGCTAGGCCTACAGTGGACGCAGGACGCAGAGGTTGAGCCCACAGTCCCAAAATTAGGTGTCGCTTTTACCCCAAACGAGCTGCCCCCCATGAGCGCAGGGTCACCCCCCTTCCATGCTATGAGCAGCAAGAGTATTTATAGGTCTTGTGTGAAACTCCTTCTTGGGGACCCACCTCTAGCTGGGGTTACCCGGTGGAAAGGACTCTTGCCTCCCGGTCCCCCCTCTGAGCCTTTATGGGATACAATGTATGCTGGACTTATTTCTAAAAGAACAGGTGACCTTCAGTGGCGTTTGGCCCACTGGATTGTTCCTTCCAATGCTGTCATTCGTTTTTTTCCCCCCATTTCCGGCTGTTGCCCTTTTTGTCCGGTGAGGGAAGATTTGTTTCATGCTTTCATTAATTGTGAAAGACTTTCTCCTTTGTTTCATTGGTTAAATTTTATTTCCCATAGATTGCGGGTTACCTTTTCTTTGAAAGCTTACATCTTTGGCTTTCCTCCCAAAAAGGGAACCACATCTATTGTATTCGGGTTCCTAACCGCTACCGCTAAACTGGCCGTATACCTGTCGCGGAAGGCGAAGCTGGGCGGCAGACCCATGCAGGAATGCAGTATTATGGTGTTTTTTAGTTCGTTGGTGTCAGCAAGGCTCAAGCCTGAATTTGGCTGTGTCCAAACTGCAAACGACCTTGCAAATTTTGTTGCGACCTGGTGTGTTGGAGGGATTTGTGAGGTCCAAGATAACAAATTGTTAATTTCTGTATAATACAGTGCGGGTGTTTCTTATACACTGTTCTATGCTGCTCCTTGCCGGCGTTTTTCTCCCCCTGGTCTTGACCTACTCTTTCTTTCCTAAGTCTCTCCTCAGGGTTGCAGATGCGATTGTAAATTTGTACATATAAAATTATGCCTTGTTTAGAAATTATGCCTAGATTTTCTCCGCGTGTTTTTTTTGGTATTTGCACCTTTTCTGTCGCTTGGTTTGCAGTGCACCGATTGTTTTTTCCTTCCGGGATTGCTATGATTTTACTGATTTTCCTGGATGAATTGCTTTTGGTGGTACTCTTGTTTTATACTTTTATAATAAAAAGAGTTTAAAAGTCTCTCTCTTTCTCTCTTTCTCTCTTTCTCTCTTTCTCTCTTTCTCTCTTTCTCTCTTTCTCTCTTTCTCGCTTTCTCTCTTTCTCTCTCTCTCATCATGTTTTGCTGTTCATGAATTGCCGTTTATTGAAAATGCCTATTGCATTGCTCCAGTGTCTCTATGTTGACATTTTGTCTTCTGTTACCTAATTTTTGCATGAGCCTAGATTTTGTATACAAAAGAGGTCAGGATGGTGTTTGACCTGGAGTGGAACTTGTTGTTACCAAGCACCTGGTGCCCTTGTCCTTCTCGGTGTTGGAGGTTATTGGTTTGGGAGGTGCTGATGACGAAACCTCGGTGAGTTGTTGCGCCGCGAGTGCATCCTATAGAGTGTAGAGTGTACACACACATTTCAGGTACAGCCAAATGTTGGAATGGACAGTATGCATCCGGTTCTTTCCCAACCACCCAAATGTCAGCACGTGACCCTTTAATCGCTCACCTAACTCTTCCTTTGCCTAAGATTCTATGTTATTGCACAATTATGCAAGAAAAATGTAATAAACGAGCACTTTGGGGGGGTCTTTTTTCCAAAACAAATTATACATTTTGTTATTTGCCAACGTTGGAAAGTCCAAATTCGAATTGTCAAGCAATATTGCACTTTGCTGTTGGAAAGGTGAGGCATCATTAGCAGTCTTCACAGTTGTGTGATAAGCATGGAGTCGTCAAGTAATTAAATAGCCAGAACCGATGCGTTTAAGCCTTCGCTGCACTGCAAGGATTTCCTTTTTCCACGCACAAGGAAAGTATTATTACACAGTTGATGGTTATAAGCTGAAGAACACTGCAGATTAATTACATGCATCGACTCACAAGCTCATACCCCCCAAAAACCCACAAAACCACGCTCCTGAAAAGTTCAACACAAAAATCAAATTGCAATCACTCGCCTGGGCATGCTGGTATTTATAGGTTTTTTGGTCTTTCATTAGTGTGGTATCTTAGTGTGGTATCTCAGTGTGGTATCTCAGTGTGGTATCTCAGTGTGGTATCTCAGTGTGGTATCTCAGTGTGGTATCTCAGTGTGGTATCTCAGTGTGGTATCTCAGTGTGGTATCTCAGTGTGGTATCTCAGTGTGGTATCTTAGTGTGGTATCTTAGTGTGGTATCTCAGTGTGGTATCTCAGTGTGGTATCTCAGTGTGGTATCTCAGTGTGGTATCTCAGTGTGGTATCTCAGTGTGGTATCTTGGTGTGGTATCTTAGTGTGGTATCTTGGTGTGGTATCTTAGTGTGGTATCTTAGTGTGGTATCTTAGTGTGGTATCTCAGTGTGGTATCTCAGTGTGGTATCTTAGTGTGGTATCTTGGTGTGGTATCTCAGTGTGGTATCTTGGTGTGGTATCTTAGTGTGGTATCTTGGTGTGGTATCTCAGTGTGGTATCTTAGTGTGGTATCTTAGTGTGGTATCTTAGTGTGGTATCTCAGTGTGGTATCTTAGTGTGGTATCTTACTTCTGTGGCTTTCCAAATAATCCGGAGCACCGAATTACGTTTTGTATCGCCATGCGTAATTGCAGTATTCTCCAGCACAAAGGCCATGGATGCAAAATTGATGAACTTCATACAATCCTTGTCCTTGAACGAGAAAGATCATAGTTATTGCATTCTTACCCTACCTGACTGGACAGCAGACTTCCAGCTTTGATGACGATTGTTAACGAAATTCTTCTTCTTCTTCTTTCGGATGGAGCACGTTCACTGCCAAAAGGAATTTTCTTATTAAGAAAATATTTTCGATTTTTTTTTTTTTCGCAGTGTGGCTATGAGTAGCATCATTGCCTGAGGAGGTGCAGCTTTGCTGGTGATGCAGTGCCCCTTATAGGTTAGGGCAGGAAATTGTAAAAAAAAAAAAAAAAAAAATTGTATGCAGAATCGAGGCTCGTGTAAGAGCTAACACATTGAACATGAAAACATGTACAGACACATAAAACATGCAATGAAGGGAGCGGGAGACAACAGGGGGAGAGAGGGAAGCACACAAGCACAACAACAGAAGAGAAAAGGGACGTCGGTAGAACTGTAAAAGAGGGGGGGGGGAGGGAGGAGGGAGGGATACACGGTATAAAGCAAATGAACACGTCTAGGAATTTCAGGAAAGAAGTTGGGGGATTGAAAGAGGCGGATTTGGGGTGTTTTAACAGGGGTGGAAAAGATCAAGGTTTTGGATGGGGGAAGATAAGAGATGGTGGTGAACAGCTGTTTTAAAGACCTGGAGGGAGGAGAGGGATTGAAGGGAGTTTGGGAGTTTGTTCCAGAGGCGGGAGAAAAGAGCAATGAAGGAGTGAAGGTGAGCAGAGAGTCTTGATTTTGGCAGTTTAACCATAAGAGGGTTGCTGGCAGATCTTGTGCGACCTGCAGGAATATTTGTGGGACAGACCCCAGAGAGAGCTAGGGGAGCAAGGCCGGAGAGGAGTCGGTAGCAGACAGAAAGGCCACCTACCTTGGACCATTTGGCCAGGGTGTCGCCCAATAGCTCGCCAACTCTTCGTGAAGGACGCCTTGGGATTTTTAACGTCCACCAACTAATTCTGGCAGATGAGATGCCCGGTTTAACTTCCATCGGAGGTATGGCATAGCCACATTGATGCCTCGCCACGCCTGCGAAACACTAGGATGACCGTTTGTAGCTGGGCCGGGATTCAAACCCAGGCTGGACAGCGCACATATGCATCGTACCTCTCTCTATGCCATCCCACCAGCCTCGAACAAAATGGCATGAAACATCATTTTCAGATTCTTACTTCATTATTCCTGCTTTAGAATCGAATATTTTTTATCCCTTTGATCAGTTTCGTCTTTGAGATTGCAATTTAAAACTAGAACGGCACTCAGTAGAGAGCAAGCCTCCGCATGGTCCATATCACTCAATGGTGAAGAATCACTTAAAAAATTATATAATTCTCATATCCAAATCCATATTTAGATCTTCACCAAAATCGAATCGATTCTTCCTTGTCACACACCCAACCTGCCCACCAAGTTTCGTCCAAATCCATCCATAACTTTTTGGGATATCCTGCTATGTATAGTTTTTGGCCCGATCTCCCAATGGTGAAGAATCATTTAAAAATTAAATAATTCTCATATCTGAATCCATATTCAGATCTTCACCAAAATCGAATCTGTTTGTCCTTGTCAAACACCTAACCTGTCCAACAAGTTATGTCCAAATCCGTCCATAACTTTTTGAGATATCCTGCTATGTATCGTTTTTGGCCCGATCTCCCAATGCTGAAGAATCATTTTAAAAATTCGAGTAGCCGGATCCGAATCCGGATCTTCACCAAAATCGAATCAGTTCGTCCTTGTGACATACGCTATATTTCTGTCAAATTTCGTCCGAATCCGTCCACAACCTTTTGAGATATTTTGTTCACAAATATACTGAAACGCAAAAGAAACTTACCACCTTTGAAACCTTTAAATATCAACAATAACACTGCGTGTAGTAAATGTGTGAACTTATTTGTGGACAATAGTGTCCTCACTGTCAGACAAAATGGTCACGGATGGTCACTTGAACCTTCAATGGTCACTTCATAGCACAGCTGTTGAACAGCCGTTTTGACTGTCAGTGATTAGCCAAGGGGTACGGGATGATTTTAATGAGCTGCATGTGATGTCGTGATATTGGCTTTAAAAAGGCCAGTGCAAAATGGGCATTTTGACCGAAAAATTTGACCATTTTGACCAACTTCAAAAAGACCGAAAACACAAAAGAAACTTACCACCTTTGAAACCTTTAAATATCAACAATAACACTGCATATAGTAAATGTGTGAACTTATTTGTGGACAATAGTGTCCTCACTGTCAGACAAAACGGTCACGGATGGTCACTTGAACCTTCAATGGTCACTTCATAGCACAGCTGTTGAACAGCCGTTTTGACTGTCAGTGATTAGCCGAGGGGTACGGGATGATTTTAATGAGCTGCACGTGATGTCTTGATATTGGCTTTAAAAAGGCCAGTGCAAAATGGGCATTTCAATCAACATGCCACGATTGTCAAGGGATCAACGGCAGCGTGCCCTGGGCATGCTGCAAGGCGGACTGAGCTACCGTGAGGTGGCACGTCGCCTTGGCTGTTCACACCAGACGATATCGGCCCTGGTGGACAGAGACACCCTCCACAACTCTGCAGATGACAGACCTTGATCAGGGAGGCCAAGAGTCACCACTGCAAGGCAGAACAGGCAGATGGTCCGAAGTCACCTGCGGGATCGATTCCGTCCAGCATCCCGCACTGCGGCAGAAACTCCAGGGCGTGCAAACCCACGGATCTCCAATGATACTGCACGAAGACGACTGCATGACTATGGTCTGACTGCCAGAAGACCATACAGAGGCCCCGTGATGACGGTTGCCCATCGCCGCAACCGTCAGAGATGGTGCCAGCAGCATCAGCGGTGGACCTTGGTGCAGTGGAACGAGGTCGCTTTCAGCGATGAGTCAAGGTTCTGTGTGGACAGTCCTGATGGGCGTGAGTGTGTCTGGAGAAGAACTGGCGAGCGATATGCCGATTGTTGCGTGTGTCAAGCCAACAGGTGGGGTGGCCCAAGTGTGATGGTGTGGGCAGCCATATCAGGCCGGTACAGGACGCCACTGGTGGTTGTGGATGGGAATCTTAACGCCCAGCGGTATGTGGATAACATCCTGCGACCTCATCTGCTGCCATTCCTGCTAGACCACCCAGAACTGATAACCTTTCAGCATGACAATGCTCGTCCCCATGCTGCTCGCTTTACCACTGCATTTCTCTAAGGCGAGAACATCAACACCATGCAGTGGCCTGCGCTCTCCCCTGACCTGAATCCCATAGAGCACCTGTGGGATGAGCTTGGGAGACACGTAGTTGGCAGGGCCAGGACATGGGCAGAGCTGCTTCAGACATTGAGGACTGAGTGGGACAGAATCCAGCAGCAATCCATCCAAAGACTGGTAGGCAGTATACGCCGACGATGCACTGCCTGTATCCAAAACAATGGTGGCCATACACGCTATTGAAAGGGGACTGACATTGCACCCTGTGCTGTTCTGTACTGTAGAACAAACTGATGAGATGGTGTATCTTGGTCAAAAACTTGACATGTCATCAATAAAATGCCAATGTTTCAATTAGCAATTGTTGGTTTGTTTTATTTTGAACTGTTACAATTTTATTACATTTCAAACAAGTGGTACGTTTCTTTTGCATTTTCGGTCTTTTTGAAGTTGGTCAAAATGGTCAAAATGGTCAAATTTTTCGGTCAAAATGCCCATTTTGCACTGGCCTTTTTAAAGACAATATCAAGACATCACGTGCAGCTCATTAAAATCATCCCGTACCCCTTGGCTAATCACTGACAGTCAAAACGGCTGTTCAACAGCTGTGCTATGAAGTGACCATTGAAGGTTCAAGTGACCATCTGTGACAGTTTTGTCTGACAGTGAGGACACTATTGTCCACAAATAAGTTCACACATTTTCTATACGCAGTGTTATTGTTGATATTTAAAGGTTTCAAAGGTGGTAAGTTTCTTTTGTGTTTTCGGTCTTTTTGAAGTTGGTCAAAATGGTCAAATTTTTCGGTCAAAATGCCCATTTTGCACTGGCCTTTTTAAAGCCAATATCAAGACATCACGTGCAGCTCATTAAAATCATCCCATACCCCTTGGCTAATCACTGACAGTCAAAACGGCTGTTCAACAGCTGTGCTATGAAGTGACCATTGAAGGTTCAAGTGACCATCCGTGACCGTTTTGTCTGACAGCGAGGACACTATTGTCCACAAATAAGTTCACACATTTACTACACGCAGTGTTATTGTTGATATTTAAAGGTTTCAAAGGTGGTAAGTTTCTTTTGCGTTTCAGTATAGATAGGAGTGAAACATAACCTCCATCCGCCTTTGATGGCGGAGGTAACAATCGCCGCCATTAATAAGATTCATTTCAGCAAATGATGTCATCACCCAAGTGGGATTTGCTCACTCTCCAGTCTCAATCCCATCACTTGGTGTTTAATCGTGATATTATTTTGGCCTTTCTGCCTGAATCGTTAAACTTTCGTAATATATCACATGGAATGTTTCAAAGCAGCAGCGAATTAACTCCGCTTTTCTCACCTTTGCGAGCAACGATCAACTTCAACCCAAACTTCCAAAAATCATTATTGTTATTGATCTATCTCTTGTTCAAATCCAAGAGCGGAAACTCTCATTTTCTCCCACGATGCTGCCATCTACAGTCACGTGAAAAAGTAAGAACACACCATGTAAAGTTTGGACTTTTTCAACATATTTCAACATACAGCTATTTGATCTTCATTTCAACAATATTGATAGATAAAGGTGATATAATATAACAAACATCATGAAACATTTACATTTTGTAGTCCATTGTATAATTTAAATAAACATAAATGCAAATTTTGCATGTGGAAAAAGTAAGTACACCCTTGGCCCTAATAGGTGGTATTGCCCCCTTTGGCAGAAACAACCTCAAGTAGGCGTTTCTTATAACTGTCTACCAGTCTCTGACATCGACTGGGAGAAATTTTTGCCCACTCCTCCATGCAGAATTCTTTCAGCTTTGCGATGTTTGAGGGGTTTCTTGCATGCACAGCTCGTTTCAAATCCCCCCACAACATCTCGATGGGATTTAGATCCGGGCTTTGACTTGGCCATTCCAGAACCCTCCATTTCTTTCTTTTCAGCCATTCCTTGGTGGATTTACTGGTATGTTGAGGGTCATTATCATGTTGCAAGGTCCACCTTCGGTTGAGCTTCAACTTTCCGACAGATGGCCTCACATTATCCTCAAGCACCCTCTGGTATAATGAAGACTTCATAGTGGATTCTATGATGGTGAGCTGCCCAGGCCCTGATGCAGCAAAGCTGCCCCAAACCATAATATTTCCACCACCATGCTTTACAGTTGGTATCAGGTTCTTGTGGTGAAATGCTGTCTTTGGTTTTCGCCAAACATGTCTTCTGGTACTGTGGCCAAATAGCTCTACCTTTGACTCATCTGTCCAGAGCACATTGTTCCAGAAGTGCTGGTCTTTCCCTAGATGTTCATTGGCAAACTTTAGTCTTGCCCTGATGTTCTTTCTGGACAGCAAAGGTTTCCTCCTGGCACACCTCCCATGTCGATCAAATTTGTGCAGCCTCTTTCTAATGGTAGACTCGTGCACTTTGACATCAAGAGTGGCAAGAGCTACCTGTACGTCCTGTGATGACATTCTGGGGTTCTTAGAGACTTCTTTCAGCATCTTGCGGTCTGCTCTCGGGCTGAACTTGCTGGGGCGGCCTGGCCTGAACAAGTTGGCAGTTGTTTGGAATCTTCTCCACTTGTAGATGATCTTCCGGACAGTCGAATGATTGATTTCAAATTGTTTGGAGCTCTTTTTAAATCCCTTCCCAGACTCGTAGGCATCTATAACCTTCTTTCTGAAGGCCTCAAAGAGCTCTTTTGATCTAGGCATGGTGACGCCGCACACTTCAACGACAAAGAGCAAACCAAACAAAATGTCTGAGGTTTAAATAAGAGAGGTTCCTCCAAGATCCTCTCTGACGATGTTCTAATCATTTGCACCTGATAGTCAGGTTCACTATGTTTTTTCGTTCAAAATCATGGTAGATCAGCAAACCTATACATTTTTGGAAACGTTATCACATGGAAAATCTGAAAATCAATGTTTACATTTGCCAATTCCGACCAATTCGATTCGACCAATTCGACCAATTCGACCAATCAACCAATTCAATTCGACCATTCGACCAATCGCTTCGATCGACCATTTCGATCGATTCGGTTCGATTCGATTCATCGAATTCGATTCGATCGACCATTCGACCAATTCGATTTGCCAATCAATTTGACCGACCTTTGCTTGTGTGGAACGGACTGTGAAAACGATGCGGACTATATTGTCGGATACGACACACAGGACAGTGATGACGAACTCTAAATGGCATATTTTGTAATCGTGTATGTTTGATGCCATTGACTGCCTGTGTATGTTTTGTCATTGACTGCCTGTGTAGATGTGAAGTTATACTGACTGCATGTGTATATATGATTTTGCTGACTGCCTGTGTATGTTTGGTGATATGAATTATTGTGACACATTTTGATGTTATTAACTGCCTGTACAAAATGATAACATGTATTTGATTATGCAACTTATCGCGAATATAAAGACAGTATTTTGCAATTCAAAACCTTTGATTCGTGTCTTACCATTCCCCATAGCACTAATTTGATACTTTCATTGGATTCCTTGTCCCTGAAAATATAGGTTTAGTATATTTTTAAAAGTTTTTAGGGTAATTAGAGGCAGAAATAGAACAAAATATGTATTTTACAGTGGCCATTTTGAAAATCCAAAATGGCCGCCATACAGGTATCTCTCCAAATGTAAACATTGATTTTTAGTTTCCTTATGCTATAACCTTTCCAAAAATGTATAGGTATGCTAATCTACCATGATTTTGAACGAAATATAATTTATTGACATAGTGAACCTGACTATGAGCTGGTACACCTGATTCTAATTTTAGGTATTTGAAGTAGTGATAAATGTAGGGGTGTACTTACTTTTTCCACATGCGAAATTTGCATTTATGTTTATTTAAATTATACAATGGACTACAAAATGTAAATGTTTCATGATATTTGTTATATTATATCACCTTTATCTCTGAGTATTGTTGAAATTAAGATCAAATAGCTGTATGTTGAAATATGTTGAAAAAGTCAAAACTTTACATGGGGTGTACTTACTTTTTCACGTGACTGTATCAGAATTGAGCAAAAAACATCAAGTGCTCAGACGATGCATTGCATGTTGAACAAGATGGGTATTCTTAGTATATGTACCATGCACAGTCAACTTGGTGCGAGCGAACTCTTTTATTTTTGAAGGATTTTTTTCTTTGATCCAATATGGCTGCCAGACCACGTGAGCGATTAAATCATAAATTTATATTCTCTAGTATAATTATTGCATAGATCACACTCAATACATTTCAAACTGATCAGACTAAGTGTTGTCTCTGTGAAATTATGACGTCATAATTACGACACCAATGACGTGATCATTAACAACACCTATTCTGCATGCAGAGTTCTTTACAATGAGCCACGTTTCAATTTTTTCCATGGAGCGGTTTTGGAGATATAGTGTAACGTTTTTCAGTTTTTCCAAGATGGCGCCTGTACCACTTGACCTATTACATCACAATTATCATTAAAATATTCTTCAGGAGGCGCTCCTATGGTAAAAAAAAATTAGTGTTAATCAGACCAACAGTTGCAGAGAAAAAATAATTCATACTCATCAGATGAAGCATTCATTATACTTATCGAATTATGACGTCATAACGAACGATCGATGACATCATAACTAACATATCTTATTCCCCATGGGGAGTTCTTTACAATGAGCCATGTTTACAATTTTTCCATTTAGTCAGGTTTGTTATGTAATTTCGTTCTTTTTTTGTGGAGATTAGCAAAACTATACATTTTTGGAAAGCTGATAGCACCAGGAATCCGAAAAACCATGTTTCCATTTGCGCAAATTTTTCTTTGGCGGCCATATTGGATTTTCAAAATGGCCACCATCGGAAACCTATTTTTCGCGATATCTCAACATCCGAACCACCTAGAGTGCTGATTCCAACACCTATACCCACATTTTTGGGGATGAGGAATCACATGAAGCCATCTAAAATAATCTACACCTACCCTGGGATACCAGGTGGCAGCCTACAGCGGATTTTCAAGATGGCCACTTTCAGGAAACATGTTTTTTTCTGAATATGTATACCACATTGAGTGATGTTTCGCTACATTGTGGCACACGGATCATAATTATGAAACCACATCCCTCATATATCCTAAACAGGTGATTTATGTATTCAAGAGGTAAGTATATAGAGATGAGGCTATACAATCCATAATTATACATGTAATAATTACTTTTATTTGAACATAGAATATTTCCCATAGATGAAATTTTATCTTTGTCAACATTCATCAACATTTTGTCCTCATAGGTTTTCAAATGTCCTCATCACTGTCGTCAGAGCAGAGAACAGGTTGACAGTCATCGTCGTTTTCACATTCGGAGCTGCACAAACACAAGTCTGTGCATGCCAAGTCATTGGCACGGCACGAACACCGTCTCGATGAGCAGTCTCCTTTGCACTGACATCTGACCATCTCAAGTATTGCTTTCGGTGCTGGTGGTACATCTGTCATTAGTGGTTTCAATTCCCCATCGTTGTCCTTGAAGTAGCCATGTTGCTGTGGATCCAGGAACACTTGATGTGCGATAGTAGCCTGAGCCCATACCCTTGCCTGAAGATGTACACGATCAACATGCTGATTTAGAGCCCCTAGCGTTGGAGGTAACTTGTGACTTTCAGTCATGTGTTTACAGAAGAGGTACCAGCGCAACTCCGGAATGCTGTTGATACATATTCCCTTTGGTACGTACACTGCACATACAAATCTTGCCAAGTTGGACATCTGATCTGCGGTCACATCTGCAGCATCACCGAGCATTCTCATGGCCTGTATCATGTCACTATCGGCTCTGACGAAAGCTTCAAACCATGTTGTTTTGCCTATTCGCGAAAACCGTCCAGTATTGTCTGCTCCTGTGAATGTGTGGAATGCTGGCAATGCCTTGGCCTTTTCGACGCCAAGATTGTTCCAGATTGGTTGTACTTGCACAAGGCCCGACACAAGGGAGACAGCAGTGTTTTTGAGCAGAACATCATAGTTAGCTATGACCAAGACCAGGACATCCGTATCAGGAGAGAAGAAGGTAAGCTGTTCTGCGTTGGGATTGCGGCGAGTTGCCAGCACTGCTTGGTGAATCATCAGAGTGTCTGCCTCCTCATGATTATTGTCTTCAAAATGCACGCCTTTGTTACTCTTGGCCTTTCCTGCTGCACATATAATTATCAGCTTGGAGGCATCTCTGTTGTACTCCAACGTTTTCTCAGCCAGATATTCTGCCAAATCTGACTTTGTCTGAGCGTGTGACAAGAACCGCTTCATGGTGATGTGTTGGATCTTGGTATTGTCCTTCACTTGGTACTGGACTGGATTGTGCCCCCCTCGTCTTTTTTGTCTTGTGCTTTGCTTCAACGAATCGGCCTTGTAAGTATCAAACACGAGGATAACTTCGTCAAAATGTCATGTCAGTGACATCAATCTGGTATTAAAGCTGACACTGAGATCTTCAACGGTTACTGTTGCAGCTGGTTTTGTCGACAATTTCTGTACAAGAACCATGGCGTCGACTACTGCTATTTTCATAGCTGCAGAGTTATGGACTTGAGCTTGAGGACTTGAGGTCGGAGCTAAGTCACCCGGAGCTAAGTCTCCATGTTTCACAAGGAGATGGATTAACTTTGACTTGTCAAGGCAAGGAAGCAGGTCACCGTTTGGTGCGAACAAGGCGCGAGGTGTAAGGGTGAATTCGTAGTTGCCTATTGCGTCTTTCTGGTCAACATCACGGCTTGATTTTGTCAATATCATCAGCCTTCCATACAAGTCTTTTGTTTCCTTCAAGTCGACTGACTTGTCCCTGAGCATGATCTTGGTCTTCTTCACACCAGACAAGTACATCGTGTTGTTTTCTTTTTTCACGGGTGCAAATAAGCTGACTGTTCCGTTGATTCTTTCGTCAACATACTCTTCGTACAAGTGTTGACCAATGTTGTCGATATTCAGGATTTGTGACGTGTGCTCCTCTGGGACATAGGCATGTGTGATCAAGTTGTATATGCTATTTCCTTCTGTGGTAAATGGATTGCCATGACTCATGATAGCAGCCTTGATCTTTTCAACCGCTGTATTGTTCAGATTCACTGCCCTCGGACTAAGTTCGTGGTGTTCTGTCACTTTGTCTGTTTTGGTGTCGAACTGATCTTTGAATTCTCTGGTCAGCCGTGACAATTCTGGAGAGGCCATAAAGAATCTCTGCCTTGCATTGGCATTATTGGAGATGCCTGGAAGTCCAGAATGAACCTTCATTGCTCTGTTTTCCTGTTCACAAGCGTGGTCTGCACCGATTGATACAAAGGGGATGCTAGATTTCGTTACTGAGATATTTCCATTCTCGAGTTCCCTGTATGTGGCCGGATGCGTCTTCCTCAGGTCATACATATCTGCTATGTATCGCGGCCAAAGACGTTTGTATTTGATACGATCCATGGAGAAAAATAGCTTGCTGAGTGCCTCACCAGATTCGAGGTGGAGTTTGAGATCTGCGTCCCGAGAAGCTTCCACAAAGAACAGAATTGTCTCCACTCGATGCAGGTAATTCATCAAGGACTTGAACATGGCTTTTTTGGATTGTTCTGTTTCCCAAGTCTTGAATATGTTCACAACATCAGCTGTAGTGATGACATTCAACAGTTTTGTGTTGGCTTCTTTCACACTTGTGGCTTTGGTGAACTTGTCCTTTTCTGAACATGCCTCGTCTATTTCTTCTGACATATCTGAGCAAACGGCTTTCAACTGTGGATAATCTTTGAAGAACAGGTCCAGCGCCATTTCATAAAGTGCTATATATGAATAAATATGAGCACGGAGAGTGCGTTTGTAATGCGAACATCTCAGGATCTGCCTTGTTGTTGAAGGTCCGTAGAGGTCGGCCTCTATCCACGCGTCATCAATACCTGAGTTCTCAATGGAAGTACCCAGGGCTCTCAAAGCAGCCATGACCACATGCAGCTCGCCAAGCCGAGGTACAACGGTACCTTTCAGGTCTGGCCTTGCATCCAGCAGCCTTATCACCTTTTCATAGAGGGCCATATCCCAGGAAATGACTGTAGGGTGGCTTGTACCAACAACTAAGTTCTTTAGCTGAGTTGTCTGAGAGATGACGGTCAGAAGAGTCGACCACTCGTGTGCTACTTCAGGTAGAAGGGGTAAGACTCCGACTTGTGTCAAACTGTGACTACCCGACAGCAATGAGTGGTATCCTGCCCAACCAGGTATATATGTGCTGTTTGATTTCTGCATTCTGGTGATCATAGAAGCAACCAACCATCCTAGATGTGTAAGGTGATACGCTGGTGATATACCATCCTTGCTGATGTGGAATGTGTCTGTTCTCTTTATGGTTTTCGGCACCGGCTTGTCACAATGAAGCATAGGAACCTGGTACGGGGTCACTGACAAACTGGTAGTGTCAGCTATGCTCAGTTGTGGCGCCAATGTTTCTCCTTGAGTGTCACGTTTTTGATAAACAGCAATGATTGTTCCATGGGTTGTCCCTTTGCCATCCATGCTGTCTTCAGCAAAGTCTGTGTTATCAGCTGCAAAAAACACAAAAGTTCCCTTCTTCAAAAATGGAGGAACATAAAGTCCTTGGAACTTCAGGGTGTTTTCCACAATGGCATTTGCTAGGGCTGTTTCGAGGTGCATAACACGACTGTACGAGACACAGTAACCTTGAGAGCAGAGACTTTCCAGGAGTTTCTTGTTTCTTGTGTCATGGTGAACTGCCAAGGCTAATCCTAGAGACTGTGGAGTTTCTTGTGATTTGGTTGATCGGAAGGTCGCAGAATCAGTTTTGGGCCTATAGTTCACTTGCTTGTCAGATTTGAATCCACCCAATAGCATCTGACTAACAGTGAGTACTTCTCTGTTAACGTGAGTGGTTCGTTTTTCAGTTTCTAGTGTTTCTGTTGGCCCCACCATAACCCATCTGATCATTGCGTGGAGTGCTGCTGGAACATCATCTGTGCTGCTAGTGACCTGTATAGCATCGGATGAGTTTTCCTGTTGGTGGAAGTTCTTGATAATTCTGCGCAATGCCTTTGCTGCTTTATAGATAATATTCAGATCGTCTACTTCACTTTCTATCATGGCAGACTGAACCATATCGGATTCGCATGCATCTGGGGAGTAAAGAACAGAAGGTTTTCTCCTGTCCTTTTGCCTAACAGACGTTACGTGTGGTAGTTCTAGAAGAATTCTCTCCTTGAACCAGTGTCTACTATATGCAGGGAAGTGGTGCACCAATGCATCTGTGCCACCAAGCAAGTTGATGTATGTTGTTTCAATATGTGCCATGGATAAGTATTGTTTATTCTGAGTTTGACAGTCGACAAGGCTAATCAACTCAATCAAACATGATGTTTGAAACGGATGACCTCTCTCTGTTGTTCCCTTGTTATCCTTGGTACGTAACACATGGAATACATTTGTTGTCCAACATGACTTGTGGTATTGAACATCGATTGCATGTGCATCAGTGGGTGAGATGGATGTGTTTAACCTAGTTTGCAGGGTGAGATTTCCAGACAGCTCCACAGCATCGTGTAATGCTTTCCCACCGTTTTCTGTTCTCAATGTGTACAATTTTTGCTCGTTATCTTCCTGGCAGAAAAAGCAATGTTCCTTAATGAATGGAGCTGTTGCAGAACGTGTAAACGGACTGGTGGTGGAAGTTGATGGTTCGTCCAGTTCTGTGCTTTTTCGCTTTTGTCCACGTTTTTTCTCTGTGTAGGAGCCGGCTGAAATGTGATATTGATGGCGGTCTTTGGCACGTTGTACCTTCTCTTTGTTGGTTGCATTTGAATAACAGATACGATGCCAAACTGCATTATTGAATTGCAGACTTTCACTTGTTTCATCCTTTAAGCGACTGTGAATTTTAACATATTTTCCATCATGGTAGGCTGCTCTATCATTAAGGGTTTGTAGCAAGTGTTCAAACGAGTCCGGTTTGGGCTGCTGGACAAGCGTTCCATATTTTGCTGAAGCGGTTTGACAAATTATGCAGTGCTGCCACTGTGTGGGCTGAGTCGTAACTTCACTCATCTTCTCTCAAGACCTGCAAATATATAAAACGACAACAGGTAAGTAATTGTGAGCTTCATGAGGTTTATTTTAAATGAACTATTAGGTCTGATATAATGACTTTCCATGTACATGAACTGAACATGTTGAAATGATCCCATTTATGACTATGACTGTACTGAGGCAAAACATCACTCAATGTGGTATACATATTCAGAAAAAAACATGTTTCCTGAAAGTGGCCATCTTGAAAATCCGCTGTAGGCTGCCACCTGGTATCCCAGGGTAGGTGTAGATTATTTTAGATGGCTTCATGTGATTCCTCATCCCCAAAAATGTGGGTATAGGTGTTGGAATCAGCACTCTAGGTGGTTCGGATGTTGAGATATCGCGAAAAATAGGTTTCCGATGGTGGCCATTTTGAAAATCCAATATGGCCGCCAAAGAAAAATTTGCGCAAATGGAAACATGGTTTTTCGGATTCCTGGTGCTATAAGCTTTCCAAAAATGTATAGGTTTGCTAATCTCCACAAAAAAAGAACGAAATTATAAATCTGAACATAATGAACCTGACTAATTGAGCATTTCAGAGATATGGAGGTGCAACATTTTTCGATTTTTTGCAAGATGGCGCCCGTACCAACTGACCTATGTCGTTGTTAGGGTTAGGGTTAGGGTTAGGGTTGTTGTTAGGGTTAGGGTTGTTAGTTTAATGATAATTATTATTAAAATATTCTACAGGAGGAGGCGCTCCTATGGTACAATTTTCGTGTCAATCAGTCCATTAATTGCAGAGAAAAAATTTCATACTGTAGCGTGGTGCTACGCACGCAACTTGTTTGCCAACGAAGGTAAACCACTAACCCTAACCCTAACAACGCGGAGGGTCAAAAGAGTCTTTATTCAATAGCTCAAACTGTAGCACTGACGTGCTCGGGGCTGCGCGCCCCGTGTATATCCCGAGGCCACGCCTACCCCTCGGGCGTGGCCGACACCCTCTTTTTTTTTTCTTTCTTTTTTTCTTTTTTTTTTTTAATACAAGATCGAGGCTCGTGAAAGAGCGAACATTAATCACACAGAAAGACAAACAGACACATAAAACAAATAACATCGGGAGTGGTAGACAAGATGGGGAGAGAGGGGGAAGGACACAAACACAACATTTGAGAGCAGGGACCGAGAGACATGGAGACATCGAGAGAACTGTGGGAGGGAGAGGGCTTTGGGGGCGAGGCATGGGAAGGGGGGTGGGGGTGGGAGAGGTATAAAACATATGGACACTGCCAGGACTTCCAGGAAAGAAGTTGGAATTTCAAACAAGGTGGATCTGGGGTGAATTAGTGGGGGTAGAAAAGATCAAGGTTTTGGATGGGGGAAGATGGTGGTGAACAGCTGTTTTAAAGACCTGGAGGGAGGAGTGTGATTGAAGTGAGTGTGGGAGTTTGTTCCAGAGGTGGGAGAAAAGAGGAATGAAAGAGTGAAGGTGAGCAGTGAGCCGAGATTTCGGCAGTTTAACCATCAGAGGGTGGCTGGCAGATCTTGTGCGACCTGTAGGAATATTTGGGGGACAGAGCACAGAGAGAGCTGGGGGAGCAAGGCCGGAGAGGAGTCGGTAGAAGACAGAAAGACCACCTACCTGCCTGCGGTGAGTGAGTGAAAGGCCCTCAGAGATGGCTTCATCGCGGGAGATTCCAATGATTGGTGCGCGGAATGATGTCACCGTGCCAGCGAGCCATCGTGTCCGCCACAAGCGCCACCCCAGAATTCCCGCGCACCTGAAGGGTCAGTTTGCGGGGCAAACGGATGACCCGGCCGAAGCGCCCTATGGCGGCTGGCGGCATCTGGGATGCCGGGATGTCATCTGGGATGCCCCCGGCGGCACCTAGGATGGGTACAGGACGGGGGGGGGGGGGCATGCCGGCGGGGCTGGGCGGTGCCGGAGGTCCGCCCGCCGGGGGGCGGCCGCGACGCGGGGGCCGAGCCACTGGCGGGGGGTGGTCCACGTCGAGGTGGGCCGGCTTGAGGCGGTCCACGGAAACGCGGTCAGGAGTACCGCCGATGTCGAGGGTGAAGTGTTTTTCCCCGGTCTCCAGTACGCGGAAGGGCCCGTCGTACGGGGGCCGCAGCGGTGTCCGGTGGGCGTCGTGGCGGACGAACACGTATTCCACCGTGCGAAGCTCCGGGGCGACGTGCGTTGGCGGGCGCCCGTGGTGCGCCGTCGGCACCGGGGCAAACCTCCGGGCGGTCTCCTGCAGTGCGGAGCGCTGCTGCGCCGCGGACCATGGTGCCGTGGAGTCGGTGAGGAACTCGCCCGGCACCCGCAGCGGTTGTCCGAAGACCAACTCCACGGCGGATGCGCGCAGGTCGTCCTTGGGCGCCGTCCGGAGGCCCAGCAGGACCCAGGGGAGCCTGTCGACCCAGCCGCCGTCGCGGAGGGTGGCCCAGAGCGCGGCCTTCAAGGAGCGGTGGAAGCACTCGCACAGGCCGTTGGCCTGGGGGTGGTAGGCCGTGGTGCGGTGCAGCTGGACGCCGAGCCCCCGCGCGACCGCCCCCCAGAGCTCCGAGGTGAACTGGGGGGCCGCGGTCGGACGAGATGTCCGAGGGGGTGCCGAACCGGGCAACCCAGGTGGCGATGAACACTTGCGCGACGTCTGCCGCTGTCGTCGCCGCCAAAGGCACGACCTCCGGCCACCGGGTGGTGTGCTCCACCATGTTGAGGACGTGGGTGAAACCCCGCAAGGGGGGCAGAGGTCCCACCAAGTCCACGTGAACGTGGTTGAACCGACGTTCGGGCACCGTGAACGGGGCCAACGGGGCCTGGGTGTGGCGGTAAACCTTCGCCCGCTGGCACGCGAGGCACGTCCTGGTCCAATCGCGGACGGCCTTCCGGAGGCCATGCCAGACGAACTTGTCGGCGACCAGCCTCTGGGAGGCATTCGTGCCCGGGTGGGACAGGCCGTGGATGGCGTCAAAAACCCGGCGCTGCCAGCCCGCGGGCACGATGGGGCGAGGCTGCCCGAGGGAGACGTCGCACAAGAGGGCCGTGCCCGCGCCGTCGAACGGCACCTCGGTGACGCGGAGGCCCGTGACGGTGGTCCGCAAGGCCTGGACGTCGGGGTCGGCGGTCTGGTCCGCCGCCATCCAGGCATAGTCGATCCCGAAGTGGACCGCGTGGGCGACTGATCGGGAAAGGCAATCCGCCACCGGGTTGTCCTTTCCCGCGACGTGCCGGATGTCCGTCGTGTACTCGGACACGGCCGAGAGGTGACGCTGCTGCCGGGCCGACCATGGCTCGGCGACCTTGGCCATCGCGAAGACCAGGGGCTTGTGGTCGACGAAGGCCGTGAATGAACGGCCCTCGAGCAGATGGCGGAAGTGCCGGACTGCCAGGTGGAGCCCGAGCAACTCGCGGTCGAAGGTGCTGTACCGGCGTTCGTGCGGGCGAAGCTGCCGGCTGAAAAACGCCAGCGGTTGCCAAGCGCCACGCACCCATTGCTCGTGCACCGCGCCCACCGCGTAGTCCGACGTGTCGGTGGTGAGGGCGATCGGTGCATCGAGCGCCGGGTGCGCGAGCATGGTGGCGTTAGCCAAGGCGAGCTTCGCGCCCGCGAACGCCGCGGCCATCTGCTCGGTCCAAACAACGTCACCTTTGCCCGGCTTCCCCCGGAGGGCCTCGTGCAGGGGGCGCAGGAGCTGGGCGACGCGGGGCAGGAAACGGTGGTAAAAGTTCACCATGCCCAGGAACTCCTGGAGCCCCCTGATCGTGCGGGGGCGCGGAAACCCCTTGACGGCCTCCACCTTTGCCGGTAAGGGGGTGGCCCTGTGCCTGGTGACGCGGTGCCCCAAAAAGTCGATTTCGGTGACGCCGAACTGGCACTTGGCGGGGTTTACGATCAGGCCATGCTGGCCCAGGCGTTCGAAGAGCGTGCGGAGGTGGCGGAGGTGCTCTTCGCGGGACGCGCTTGCGACGAGGATGTCGTCCAGGTCGACGTAAATGCAATCCAAGTCGCGCAAGACGCTGTCCATCAACCGTTGGAACGCCTGAGCCGCATTCTTCAACCCGAAGGGCATCCGAAGAAACTCGAAGAGGCCGAATGGTGCAATGACGGCCGTCTTCGGTATGTCCTCCTGCCTGATGGGGACCTGGTGGTATCCGCGGATGAGGTCCACCTTAGAAAAGAAGGACATTTTCGCCAACCGGGTGGAAAAGTCCTGAATGTGAGGGACCGGGTAGCGGTCGGGGGTGGTGGCATCGTTGAGGCGGCGGTAGTCTCCGCACGGCCGCCATCCCCCGCCGGGCTTCGGCACGATGTGCAGTGGCGACGCCCAAGCGCTCTTGGAGCGCCGTACGATGCCCAGCCGCTCCAGCGTAGCGAACTCCGCCTTCGCCACCGCGAGCTTCGTCGGCTCGAGGCGGCGTGCCCGGGCGTAGACCGGTGGCCCGACGGTGGGGATGTGATGTTCCACCCCGTGCTTGACGGCCACCGCCGAGAAGGTGGGCCGCGTGAGGGCCGGGAAGCTGGCGAGGAGGCGGGTGAACTCGTCCGCTGCCGGAAGCATACAGACCAACCTCGCCGGGACCGAACCGCAAAGCAAGCCGCTTGGCGAGCCGCTCAGGGAGCTGCCCAACGAACTGCTCAGAGCGCAAGCAAGCGAGCTGAACGTTTCGGCCTGGACGAGGCGTCTATGCTTCACGTCCACCAACAACCCGTTTGCACATAGGAAGTCCGCACCGAGCAATGCCATGGGCACGCTGGTGGTTACGAACGTCCATTGAAAGCGTTGCCCTCCAAACCGCAGGGAGAGGCAGCGCTTCCCGAATGTGCATATGGGTGTACCGTTGGCTGCAAGCAACGCGGGGCCCCGGGCCGCGGTTCGCTTGTCGGACGTGGAGGCAGGGGGATAACGCTCACCTGTGCGCCTGTGTCGCAGAGGAAGCGACGCCCAGACAAGGTGTCCGTGACAAAAAGGAGGCTGCCGGAAAGGCCAATGCTCAAAGCCGCTACTGAGCGCCGGCCCGGGAGTTTCCCGACTTGCCAAACGAGCACGGCGGGCAACAATTCCTAGCCTTGTGGCCAAACCTGGCGTGGAAACGGCACCAGGTTTGCGGCGGAGGCAGAGGCCGCGGCTTTTGCGGTGGTGGTGGTGGGTGGGGCGTGGCGGTGGCCACGAGGTGTGCATCGGCATCAGCCTCGGGATCCACGAGGTGTGCATCAGCCTTGGGATCCGCGACGGCCGCACCGACTCTCACCCGCGTGTCACAAGCCGCGAAAAACTTGTCGGCCTCGACGGCCAGATCGCGGGGTTCCTTTATTTTGGAACCGGCCAACGCGAGGCGTACTTGTGCCGGTAGCTGGCGTAGAAAGAGCGCCCGGAATAAAAAATCCTGGGCTTTGTCACCCAGCAGCGAAAGCATGTAGTCCATCCGGACCGATGGTCGTGTGTCGCCGAGTTCAGGAAGGTCCAGGAGGCGGTCGGCCCGCTCGCACTCCGCGAGGCCGAACGTGGCGATGAGGAGATGCTTGAGCGCCTCGTACCTGTGGTCGGCCGGTGGGTCCGCAGGACGAACACGACTCGGGCGGCTGTGCCGGGCCCGAGGGTGGCGATGACGTGGTAATAACACGTCTCATCCGCCATTACGCCTCGAAGTTGGAACTGTGCCTCAGCCTGCACGAACCATACTTCGGCCTGAGCTTCCCAAAATTCAGGGAGCTTCACCGCTACCGCGTTGTTGGCCATGGCGCGTTCTGTGGTCAGCGACGGCTGAACCAAAAGGGTCACCAATGTAGCGTGGTACTACGCACGCAACTTGTTTGCCAACGAAGGTAAGCCACAACCCGTAGGGTCAAAAGAGTCTTTATTCAATAGCTCAAACTGTAGCACTGACGTGCTCGGGGCTGCGCGCCCCGTGTATATCCCGAGGCCACGCCTACCCCTCGGGCGTGGCCGACACCCTCTTGGTGTGCGGAATGATGTCACCGCGCCAGCGAGCCATCGTGTCCGCCACAATACTGATCGAATCAAGCGTTGTACTTGCCGAATTATGACGTCTTTATTACTATACTGATGGCATCATCATTAACATATCTTATTCCCCAAGGGGAGTGCTTGACAATGAGCTATGTTTCAATTTTTTCCATTAAGCAGTTTGGGAGATATAGAGGTGTAACGTTTTTCCAAGATGGCGTCCGTATCACGTGACCTATGCCGTCATAATTATCAGCAACAAAATCTACAGGCAGAGGCGCTCTTACGGTGAAATTTAGTGCGAATCGGACCAAAGGTTGCCGAGAAAATGAATTTTTTTAATGCAGACACGGCACACGTACGGCACACGTACGGCATACGTATGGCACACGGCACACGCATGGCACACGTATGGCACACGCACGGCACATGCCACACACACGCACAGCACGTACGGCACACGACACACACACAGCACACGTGCGGCACGCATGCGGCACACGGCACAGCACGTGCCGCACACACACGGCACACGCGCGGCACTCGTGCGGCACATGGCACACGACAGGCATACGGCACACGTATGGCACACGCACAGCACATGCCACACACACGGCACACGCACAGCACACGTGCGGCACACGGGACACATGCGGCACACACACGGCACTCGTGCGGCACATGGCACACGTACAACACGGCATACACACGGCACACGGCACTCCTGCGGCACATGGCACACGTACAACACGGCTCGCGTACGGCACAAACACGGCATACGTACAGCACACATACGGCACACCTACGGCACACGACATACACACGGCACACGATTACGTTAATTACATGAATTTTGATTACGTACACGTACGCAGTAGATTGCTTAACCCTGTTTTCGCTTCGCGAGCGCAGGGTAATAATCTGTCCACTATCCAAGGTGTTTTTAACCCTAGATGTGTGTACCACTGGAGATGTACCCATTCTGTACGGGGTACACCTATGTAGGGTTAATAACGCCAATTGCAGTAGCTGCGGAGATGCATATTCCTTGAGGCAGTTTTCACAGCTAAAGATGAATTCCACAGGACACCAGCACGATGCAGTCATCCATTGGGAATCCAGGTTCAAATTCAAGCCAACGGACCCATTCGTTTTGGTCCTTGTGTCGACGTGGATCGGGATGGACGCGAGCGACATGAAAGGCCAAACGTCCGTGCCGATGACTCGTGGATTTCAAAATGGTGACGAGCTCCCTCCATGATCCCTTCCTCAATGCCAATCAATGATGGTGGCCGAAGCCAATAACTCTCACTTATTGTCTTTGGCCTCTCAGGACTACGGGGTCGACACCAATCCCGATGATGCCTCCAACTAAAACTTATTTAGGTTTTGTGTTGGCGCTTTTAAACAGCTGTGCTCAACAAGCGAGAGTTGTTGGTTACAGATGTCATCAGGGGTGAAAATACCCATGATTGGTATTGAGGTTGTTACCCTGCGCTCGCGAAGCGACAGAGGGGCTAAGCATTCGACCGCGTACATGTGCCGTACGTGTCTGCATTTTAAAAAACTCATTTTCTCGGCAACCGTGTGTCCGAATGACATGAAATTTTCACCATAGGAGCGCCTCCTCCCGTAGAATATTTTAATGATTATTATGACGTCATAGGTCACGTGGTACAGGCGCCATCTTGGAAAAACTTCGCACCTCTATATCTCTGAAATCACTCCATGGAAGAAATTGAGACCTGCCTCATTGTCAAGTACTCCCCATGGTGAATAAGATATGTTAATGGTGATGTAATCGGTGCCTTCGTTATGACGTCATAATTCGACAAGTACAACACCTATCCGATCATTATTTTAAAAATTTCAGCAACTGTTGGTCTGATGGATACGAAATTTTCACCATAGGAGCGCCTCCTCCTTTCGAATATTTTAATGATAATCATGACGTCATAGGTCATATGGTACAGGCGCCATCTTGTTAAAACCGAAAACGTGGCACCTCTATATCTCCAAAACCGCTGCATGGAAAAAATTGAAACATGGCTCATTGTAAAGAAATCCATATGGCGAATAGGTATTGTTAACGATGACGTCATTGGTGCCATAATTATGACGTCATAATTCGACAGGGACAACGCTGAGTCTGATCAGTTTGAAATGTATTGAGCGTGATCTCTGCAACAATTATATTAGAGAATATAAATTTATGATGCCATCGCTCACGTGGTGTGGCAGCCACAAATTGACTGCACAGGGCAAGTATTCTATGAATACCATCTAGTTGCGTATTTTGTTGGTTTGAAAAAAAAATACTCCTCTTTCCCCTCCATCCAAAAAATTACTTAACATGCTATCAGGGATGCTTAACATGTCCATCCAAAAAATTGCTTAACATGCTATCAGGGATGCTTAACATGTCCATCCCAAAAATTGCTTAACATGCTATCAGGGATGCTTAACATGTCCATCCCAAAAATTGCTTAACATGCTATCAGGGATGCTTAACATGTCCATCCCAAAAATTACTTAACATGCAATGGAGACAAAACAGCATTTTCTCTCCAATTACTTAAATACGAGTTCCCTTACAAGGAACCTCAAAGTAGAGGGAGGCATTAGGCCCATGAGGTCTGCCTAATGGTTGCCAACCAATAGTTGTTTATCCTTTTAAAATTCTGAGTGTCCATGAAGGAAGCAGCACATCCCATTTTTAAAAGTCTTTGCCAAAATTTAAAGTCTTTGGTGTGGCTCGGCCTAGTTTGAGTCGGGTCGACCGGCGACCTTCCAGACCCGGAGCAGACATTCTTGCTGACCGCTGAAGTTTGCGAAGCATTCGTCCTACCAACGGGCATCACATTGGCAAAAAAACCAGGATTTTCACACAGAAAGCAAAACACCAAACACAGCATTCTGAAAGTCCATGGTTTATTGAAACTCCGCAGTTCATCAGGACCTTGTGCTTGGGGCTTTTCTTCGTTTGATTATCCAAACAAGCCATTGCTACTCCCCAAGATGAGACTCTGCAGTGCTACACGTTGGCAGACGTAACAAAAACAGGAAGTGCAGCATTGCTGTGAAATGAACTCTCGAGTTATGGCTTGGACATAGAAAAACAAACTCCAAGTCACATTGTGCTCTCACCACGGGTAAACAAGGCCCGAGGGCTCGGACGTCGTTAATTCAACGCGATTACATCGTAACTTTGCTGAAGACAATGGTTTCCTGTATTTGTTCCTCACAGGCCGAAAGGGAAATTATGAGGCATAACATTTTACCACTGCGAGTGATGGCATCATCAACTTCGCGTTATTCTGACTTTGCAGCCATTACGCGAGGTCGTTATTTGCCATCATCTTTTCCCTTCGGAGAGTACATGCCATGTGCACAAATGGTTCCTTGAAAATTGCCTTTGGGGAAAAGTCTTTGCAGGTGTGTACGGAGGTGTGAAATAGCTTGTGTCGGCTCTGTAATCGTCCTTCTCAGTCTGGCGGCCTTGTTGTTGTTGTTGTTTGTTGTGTAGGCCCGGACAGTTCTGGAGACAGCGGATGGATCTCCCAGGAGCGACCCAGAGATACCCACATCCAGGATGGTGTACCCCCTACATTCACGAAGTCAAGGCCACAATCGGGTTAGAAAGAGTGACTGCTCTGCCCTGACGAATCCGGGCAGCAGGGAAGAATGGGGGGAAGATTTGGCCCCTGACTTGCTTTGGGGGGTACAACCACCACGAAGAGGCATCCCTGATGGTTGTTACTTACTTAGTAGTATTCGTCATGAACAGAAACAATATTTTTTGGGGAGAACAGGGGTAAAATGTACCGCAAGCAATATGTGACCACATCACAATCCCGTTTGTAACATTTCTTGGCCACTTTCACAGAACCTCCATTTTGTGTTTGTGTTTAGAGAATTGTTGTGATAACCTTGTATATTAATAGGTCAACTTGTCCAGGGCAGGTTGGAATTAGGAAAGTAATTAAGGGGTCGATATATTCACCACCAAATCCTCGACATGCCAATGCTGTTTTAATATCAGCAACTCCGGTCGGTTTACCCAACAACAGTGGAAATGATTGAGGGAATCTTCACTGTAAGGAAAATATGACCAATTTGTAGTCACGTGACATGGAGGAGACAATGTAACACAACATTATATTTCATTTCACCATTTTACTTATAATCTTTACATTAAATAATCACGTCCTGCACAGGTGGGGAGGATGGGGAGGATGGCATATAAAGGTGGCTCTTCTTTACGTTAAATAATCACATCCTGCACAGGTGGGGAGGATGGCATCTAAAGGTGGTTCTGCTTTACATTAAATAATCACATCCTGCACAGGTGGGGAGGATGGCATCTAAAGGTGGTTCCCCTTTACATTAAATAATCACATCCTGCACAGGTGGGGAGGATGGGGAGGATGGCATATAAAGGTGGCTCTTCTTTACGTTAAATAATCACATCCTGCACAGGTGGGGAGGATGGCATCTAAAGGTGGTTCTTCTTTACATTAAATAATCACATCCTGCACAGGTGGGGAGGATGGCATCTAAAGGTGGTTCCCCTTTACATTAAATAATCACATCCTGCACAGGTGGGGAGGATGGCATCTAAAGGTGGTTCTTCTTTACATTAAATAATCACATCCTGCACAGGTGGGGAGGATGGCATCTAAAGGTGGTTCTTCTTTACGTTAAATAATCACATCCTGCACAGGTGGGGAGGATGGCATCTAAAGGTGGTGCTTCTTTACGTTAAATAATCACATCCTGCACAGGTGGGGAGGATGGCATCTAAAGGTGGTTCCCCTTTACATTAAATAATCACATCCTGCACAGGTGGGGAGGATGGGGGAGGGTGGCAGCTAAAGGTGGTTCCCCTTTACATTAAATAATCACATCCTGCACAGGTGGGGAGGATGGGGGAGGATGGCAGCTAAAGGTGGTTCCCCTTTACATTAAATAATCACATCCTGCACAGGTGGGGAGGATGGGGGAGGATAGCAGCTAAAGGTGGTTCCCCTTTACATTAAATAATCACATCCTGCACAGGTGGGGAGGATGGCAGCTAAAGGTGGTTCTTCTTTACGTTAAATAATTACATCCTGCACAGGTGGGGAGGATGGCATCTAAAGGTGGTTCTTCTTTACGTTAAATAATCACATCCTGCACAGGTGGGGAGGATGGCATCTAAAGGTGGTTCCCCTTTACATTAAATAATCACATCCTGCACAGGTGGGGAGGATGGCAGCTAAAGGTGGTTCCCCTTTACATTAAATAATTACATCCTGCACAGGTGGGGAGGATGGCATCTAAAGGTGGTTCTTCTTTACGTTAAATAATCACATCCTGCACAGGTGGGGAGGATGGGGGAGGATGGCATCTAAAGGTGGTTCTTCTTTACGTTAAATAATCACATCCTGCACAGGTGGGGAGGATGGCATCTAAAGGTGGTTCCCCTTTACATTAAATAATCACATCCTGCACAGGTGGGGAGGATGGGGGAGGATGGCAGCTAAAGGTGGTTCCCCTTTACATTAAATAATCACATCCTTTGGGTCCCGTTTGTAAGTGGATCATCATAAGTGTTGGTTTGGCTGATGGTTTTGGATCCGAGAGCCGAGCACGTTATTATATAATGTTACTCGGGGAGAAAAAGAATTGTTTATTTTTCTATGTTTCAGGCCGTTCGCTATTTTTTGTCTTCGCCATTTTTTGTCTTTTGCTGTTCTTGTACATTTCTCAACTATTTTGCTGTGTAAAGTCACCGCTGTGTGACGGTGACTTTGTTTTGCGAAGTGTTGATTCCAAAAACTCTTTCCAAAATTTTCCATTTTTTTTTCCAAAAAATCAAAAAAATTACAAAAACTGAATTTTGCGACTCTACAGCAAAATTATTCCAGCGAGAACCCCGAGTAATTTGTATACCCGAGTGTACTGGGTAACATATTTTGGTACCAGGAGTGGGGTCTGGAAGTTTGGAAGATCAGGGCAAAGACAAAAAATGGTGGTGGTGAAGCGTGCCTCACAGGTGTGACGTCGGCGAGTACAGCTGGGGTGCGGCGAATACGGACGGTGAAGCGGTTGGAGATCCAGGTGTGCGCGGACACGTGGGTCGGAGGTACGATTCCACTGCAACCTCGACGAGGCTGCACAGGACCCAGTCGACGGTACAGCGGAGGATATTTGCACGGGCGAGAAATTTAGTGATCGAAAAGTGTATATCTTTCCGTGTTTGTTGTAACAGTCACTGTAGATTGGTAGCCATTGTAAATTGATTTTGAAAAAAGTCGTTAGGAATATACCGGTGCAGTTATGGACCTCACACAGGCAATGGCAGCTATTGCAGCTTTGGGGCAAGGAGCTTCACACTCCTATGTGTATGTGCCCAGAGAGCGTGACATTAAGCCCTGTAGTGATGAGGTCAGTGTAGATGGGCGTCCTGTTGGGGATTTCATCGAAGAGGTAGAGCGTGTGATGCGTGCTAGGGAATTGAAAGTTGATGATCGAAATGACTTGATTATGTCACTGTTACGGGGGTCAGCCTTAGCGTAGGTGCGCTTGCGCACAGGTGGGGAGGATGGCTGCACAGGTGGTGAGGATGGCTGCACAGGTGGGGAGGATGGCTGCACAGGTGGGGAGGATGGCTGCACCTCTCAATTGTTTTCTGTGGGAGCATCTAAGTCAGTGGACCATGTTGACCATCCGAAGAACACAAAATATTTAAAGGGGGAAATATCGTGACTAAGTTTGCAAAGATCAGTATTGAGATATGTGTAGGTAGAATTGAAAAGTTCCTACAGGTTAATGGCGAACAATTCAAACATTGACTGTAATTTATGAGTGGGAATCTCACATGGCAATCAATTTAAAAATTTAATTTTCTTTACTACATTTCATACACCAATGTCAGAAATATAATTTTTTAGTCTCAACATAATTTTTACTTTGTACAATATTAACCCTATGACTGGACTTTTGTGCCATCCTGTGTATATATGTATGTATGTATGTATGTATGTATGTATGTATATATATATATACTAGCTGAGGTACCCGGCTTCGCCCGGGTTGAATAAGAATAAGACAAATATATGATGAAAAGAACATGTATATTTTAGAGCAATATCACAGTACATTTCCTACATGACGTTTTGTCAATTGTCAATTTCTCAAAACCTCTTGGCATACAACATTTCTGGTTTTCTTACTTGGTGCCAAGACAGGAGGGGGAGGGGGAAAGGAGGGGGAGGAGAGAGGGGGAGGGGAAGGGAGGGGGAGAGGGGAAGGGAGGGGGGAGTGAGAAAGGGGGGAGGGGGAGGGGAGAAGGGGAGAGGTTAGGGGGGAGGGGAGGGGGAGTCAAGTCGGAAGTCATTGTCGTCAATTGAATGTCGCATTTATTTTTTATTCCCTGTCAAATGGCATTGGTCCCGCATTCCGAACCCGGAAGTCGGAAGTCATTGTCGGCAAAGTTGAAAAATTAACGTTACGAAATACGCTGATGACGTCATAATTTTAAAACCCGAAGGTTTTTTAAACATTTAAGGTGTGCTGTAGTTGCTCTGGGACGTACTGATTCCGAATATGAAGTTGAAAAATTAACGTTCCGAAATACGCTGATGACGTCATAATTTTAAAACGCGACTTTTTTTTTTTAGTTGAGATTTTATTCGAATTCGAATTCCATTAAATTTCAACATGTTGGAAACAATAATTATTTCAATTTCCAACAGTTGAAATAATTATTGTTTCCAACAGTTGAAATTTAATGGCATTCGAATTCGAATAAAATCTCAACTACCGTTTATTCGTTCTTGGCGCGAAAAAATGGCGCGCATTTTGTCATTATGTGCGAGTTTACGTCACTCCTACGGACGTGAAAACATTTGTTTTCCTTAAAAATATATTTAAAATAAATACAATAGTACATAAATTAACAATAAAAGAAGCTAAAAAACAATTTAAAATACAATAAAAAGCACATTGAAAATATATAAATATGTACGTACAGTATACTGTACGTACGCGCAACCGCGGGATTGGAAAGGGGCAAATGCGCCGCCACAAACTACACCATGGAATTGCAGCTGCCGCGGTTTTTTAAACCATTGATATTAAAATAAAACGTAGCCTATAACCACCAGGATTTTATGCTGATTCCGAATCTGTGTCTAAAACTTTTATCCGATGTGTCGTTCTTGAGTTATAAGCGGACATTCAGACAGACACACACACACACACACACACACACACACACACACACTCCTTTATATATAGAGATATGTGTGTGTGTGTTGTAAGATGTCAATTTGGTCAATAGAGAACATTCAGAGCCTGCTGCGGCCTCCAAATCCCTAAAAACCTCAGCAGCACACCCCTGACACATGGAAACAAAGAAAACAAAAGGTTTTATACAACTTGTGCACAATAATACAATATTCAACCGAACATAAATACATAATTTGCACATATAACTTTAAAATGTAAACACATTGCACAATGGCTTCAAACAATATAATCTGTACAGATATATTTTCCTTTTCTTTTACATTCCAGACTGAATTGCCTTTGCACGCAAATCGCAAGGGAAAAGATCCATTTCTGTACAAGTATGGCCAAAATAAACCACTGGGAAAACGTATTTGGGGCAAGTAGCTCTACATGCCGCTTATTAGTCCCATACCGGTGTACACCGGAGGGGACTATGGGTTTGCACGCCATCCCTCCGTCCGTCTGTCAGTCTGTCCGTCCGTCAGTCTGTCAGTCCGTAACGCAAAGAACAGTTTCCGGACTTTTTTTCTAAACTCTTAATGCTAATGATTTCAAACTTGGCACGTGGTTTCCTCATGATAAGTTACAGATCGAGTTCGAACTTCACGACGTTTCGATCATTTTTGACAAAGTTATGGCGCTTTGAACTTTGGTAATTTCCCCAACAGTTTTCGGGACGACAGACTGCCGGTAGGGGACATGTATTGCAGCGCAATACTCAGAATGCTTGTTAAGTCAGATACATGCGTTCTAATCGTGGAGCAGAGGGGATATTGAGACGTAGGGTCAGTGCACTCTATAGGCAGGCATATAGGAGAACCTCACTATGAAATCCTTGGAATCTGGAACTGATCCGAGCTCCCAAGTAAAGCTACACTGAAGTCCTTATTATGTCTTGTATGACCTGGATGGAAAGCTTTGTGTGAAATAGTGATGGCTTTATTTCTTCAGTGCTATTTTGTGGCAGTGTAAAATGGTTTCTTATGGGTTGTGTTATTTGAAAAAGAAAAAAAAACTATGAGCATTAATCTTTTTATTATTACATCCGTAAAGACTTGCCAGAGCTCACGTTATGAAAACAGCGGTACCCATATGTGTGTGCCATACTTAAGGACCAATAAAACTACATTGAGGTTATTAAGCCTCCGCCTGTTCCTCTGATCATGTCTGGGCAGGTGGTCATATTTCTAGCAACTGTACTGACCGTGTTGGTGCTGGAATGATTCTCATAATCAACAGCTTCCCTGCCAGTTGTAAACTGGGCCTGCTGTCCCTTTCGGCAGTTCGAGAAGTCCCACATAGGACATATTGCTGATTCCCAACTCAGCGAGTGCATTGAAAGCTCCCTCGAGCATCTTTTGCACCGTTGGTTCCTCTGCCTTCCAGTGATGCGACCTCGTGCTGGAGGACATACCTGCTGGCATACCGATGGGGCCCTGTGAGGATAGATGCCATAGCGTCTCTTCGCAGCATGGCGCACCCACCTATGATGGGGCCAGCAGCAAAGGAGCCGCATAAAGGTTCGCTTGAACTCTTGGCTGGAAAATGGGTAGATGAGTGGGTTTATGCCGCTGTTGAGATAACCCAGCCAGAAGATGATCTTGAAGACGAGGTCGTTGGGTTTATACTGAGGAAAGTATGCGCCTTTGAGGGGTGTGGGTAAAAACAAACACTAATCACTCAATAAATCAAACCATAAAAAAACAAAAAATAAACCACAATCAGTTTTTTTAATGACATTGTGTAAGTTTAAATGTGAAAATGAGATTTATCAGTGCACCAATGAAATCGCATGTACATTGGAGGTGAATATCACATAATAAAAATGACTGCACTATGGTCACAACATGCCACAAAATCCGGTAACGGGCCAATTGGGAAAGGCGCATGAAAGCACTCTTAAAAGATGAACAGAGCGATTGGGAAAAACATATTTAATGCGCGAATAAAAAAGTTAACTTTACACCTCTCATCCATGTCACCCTCTGCCATGGTTATATCAGAATGAGCTGACTTGTCACAAGGTCACGGTTTGTTTAACACCGATATGGGGCTATTCAAAACTTCTGTAACGCTGTTTTTAGGGAAGCGCATGCCTAAAGGGCTTGATTAAACCTTACTGATAATTTTTATTGACATATTTATATTTTTTGGGGTCCCTCATTGTGAGTAACACTCGACCCAAACAAAGCCAATGGATATCTGATGCAATACACCCGGGCAGTGTATAATCAGCAGAGGCCTACAGGCCTTATTTCTTCGGCCCATCAGAAAACCAAGATGGTGACCATATTATTTAGTCTGGGTGCCATGGTGGGTGAAGTCAAGTGACAAATGTGGGTGGGGTCTGGAAGCTGTCTGACCAATGGGTGCACCTTCAAAAATCAACCCCCAACAAGAACCAGAACAACAATAACTGGATAGTATACACAGAATACTTACCCTACACAGTCAATTTGGTACGAACTAACTCTTGTTTTTCAAAGTTTTTCTTTCTTTGATCCAATATGGTTGCCAGACTAAGTGACTGATGACATCATAAATTTACATTCTCCAATATAATTGTGGCATAGATCATGCTCTATAAATTTCAAACTGATTAGACTAAGCATTGTACTTGTCGAATTATGACGTCATAATTAAGGCACCGATGGTCATCGTTGACAAAATGTATTCCCTGTGAGTAGTTCTTTACAATGAGCCACGTTTCAATTTTTTCCATGCAGTGGTTTCGGAGATTTAGAGATGCAACCTTTTTCGGTTTTTCCAAGATGGCATTTATACCACGTGACTTATCACGTCATAATTATCATTTAAACAAATTCCACAGGAGGAGTTGCTCTGATGGTGAAAATTTCGTTTCCATCTGACCAAGAGTTGCAGAGGAAAAAAATCGTACTAATTGGATCAAGCGTTGAACTTGTCGAATTATGACGTCAACATGAAGGCACCGATGCCATAATCATTGACATATCTTATTCCCCACAGGGGAGTACTTGAGAACGAGACATGTTTCAATTTTTTCCATATAGCGGTTTCGGAGACATGGAGGGCAAAGCTTTTCGAAGATGGCGTCTGTACCACGTGACGTATGGCGTCATAATTATCGCAAAACTTTTTACAGGAGGAGGCGCTCCCACGGTGAAAATTTCGTGTCAATTGGACCAACGCTTGCCGGGAAATTGAATCTTTAAAATACAGATACGTACGACACGTACGTACACATATAGTCGTGGCCAAAAATATTGGCACCCTTGCACTTTTTTCAAATAACTCACAATCTTTTCGAAAAATAAGTTGAAATTGTCAAAAGTATTTGGTCTCCACAATTCTTTATTTCACTGTTAATATTACAGACCGTTGTTTTTTATTCAGAACTTAATAAATCCTTTCAAATCAGAAAATAAAAATAAATGGCATTGGCAAAATTATTGACACCCGAGACAGCATTTGGTAGCACAACCTTTGGGCAAAATAACTGCAGTCAAGCGCTTCCTATATGAGAACCTACATGAGAACCAGCTTCCTATAGCCATGAATGAGCTTCCTACACCTCTCTACTGGCAGTTTGGCCCAATCTTCTTATGGAAACTGCTCCAGTTCTCCCAGATTTGAAGTATGCCTTCTCCCAACTGCTGTTTACAGAACTCCCCACAGGTGTTCAATGGGATTTAGATCTGGACTCTTCTGGCCACTTCAGAACAGTCCGGCGTTTTGTTTTGAACCATTCCTGGGTGTTTTTAGCTGCTACGAGCAGCTCTATGAGAGGACCGCATTGTTGTTCTTGTTGTTGGGGTGCCTTTTTGAATAGCGCATGCGCATACACTCGGACGTGCGTTGGTATGAGGTAAGAACATATTGCAACGGATATCCTCATGATTCTACACGTCGCAACTGGTGACCACACTGTGGTCATTTTTCTCTTCTTTGAAGTGTGTTTGGGGTCATTGTCCTGCTGCAAGACACATGACCCATGACCCAGATTTCTGACACTGTGTTGAACATTGCACTCCAAAAAGCCTTGGTAATCTCCTGATTTCATGATGCCATGCACACATTCAAAGCACCCAGTGCTGGCAGCACAGCAGCTCCAAAACATCACTGAACCTCCTCCATGTTTGACTGTAGGGAAGTTGTTCTTTTCTTTGAAGGCTTCATTTTGTTTTCTGTAAACATAGAGATGATGTGCTTTACCAAAAAGCTCGAATTTGGTTTCATCTGTCCACAGGACATTCTCCCAGAAAGATTTTGGCTTTGTCAGGTGTGTTATGGGTCTGCCTCTCAGCAGTGGGGTCCTCCTGGGTCTCCTACCATAGAACCCCGTTTAATTGAGTTGGTGACAGATGGGGCGATTTTGGCAGTTGATCGAGGTGCTTTCTCCACCATTCGAACAATCCTCCGCTGCAATCTTCGAACAAGTTTTCTCTTGCGGCCATGTCCAGGGAGGTTGGCTACAGTGCCATGGGCCTTAAACTTCCTGATACCTTTGCGTACGGTGGACACAGGAACATAAACGTCTCTTGAGATGGACTTGTAGCCTTGAGATTGTCCATGCTTGGCTACAATCTTGTGTCTGACCTCCTCAGACAATTCTCTGGTTTTCTTTCTTTTGTCCATGCTCATTGCGGTACACACAGTGACACAAAACAGCAGAATGACTCCGTTTCTCTGTTCAAACAGGTTGAATGAGTGATTTTATATTGCAGGCACCTGCAACTCACCACAGGTGAGTTCAATTCCAAAGTAAAGGAGAAACACCTGCTTGAAATCTAATTATTTGTAACAACTTATAAAAGGTGCCAATAATATTGTCTGGGCCATTTTAGGATTTCTGTGTGGAATAAGCTAATTAGTAAATTTTTCAGCTTTTTTGTTTTGCTGCACTCTGCAAACCAAAGAAATACAAATGTGGATACCCAGATATTTTTTAATTACAACAATTTTCTTGAAGAAATGGTGCATTATTTGAAAAAAGTGCAAGGGTGCCAATATTTTTGGCCACGATTGCACGTACGCACGCAATGATCGATCGTTTAAACCCGCTTTTCGCTTCGCGAGAGCAGGGTAATAACCTTGCGGAGCTCTTGTCGACCTGCGATCAGTCAAGTCGACTTTCTTGACATATAACTATTTATATTTACAAACATGGTGTCAGAGGAAACTCTTATCAGCCCAGATTTAACCCTCTTGTGGAGTCGGCCAGAGGAAAAAAAATGTCCCAAGTCTTTCACGAATCGGCTAGCCAGAAGATGGCAGAGATATGTAATTACCCTGCGCTCGCGAAGCGAAACCCGGGGTTAAGCATTCAGTGCCGTACGTGTGCCATGCACCGTACGTGTCTGCATTTTAAAAACTAATTTTCTCGGCAACCGTTGGTCCGATTGACATGAAATTTTCACCATAGGAGGGCCTCCTCCTGTAGAATATTGAAATGATTATTATGACGTCATAGGTCACTTGGTACAGGCGCCATCTTGGAAAAACTTCGCACCTCTATATCTCTGAAATCACTCCATGGAAAAAATTGAGACCTGGTTCGTTGTCACCGACTCCCCATGGGGAATAAGCTATGTTAATGATGTAATCGGTGCCTTCGTTATGACGTCATAATTCGACAAATACAACACTTATGCGATCATTATTAAAAAAAAATTCAGCAACTGTTGGTTTGATGGACCCGAAATTTTCACCATAGGAGCGCCTCCTCCTTTCGAATATCTTGATGATAATCATGGCGCCATCGGTCATGTGGTGCAGGTGCCATCTTGGAAAAACCGAAAAATGTTGCACCTCTATATCTCCAAAACCGCTGCATGGAAAAAATTTAAACGTGGCTCATTGTAAAGAAATCCATATGGGGTATAGGTGTTGTTAACAATGACATCATTGGTGCCATAATTATGACGTCATAATCCGACAGTGAAAACACTTCGTCTGATCAGTTTGAAATATATTGAGCGTGATCTTTGCAACAATTATATTAGAGAATATAAATTGATGATGCCATCGCTCACGTGGTCTGGCAGCCATATTGGATCAAAGAAAAAAATGTTCAAAAACAGAAGAGTTGGCTCTCAACAAGTTGACTGCGCAGGTTAAGTATTCCATGAATACCATCTACAGACTTGGCATTTAATATAGAATATATTTTTTTTCTTGACTTGGGTTTACTTTCTTCACTCAGTATATCAATCTGGTGAGTTTCTTTTACACGTTGGTGATTTATTTGTTAAAAGAACCATGTCACTGATTGTCTGTCGCAGCAAGAAGTCAACAACAGGATTATATCACAGGTGGCGTGGCAAAATGTACGGACAGGTGCATTTGATGATTGGCTTCACAGTCGGGTATACAAGGGTTGTTGCGTTATGTATTAGTGGAAAACAACTGCTGCACATCTCCAAAAGTTATTACCGCTTCCTCTGGAGATGGTCCGTCAACTCGACAATGCTGTTTGTCATGGAGTGGTGGCTTTACGAAATTACGGCATGAAACAGCGTGCTATTGCTCGTCAGTATGGCATCACTCAAGGTCAGGTGTCAAAGATCCTGAAAAGACATGCTCAGAGGGGTGTCCCTACTCCAATACCGAGGCGAGGACGTCCCCGCAGAACCACAAGGAGGGATGATCGCCAGCTGCACCGGTTAGTCCGCAATGGCCCTACCAAGTCAGCTAATCGGCTTAGGGCTGAGTGGCAGCAACTGACAAATGTGCCTGTATCCAGAAGGCTAGTCAACCAACGACTGGTTCAAGCAGGCTACCGTGCCAGGCGTCCCCTGAGAAAGCCACGCCTGACCAGACAACACCGCCAGCGCCGATTGCAGTGGGCCAGAGAGCACCGTCAATGGCAGCCAGGACACTGGAATCACGTGATCTTCAGTGACGAGTCTAGATTTCTGGTCTA
This sequence comes from Myxine glutinosa, assembly GCF_964187855.1. Lineage (NCBI taxonomy): Eukaryota > Metazoa > Chordata > Myxini > Myxiniformes > Myxinidae > Myxine > Myxine glutinosa. The sequence goes on from NC_136262.1 coordinate 247,618,812, forward strand.
TCGTCAAGATGGCCACGTCCGAGTGCGCAGACAAATGCATGAAGCCTACAACAAAGATTGTATAGTGCCAAGAGTCCAAGCTAGAGGTGGTGGGTGACCGTTTGGGCTGCTTTTCATGCAGGGGGCAAAACTGACCTGGTTGTTCTGAATGGAAACCTGAACCAGTTCAAGTACAGGGCCATTCTGGAAGAAACATTGCTTCCATTTGCTCGTGCAGCTTTTCGAGGAAACTTTGTCTTCCAAGATGACAATGCACGGCCTCATCCTGCTCGCATGATCCAACACTTTCTTGCTGACCGTGGTGTAGAGCATATGGAGTGACCTGCCATGTCCCCAGATATGAATCCGATAGAGAACTTGTGGGCAGAATTAACGCGTCAAATCGACCACTTGGATCAACAGCCTGCCTCTGTGCGTGAATTGCAGCAGGCTATTGTCACTGCATGGCAAGCGATTCCTGTCCAAACCTTGGCAAATCTCGTGAACAGCATGCCTCAACGTGTACGTGCTCTCCTGAATGCTCGTGGGGGTTACACGAAGTACTGAACTGTAATTTTACTGTCCGTAATCCCAGTCGTAATTTAACTTTTGTTTTTGTTAAAAAAAATTTTGGCTAATGTGCAAAATAAAGAGATACTTCTGGAAAACGTACAGAAGTTTAACACAGTACTGTCCATGAATTGAGTTCGATATCAGTTTACATCACTTTCAAGGATCAATTTATTTGTTTCGAAATGTCAAATGTGGTTTTTGTTTCTTTTAAAGGTCACATTAACAAAATCTAGAATAATTTCAACATAATTCCAATGAACTTTTGGTTCTAAGACATCTTGAAAAGTGAGTTCACCCCCACAAAAAAAATATTCCATATTAAATGCCAAGTCTGTAGTTTAGTCATGAATCAGGATGTTGGCAATAATTCGCCTATGCTTGGCGAAGGATTGCATATTAACATTCACCAACAACCCGTGTGTGCAGACAAGTCCTCCGGCTGAATGTCCTGATGGACAACACACACACTTTGACGACTCACCTTGCATGCGAAACACCAGGGTGGCAGTTTATAGCCGGCAAAGCCGGTGTTGTCAATAAACGAGTACGTATTATGTTGAAAACCTGATTATGCCTTGGCTCGAGAATCCGAAGCGCAGTGGTCGCAGCCATGTTGCGGATGCGGAAGTATGCATAACAAATTTAAAACGTTCATTAGGAGTTTCTTTCACCCGTCGTCGTTTGATTCACAATCTTATGCACCTCCGATGTATTAATAAAATAATTTAAGACCAACATCGGCCCGCACGGGCCTGGTTATCTTCAACAAAACGCGTCACCAAACACCGGACCCAATGAGAGTCGAGCATTTGCAAAAATATTTCTAAAATGAAAGCGCTCAATGGTGGGCGCCATCGACCGGATGCGGAAGTTTGCATAAAACAATTGCGAAAAAGTTCAATAGGAGTTTGTTTCACCCGTCGTTCTTTGATTCACAATCTAATGAAACCTCTCATTAGTAATTAAAATACGTTAAGACCAACCTCGTTATCTTCAACGAAAATCGTCATCAAACACCAGAACCAATGAGATTCGAGCATTTGAAAAAATATTTTTTTTAAAGCTTATTACACGTTTCGGACGGTGAAAACGGCGTCAAATATTCTAACATTGACGAATAATTATTTTTTAGAAATCTCGCGTCCGTATGGGATAGTTTTTCACGGCCAGAAATACAGTATAAGCGGTTTACATATTTAGTTTAGAAATACGGATAGTTTTTCACGGCCGGAAATATCCGAAGTTGAGACGGAATTCAACGAATTAATCACTGCAAGCTAACTTCTTCTGGTGGACGAAGCCGCCGTGCCCGGAGAGAACCAGTCCTGCCAGCGACTGAAGTTAGAAGACGACACACATACTGTGAAAATGTATGTTAAGCCCAGTTAAAATTTCTTAAAATAGGCCTTAAGCTATCACATCGTATAGTTATTTCCTTAAGCTTCTTTTGACATTTATTGTACTAGGGCATGCCCGTACTATATATAAGCTAGGACGTGCCCGTACGTGGGTGCCCGTTCCTTGCAAAAAAAAAAAAACTGCAAAAAAAAAAAAAACTGCAAAAAAAAAAAAAACTGCAAAAAAAAAACAATGGTTTGGTCCATTCGCAACGACCACAGAACCCCCCCCCCCCTCTATTTACATGAATGGTTTGGTCCATTCGCAAAGCCAAAGCGAACGACCACAGAACCCCCCCCTCTATTTACATGAATGGTTTGGTCCATTCGCAAAGCCAAAGCGAACGACCACAGAACCCCCCCCCCCCTCTATTTACATGAATGGTTTGGTCCATTCGCAACGCCAAAGCGAACGGCGAACGGCTAAATCGCCATAGCTCGGTAAGTACTTGTCCGATTAATATGAAACCTTGAAAAGGCACATCCTCGGGTCCCCAGCAATATACCTGGCAAGTTAAAAGTATATCGGACCCGTGGTTGTCGAGAAACAGCGGTCACAGACAAACAGACGTACAAACGTACAGACAGAGATTACTGGAATTATAGATAGAAGATAGATGCAGGTATTGGGGAGGACTGTCTGCTGTTCTCTTTTACCAAGTCTTACCAGGTACGGTACCTACTACACCTACCTACTACCAACTACCTACCTACCTACCTACTACCAACTACCTACCAAGTCTTACCAAGTACGGTACCTACTACACCTACCTACTACCAACTACCTAACCTACTGATGCCATAGTGATGGGTAAAATAGTGGCAAGAGGCTTTGGCTTCGCCGGCTCATTGCGGCTTTGCAGTCGGTACTAGTAGCTGTGTCGCGACAGTTCACGAGTGAGTACGTATACCTTCAAGTTATCCTGCTGGCCTCGTGTAGCAGACAACAAACTGATGCTAGATTCATTACATGAAAGTCCTTCGCATGTGATTTGTGGTTGTGGTGGTGGTGGTGGTGGTGGTGGTGGTGGGATGGGAGATGGGAGGTAGGTGGGGTGTGGAGTGGGATTTGCAATATAGTATCAAAGATTCCATTTGGAATCGATTATCAATATCTGGCTGGTTTCCAGGTCAAAGGTTGAACTTTCCAAGCTGTTTGACTGATGGTGAATATTTTCTCTTTAATTAACCCCCAGAACTGGTGATGCTGTGACGTTGCATTTCAGAGGTTCGTTGTGAGCAATGAATGCAAGTAATTCTCCAGATTATTCATAGATTAATGGACGCCAATTGCATGCCAAGATTAATGGACGCCAATTGCATGTCAATTGACGTGGAAAGCAAAAAGCTGACATTTTGTGGATCAACCCTCCGTTTTCCCGATGATGGGTTCACGCCTGAAACGTCAGCTTCTTATCAAAACTCAATCAACCTCCTTTTGACTTCAGCCATTGTTCTACCTGTCTGTCGATGCATGTCGAGGCTAACCTTCACCATGGAGACTCTAGTTACATTTTATTTCACATGCTTGTTATCTTTACCTCCAGATTGTTTCTACCCAATTTCACTAAATGCTATTTCACATTTTCAACTTAGCTTTGTGCTTCGACAATCTTGTATCAAAAATATACTGTAACGAATTTGAGAAGTGTAACGGTTTTGAGAAGTGTAACAATTTTGAGAAAGTGTAACGAATGTGAAAAGTATGGTTTTGTTGTGTGTAACACCCTCGTAATGTAAATAATGGTCGCAGCCCGTCCTCCTAGTTAATTCCATGAAACTTACACACAGGCCACGATATATCTTTTTAAATAGCTTATTTCCTTATTCTATGTAGGCTAAATATGTGTTTCCCACTAGATTGACTCTGCATTGTATCAAACGAAATAAGCGTAGGCCCCTTTCAATTTCCCCAATCATCTCCGCTCTCCAAAGTTCCTTTCAAAAGCGGTGCGAGTGGTGTTCAATCCTGCAAGCCGCCATTGCCCATGTGCTAATCTCGGAGAAGAGGGGGGTAGGAGCCGCCAACTCACAGGCGTGGCACGTCGTAATGATCAAAGGAGGAATCGGACAGCCCTAACAGCCAACCAGCACCGCGGTGAGCGACCCGGTAGGCGTGCCCTCGCAGCCGGCGGCTTGATTCCGACCCGAGTAATAAAAGCGACTGGAAGGGACTGCTTCAGGAGATGACATGAGAGATGAGAGATGAGATGACATGAGAGATGAGAGGAGAGATGAGCTGTGAGCTGTGAGATGAGAGATGAGAGACGCTCCAAACCAAAAAGGAGAGGTACTTGGAGATGAAACCAGCTTTGGAGAGACGCGCTGAGAGGAGGGAGACGGCTCCACCAGAAGGAGAGGAGCAGGTGTGACCGAGCCAGCGCGTGACGTCCACAGCATCAGCAGCGTCGACGCGACCGAGGGTTTTCCCGCCAAAAAGGAGCTGCTACCTCCAGCCCTGCCGGTTGCAGGGACCTGACCCTGCCTCCCTCTCCAGCAACCCACCTCCGCCATTCCTGCCTGCAATTTCCCCCGTGTAAGTGTGAACGTCGTCTGTCCTAATCGTTGTCCTGGGGTTAAGTAAATTGACTAGTATAAGCTAACGATTCACTGTGTGACTGCTTCTTCCATCCATTGCTTGTAAATAACTTTGATCGCTCCTTCTTTTTGCTTGGGTGTATAATAAATCCTGTTATTCCTCCGTACTCTGTCTTATTCTCTCTTCCTTCTCTTTCGGTCGCTTTAGAGGTTTCCAAATTGAATATCTGTGGTGCGATCTGGTCAACGTTGGGGGAGTCGGGCCAATCGGGGATCCTGTAACGGTCGCGGTTGACCATCCGCTCGGCCCAAAGCAACATCTTGTCCGCGACCTGTAACAATACTTTGTGAGAATGAAAGAGCTTCACATATTTAATGTTTGTGTCTCATGCAAGAAAGACCTTTCTTCATCCGATGTTGTATTTCTCTTTGAGGTTTTTCTTTGTAGATAGTTTCTCGATTAATGATGTGATGTCGAAGGTGCCACCCAATTATTCCGGCAAATTTCTTAAGATCCAAATCTCGCCACATTTCCTCAATCATTGCTGCTGAGGCTTCACATATTATTTCCATCATTCCATATGTTATCTTCTGCAAGCAGCAGCAGGCGAGGAAATGCAAAATGTTTCGACGGACTCATCGTTCAAATCTGTTCCTTCAAAAAAAGGATTTCACAAAAAATAGATTGTACACAAAAGGATGTCACAAAAGGCTTCAAAATTAATGCTCAGATACTACGCTATCAAGGGCACCAGATACATGAATGTGTTTGTATATTTGGTGATGTAGTGTGTCCCACAGTCTACAATGCCTCTGTACACAGCACAGTGGAGTACTGCTATCTACTGTGGCCTGGTGCTCCAGCATCACATCTGTTTCTCTTGGAATCCGTGCAATCTAAAACTTTGAACATGATTGCCATCTCTTGCGATGAGGCCGAAGCACGAGGCCAGTTGCTCTCACATCACAGACGGGCTGGTGGCTTCTCCATTTGTTAACCATCTCTTCTCCTGTCTTGCTCCAGCCACTCTCCAAGTCCTCTGACCCTGCCATGCTTTTCTCGGAAGTACAATCCTCAGATTAAACTTCCAAAATTCAGGTTTACTGATAAACCTCAAATCCTTTCATTTTGCTTTTCTCTCAATTGTAGAACCACCTTCCTGAGGTTGTTCAATCAAACACTTCCCTGCAGGTGGGGCACTACCATTGTTACATGCCGACCTCAAGGCACCGCAAGTGAGTACACTGGCAGCCCAGAAGGCGTCACGGCAAAAAATAAATAAAGACACTGATGTGCCCTTGATGTTGTTTTAAGGGTGAAAGCAACATACGGCAGGAAACAGAAGGGTAACGTTATAACAGTTATTTAACTAGAACAGCACTGAGTAGCGAGCATACATACCTCCACCTGGCTGGCCATATCACTCAATGGTGAAGAATCACTTTAAAAACTCTACGAGCTGGATCCGGAACCGGATCTTCACCAAAATTGAATCGATTCTTCCTTGTCACACACAACCTGTCCAACAAGTTTCGTCCAAATCCATCCACAACTTTTTAAGATATCCTGCAATGTATCGTTTTTGGCCTTACCTCCCAATGGTGAAGAATCACTTTAGAAATTAAATAATTCTCATATCCGAATCCATATTCAGATCTTCACCAAAATCGAATCGAATCGTCCTTGTCAGAGAACCAACCTGTTCACCAAGTTTCGTCCAAATCTGTCCACAACTTTTTGAGATATCCTGCTATGTTTCGTTTTTGTCCTGATCTCCCAAAGGTGAAGAATCACTTAAAAAATTATAGTAGCCGGATCCGAATCCGGATCTTCACCAAAATCTAATCATTTCGTCGTTGTCACATACTCTACCTCTCTGCCAAATTTCGTCCGAATCCGTCCACAACTATTTGAGATATTTTGTTCACAGACAAAATGACAGACAAACAGACAGACAGGGGTGAAAACATAACCTCCATCCACCTTTGGTGGCGGAGGTAATAATCCCTAATGTCTGCCGTAAGCACACGAATATTAATTAAATGTTGCAATAAGTGACTTTCCGAAGAATCCCTGAATTAAATGAGAAGGAACGTCACAGACAGCAATGCAGCTCGCTCTATGATAACTCAAGACTCGATGTCACAACTCAGCTAAATCAAGCAGTTCACACATTACACTCAGCAGGTCATAAGTGGGTGAAGGGTCAGCGGTGAACTCTGTTGGGAGGATCAGCGTCCGGAGTGTGCGCACAAATGGTGAGGCCAAGACAAGCAGTCACATTCAATAAGTCCTCAAAAGGTGAAACACCGAAGCATTGAGGAGAACCCGATTCAGCCATTACAGCTGTACCATAGATAATGAAGAAGGGAACTCCAAGATGAAAAGGACAATTTGGTTAAAGGACAGGAGATAAGCTCCGAAAGTAAGCATCGGTCAACACACCTATCACCTTCTCGAAATTGCATGTAAAACACCAAAATGGCACCAATGAGGTAATACAAGGAGCGGTGAACTGCGGTGATATTGTCTGATATTGTCGTCAAGATATCAGAAGTGCAATGTCCGACACTCACCCGCAGGTCCAGCGAATAGTCGAGGGAGTTCAGCGGAGAAGAAAACCACAAGAGGTAGATATAAAAAGATATCTGAATCTCCTCCACTAACCAGCGCACAACAGGTTAACCTTGAGTCATCGTGGCAAAGGAATCGATGAGTCATTAAACATTGACAGGTTCGCATACGGCAGACCCCCGAATCTCCTTTACTGTGGATGTCGGATTTAAATGATTTGCACCACTGGACACAGAGCGGGATGCTCAAGAGAAGTCCCCACCAAGGAACACAGGCTCTTCTTGTTCTCCTTCGTCCTTGTCCCTCTCTTTCCATTCCACAACTGTTTTTTCTTTCCACTGGTCATGTTGTTACCTCTGCCACTGAAGGTGGGGAGAGGTTGTTTTCACCCCTGCCTATTTGTTTGTTTGTGAACAGGATATCTCGAAAAGCTGTGGACGGATTCGGCCGAAATTTGGTGGATGATTTGGTTAGGAGACAAGAACAAGCTGATTCGAATTTAGAGGTCCAGATCCAGCCTATCAGTGGGATACAAAATGTAAACCGTTGAGCCTGGTGAAGGTGTGCATGCTACTGAGTGCTGTTCGAGTTGTTGTTGTTGTTGTTGTTGTTGTTGTTGTTCCCGGAAACTTAACAGAAGATATGACATTACCCAACCACAATTAGACATTCAGATAGACAATAGACTGATCTGGTAACATCATCTCATGCCATCCACTATCCCCACCCACAAGCCCACCCCCCACCCCTTTGCACACCTCCACACACCATATATTCCCCTGTCCCATCCTAATAACCCAACTAATTCAACTCAACCTTATTTCTAACAAGTTACTGTGTCCCACTCCTCTCCTGTTTTTCGTTCACTCCCCTTGCTTGTTGTGCCGAAATATGTCCTCACTGTCAATTTGTTGCATTTTTTGCCCTCTCTCGCCTCACTCTTCCATGCGCCATGCTTTTATTATGGGAGTAAATAAAATGTCATCGTGCAGAAATATTTTGAGGAAACCTCCATGTGATTTGTTTTCAATGGACAGATATCCCCGATGCCCGCTCTCCCTCACGACCCCATAGATACCGTATACATTAACCTCAATTTGTTTACCCACTATACCATCAGCTATAAAACCCTGTGGTGCAGACGTTGAATATACGAAACATATTGCCATGAGCAAGGAGATCATACATGTGGGAGGAGGGGGTGCATTTGTTTATGCTTATGGTTGAGACACCATGCTGCTTTTGTGGGAAAGGACGAATTTGGAAATACTGTACTCGGAATTCTATGGAGAGAGATTCCTATGCCCACTTTGTTTTGTTATAATGACATCAGTATATCAGCTCTTGCCCTGAACATTTTGCTTGGCTTCTTTCTGCTTCACCATCATTGGAAAGCTCCAGGATGGCTCTGTAAGGTCTTTGTTTGGAGTTAGACTTCATTGTAATGTTTATGAAGAAACTACAAATATGAACAATTTAAAAATTAAGACATAAATTACATTTATTGTGTGTGCGTGTGTTTGTGTGTGTGTATGTGTTTGTACGTGCGTGTGTGTGTTTATGTGCGTGTGTGCATGTGTATACATGTGTGAGTGCATGTGTATGCATGTGTGTGCGTGTGTATGCGTGCGTGTTTGTGTGTGCATGCGCGCGTGTGTGTATGTGTTTGTACGTGCGTGTGTGTGTTTATGTGCGTGTGTGCATGTGTATACACGTGTGTATGCATGTGTATGCATGAGTTTGTGTGCGCGTGTATGCGTGCGTGTTTGTGTGTGTATGCATGTGTGTGCGTGTGTATGCGTGCGTGTTTGTGTGTGCATGCGTGTGTGTGTATGTGTTTGAACATGCGTTGCTGGTTATCTCCATATGTGGGTTTGAGAAGGCGGAACGGAGTCAGTAAGAGGTCATGTATGGTTCATTGACCAAGATGGGAAGTTTTCTTGTTCTCAAAGTTTTTTGTGCCGAGGGCTCTTTTGAGGATCGCCACGGAGGAGCCTCGGAAAGCTTCCAACTGCAGTTTGTTTGTAGCAATATTCCCAGGGCTGTTTTTTAAGATCTCTAAGGTTATTTTTTGTCATTCACATTGCTACAATTATCCCGTTGCAATTTCGGCGCTCATAAGCTTCCAGGATGTTTTGACTTCATTTTTGAAGGTTTGGTATTTGGTCATTCAGTCATTTCTTTCATTTGGTCATTTCTGCGTTAGTTCCACCAAAATGACTGGGTACTGAAACCTCCATTAGCAATGCCTTATTTTCCGTATTGTACCTTAGTACTATGTCTGGTCACAAAGCTTTGTTTTCAATGTTCACACTTGATGGGACCCTTAGTTCATACCTGGGCATTACTTCCTCGTTTTCAGTGATTGCTTTTGGTTCATTTTTCCACGAGTTTTCTGGAGCTAGGATATTGAGACGTTTGCAGATGTGGCAATGGATTACTCAACATACTTTGCTGTGTCTTTTTGCTCTGCTGTGTCTGTCAACAACGCCCTCAAAATGGACTTTGAGAGAACCACTTGCACCTCAACTAATGCAAGGAAACACATCCATGGAGGCTATCACCATCAGCAGCTGTGGGTCCAAGCCCCATTTTGAGACGCCACCTTGATTATGAATGCCGAGTCTTATGGTTTTGTAAGAAGGGGCAGTTTATTAGTCCCTGAGATTGTGATCTCAAAACCCGAAGGCCTGCCAGATCCCTGCACGTGTGGCAAATGTGCTCGCAAGAATGGGTGTCCCTGCAGGGTAGCTGGGATCAAGTGTTGCAAGTACTGCAAATGCAAGGGAGGTGATTGTTGTAAAAACCCTATCACTGAATGAACGCTGCTCATCATCCTCATACCTGGACTCTGTTGTGTTACTCTTCATGTTCCTGACCCTGGTTTACATGACACATAAACATTACTAATGTGGTGTTAAAAGTTGTATTGTTCGCTGTTGGACAATTTCCCTGCTGATCTTTGAAACATTTAAGCTCTCCAGATACTGCTGCCTACTAAAGCAATAGGTTTTGTTTTTTGTTTTTTATTTTAAGGTCACATTCCATTGATAAATAGTATGTAATGATTGAAAATAGTATTTCTTTATATTAACCAAATGCTCGCTTTCTTTCTTTTTAAAAAATCCCTTGTGTTGTTCAAATTGCAAATTGTCAGTTCAACTCTAGTAGATGACACAAATGTTCTAACTTTGCTCTAAGTCCGGAAAGTTCAAGTTAATAAATATATGGCAATTCCAGTATGTAGGTAGTTGTATGGTAATAAGTTGACCTAACGGTTTTTAGCCATTTTCTCGTAAAATATCAAATTAGAAATTTTACACTCTTCTATGATCCCCCTAAACATGGCCATTCTGAACATTTTGAGCACCTCAGAAAATCTGTAGCTCCAACGGTTTCGAAGATACAGCTATGTCGGAAGTAGCACTTCTGATGAAATAGGGCGTGGTCATTTTAAAAGGGCGTGGTCATTTTCGGGCTTTTCGTCCCGGATAGAGATTTTGGCACACATCCCAAGTTGTTCCTTGGGGTCATATTAGCCTATAACAGTTTTTTTTTTTTTTTTTTTTTTTTTTTTTTTTTGTATACAACATCGAGGCTCGTGAAAGAGCGAACATTAATCACACAGAAAGACAAACCGACACATAAAACATATAACATAGGGAGCGGTAGACAAGATGGGGAGAGAGGGGGAAGGACACAAACACAACATTTGAGAGCAGGGACCGAGAGACATGGAGACATCGAGAGATCTGAGAGAGGGCGAGGGCTTTGGGGGGGGGGGGGGGCGTGGGAAGGGGGCAGTGGGAGAGGTATAAAACATATGGACACTGCCAGGACTTCCAGGAAAGAAGTTGGAATTTCAAACAAGGTGGATCTGGGGTGAATTAGCGGGGGTAGAAAAGATCAAGGTTTTGGATGGGGGAAGATAAGAGATGGTGGTGAACAGCTGTTTTAAAGACCTGGAGGGAGGAGTGGGATTGAAGGGAGTGAGGGAGTTTGTTCCAGAGGCGGGAGAAAAGAGGAATGAAAGAGTGAAGGTGAGCGGAGAGCCGAGATTTCGGCAGTTTAACCATCAGAGGGTTGCTGGCAGATCTTGTGCGACCTGTAGGAATATTTGGGGGACAGAGCACAGAGAGAGCTGGGGGTGCAAGGCCGGAGAGGAGTCGGTAGAAGACAGAAAGACCACCTACCTGCCTGCGGTGAGTGAGTGAAAGGCCCTCAGAGATAGCTTCATCGCGGGAGATTCCAATAATTCTGAAAGCTTTGGTTTCAACAGCGTGAAGCCGAGCTAGGTGTGAGGCAGGAGCACCGGCCCATAGGGGAGAACAGTATTCCATTGAGCTGCGGATGAAAGCCTTGTATGTGGTGAGGAGCTCAGGTGTGCCGAGGAAGGACTTCGCACGACGGAGGATGCCCAGTCGGCGACTGGCTTTGGAGGCCAGCTTGGAAATGTGGTTTTCCCAAGAAAGATCATGGCAGATAGTGAGACCCAAAATCTTGAGCGACAGAACTTCTTGGAGAGGATTGTTGAGAAAGTAGATGGGAGGGTTGTCCAGTCGATCTTTTCGGAGAGACATAGTAAGAGTGTGAGATTTGTCAGGATTGAAAGACATGTTCCACTTGTTTGACCAGTCTGTGATTTTGTCCAGGTCTTCAGAGAGTGAGGAGGCAGCAGACTGCCGATCTGAGGGAAGAGGAATGGAGCGGCAGAGAGTGGAGTCATCAGCAAAGAGATAGAGAGGATTTTCGAGAGAGTCAGAGAGATCATTGATGAAGACCAGAAAAAGCACGGGGCCCAGAACACTGCCTTGGGGAACTCCAGCCTGAACAGGAAGAGGAGATGAGAGAAACCCATTCAGGGCCACACGTTGACGACGACTAGAGAGGAAGTCCGCCAGCCATGCGTGGAGATTTCCATGGATACCAAAGGAGGAGAGTTTGGTGAGCAGAGCGGGGTGCCAGACCGTGTCGAAGGCACGTGATATGTCGAGGGAGACAGCTCTAATTTCCTGTTTGGCATTGAGGACCTCCATCCATTGTTGAGACAGCAGAAGCAGCATGTCCAGAGTAGAGTGACCTGGTCTGAAACCAAATTGATGATCAGAGATCAAGCCATTGGAGAAGAGGAAAGCTTTCATATCAGAAGCAATGATGAATTCCATGACTTTGCTGTTAATTGGGAGAAGGCTGATTGGTCTGTAGTTGCTAGGATCTGTTTTTGCACCTTTTTTGTGCAAAGCGGTGATGTTGGCTGATTTCCAAGCAGATGGCAGTTGACCTTGAGCAAAAGAGAGGGTGGAGAGAACAGAGAGAGGGTGAGATAGAGCAGCAGAGCAGGATTTTAGGACCCGTGGGCTGATGCCGTCGGGTCCAGTTGCAGAATCAGAGTCGAGGGTTGACAGAAACTTTTCCACCTTGTCAGGAGGAAAGGACACGGAGTCCAGGAGCAGCAGGGTATGACTGGGTATGGTGGGTACAGAGAGGGATGGGTTTGGGACACAAGATTTAGAGGCAAACACAGAGTTGAGGCATTCAGCTTTTTCACGTGCGGAGTCAGCTGTGTAGCCGTTTGAGGTAAGGGAGGGGATGGAGGGGGAACAAACACCAGAAACGGATTTGACCAGACGCCACCAGGATTTGGAAGAGGGAGACAGATAAGAGAGTTCGGTCTTGAGAACGGAGAGATATTGTTTCCTGGCTCTCCTGAGGGTGGACACACACTTGTTTCGGGCTTTGTGAAAGGAAATGAGATTTCCTTCCGTTGGATTTGCTTTCCAGGAGACGAAGGCAAGTTGTTTCTGGGCAACAGCCTCACCACAAGATTCCGTGTACCATGGACGGGAGGAAGGGTATGACAACTGAAGACGAGATGGGATAAATCTGTGCATGAGAGAGAGCAATTTACTTTGGAAGAATTCCCAGGATGAGTTGATGTCAGAGGTGGTAGAGATGGGAGACCAGTCCAGATGATTGATGGCTGCTTGAAGACCGTGCCAGTTGGCCTGAGTGAAATGCCAGACTCGTCGACGCTGAGCAGGCTCCCTGAGGATGGTCAGAGAGATGTCCACTTTAACAAGGACATGATCAGATGATCCGATCGGAGCAGAAGAAGAGCAGCAGACATTTTCAGGGAAGTTAGTCATAACCAAGTCCAGAAGAGAAGATGTTCCGTTGACTGAGATCCGGGTCGGGAAATTGACAGATTGTGTCAGTCCCAGTGAGTCGCAGAAGTCCTTTGCTGAGGAGCCATGGCTGGTGAGAGAGGTACCCACACCCAGCCAACTGGCATGATGACAGTTGAAATCACCACATATGAGGAAGAGAGAGTTGGGATGAGTAGATAGAAGTTGGTCCATATCATCAGACAGCGAGATGTAGATGGAGTCATCACTGTTTGGTGGACGGTACAACACACATATGAACAAGAGGTGGGAGCGAAGGGGAAGCCGTAGCCAGAGGTATTCCTGGGGGTGAGGTGGGGAGAGTGCAGTGCAGGGCGAGTGAGGAAGAGAGTTTTTGATAAAGATAGCAACCCCGCCTCCAGGACGAGGCTCAGGTCTATCATACCGGAGGAGGGAGTAGCCCGGGAGAGATACTATGGAATCAGAGACATCATAAAGGAGGAAAGTTTCTGTTAAGCAGATCACGTCTGGTTTGACAGAAGCAACCTGTATGGAGAGATCAGTTAAGTTTGAACGAAGGCCCCGGATGTTTGAGGTCCATACCGTTAATGAAGAGGAAGGGGGAGCATCAGATACAGAACAGGGGGGAGGAGGGGTAGGGTAAGATGTGGAAGAGGTGGAAGAGGTAGGGAGAGCTGTTGAAGGTGTGTCAGAGATTTCAGAATAGCTCGGAGAAAGGGAAGGATGGGGCGGACAAAAGGTTTGATGGTGATTGGGTGAGCCACAATGAGGTGTTATTTGAGGAGGGGGAAGAGCGAGGCAGAAGGTTGGGGGAGATGGAGGTGAGAGTTTGAAGGGGGAAGAAGCGGGGAGGACGCTTTGAGGAGGGGGAGTGAGAGGGGGGAAATTGAGAAGCAATGAGGGTGGGGAGATTTGAAGGGGAGGGGTGAGGGGGGAGTTTGGGAGGGAAGGGACAAGGGGAGGGATTTGAAAGGGATGGGATATGGGGGAGATTTGGAGGGGAGGGGTGAGGCAGGAGTCTAGGAGGGGAGGGGCGAGGGGGCGTCTTGGCGGGGAGGGGTGAGGGGGTAGTTTAGGAGGGAGGGGGCAAGGGGGGAGATTTGAAAGGGATGGGTGATGGGGAAGATTTGGAGGGGAGGGGTGATGGGGAAGATTTGGAGGGGAGGGGTTATGGGGAAGATTTGGAGGGGAGGGGTGAGATTGGATTTTTGAAAGTGTACGATTTATGGGAAACGAACATTTATTGCAAAATGAGTTTCTTGTGACCTTCGAGTTAAAAATACGTTTAAGGACGCTGGATGGAGGATGGAGTGCAGGAGAGTTTAGGGAATGTAGAAAAAAGGCACTATAGGAGATGGATATTTTTTTTGGGATGAATTGATTTGGTGAGCAAGTCGAAAGCAGCCTTTTAAAGAAGAAGAAGAAAAAGGTGTTATAAAATATGACGGAATACATAACTTGGGGGGAAAGTGTAAACATTGAAGGTTAATGAGTGAAAACTATCTGGGGAAATGGGGGAGAAACACGTGGTCGAAGAACGAACGAACGAATAAGAATGAATAAACGAATGAGAACAGAGAAGGAAATGTTTTTTTTTTTTTTTTTTTTTTTTTTGAGTTGAGATTTACACAAGGAAGTAGGCTATGGGTGAAAAGACTGGGAATACAGAGAACGAAAGTTATTGGATCACAAACGACGGACCACTGAGAGAAAAACAAAGCCTCAAGGTTGTACAGTGCACACTGTACAAGGCCTTGCTCGCGACACGGCAAACAGACGATCAATTTATGAAAGATAAACACCGAGAAACAACCAAAGTTGCACACAATAACTTCACACACCGAAAGATAAATACAGTTTCGACAAAATACAATTGTGAACAGACTTAACTTCGAAAAACGTGGAGACCGTGTGGAGCTTCGAAAATCCCTGCCGCCGTCTCCAAGATCTCGCGAGATCTCAAGTTGAGTTATCCTCTCCTAAATTATGTGCATACATATCTAAGCCAGGTCCGAGACTAATGGGGTGTACTTACTTTTTCATGTGACTGTAGTTGCTTTAGACAGAAGTTTGGAATTCCATCCGAAGCAGCGGTTTTAAAGTTTGTCATTTTTTGCTTGTTGTTTTTTTCATTTTTTCTTCATCAATTATCACTGGGGACATTTTATTTAGATGTTGTATTTTGTATGTGTGATCGAGGCTCATGGAAGAGCGTAGGCAGAATGGAGGCAAACAAAATGTAAAGCGGGAAACAAAAACAGCAGAGTAGAAGTGAGAGCGAGAATGAGATCAAGGGGAGGGATGAACAAGCTGCCCACAAGCTGAATGAAATATAGTAGGAAGAGTAAGGGGAAAGTTGAGATGAAACAGAAAAAGAACAAACAACCAACAATTAATTAATAAAATGAGGTGATAGAGACGGAGGAAGGGATCACAATAATATGGAAAAGGGGGGTGCTTGGTAATGGAGTCATTTGGGGGTAAAGGAATCAGATTGGATCCGAAACTTTTAACAATTTTTGGATATTTTTTTTTTGGTGTACAAAGTCGAGTCTCGTGTAAGAGCTGGCAGATAAAACACATAAAAACATAAACAGAAACACACATGAAACATATAATAAAGGGAGCGGGAGACAAGAGGGGGAGAGAGAGAGGGAAGCACAACAACAGTAGAGAACAGTGACATCGGGAGATTTGTGGAAGGGAGAGGGCTGGGGCGAGGTACACGGTACAAAACAAATTGACACTACGAAGACTTTCATTCCGCCTCCTTCCAGAAATCCTATTGTTTATTTTTTTTACGGGGACTTGATCCATTCAAATTTTGTTTATGTAATCATTTTCTGGTTATTTTCATACAACTGGGTTTTTTTTCTCCCATTCTTGACTTAAACTGTAGGTAATTAATTTAATTTTTTCCCCTTCCCTGCTAGCATTTATATTTTGAGTTTTTGGTCAGCACCGATCATAACTTTCTTGGTCTTTGTCTTCGATTTTACAATTGTATTATAATTTTGTATTTTCTTCTTTTGCCTATTACTCTTTAGCCTTCCACCTATGACTAATTTTTGGATTTTCTGAAATTTTGGAATTCTTCTTTTGGATTTTCTTTCTTCTGTTAGGCTTCAAATGTGTGTGTGTGTGTGTGTGTGTGTGTGTGTGTGTGTGTGTGAGAGAGAGAGAGAGAGAGAGAGAGAGAGAGAGAGAGAGAGTGTGTGTGTGTGTGTGTGTGTGTGTGTGTGTGTGTGTGTGTGTGTGCGTGTATACGCATGACCTTGCGTTGACATTGATCAGTTTCGGAATTAAATAAACAGCTTTGATATTCTGTGAGAATGATATTAAAAGTCTTTGTAGAGTTGAGGTTCATTGGAGGAGGGGGTTAGGGTGCAGGTGGAGGTTAAGGTAGTGGGTTGATGACTTGACGTGGAACATGATTGAAGTTTACGCAAGTATTGTGTGTAACGAATTGGAAGCCAAAAAGGATCATTAATGATCTCAGACACTCACAGCACAGTTGTGTTTTCTTTTTCTGATTGCTGTCTTCGAAATTCAATGACGCTTGCTTGTAAAAACACCGAGTGAAAGAAATGAACTGTGTACAAAAATGCACATTTGTAGACTCATTCTTGTCGAGCCGACACAAGAGCACCAGTTCAGGTTCCTGCCCATTCCTGCTAACCTATGGCCTTTTTATGCTTTCTGTTTGGAGATACCAGTTCTATACTTCTTTTTGACTGTTTTGTGTTCTCAGCTACCTTTCCTTAGGACTGTGTCCATAAATGCATACATACGCATGCACCAGTTATTTGCTAGAAAGGTGTTGAAGGCTTGGGATTGTGACGTGGCAGAGGTGGTTGGTAATGGTCAATTAGTTAAGTTTGGTCCAATTTTTTCCCCCAAAATAAAATGGCTTTAAAATAAAATTTTAAATTCTTATTCGATGGCGATAAATTTGAATTTTTTTCCTTCTGAAATCGATAACAGCTTGAAAGGGAAAATGGGCAAAGCTTTAATGGAGAGATGTGCGCAGCTTGGAGACGATCTTTCTCGCTTTTCTCAAGCTGTCATCTCGATGTGAGATTATTATATATCATAAAGGAAGTTCAGTTGTGTGGTTGAATTGGAATGAATTGTCAGAACCACTCACTGTGCGACGGGTGACATACATATTAGGGTGGTGGAAAAAATGGAATTCCGAATTTTAAACTTGGCTGTAGTCGCCCCAGTTAGTTATCACCCAATAACTATTTGTGCCAATCTTTAGATTATTTCGGTAACATTTAGAGGTGGCGCCACAAGTTGACTTTTTTTTCTCAATGAACTGACCCATTTGTTGAAAGATTGTTGCCTTGTGCACCAGCCACGATTCCTGTATATATTAGCTTTGTCTGAAGCAAATTGGTCGATAACTTTTGGCACAAGGCCAAACCATTGACCACACAACCACGTGAACAATGCTTTCGATCCAAATTTTAAGAAACAAGACTGAAAGTCTAACAGCAGCATAGCCAGGCTTGTAAAATATTATAAATCACAAACACATATGATTAGCTTTTTAAACAGTCGCTAATGCTGTCTGTAACATTAAACAAAGAAATTTGGAGGAATCCAGTCATCCGTGAGGAATGTTTTACTTACAGAACTGAGGGAAGATCTACTGTAATCTAGATTGTACCCCACAAGGGTTGGGTACGTACCGTTTTGTTGGAAGAGATGTAACGCCGATGCTTTCGATATTTGATGGCCATTTTAACAATCAGTTTGTTTGTGTTTCACAATGAATGAAAAAGGTAAAGGGAGAGCATGGCGGTTGTGATATATGACAGGTTTGACGATATGTCCAGCATGAACAGCATATAAATCAAAATGGCGGTGTGTGGAGTGTCAGCTGCTGTACCACTGTAATGACATCAGACGTAATCACATCACCCTGTCATGTGACCAGATCCTCAGCTCTGATTGGTATACGTTTGAGGGGATATACATACATATTGTTGCGGAAATGAGGATTGTATTTTTTGATTGTGTTGTATTGTATTGTAAATTGTTATGAATTATTGTTTAGTCTGAGCCCTCCTTGCTCCAGTGTGTATAAAGGTCAAAGGGCGTTCCGGTAGTTAATTCCATAAAGCATACATTGAAGGACACTATAATATCCCTGTTCAGTAGTTTATTTCCTTATTATGTGTTTTAGGGTAAGGCCTTGTCTTCCATTAAAATGACACTCCATTGCACCAAGTGAAATAAGACAGATTCCCTTCATCTTTCATTCCCATCCCCAAAATCTCCATTTCCTTTCACATTCCCCTTTCATCATTGCCAAGCCTCAATGGCCAATTACATCCCCTCCAAGTCTCCATTGCCAACTGCACTGGGCAGTTTGCCAGTTTGTTACAGCTGTGGGTTGTTTTCGCTCCAAACCCACCATTGAACATGTGCTCGGGTCGGGGAAGAAAGGCGTGCCCGCCCGTCGTCATCAAGGGCGGAGCCAGAGGGTCGCGCGACCAACCAGGGCCGAGGTGAGCACACCGATGGGCGTGTCCTGCAGGCCGGCGGCTTAATCGCCGGAGGCGCTATAAAGGCGCGCGCGCAAGAAGATCCAGAGGAGCTTTGGAGGAGAGCTGAGTTGTGTGGTTTTGGTCAGAGCGGGGGTTGGTCGTCAGTGGTGGTCAGTGGTTGCGTTGAGTTGTCAGTGGTGAGGGGTGATTGGACCAAGCAAGAGAGGAAGAGTTGGACTAAGCAAGAGAGAAAGAGTCCTGGAGTTAGTGAGAGAGGGAGAGAGAACCCGTCATGCCAGACCCCCCACCAGCAGAGTTGGCTTGGCTCCACCAAGCAGCTCCGACCCGTTACCCCGCCCACACGACAGGATCGGTGGCATTGGCGGCCGTCGAGGTCCAGCCCGACGTCCTGTGCGGGATCAAGCTCCAGCCAGCTCCGTGCCTTTGCCCCCCTCCAGCCACCCACCTCCTGTCATTCCTGCCTGCAATTTCCATCCTTTTGGTGTACGTGAGTTTGTTCTGTTTGTTTTGTCCCTGGGTAGTTAATTAAGTTTGTATAAGCTAGTAATTTTCACTGTGTCACCTGCTTTTTCCATGTTCCCTGTAAATAATTTTGACTGCTCCTTTTGCTTGTGTGTGTAAATAATAAATCCCGTTACTCTTCTGTACGTCTTCTTCTTCCTCTTTACATTCGGTCGTTTTAGAGGTTTCCAAATTGAATATCTGTGGCGCGATCTGGCCAACGTTCGGGAATCGGGTAAATCGGGGAACTGTTCAGCCGCGGTGCCTCCGCTCGGCAAACCAACATCCTTAACCGCGGACCGTAACAATTGGTGTCAGGAATGTCGGATTCGGACCTGGGACTAAATTTATTTAGCCCAAATTTTGGAACACCAATTGTACTATTGGCGTAACAATTGGTGTCGGGAGCGGGGTCGGACCCGAAGCGCGCTTAACGCGCTCAAAATTACGAGCTGCTGGAAATTGTTTTGTTTTTAAAGAAAAACCCGAATTTTGAAATCGCGCCATGGCTGGTCAAGGCGATGCGATGTCGGTGGGAGAGATAGACGGGGTAGAATCGACCCAGGACCTCGGGGAAATGTATGTGGAGGAGGGCAATGAGGAGGTGGTTGAGGAGGTGTCAGGCGTGCAAAATGGCGCTCTCGCGCACGAGGTTTCAGGCGCGCAAAATGGCGCCTCGCACATGGCTACGGCGACCGCGACCGTAGCAGCGCCGCCGGTGGATTCGAACCTTTGTTTGTTACAAATGGGGGCCCTTATGGACAGGCTAGAAGCCAAAATGGGACAAATGGGAAACCAAATTGTAGGATTGGGAAACCAAATTGAAGCAACAACGAACGGAATGAGGGCCGATAGGGAGGAAAGGGAGCAGAGGGACAGAGACCGCAGGTTGGGCGAAAGGGTCCCAGGGTGCACGACGAGGTAACGTGGGTCGAGAAGCGCTGGTTGAGCGAAGTGGAGGAAAGCGCGGGTAAAATGACGGGGGTAGAAATCGCGACACGGGGTATGGAGCAGCCGGCGACCGCTGAGGTAGAAGAGGGTGTTTTATTAAAGCCAACGGTCGTCGAGGGGAACAAAGACAAAGCAGTAGTTGGTACAATTAAAATTGAAGAGACGACGGAGGTAGCCCGGGAATTGCAGGGAGAAATGGAATATGTGCAAGGTCGGTGCTCAAATCGTGATGTTGTTCTCACTAACCAAATAAAGAGTTTGCAGGTTTTGGTGCAGGGAGGAAGAAGAACCCCGAAGGTGAGACGGGCTGCATGTGGTGCCGGGAGATTTTGTAAGAGGGGGTTTGACGACAAAATAATTTTCACGCGATTGGGATCGATATGGCACCCGGGCGTTGGTGAAGGGTCCCGTGTGAGTGGAAATGGCACGCGTGTGAAAATAAAGTGTGCGTCAAAGAGTGAGCGTGTTATAAAGTGTGGGAGTGATACCGAGTGCGAGCGAGAATGCACGTCGGGGTGTACGGGGTGTGACACAGGGAGTGAGAGCGATACGGAGTGTACGTGCGAGGGTGAGAGTGACCCAGAGAGTGAGTTGGTGGTGGAGCGGGTGCGAGAATGCACGCTTGGAATGGTTGAGGGTGTGCGAGAAAGCTGTCATGTATGCAGTGCAAATATTCACCGTTGTATCCCTACACCGGGACCGGGTTGTATCCCTACGCCAGACCTCGGATGGCGCTGCTGTGAATTGGGCCTTGATCGGCAGAGTGAATAAACGCGTACGACAATTGATCGCAGTTTGTCGAGATACTTTACATGGCGACGAGGATAAACATCTAGACCATGACTTCTTTCGGCCATGTCGATGAATTCGACCCTCATGAGGGGGATTTTGACACGTATTCTGAGCGGTTGTCTTTCTACTTCGAGGCAAATGGCATCGCGACCGAAGGCCGGATGAAGGCCGTCTTCCTGACCGTTTGCGGAGGTGAGACGTTCACACTTGTTAAAAACCTGATTCGGCCTCGGACAATCCAGGAGCTCACGTATGCAGAGCTCAAGGCCGCTTTGAAGGAACATTGCAACCCATCTCCTTCAGTCATCCTGTGTCGGTTTAATTTTTACATGTGCAGACAGCAGCAAGGTCAGTCGATCGCAGACTTCATTGCACACCTCAAAAAACTGTCACATCTGTGTGAGTTTGGGGACACGATCGATGACATGCTTCGTGATTTGCTGGTGGTTGGCATGTCCGATGACCGCACTTGTAGACGCCTGCTTGCTGAGAGAAGACTGACGTTCCAAAATGCCAGAGACACCGCCATTTCCATGGAAAGTGCTGAACGCAACGCTACAAGCATCGGTGCCACTCGCTCGTCTGGTACCAGCCCTGCTGTGAATCGGTTGGATCATGTTCAGCCAAAACGTTGGAACAAGGCTCCTCGTCAGAAGCCAGTGCAGTCTCAAACCCACAACAACTGTTTTCGGTGCAACGGAAAGCACCCTCCGGAGACGTGTCGGTTCAAAGATGCCACCTGCCATTTCTGTTCGAAAACTGGCCATATTGCTCCAGCTTGCATCACTCGCAAATCGGGAAAAGGAAAAGCTGCTGACAAGATTCATCAGTTTATCGGTTCGGAGGAACCCGAGCTTGACCAGGTGAGCTCTGTTTCCGACAACTCAGAATCGTATGACCTGCTTCATATTGATTCTCACCATAGGCGGGACCCTCTTCTTGCCAATGTTGTCGTCAACAATCGACCATTGCAAATGGAGGTCGACACTGGTGCGGCCGTCTCGCTCATCAGCCATGCTGTTTTCACAAACCTGTGGAGTGATGCTGACCGACCCCATCTGAAACCTACTACCTATGGACTCTCCACCTATACAGGTGAGAAGATTGTTCCCTGCGGTACATGTGACGTCACGGTGGGCTACGATAACCGAGAGTTTCACCTACCCCTGATCGTCATTCCTGGAAAGGGCCCTTCCTTACTCGGCAGGAACTGGTTGAGCATAATTCGACTGAAGTGGGAAAGCATTCATCAACTCCGGGCAGCCAACATTTCTCCTACCGCAGCATACACACTCAAAAATGTGCTGGATACGTACCCGGATGTCTTCAAGGATGAGCTTGGAACCTTGAAAGGACATACGGCTAAACTCAGGGTTGACCGGGATGCCAATCCTATATTTTGCAGGGCTCGCCCAGTCCCTTTCGCCCTGCGTGAGCGGATTGACAAGGAACTGGATCATCTTGAAAATCTGGGGATCATCGAGCAAATCCAGTATGCTGAATGGGCCGCGCCCATCGTTCCGGTCATAAAATCGGACCAGTCCATCCGCATATGTGGAGATTATAAAATGACCGTGAACAGGTGTTCTTCATTGGATAAATATCCAATCCCGAGGATCGAAGACCTCTATGCTCGTCTCACGGGAGGCAAGACTTTTACGAAACTCGATCTCAAATCCGCCTATCTACAGCTCTGCTTGGACGAGAATTCGAAACAGTACCTTACCATCAACACGCATCGTGGGTTGTACAGGTACCACCGACTTAGTTTTGGAGTGAAATCTGCACCTGGAATTTATCAGCGTGTCATGGACAGTTTGTTTGCCGCCGAACGCAACGTCGTTTGTTACCAGGATGATATTCTGGTTACTGGTCGTACGGACGCGGAACATCTACAGAACCTGGAGAGAGTTCTGAAGAAGATTTCGGACTCCGGCCTACGTTTGCGTCGAGACAAGTGCAAGTTTATGGTGCCATCAGTCACGTACCTGGGTCATACGATTGATGCCGAGGGTCTACACCCGACAGATGAGAAAGTCCGAGCTATCAAGGATGCTCCTGCTCCACGAGATGTGACCGAATTGAAGTCATACCTCGGTTTGCTTCAGTTCTATGGTCGTTACATCCCGAATGTGACCGACGTTTTGGGCCCCCTTTATCGGCTTTTGAGGAAAGGAGTCTCCTGGAGCTGGGGGTTTACTGAACAATCAGCATTCCAGACCTCTAAGGATCTGCTCAAATCGTCCAATGTTCTCGTTCATTTTGATCCAGAGAAGGATCTTGTGCTGACATGCGATGCCTGTCGGTATGGAGTGGGGAGTGTATTATCACACGTGATGCCTGACGGTACGGAAAGACCGGTTGCATTTGCATCCAGAACGTTGTCCCCGGCAGAGAAAAACTATTCCCAACTTGACAAGGAAGGATTGGGAATCGTTTTCGGTGTCGGCAAATTTCGCCAGTACCTTCTTGGACATCATTTCACGATTCGCACTGATCACAAGCCGCTGATCAGTCTGTTTGGTCCAACTAAGGCGACATCTGACACACTACCGCCCAGGATAATCCGTTGGTCCCTGTTTCTCGCTGCTTATGACTACACCATATGTTATAAGCCCGGTTCGTCTATCACAAATGCAGATGCCATGAGTCGGTTACCCCTTCCAGAATCCGTTGATGATTCGCCTACACCAGGATCCATTATCGCACTGATGGATCATCTGGAAGATTGTGCTGTCGATTCCGGCCAGATCCGCACTCATACTCGACGAGACCCCGTTCTGTCCAGAACTGTCCAGGCTGTACAGCTTGGATGGCATTTGCTACCTGAGGGTGACCCAGATTTTGCGGCTTTTAAAGCAAGTAAAAACGAACTCAGCGTGGAAAATGGTTGCCTACTCTGGGGATGTCGTGTCGTGATCCCGAAAAATCTGCGTTCCAGGGTCATGGATGAAATCCATGACTGTCACCCCGGGATTGTGAAGATGAAGTCACTCGCCAGAAACTATGTGTGGTGGCCGAATCTTGATGCTGATATCGAACATCATGTTCGACATTGTTACCCCTGCCAGAGCACCCGGAATACACCTGCGAAAGCGCCACTGCATCCCTGGGAATGGCCCAGCGAACCTTGGCATTGCCTACATCTCGATTATGCCGGGCCTATTAACGGCAGCATGATTCTAATAATTACGGACGCGCACACAAAATGGATTGATGCCTATGTGACGCGTGGTACTACGTCAGCCATTGTCATCGAAAGACTCAGACGCTGTTTCGCCACTCATGGTCTGCCCAGGATGATCGTGAGTGATAACGGTTCGTGTTTTTCCAGTACCGAGTTTGCCAAGTTCACACGTCGGAACGGCATCAAACATAAGTTTGTCAGCCCACATCACCAGGCTTCAAATGGCTTGGCCGAACGATCCGTAGGAATCATCAAATCCGGATTGCAGAAACTTCAGGAGGGAACCCTGGAAACAAAGCTGTCTCATCTCCTGTTCAAATACCGTATCACGCCACAATCAACAACCGGTGCAGCTCTATCTGAGTTATTGATGAAACGACACTTGAGATCGACACTTGACAATCTCAAACCAGACATATCATCAAATGTTTATCAGAGCCAGCTTAATCAAAAGTTGGTGCACGATAAGACGTCCAACAGTCGATGTATCAACATTGGAGATCCAGTGTTTGCCCGAAATTTTGGTGCAGGTGCGACGTGGCTACCGGGGGACATCATCGAGAAGCCAGGTCCACTGTCCTGTGTGATTCGCCTGCAGGACGGCCGCGAAATTCGTCGACATCAGGACCACATAACCTACCGTCACTGTGAGTCGATGGAGCCTGTTGCATCGTCACAGTCAGGACAACAGTTCGACCCGCCACTGCCGGAGATCGTCGTGGCCGCTCCAGCCGGCTCGGATGCCCCGAAAACCTCTGCAAACGCTACACCCTTCGTGGAGACCAAAGGAATCACCTCGGACTCTGTATCCACTGGTACACTGCGACCCAAAGGAATCACCTCGGACTCTGTATCCACTGGTACACCGCGACGCTCAATGCGTGAGAGAAAAGCACCCGACCAGTTGAATCTTTGAAGATGTTTTTTTTCACGTTGACACATGTTCTATTTTCACGTATTTTCATTATTCTCATAACCGTTTGCACACATATTTTCACATGTTTTGGAAATGTTGCTTTTGAAATGTCAATTCTGGAAATCTAGCACGTATTGCTCGTGGTAATTTTGGACTTAAAGGGGAGGATGTCATGTATGCAGTGCAAATATTCACCGTTGTATCCCTACACCGGGACCGGGTTGTATCCCTACGCCAGACCTCGGATGGCGCTGCTGTGAATCGGGCCTTGATCGGCAGAGTGAATAAACGCGTACGACAATTGATCGCAGTTTGTCGAGATACTTTACAAAAGCACACCTGAGTTGGTAGTAGCGCGAGTGCGAGGGAGCACATCGGAGCGTGGTAGTGGGTGGATGCAAGAGTGCTCGCCCATGGTGAGTGTTACGGAGGACGTAACGGAGGAGAGGTGTGGACCGAAGTGTGCGAACGGCGAGTGTGCGCGAGAGGTGTGGTGTGTAACAGGGAGAGCGTTGGTGGAATGTACGGACGGCGTTGGAGCACCGAGCTCGGTGAGGGTGAAAGGGGTAGTGTATGCGTGTGAGCATGCAGGTGAAGCATCGACGGTAACCGGGTTAGCGGTTAGAGCGACGGATAGCCGATGCGAGCACTCGGGGCGCGGTGTGCTTTGTTGGATGCCAGGCCCGGCCCGGATCGATGCTGCGTCGCTTCTCTTCGAAGCGTCATTGCCGATTCGGGCTTGGCCCCGCCCTGCACGGTCGAGTCCGGGCTTTGTCGGGCGAGGCGACCGGTCCGGTTCAAGGGCGAGTGGGAGGAAGCGGACCGGTGCCCCCTGGCGGGGACGGGGTTCCGACCGGGCGAGCCTCAGCCATCGGGCCCGGGACCGCAAGGTACCGCGCCGAGATGGTGCGTGGAATCTCGGCCCGACCAAACCACCTCCCTTGAACCGAAAGCCGGATGGATTCAACCTGCAGGCGACCAAACCACCCGAATTCATTGCTCGGCTTTACGAAGCCGAGTTTAATGATGTCATGACGCACCGAGGCTAGGATATAGTGGACTGTGATGATGATAATAGTGATAGTGGTTTTGATCCGAAATTTAGAAAAGTGAATAGCATTTGCAGTAATTGGAAATTTTTGATTGGTTGAAATTTGGTGTGCAAAATTGGTAGTGAGAAATGCCCCGATGTGGTGGGATGGCAACTCTGTCATCCCTCACAGCGGGGGCAAAGGAGCACTAGTTATGGGGTTTATGGCAGTGAAAACTAGCCCGGGAGGGTTTGGATAATGTGTAGGGCCCTAGAGATTGACATTAGGTAACGTTAAGATTAGGTAGTGACAATGACACCTGTAGTGGGGACGCAGAGAGGGTAATGTGGATGATAATGACGTGGTATGTGCTTAGTTTAAAGGGAAGACGGGGAGCACTAAGTTAGCAGGGCACCAGGTAGTTCAGATGATGCCGTGTGGTTGAGGATTGGAAGTGTATTGAGCAGGGTATGAGTAAATGATTGTGAGTGTGAATTGTGGTGTGATTGCACAGGTGTGCAACTGGACAGGTGTGTGGAGCAGTGTATGAGTGAGTGAAGGTGATGGGTGTTGTGTTGACCAAATGGTCCAGGAAGAGAAGGAGGGTGCAGGTGGCACCAGGTATGATTGCACAGGTGTGCAACTGCAGGTGAATGGAGAATGGTTGTGTGAAATACATGGTATGGAATATATGGAGTATTGGAATGGATGGTCGTGGAGTGAGTATGGTGGAAACTATGGAGTGGAGTGGATGGTGCGGAGGTGTGAATGGGGGAAGAGTGGACCCCCATCACGAATACCCGGGGAGGGTAGTGTAAGTGTTAGGTAGAGGGTATGGGTAAATTGTGGTTGGATATTGGCATCTGTGGTGCGGGTGGAAGAATGGTGATTGGATGGGTGCATTAGTGTTGTGGAAATGGCTGGGCGTGTAGCCTGTTAGTGTGTGTAGTTGGTTTGGGCACTCCACCACTGTGAGGATGTCGGCCAGGTGAGGCCGCAGGTGGGCTCTGGGAGCCGTAGAGTTGTTGTGGATGGGGCCTGAGGATCCGGAGGACGGACCCGGGTAGCCCAGTGCCAGAGGGCACCGAGGGGTGACAGTGCCAGGAAGGGCCTTCCCCAGTAGATAGGTTAGGTTAAGGAGCAGGTAAGCTCGGGTGGCAACTACAGTGGTGGAGGTGTGCAGGTGGGTAGACCTGCTGGGAGAGCTGCACGACCCAGCCCGGAAATTGTGCAAGGGCACCGGGAGATGAATCGGGGGAGTGAGACCCCAAATTGAGAAGCACCACAGTTTGGTCAATGGGAATTGGTTTTTAGAACCCATAGTGTAAGTTGGCCAATGGATTGGCAGGGAAAGACCCCGGGTAGTGTAAAGTGTGTTAAAGTCATTTAGAGGATAGTTAGGATTGAAGTCGCCTCGCACCATCTGCATCCACTCACCTGAGATGACGTACCTCCACACCATGCCAGGTTGTTTTTATTATTTTTATGCTGCAAATGTTTGGATTGTGAGACGCATCATGACGTGGGTGTGACATTGTGCTTTGTTGTTCCATCTCTTCCTCCTTATGAGGATTGATGATGAATTGGGTGATGGCAAATTTTGGATAGAGGGATTGTGGAGACGAATTTGGAATAGGGGAAATATGGGGAAGATGTGATAGTAGTGACGAATTTGTAAATGTGTAGATTTTGTAAATATGGGGTAAGGGCAAGGGTAGAGTAGGTGACAGGGGGGGTGACGTACGGTAGGGACGAGCTTTCTCACTTCGCTCTCCGTACGCACTTCGCCTTGCATTGCCTTGTTTGATGTGTACCCTTGTGGCCTTACCCCTCGCTCATCTGTCTGTCCCCCCTTTTGTCTCCCACATGAGGACCTGAGCGCCACTGGGCGCCGAGGGGAGCGTGCGTGAGTCCGCCATTGTGCGCCCGGAACTCCCAGAACCAGCTGTCTGCATCGATGCACCACATTATGGACCACATGTCTGTGGCCGAGCACCACTGATGGACCCAATGGGTTGGGGCATGGCCCCTCTGCTGGAACCGGCCATGAAGGCCCGAAATCTTGCTGGCGGACCTTGGCCACAGGGCACCGATGCCCCACAGGTGAACCATACATAGTCGGCCCCTGTGGGCCATAAATAAATACAAATAGGCCACCAGCAAAAGAAAATGACAACATCTGGAAGAAAGCAAATAGCCAGCAGAGGGAGCCGAAGAGCAAGAGACCACCTGCAGGGTTAGGGGTTGTTGATTTATTTTTATTGATGAACAGTGATGACTGTGCACCGATTGGTGCTTGAGGGTGCTTTGGTGCATTTTGGGTGCTTTCATGGTGCGTCGATGCAGAGCAGACTGTCTCCCCCCCCCAGAAAGAACAATCACAGGTCCTGGGTTGCGTTTTGTAAATAAAAGTAACGTCAGTGTAAATAATGCTCCCCACCGTCAATGTATAGTTTGAAGACCATTCCACAATTCGGTTAGCTGTGGGCGTGAGTCTGTTAGGTAGGGTGCAATGGAGCAGCGGGACATATTTATTTGTGTTTTAAAACTGTCGCACTCAGGGTCAGGTTAAAAGTCGAGGGAACTACACCTACGTGTCACACTAAATTAAAGTTATAGGCCCGAGCCGTGCCTAAGAGGGGGAGGGTGCAGTGTTGCGGAAATGAGGATTGTATTTTTTTGATTGTGTTGTATTGTATTGTAAATTGTTATGAATTATTGTTTAGTCTGAGCCCTCCTTGCTCCAGTGTGTATAAAGGTCAAAGGGCGTTCCGGTAGTTAATTCCATAAAGCATACATTGAAGGACACTATAATATCCCTGTTCAGTAGTTTATTTCCTTATTATGTGTTTTAGGGTAAGGCCTTGTCTTCCATTAAAATGACACTCCATTGCACCAAGTGAAATAAGACAGATTCCCTTCATCTTTCATTCCCATCCCCAAAATCTCCATTTCCTTTCACATTCCCCTTTCATCATTGCCAAGCTTCAATGGCCAATTACATCCCCTCCAAGTCTCCATTGCCAACTGCACTGGGCAGTTTGCCAGTTTGTTACAGCTGTGGGTTGTTTTCGCTCCAAAACCACCATTGAACATGTGCTCGGGTCGGAGAAGAAAGGCGTGCCCGCCCGTCGTCATCAAGGGCGGAGCCAGAGGGTCGCGCGACCAACCAGGGCCGAGGTGAGCACACCGATGGGCGTGTCCTGAAGGCCGGCGGCTTAATCGCCGGAGGCGCTATAAAGGCGCGCGCGCAAGAAGATCCAGAGGAGCTTTGGAGGAGAGCTGAGTTGTGTGGTTTTGGTCAGAGCGGGGGTTGGTCGTCAGTGGTGGTCAGTGGTTGCGTTGAGTTGTCGGTGGTGAGGGGTGATTGGACCAAGCAAGAGAGGAAGAGTTGGACTAAGCAAGAGAGAAAGAGTCCTGGAGTTAGTGAGAGAGGGAGAGAGAACTCGTCACGCCAGACCCCCCACCAGCAGCGTTGGCTTGGCTCCACCAAGCAGCTCTGACCCGTTACCCCGCACACACGACAGGATCGGTGGCATCGGCGGCCATCGAGGTCCAGCCCGACGTCCCGTGCGGGATCAAGCTCCAGCCAGCTCCGTGCCTTTCCCCCCCTCCAGCCACCCACCTCCTGTCATTCCTGCCTGCAATTTCCATCCTTTTGGTGTACGTGAGTTTGTTCTGTTTGTTTTGTCCCTGGGTAGTTAATTAAGTTTGTATAAGCTAGTAATTTTCACTGTGTCACCTGCTTTTTCCATGTTCCCTGTAAATAATTTTGACTGCTCCTTTTGCTTGTGTGTGTAAATAATAAATCCCGTTACTCTTCTGTACGTCTTCTTCTTCCTCTTTACATTCGGTCGTTTTAGAGGTTTCCAAATTGAATATCTGTGGCGCGATCTGGCCAACGTTCGGGAATCGGGTGAATCGGGGAAACTGTTCGGCCGCGGTGCCTCCGCTCGGCAAACCAACATCCTTAACCGCGGACCGTAACAATATATACATACATACAGACGGACAACCACTGTTCTAGACGGCATTGCCCTATGGGCTACATCGTAAAACCGAGGCGAATTCCTTACTTCCGCGGTTATGACTACCGTACACCACTTATTATTGATTCATGAACCATACACCGCTTCAATCCATTAACTATGTATTCACGACATTGGGATTAAAGTGGTATGGTGATATTTACTATATTATTATTATTATTATTACGAAAGCGATACTAATGAAACGATACAGTCCTGTATTAAGAAACCAGGGCTTAATTTGTCAGAAGCGGCCCAAAGGTGAGGCATGAAGCCCAGAGCATGGCAATTGTGACATATGACAGGTTCGACGATATGTACGGCCTGAACGAAAATGGCGGTGTGCGAAGAGTCAGCCACCATACCACCATAATGACATCAAATGTAATCACATCAACCTGTCATGTGACCAGATCCTCAGCTCTGATTGGTATACATTTGAAGGAACATACATACATACATACATACATACATACATACATACATACATTCATACATACGGACAGACAAACGCTGTTCTAGATGGCTTTGCCCTATAGGCTACGCCGTAAAAATAGATTGTATAAAACAACGATACTCAGGCGTGACCTCTAAATTAGCTCTGATCTCGTTGCTTTTTGAGTTGTAGTCATTTGATATAGTGGAATAAGGACGCATCATAGGCGGATTCAAGGTGGGGGAGGGGAGGAGGGGTTCAGGGGTTGTGCTGCACCATTCAACTTTCTCCATGTGTGAGCCAATTATGTGTGTATTTCCAGGATACACACGTGGTGACAGGTGCCGAGTTAATCCTTTAATAGCGCATTCAATTTGTTTCTCAATCGCACTGTTCATCTTTTAATAGTGCATAAAATGTTTTCTCAATCGCACTATTTATCTTTTAATAAAGCAATAAATGTGTTTCCCAATTGTGCTGTTCATCTTTTAATAGTGCATTAAATGCTTTTCTCAATCGCACTATTCATCTTTTAATAACGCATTAAATGTTTTTCTCAATCGCATTGTTCATCTTTTAATAGCATATAAAATGTGTTTTTCAATCACGCTGTTCATCTTTTAATAGCGCGTAAGATTTGTTTCCCAATTGTGCTGTTCATCTTTTAATAGCGCATTAAATATGTTTCTCAATCACGCTGTTCATCTTTTAATGGTGCATAAAATGTTTTTCTCAACCGCATCATCCATCTTTTATGGTGCATTAAATTTGCTTCTCAATCATGAGCACTGTTCATCTTTTAATAGTGCATTAAATGTGTTTCTCAATCGCACTATTCATCTTTTAATAGCGCATAAAATGAGTTTCTCAATCGCACTATTCATCTTTTAATAGAGCAATAAATGTGTTTCTCAATCACACTATTCATCTTTTAATAGAGCAATAAATGTGTTTCTCAATCACACTATTCATCTTTTAATGGAGCAATAAATGTGTTTCTCAATCATGCTGTTCATCTTTTAATAGGGCATTAAATTTGTTTCTCAATCACACTGTTCATATTTTAATCGTGCATTAAATGTGTTTCCCAATCGTGCTGTTCATCTTTTAAGAGAGAAATAAATGTGTTTCTCAATCACACTATTCATCTTTTAATAGAGCAACAAATGTGTTTCTCAATCACACTATTCATCTTTTAATGGAGCAATAAATGTGTTTCTCAATCATGCTGTTCATCTTTTAATAGGGCATTCAATTTGTTTCTCAATCACACTGTTCATATTTTAATCACGCATTAAATGTGTTTCCCAATCGTGCTGTTCATCTTTTAAGAGAGCAATAAATGTGTTTCTCAATCACACTATTCATATTTTAAGAGAGCAATAAATGTGTTTCTCAATCACACTATTCATCTTTTAATGGAGCAATAAATGTGTTTCTCAATCATGCTGTTCATCTTTTAATAGGGCATTAAATTTGTTTCTCAATCACACTGTTCATATTTTAATCGCGCATTAAATGTGTTTCCCAATCGTGCTGTTCATCTTTTAAGAGAGAAATAAATGTGTTTCTCAATCACACTATTCATCTTTTAATAGAGCAACAAATGTGTTTCTCAATCACACTATTCATCTTTTAATGGAGCAATAAATGGGTTTCTCAATCATGCTGTTCATCTTTTAATAGGGCATTAAATTTGTTTCTCAATCACACTGTTCATATTTTAATCACACATTAAATGTATTTCCCAATCGTGCTGTTCATCTTTTAAGAGAGCAATAAATGTGTTTCTCAATCACACTATTCATCTTTTAATAGAGCAATAAATGTGTTTCTCAATCACACTGTTCATCTTTTAATAGAGCAGTAAATGTGTTTCTCAATCACACTCTTCATCTTTTAATAAAGCAATAAATGTGTTTCCCAATTGTGCTGTTCATCTTTTAATGGCGCATTAAATGTGTTTCTCAATCGCACTGTTCATCTTTTAATAGCACATAAAATGTGTTTCTCAATCATGCTGTTTATCTTTTAATAGAGCAAAAAATGTGTTTCCCAATTGTGCTGTTCATCTTTTAATAGTGCATTAAATGTGTTTCTTAATCGCATTGTTCATCTTTTAATAGTGCATTAAATTTGTTTCTCAATCGCACTGTTCATCTTTTAATAGCGCAGTAAATGTGTTTCTGAATAGAGCTGTTCATCTTTTAATAGCGCTTTAAAAGTTTTTTCCAATCATGCTGTTCATCTTTTAAGAGTGGTTTAAATGCACGTTTCTAAATCGGCACATCAGAATGCACGGTAATCAAGCGTTAGGTTATGTAAATTACTATAACACCCAATGTATGTTTGTGGGTGTTACATCCAAATAGATGAACAAAAGGACCAGGGGAGGAGTTTCTTCCAAGTGCAGTATATTCAATCCAGAACCATACAGCGTAACAATTACTCCAAGCGAGTGTAGCACACACTAAGAGTTCAAGCACCTCAAGGTCACACTTCCATCCCCTCTTTGCGCCCCAAAACCAACAACTGGAAGTCCCTCCAGGAAGATCCAGGCATTTAAATAATTAACTAACTATTGTGCTTACATATTATAACGAACTAACTATTGTGCTTACATTACTAAAAAAAATACTGTTACGTAATTTTTGAATGGCCCCATATTGGGTTATACAATCAGTGACCGTATGACGAATCAGCTCATTCTGATATAACCGTGGAGGAGGCTGACGTGGATGAGAGGTGTCGAGTTAATTTTTTCATAGCGCATTAAATGTGTTTCCTAATGGAGCTGTTCATCTTTTAAGAGTGTTTTAAATGTTTGTTTCCCAATCGGCCGTTACAGGATTTTGTCGCAGGTAGTGATCACAGTGCAGTCATTTTTGCTTTGTCTAAGGATACCAGCTAGATAAGTCTGCTCACCAGTTCGCCACTTTGGCCCATCAGTCATTGCAAATATGTTGAACTATTGAGCCAGGAGGAACGCAAGGAACTGCAGCAACTTCCAAGAATGCAGGAAATGCCATTTCCAATGATGTTTTTCTTTCAAAATTTACTGGGTGAGGACCCTTGGGAGGATCCCACAATTAATTGGTGCACCCCTCCAATCCCCCTTCACCTCTTGAAATTCCAGGATTCGCCCTTGCACATTCAGCCAATAGAGGAATTTTGATTTTCAAATTTTACCTCATGAATTTGGCCCACGCTAATATATATTATATATACTGTCTGTATATATATTGTTGCGGATATGAGATTGGCATACCATCCATATCCGCTTGTAAATATTCCCCTATTTCCCCAATACTTCCCAACTATCCCCAATCCCCCATTCCCTAGTCCCATTTTCTGTAAACAACACTCTGTAGACCCGACCTCCCCCTATTTCCCCCATTAAATGTCGCATCCAGGTCCACCGCATCTCACGTAGAAAACTATAGGACATCTTGCTAGTTATTCTTAGTCTATGTCAGTTAAGGACTTGTTTCCATTAATTCTGACTCTTCGTTGCACCAGAATGTGATTGTATGGCACCGTTAGGAAGTTTAGGACCTCCCAATACCTCCACGCAGCTCTTCCTCACGGTTCAGCAACAACAACAACAACAACAACAACAACAGCAACAACAACGGCGGCGGCGCGGGGAGTGCGCGTCCTCACTCCCGCTTGGTTAGCCGCCATCGAACATGTGCTCCGACGGGGTTACCACGTAGGGGCTCGCTGTCAGCTCCTCGTCAAGGGCGGAGCCCGGTAACCCCCCGCACCCAATAGAAGCGGCGGACCGATTCCATCTGGGGCGGAGCCAACAAGCCGAGGGCGTGGCACTCCCCGCTGAGCATGCGCAGGAAGAGGGAGGTGACGTCAGATGCGCCCTCAGCTTGGAGAGAGAAGACGCCACCTCCGAGCGCTGCAATACCTCCCCGCATCTCTGGACCGGACCGTGTTTGATTCTGCCCCTGAGCCAAGGTGCACCTTGTGCTATCGACTGCCTGTCCTTCCTTGCCATCAATCCCTGTGTAAGTCAGTCTTGTTCCGTTTGTCTGTGGTCTGTCGGGGATAGATAAGATTGTGTCTAAGTGCCCATCTTTTCTGTGCTTTACCTCTTACCTTGTAATCTACCCCTTTTCTGCACCACCAATTATATCCTCCTCCGGAGGTCTTGAGAACTGTACCCCTTGTGTCGTTTCATTTATCCCAGCCGTTGTGTCCTTTCCTTCATTGATTTAGCATAGCGCGATTTGGTCAACGTCGGGTGGAATCGGGTGAGTTGGGGGTAATCGGGTAAACTGTGCGAACACGGCGGCCATTCCGCTCGGTCAAGCAACATCTTAAGTCGTGTCCGTAACAATTGGTGTCGAGGAGTGAGATCGGACCCGAAGCGCGCTTCACGCGCTCGAAATTATTAATGGCGAAATTTGATTTTGTTTTACAAAAAAAAAATACCCGAATTTTGAAAGTCGCGCTATGGCGGATCAAGACGGCTGGGTTCCGGTAGAGGAGAGTGAGGCAGGGTCGATCCAGGACCAAATTGAGGGACATGAGGAGAGCGAAGCAGTGAGGGCGGCAGGTTCGCAAAATGGCGTCCTCGCGCACGAGGTTGCGGGCGCGCAAAATGGCGCCTCGCACATTGCTACGGCGGCCGCACCCGCTGCACAAGTGGGAGGGATGGCGCAAATGCAGGCCCTCATGGAGCAATTTATGGTACAAATGCAGGCGTCCCTCAACCTGCAGAAGGACGATATGAGGGCTAATAGTGAGCAAATGAGGGCTGATAGTGAGCGATTGGGTGAGCGATTGGAGGGCCAAATGGGGGTAATGAGGGACGAAGCGAGGGCTCAGAGTGAGCAATTGGGGGTAATGAGGGACGAAGCGAGGGGTACCGGTGAGGGATTAGACAAGAAATTAGAGGGGTTAGACAATGGGATAGAAGGGGTGAAACATGGGTTAATGGGGGTAGAAAACAGAATGGCCGCTCAAGAGAATCAAATGGAAGGGATGAAAAAGGGGTTAGAGGGGTTAGAAAACAGTATGGAAGGCAAATTGAGGGACATGAGGGACCAAGCGGAAAGGGAAGTTTAAAAAATGGGGCAGCAGATAGAGGGGGTCAGAATGGGGGTAGAAACTAAATTGGATGCTCACAGGGAGGAAATGGAGCAGATGAGGGTGGCATCTGGGCAGGAGATGCAAGTGATGGGAGAAGAGATCAGAAGAGGTGTGAGTGAGGAGGTCGGAGGAGTGCGCGAGGAGGTGAGGCACTGTAAGGAGCGCATGGAGAAGGAGGTGAGAAAGGGGACTGTAAAATTGCAAGGTGGTATAGAGGAGTTGACGCTGGGAGTAGAACAACTGACAGTGGGACAAAAGGAGTTGGGGGACCAGGTAAAGAAGAACACAGCGGTAATAGAGGGTTTAAAATCGACACAGAAGGAGATGAAAAAGGACGTAGGGGTAATTAAAAAAGAATGTCAGATGGTACGTGAGGGACTGACAACGAGGTTGGACGAGGTGACAGAGGTAATGGAGACGAAGGACCGGCAGGTGAGGACGCACATGGAAACGATCAACGTAGCCTTAGAGGACGAACTTGAGGAGACGTACCGGGAAATAAAAGAGGTAAAGCAGAAATTAGAAGAAGTGGAAGCAGGGGTGAGCGAAATTAAGAAGCGACGGAGAGGGGATAAGAAAGAGATAAAAGAGGAAGTAAAAGAATTGGTCCAAAGTCTGTGTTCGGATCGTGATGATGTGCTCATTAACCGGATGAGGGATTCGCAGGTGATGGAGGAGAAGCGAAGAGAAAGAGGACCCGGTGTAAGTGGTGACCAATATGGTCGTGCGTATGATGCGCCAGGTGATTTAATGAGCTTGGGGGTCGAGATGGACCCGGGTGTTCGTGAGAGGCCGTTGGTGTGTGTGCGACAGGTCTGGTGTGCGAAAAAGGAGGTGTGCGAGAAAGTCCGACTCTGGGGTGTGTGAGGAAAAAGTGCGTGCCAAGGAGTGAGGGTGCTGTCGAGAGTGAGTCGGTCGTAGCGCGTGTGCGAGGGAGCACATGGAAGCGCGTAGTGAGGAGTGTTACGGAGGGTGTAAAGGGAGAATGCATGCCTGTGGTGAGTGTTACAGAGGATGTAACGGGAGAGGGTGTGCGAGAAAGATGTGTGACGGACAGGTGCATGGGGAAAGAGTGCGCTGTCAAAAGTAAGGAAGAATGCACGCCTGTGGTGAGTGTTACAGAGGGTGTGATGGGAGAGTGTGCGCAAGAGTGTGCGCGAGAAAGGTGTGTAACGGACGGGTGCATGAGGAAAGAGTGCGCTGTCGAGAGTAAGGGTGAGTGCGCTGTCAAGAGTGGAGGTGAGAGTAGTAAGAGTGACACGGAGCGTGAGTTGGTTGTGACAGGTGAGAAAGGATGTACACCTGGAATGAAAGGAAGCACACCTGGAATGGTAGAGCGTGTGTGGGAATGCACGCTGGAATTGGTAGTGAGGCACGTGGTTGGGTGTGCGAGTGAAAGCACACCTGTGATTGTCACAGAGGAGGTGACCGAGGAAGGGGCGCGAAGAGGTGTGTTGGTGAGGTGTGCGAGCGACGAATGTGTGCCAAGGTGTTCGGTGGTCAGGTGTGTGACCAAGTCGGTGAGCGGAATGAGTGTACCGAGGTGTGTAAGGAAAGGTACGAGGAGCATGGGAACAGCTGGAGGTATGAGCAAGAAAGGGGTAGCGTATGCATGTAAGCATGCAGGTGAAGCATCGACGGTAACCGGGTTAGAGGTTAGAACGACTTATAGCCGAATCGGGCCCTCGGTGCGCGTCGGGCAGCTTCGCGTGCCGCGAGGACCAGCGGGGATCCGAACCACGGCGGTTTCGAAAGAACCGCCGTACGCGATCCACGCTGTGCCTCGCTTGGAACGGCCGCGTCCGGGCTCCACTAGGTGGAGCGGGCAGCCCGATAGGAAGGGTCGTCATGGCGACCACTTTCTATTGAGACGTGCCGGCAGGTTGAGATCGGGACATTGGATGGCTCCACGCCGAGGTGGTGCGTGGGATCTCGGCCCGGGTAAGCCCCCGTCCCTGCCACAAATGCGGGACGTATCCAGCCGCTGGCACAAAACAACCCGTATTCATTGCTCGGCTGTACGAAGCCGGGCTGTAGACGTGAATTGGCGCACCGAGAGGATCTAATAAGTAGACTGTAATGACGAGGTTAGTGTTTTGGCCCCGAAATTAGAAAAACAAAATTTGATGATTGGCAAAGGATTGGCAGTAATGATTGGCAGATGATGGGTAGTGAGTGGCAAATTTTTGATTTGTTGAAATTTGATGTGCAAAATTGGTAGTGGGAGATGCCCGATGTGGTGGGATGGCAACTCTGTCATCCCTCACAAATGTGGGGCAAATGCGCTATAGCTTATGGGGGTGTATGGCAGTGAAAACTAGCCCGGGTGGGTTAGGATATATCGTGTGTAGGGACCTAGAAGATGACATTAGGTGACGTTAAGGTTAGATAGTGACTGATACCTGTAGTGGGGACGTAGTAGCTTAGTGTTTGATAATGACGAGGGAGCGCAATAGTTTAAAGGGACGACTGGGAAGCGCAAGTTTCAGAGGGGAGTAGTTAGATGAGATGATGCTGTGTGAGAACTGGACAGGTGTGTGGAGCAGTGTATGAGTAGTGAGTGTTGTGGATCAGCGCGAATGCGCTTGGGGGAGAGAAGGGTGCAGGTGGCACCAGGTGTGAGAGCACAGGTGTGCAAGTACAGGTGTGTGGAATACATGGAGTAAGTGGTACGGAGTGGTGTGCATGGTGCGAAGGTGTGGATGGGGGAAGAGTGGACCCCTTTCACAAGTACCCGGGGCGGGTAGTGTAAGTGTTAGGTAGAGGGTATAGGTAAATTGTGGTTGGATATTGGCATTTGTGGTGCGGTTGCAGAATGGTATTGTGGATGGGTGCATTAGTGTTGTGGAAATGGCTGGGCGTGTCGCCTGTTAGTGTGTGTAGTTGGTTTGGGCACTCCACCACTGTGAGGATGTCGGCCAGGTGAGGCCGCAGGTGGGCTCTGGGAGCCGTTAGTGTCAGTGGGGGCCTGAGGATCCCGGGTGTGGATCGGGCAGCCCGTGCCAGAGAGGGCACTGAGGGGGTGAGAGTGCGAGAGGGCCTTCCCCAGTTAGTTAGGTTAGGGTGAGGAGCAGGTAAGCTCGGGTGGCAACTACAGTGGTGGAGGTGTGCAGGTGGGTAGACCTGCTGGGAGAGCTACACGTCACAGCCCAGAAATTGTGCGAGGGCACCGGGAGATGAATCGGGGGGAGTGAGACCCCAAATTGAGAAGCACCACAGTTTGGTCAATGGGAATTGGTTTTTAGAACCCATAGTGTAAGTTGGCCAATGGATTGGCAGGGAAAGACCCCGGGTAATGTAAAGTTGTTAAAGTCATTTAGGAAATAGTTAGGATTGATGAACCTGTCGCACCATACGCAGCCACTTACCTGAGGTGATGATGATGACTCCACACCTGTGTTTCTTTGTTTTGTGTTGCAGGAAATGAGAATTGCTGTGTGGATTTGTGAGACGCATCACGACGTGGATGAGACATTGGGGTGATTCCATCTCTCCCTCCTTAGGAGGGACTGATGATGAATTGGTGATGGCAAATTTTGATGTTGAGTTGGAGATGGCAAATTTTGATGAGAGTTGGAAATGGCAAATTTGATTGGTTAGGAGGGAGAGAAGACGAATTTGGTTTATGGGAGGAACGGGGAAGACAGTAGGGACGTTTGTTGATGTGTAAAGTAGATGTTTATGGGTAGTGTTGTGTTTTGTGGATACAGTAAGGGGTAAGGGAGGGGCAATGTAGGTTACCTGGTTGGGGGGGGGGGGGGGGCGTACGGTAGGAACGTACCTGTCTCACCTGGTTCCCATGTGCCCCCAGTGTGCATTACCTTGTATTGCGTGCACTTTTGCGCCCTTACCACCTTACTCAATTGTCTTCTTTTGTCTCCCACCTCCGAGGATCTGGCTTTGGGGCAGAGAGAGAGGAGAGAGAGGTGCTGGCTCCGCAGTTGTGGGCCTGTACTTTCGCTGCTTGCTGCCTGGATCGATACACCATATGGACCGCAATTTTTGTGGCCGCCCACCATGGACCGCAGTTCTTCTGCGGGCAAGCACCACCCGTGGATGGACCTATGGGTCAACGTGGCACCTATGCCATACAGGTGAACCACTTTTAGTTGGCCCCCTGACGGCCACAATTTAGAAATGGACGCGGTTGGCGCCTTTCTTTATTTTTAAAGAAGCCAGAAGGCCAAGTGGGCTCCAAGGCAAGACCAGCGGCAGAACATCGGCCGGCTGCGACACCACCGGTGACTATGAACACTTTATTGGTGCACCGGATGGTGCTGACTGTATGTATGGGGTGGTGCTTTTGGTGCTTGGATGGGGTGCTCTGCACATTATTAAAGGCCGTAGGGCCACAGGGCACTCGTGGGTTGGTGTATCGATGCTGGCATGCGTGCTCTCTCTCTATGCATAACATCTGCATGTGTTCCTCAAAGAACAGGTCCTGGATCGTAGTGTAAATATCAGTGTAGTCTTGTATAAATGATGCTCCCTACCGGCTGTATGTTTAGTTTGAGGATTCTTTCCGCGATTCGGTTATCCTGTGGGTGTGTTTCTGTGAGGAGAAGGGTGCAACGTCGCAGGGGGACATATTTACTCATTTGTGAACATCTGTAAGACTGTCGCACTCAGGGTTGAGTTAATAGTAGAGGGAACTACATCTGAGTGCCACACTAACGTAGGTAAAAATTTATCGGGTCGGGACGCCCCGAGGTAGAGAAGGGTGCAATGTTGCGGATATGAGATTGGCATCCATCCATATCCGCTTGTAAATATTCCCCTATTTCCCCAATACTTCCCAACTATCCCCAATCCCCCATTCCCTAGTCCCATTTTCTGTAAACAACACTCTGTAGACCCGACCTCCCCCTATTTCCCCCATTAAATGTCGCATCCAGGTCCACCGCATCTCACGTAGAAAACTATAGGACATCTTGCTAGTTATTCTTAGTCTGTCAGTTAAGGACTTGTTTCCATTAATTCTGACTCTTCGTTGCACCAGAATGTGATTGTATGGCACCGTTAGGAAGTTTAGGACCTCCCAATACCTCCCCGCAGCTCTTCCTCACGGTTCAGCAACAACAACAACAACAACAACAGCAACAACAACGGCGGCGGCGCGGGGAGTGCGCGTCCTCACTCCGGCTTGGTTAGCCACCATCGAACATGTGCTCCGACAGGGTTACCACGTAGGGGCTCGCTGTCAGCTCCTCGTCAAGGGCGGAGCCCGGTAACCCCCCGCACCCAATAGAAGCGGCGGACCGATTCCATCTGGGGCGGAGCCAACGAGCCGAGGGCGTGGCACTCCCCGCTGAGCATGCGCAGGAAGAGGGAGGTGACGTCAGATGCGCCCTCAGCTTGGAGAGAGAAGACGCCACCTCCGAGCGCTGCAATACCTCCCCGCATCTCTGGACCGGACCGTGTTTGATTCTGCCCCTGAGCCAAGGTGCACCTTGTGCTATCGACTGCCTGTCCTTCCTTGCCATCAATCCCTGTGTAAGTCAGTCTTGTTCCGTTTGTCTGTGGTCTGTCGGGGATAGATAAGATTGTGTCTAAGTGCCCATCTTTTCTGTGCTTTACCTCTTACCTTGTAATCTACCCCTTTTCTGCACCACCAATTATATCCTCCTCCGGAGGTCTTGAGAACTGTACCCCTTGTGTCGTTTCATTTATCCCAGCCGTTGTGTCCTTTCCTTCATTGATTTAGCATAGCGCGATTTGGTCAACGTCGGGTGGATTCGGGTGAGTTGGGGAAGAATCGGGGGAATTGTTAGGTCGCGGCAATACCACCGCTCGGTAAATAACATCAAATCCGCGATCCGTAACAATATATATATATATATATATATATATATAATATATATATATATATGTTACTGCTCAGTGTGCTATCCTTTACAATAGTGTTTGGGTGTGTTATAACACCCTTTTTGAAGATGATTAACGAGGTGCTCATAAGAAAAAAAACACGAAAAAGGTTTACCATTTTTGTGGCCCACCATCTTGGTCAGCCCACTGCCACAAGCTGGGTTCTTCAGCCGCTATTTTGTTTCGACATATTCAAACGTACCTTGCCTTTGAAAAACGATCGATTATCATTACATAATTGATTCATATCATCAAAATCTGCATTTGGATATGA
Organism: Myxine glutinosa; assembly: GCF_964187855.1. Classification (NCBI taxonomy): domain Eukaryota; kingdom Metazoa; phylum Chordata; class Myxini; order Myxiniformes; family Myxinidae; genus Myxine; species Myxine glutinosa. Next base: position 247,660,626 of record NC_136262.1, read on the forward strand.
GGATTGGATGCTGTAGAGTGTAGACTAAATAAATGTCCAAATCTGGAGTGAAATCTGACAAAATTTACCATTTCTAGCGATTTTTATAACTAAGTATGTGTATGCATTTATTTAAGTGAGGCTGCCATTCTCATTCTGGGGTTAACTTATTAATTAATTAATTAACTTACTTCATACTTCCATGGGTTAGGGTGTCACTCCACTGTGCCTGCGATCTGTTTTTAAAATTCCTTTGTCATTTCAACTAGAAGCAATCAGCTTGCTATCGCTTGCCAAGCCAGCCGTTCCTTATCACCCATTTCATTGGAGTGCTTGCTGGAGTGCTTAAGCTGCTTGGGTTTGACTTTGTTTCCCAAAACCGCAAAAATATATATATATACAGTCACGTGAAAAAGTAAATACACCCCATGTAAAGTTTTGACTTTTTCAACATATTTCAACATACAGCTATTTCATCTTCATTTCAACAATATTGATAGATAAAGGTGATATAATATAACAAATATCATGAAACATTTACATTTTGTAGTCCATTGTATAATTTAAATAAACAGAAATGCAAATTTCGCATGTGGAAAAAGTAAGTACACCCCTACATTTATCACCACTTCAAATACCTAAAATTAGAATCAGGTGCACCAGCTCAGGTGCAAATGATTAGAACATCGTTAGAGAGAATCTTTGAGGAACCTGTCTTATTTAAACCTCAGACATTTCGTTTGGTTTGCTCTTTGTTGTTGAAGTGTGCGGCGTCACCATGCCTAGATCAAAAGAGCTCTCTGAGGCCTTCAGAAAGAAGGTTATAGATGCCTACGAGTCTAGGAAGGGATTTAAAAAGATCTCCAAACAATTTGAAATCAATCATGCGACTGTCCGGAAGATCATCTGCAAGTGGAGAAGATTCCAAACAACTGCCAACTTGTTCAGGCCAGTCCGCCCCAGCAAGTTCAGCCTGAGAGCAGACCGCAAGATGCTGAAAGAAGTCTCTAAGAACCCCAGAATGTCATCACGGGACCTACAGGTAGCTCTTGCCACTGTTGATGTCAAAGTGCACGAGTCTACCATTAGAAACAGGGTGCACAAATTTGATCTACATGGGAGGTGGGCCAGGAGGAAACCTTTGCTGTCCAGAAAGAACATCATGGCAAGACTAAAGTTTGCCAATGAACACCGAGGCAAAGACCAGCACTTCTAGAACAATGTGCTCTGGACAGATGAGTCAAAGGTAGAGCTATTTGGCCACAGTACCAGAAGACATGTTTGGTGAAAACCAAAGAAAGCATTTGACCACAAGAACCTGATACCAACTGTAAAGCATGGTGGTGGAAATATTGTGGTTTGGAGCAGCTTTGCTGCATCAGGGCCTGGGCAGCTCAACATCATAGAAGCCACTATGAATTCTTCATTGTACCAGAGGGTGCTTGAGGATAATGTGAGGCCATCTGTCGGAAAGTTTAAGCTCAACCGAAGGTGGATCTTGCAACATGACAATGACCCCAAACATACCAGTAAATCCACCAAGGAATGGCTGAAAAGAAAGAAATGGAGGGTTCTGGAATGGCCAAGTCAAAGCCCGGATCTAAATCCCATCGAGATGTTGTGGGGGGATTTGAAACGAGCTGTGCATGCAAGAAACCCCTCAAACATCGCACAGCTGAAAGAATTCTGCATGGAGGAGTGGGCAAAAATTTCCCCCAGTCGATGTCAGAGACTGGTAGACAGTTATAAGAAACGCCTACTTGAGGTTGTTTCTGCCAAAGGGGGCAATACCACCTATTAGAGCCAAGGGTGTACTTACTTTTTCCACATGCGAAATTTGCATTTATGTTTATTTAAATTATACAATGGACTACAAAATGTAAATGTTTCATGATATTTGTTATATTATATCACCTTTATCTATCAATATTGTTGAAATGAAGATCAAATAGCTGTATGTTGAAATATGTTGAAAAAATCAAAACTTTATATGGGGTGTACTTACTTTTCCACGTGACTGTATACCGTCGTCGCCAAAAATATTGGCACCCTTGCCCTTTTTTCAAATAACTCAGAATTTTCTCAAAAATAAGTTGAAATTGACAAAAGTATTTGGTCACCACAATTCTTTATTTCACTGTTAATATTACAGAACCTTTTTTTTTTTTTTTTTTTTTTTCTATACTGAATCGAGGCTCGTTTTTACAGAACCTTTGTTTTTGATTCAGAACTGAACCCTTTGAGTACGGGATTTTTTTTGATAATCCCGGGATGCCCAGCAACGTAAACAAATTTAAAAAAAATTCTCGAACCTCGATAAATTTGATAAAACGGGATTATTTTGGCATTTTGGTACGGGAATGCAGCCACGTACTGACGATCTATTTATAGGTATAGTCGATGACGTGTAGTAACATCATCCATACACAAAACTTTTTCGCGTGTTGCGTGACTGGACGTCATCCATACTCAAAGGGTTAATATGTCCTTTTAAATCAGAAAATAAAAATAAATGGCATTGACAAAATTATTGACACCCTAGACTTTATATTTGGTAGCACAGACTTTGGACAAAATAAATGCAGTGAAGCGCTTCCTATTGCCATGAATGAGCTTCCGACACCTCTCTACTGGCAGTTTGGCCCACTCTTCTTGTGCAAACTGCTCCAGTGCTCCCAGATTTGAAGGGTGCCTTCTCCCAACTGCTGTTTTCAGATCTCCCCACAGGTGTTCAATGGGATTTAGATCTGGACTCATTGCTGGCCACTTCAGAACAGTCCAGCGTTTTGTCTTGAACCATTCCTGGGTGCTTTTTGAAGTGTGTTTGGGGTCATTGCCCTGCTGCAAGACCCATGACCTTCGACAGAGACCCAGATTTCTGACACTGGGTTGAACATTGCACTCCAAAATGCCTTGGTAGTCTCCTGATTTCATGATGCCATGCACACATTCAAGGCACCGAGTGCCGGAGGCAGCACAGCAACCCCAAAACATCACTGAACCTCCTCCATGTTTGACTGTCGGGAAGGTGTTCTTTTCTTTGAAGGTTTCATTTTGTTTTCTCTAAACATAGAGATGATGTGCTTTACCAAAAAGCTCTAATTTGGTCTCATATGTCCACAGGACATTCTCCCAAAAGGAATTTGACTTGTTCAGATGTGATTTTGGCAAAGTCTAATCAGGCTTTCCCAGCAGTGGGGTCCTCCTGGGTCTCCTACCATATTGCATTTCTCCATATCCTCCATATCTCCATATTTATATATACCATATCTCCATACCATACTCCTACCATATTCAACCCTTTCATTGAGTTGGTGACGGATGGTGTGAGTTGAAACTGTCATAACTTGTGTCTGAAAGTCAGCTTGAATCTGTTTGGCAGTTGATCGAGTCGCTTTCTCCACCATTCGAACAATCCTTCGCTGCAATCTTCGATCAAGTTTTCTCTTGCGGCTACGTCCAGGGAGGTTGGCTACAATGCCATGGGCCTTAAACTTCCTGATAACATTGCGTACGGTGGACACAGGAACATCAAGGTCTCTGGAGATTTACTTGTAGCCTTGAGATTCTCCGTCCATGCTTGACTACAATCTTGTGTCTGACCTCCTCAGACAATTCTCTGGTTTTCTTTCTTTTCTCCATGCTCATTGTGGTACACAAAGTGACACAAACAGCAGAATGACTCCTTTTCTCTGTTCAAACTGGTTGAATGAGTGATTTTATATTTCAGGCACCGACAACTCACCACAGGTGAGTTCAATTCCAAAGTAAAGGAGAATCACCTAATTATCTCTAACAACCTCTAAAAGGTGCCAATAATATTGTCCGGGCCATTTGAGGATTTCTGTGTGGAATAAGTGAAGATTTAGTGATTTTTTCAGCTTTTTTTTGTTTTGTTGCACTGCAAACCAAAGAAATACATATGTGGATGCCAAAATATTTTTTAATTTCAGCAATTTTCTGGGAGAAAAGGTGCATTATTTGAAAAAAGTGCAAGGGTGCCATTATTTTTGGCCATGACTGTATACATACATATGAGCACATTTACCATAGATGTAACACGATGTAACACATGCATTATGCCAACACATCACCTCCAACGTAGGATGGGGTCCATTTAGCACTCAGGTGTCTTTGCAGACTGATATTTATGTCAAGTTAAGGGGTTCGATTTGTGTACATTTCATACCGAAGGCAAACGACTGAAACAAAGCAGAAAAAGAATCCATTTGCTTTCATGAAAGACCATTTTCTTGTGCTCTACTGAGTCTTGTCTGCTCAGTGAAACCACATGCCAAGAAAAAGTCCATTTTGGATCTCAGCATCATGATTCTAACCATTCCTCAGAATCTTAACCCCTCTCACCCCCTACCCAAGTATAACAGCTGGAAGGCATCCATTTACCAACTCAAAGGCCTTATTACCTGAGGGAAAGAGAAAGCCTTGTCACTGTAGGCCTAATAACTGCCCACTTGTTCGAGATAAATATTTATTTTAAAAGCATCAGGTTGTTTCATGCGAAGCGAACGTTTCGTGCCAATTCGAGCACTTTCAATAATCTAATTACAAACATCCTTTACGTACAATAATCAATATGGCACCGCCATTGCGGCCTAGCGGAAGCGTCTTCGTGGAGGTGATTGCCGTGAGCGAGAGAAATCGAGGAAACATCAATGTTAGTGACTCACCCAATGGTAGGACCAAGAAGAAGGGCAGCCAGCAAAGCACGAAGACCCCCACCACGATGCCAACGGTTTTGGCGGCTTTTTTCTCTCGGGAGAACTTGAGGAGACGCATGGATAGAGAGCCTCGCAGCACGGGCCCATGGCCGGAGCCACAGCAGCCGTCCGAGTGCCGCTTGTGTATCCGCAATGTCACCTCCATCTCCTTCTTCACTCCAGCCTGGAGACTTTGGCTCTGTCGTCGAGCAGCTACGTACACCTGCGGAGGGTAGAGGGCATCGGGTGCTGCAGCGTCACCGTGATGAAGTCTACAGGTAATAAAACCTCATTTTAATGTCCCCGACTCTTTACAGATCGTTGGTGCTGGCGAATACGTTTCTTGGCATGGGTTATACTGGGTGGTTTGCCATTGCCTTCCCAGCGTTGTTTGGCCGTGTCAATGTTGAACGTCCAGTAAAGAGGCGCTCATACCATTTTAAAGTGTTTGCTGTAACTCTGCCCAGGTGTAAAACTCACAAGCCGGGTTAAAAATGTAAAAAACCCATAAGTTGGGATAACCAGGCGTAAAACCCACAAGTCGGGTTAACCGAGTGGCGTAAAATTCACAAGGTGGGTTAACCATGCATAAAACCCACAAGCTGGGTTAACCAGGCGTAAAACTCACAAGCTGGGTTAACCAGTGGTGTAAAATTCACCAGCTGGGTTAACAAACATAAAATTCACCAGCTGAGTTAACAATGCATATTTCGGGTTAACGAGGCGTAAAACCCACAAGCTGGGTTAACCAGGCGTAAAACCCAAAAGCCGGGTGAACCAGGCGTAAAACTCACAAGCTGGGTTAACCAGGCGTAAAACTTACAAGCTGGGTTAACCAGTGGTGTAAAATTCACCAGCTGGGTTAACAATGCATAAAACCCACAAGTCGAGTTAACCAGGCGTAAAACCCACAAGCTGGGTGAACCACGCGCAAAACCCAAAAGCCGGGTGAACCAGGCGTAAAACTCACAAGCTGGGTTAACCAGTGGTGTAAAATTCACCAGCTGGGTTAACAATGCATAAAACCCACAAGTCGGGTTAACCAGGCGTAAAACCCACAAGCTGGGTTAACAATGCATAAAACCCACAAGTCGGGTTAACCAGGCGTAAAACCCACAAGCTGGGTTAACCAGGCGCAAAACCCAAAAGCCGGGTGAACCAGGCGTAAAACTCACAAGCTGGGTTAACCAGTGGTGTAAAATTCACCAGCTGGGTTAACAACGCACAAAATTCACCAGCTGGGTTAACAATGCATATAACCCACAAGTCGGGTTAACCAGGCGTAAAACCCACAAGCTGGGTTAACCAGGCGTAAATCTCACAAGCTGGGTTAACCAGGCGTAAAACCCACAAGCTGAGTTAACCAGGCGTAAAACCCACAAGTTGAGTAAAGTACGCGTAAAACCCACAAGCTGGGTTAACCAGTGGCGTAAAATTCACAAGCTGGGTTAACAACGCATAAAACCCACAAGTCGGGTTAACCAGGCGTAAATCCCAAAAGCCTGGTTAACCAAGCGTAAAACCGACAAGCCAGGTAAACCAGTAGTGTACCCCAAGCTGGATTTTGCAGTGGCTTAAAACCCACACGCCGGATTAACCAGGGGTAAAACCCACCACCTGGTTTAGCAGGTGGCATAAGACCCATCCACAGCAGGTGAACCTAATAGGGCGGATTAAAATAAATAAAACCCACAGGTAAGTACAGTATAACCACCTGGGGTGTGGTTCAAAAAGAGTTTTTGAATTTGAGATGTACCCACGATTGTCCCACAACCCCCAGGTGGCCTTGCATAACAGACCCCTGTCGACTCTGTCCATGTCCTCCCCCGCACAGCTTGTCTCCATGTGAAGCTGAACTTTCAGACTGTTATGGGAGAATTGATGATGTTTCCAACAACATGTCTCTTGGATTTGCCCAGCGAAGCCGAATCGATGACGTTTGGGAATGGAGAAATGCATTACTCGCCATATATGGTGTTACCTAGTGTACCAACATGGTTTCGACGAGAGGTTCGTGTTTGTCGCTCTGTGTAACAAAGCAAAATGAGCGATGCGGTTAAAGTGGTTAATGGTCTTATAATGATGTTTAATTCATTGGATTAGTTTGTCCAGTTCGGAAACAAATCGTTCCTCCTTCGATGTTCCCTTACAAGGAACTTCAACTTATTTCAACCTCAACGTGCGTTTCAATACTGCGTAATGGTTGCCAACCTATGGTGGTTGCTCCTTGCTCGATCCTTTTGAAATGCTGAGCATTTATCCCATTTGTAAAACTTTCGGTTTCACCAGATCGACCTCGCTGACTCAGAGCAGATGCTGTAACAGGTCTAACATCACCGAGTCTGCTTTGAGAAGTTCACATTTGTCAAACATCTCTTTGCAAGAAGTTTTCAGCTTAGAAAGGTTGGGAGTTTGGGACACTTTAAAAATGTTTCGTGTTCTTTAAAGCTTGGTCAAAGGTGCATCTTTGGATTTCCAGGTAGACAACTCGTTATATTGCCATTATGGCCCACCTGGATAACTTTTGTGGGGGTTTGACATCATTTTGAAAATGGCAACTTCTGACCCTTTACAACTTTTACAGCAACAGTTGGATTTTACTGATGCAATGCCAAAGCAAACTTTGAAAAGCTAAATATAAACGTTTATGAAATGCTCAAAAGTGACAAAATGTTTGACATAATGAGGAAATTGGATGGTGGGAGGGGTACATTTGGGATTCAAGATGTATATATGTTATTCCTTCTTTTCCCCAAATACCCCAAGAATGCGAACACATTCCCATTTTTTGTTTTCTTCTTAAAGTTGTGTTATTCGCACCACAGTGGCACACTCAGGATGAATATAGACTCGTGCTTTTAGCTTTAGTAACAAGTGTTTGAGCGACATTATGACGTCATAGTATTTACCAGCATGCCCTTAGCAAAGTGATTATTTCATAATAATGAACTTTTAGGAATGAAATATAATCCAGCATATCTATATAATGTGGTTGGCTTGTGGGATAACCTAAAGGTATGCGCACTCACCTTTATACTGTGTAGCTTGGGTTTGAATCTTGACCCATCTATAAACCACCATCCTGGTGTTTCACAGAGAAGGAACTAACCTGAGTGTCTGCTGCCATCCAATTTTGTGGACATTGAAGATTATTCTGTGTCCTTTGCAAAGGGAATATGTGAGTTATCGCTGGCATCCTGTGCACGAAATTCCAAAGTCCTGCCTGGAATGACTGGTGGGAAGGTCATTGCAAACTTCTTTTTTTTAATGGATATCGCCCCAGACAAGGCAGACAGCCACTCTAGATAAGGGGCTAATCTTAGCGGAGACCCTTGCACAGGAACTGTTTGGGAAGCACCACCACTCTGAAGAGTAAGTACAGTGATGATGATGATACTTTTTTTGGTTTTGTCATGCATAATAAAGTGACATATGATCGTGATTATTACCTCCGCCACCAAAGGTGGATGGAGGTCATGTTTTCACCCCTGTCTGTCTGTCTGTCTGTTTGTGTGTCTGTCCGTTTGTGAGCAAAATATCTAAAAAAAAAGTTGTGGACGGATTCGGACGAAATTTGGCAGAGATGTAGCGTATGTGACAAGGACAAAATGATTAGATTTTGGTGAAGATCCGATTCGGATCTGGCTCGTAGAATTTTAAAGTGATTCTTCACCATTGGGAGATCGGGCCAAAAACGATTCACAGCAGGATATCTCAAAACGTTGTGGACGGCTTTGGACGAAACGTGGTGGACAGGTTGGGTGTCTGACAAGGACGATTCGATTAGATTTTGGTGAAGATCTGGATATGGATTCGGATATGAGAATTATTTAATTTTTAAGCGATTCTTCACCATTGGGTGATAGTGCCAAAACGATACATAGCAGGATATCTAAAAAAGTTGTGGACGGCTTTGGACGAAACGTGGTGGACCGGTTGGGTGTCTGACAAGGACGATTCGACTCGATTTTGGTGAAGATCTGAATATGGATTCGGATATGATAATTATTTAATTTTTAAGTGATTCTTCACCATTGGGCGATAGGTCCAAACGATACATAGCAGGATATCTCAAAAAGTTGTGGACGGCTTTGGACGAAACTTGGTGGAGAGGTTGGGTGTCTGACAAGGACGATTCGACTCGATTTTGGTGAAGATCTGAATATGGATTCGGATATGAGAATTATTTAATTTTTAAGTGATTCTTCACCATTGGGCAATAGTGCCAAACGATACATAGCAGGATATCTCAAAAAGTTATGGATGGATTTGGATGAAACTTGTTGGACAGGTTGGGTGTCTCACAGGGAAAAATCGATTAAATTTTGGTGAAGATCCGGATCCAGCCAGTATAATTTTTTTTAATGATTCTTCACCATTGAGTGATATGGCCAACCAAGCGGAAGTATATGCTCTCTACTGAGCGCCGTTCTAGTTTTCAGCAGTATTATTGGATTTTTTTTTTTTGTCCACATAGTCGAGTCTCATGGAAGAGCCAGTACCCCAAACGCATCAGGACGTGACAAGACAAAAGGCACAGTGGAGAGACGTGGGAAGCACAAACGGAAGAGTTGGAAAGCAGAGTGTGTGGGGAGGAATGGGAGCAGGAGAGGATGCATGGGTTGGACAAGATGGATACAGAAGGAAACTCATCGGAGGGAAAACTGGAAATTTGGAAGAATGGTTTGGGGGTGGGGTTGGGGTTAATGAGAGTAGAAAAGATCAGGTTTTGGATAGGGGATGATCTGAGATTGTGGTGAACAGCTGTCTTGAAGACCTGGAAGAAATAATGAGATTGAAGGAATGTGGAAAGTTGGTTCCACATGTGGGGTAAAAGAGGACCAGAAGAGTGTGGGTGAATAGTGATCCTATATTTAGATGGTTTCACCAGGAGGGGGTTGATGGTGGACCATGTGTGCCCTGCAGAAACCTGGGGAACAAAGTACAGAAACAGCGGAAGGTACAAGACCAGCAACTAGTCCTAGCAGTGTCCATGTGTTTTATACCTCTCCCACCCCGTCCCCCCTTCCCGTGCCTCCTCCCCCCAAGCCCTCTCCTCCCACAGATCTCCCGATGTCTCTGCTCTCAAATATTGTACTTGTGTGCTTCCCTCTCTCCCTCCATCTTGTCTCCCACTCCCTTTATCTTATGTTTTATGTGTCAGTTTGTCTTTTTGTGATCAATGTTAGCTCTTACACGAGCCTTGTATACAAAAAAAAAAAAAAAACTAAATTGAGAGTTTCGTCATCATCGTATGGTGAGGTTTGCTGCATGCGTAAAAAAGTAAAGGTGGTGTATATTTCGCTTCATTTTTGGAAACATATTTTCGTATTAAGTGATTCTTCACAGGGTAGGACAAAACAATGATGAAGAGCTTCACCTGATGGGAATACATTGACATTTTGGCAGCAATATACTCCAAATCTTTCCATGAAGTCGTGTAATGGAAATGAATAGGAGACGTATTTCTAAGATAGGTCAAACGGTTGAAGGTGGGGAGGGGAGAATATGAATTTGTATGTATGATAGGAAAAGATAATAGCATTTAGCAGCATTTTATTTGATAGCAATCTGATAATTAGTTTTGAAGCCTTCTTGGATATGCACCTGGCGGGTGCAGTACATAAATAAGGGTTGCTTCCCAAAGAATATAACTTGCGACTAGAACGCCACTCAGTAGAGCGCATACTCCCGCCGTGGGTCAAGTTGGAATAGTTCGATTTCACAAAAGTTTGAGGGAGTAGTTCAGTGACAACACAAGACAAGACAACACAAGACAAGACAACACAAGACAAGACAACACAAGACAGACACTGCACAGATATATATTTAGAATATATAGAAGATAATGTTAAAAAAAAAAGACAATTTCACTTACATTTTCGGATTCAGCGTTCAATTCTATATAAGTGAGTGTATTTTGAGGCACGTGTGACTTCAAATAAAAGTGTAAGCCAAAAAAAACGTTCGTTTCATTCCTTAGGGATACAACATGTAAAACTGGCCCAAACGTGAAAACAAAACTCGCTCATTTTAAGTCGAACAAGCTAATGCGACCACTCATTCTTCTGGGAAGAATCCCGTGCACATGCTTGTCACACTTATAACTCACCTAAGTCTTTATAAGTTCATCAAATACTGACACCGCGATTGACATTCGCTGAGGTAAATGTTGATATCTCTTCCGAGTTAAAAAATAATAATAATAAAAATAACAGTTTTAAAGCATTATACGTATCAAACGATACATTTTATGAAACGGGGAAACCTAATACACACTTTGGTGGTTTTAAAATGACAGAATATGTCTTTATTAGAAAAAAAAGAAAAATGAACATTGAAGACGACGCTGCTAAAAAATACACCGCTCTAAAGCATAACCGCGAGTTTAAACTACATTTACAACAAATATGAAAACTATTTTCATATCACAATGTTAAATATAGAACATATAGAAGATAATGTTTAAAAAAATGAGCCCTATCTTCCAATGGTAAACAAGCTTTCAAAAAATTCCTGGATCCGGAATAATATCCTGAGCTTCACCAAAAACTAATCAATTCTTCCTTATCCCAAGGGCAATCATCCCACCAACTTTCATCCAAATCAGTTCAGAACTTTTCCAGATATCTTGTTCACAAACACACGAACACACACACACACACACACACACACACACACACACACACACACACACACACACACACACACACCACACACACACGATCGAATACATTACTTCCTGGCGGGAGTAATGATAGACAAGCACACCCTAGTCGGTGTGTTTACCCCACACCCCAGAGGCATTGCTTTGAATTAATTGTCCTGCAGGAATTTGTCTGATTTGATCTACGAGTAATTTCCCATAATCTTGGAAATCCATGTGGTTGCAACAGCAGTCATCGACCTCAAACGATCTATCTTCGTAACCTAAAGTATTCTGATTTTGATCCTGATGTACCATACTCTGTTACTGAGCGTCGGTGCTGCCGAAGCAGTTTCCTGGCAAACGTTGTACCGGGTGGTTTGCCATTGCCTTCCTAGCAGTAGTTCGGGCATGAATTTGTAATTTATTCAAGATGCCAGCAATAGTTTTGCCTACTCTTTTGTGAAGGACACCGTGGAATCTTTAATGCCAACCAACTAATGCCAGCAGACGGGATGCCCAGTTTAACGTCCATCGGAGGTACGGCGCACACATTGATGAATCGACCTGCCTGGGAAACACCTGGGTGACAGTTTATAGCCGGGCTGAGATTTAAACCCAGGCTGGACTGCATAGCGGTGAGTGTGCCTACCTCTAGGCCATCCTGCCAGTCCCAGGTAAAGTGGAGTCAACCCTAAATGTGACGCCTACAGAAAATGTGTAATTTGCCCATGGAACCAGCCCCAAAAGCATACTTTGGTAAAAGATGCCATATAACTTTTTAGGAAGCTTTGTATTTAAGGGACAGCCATCTTATTCCTGTCTTCTCAAGGGACAATTATCTTCTCATCAGAGGAATGGTGTGCTTTATGATGTCGTACCTCCAGCGGGCAGGATACATGGTGGGAGTTTCTGCTTTGTTCAACTCCATGGGAAATCAAACCAAGCTGTTGGGCTCCTATGATTATTTACTCTTGAAAGTCTCTGCTTCATTAACTTTCCTTGGAGATGCCAAATTGGCAACGCGTCTGACAAATTGCGCACGCAAATGGGGTTGACCTGCAATTGTCCTTTATTACTTGAGGACCGCTCAAATAGCAGCTTCTGAGATTGCTTTCACAAAGTCTCCTCTCTTCTTCTCTTATCCCGAGCCACACATATTCCTCAACGTCCACATTCCTCAACACAGCATGGTGGTATTGTTGGAAAGCTTTGTATGTTATTATTTTGATGGATCCATTCTCCTACCACATTGAGGCTTATGGCGTCATCAATGCAGTTATAGACCAGAAAAGGTAAACCAAGGGGCAAGCTGGTATACATTAGTGATAGCTCATTTCAAAATCGTGTACCATATTCTACTTAGAGAGGGGTCTGTGCTGCCAAAGGGGTTTCCCTGCAAGGGTTATTTTGGGTGGTTTGCCATTACCTGAAAGAGCGTACCCCAATACCCCATCCTTTTAAATGCTGAACACCAACCAAGCAAGGAGTGCGTACCATAATTTTTATTTTCGGTCTTTGGTGTGACCCAGTTGGTGTTTGTACCACTGATCTCCGGAACTCATAGCGGACATTCTAATCATTACAGAGGCTGAATTTTTTTTTTTTTTAAACCGGGGCTGAGTTCTTGTTTTTCATGCGCAACTTTTACATATGTTGCATGAAGAATATTAAGACTGAATTGGGCACATCCATTGCATCGGATTAGAGCTTGATGCCCATTTTCCCAGACCAGAAAAAAGGAAAGATCTCTCAACAAAAACACTTTGACGCTATGAACGAATGCAATAGTGTAGATGCGATAACAGTCGAACTTACAAATGAAGAGCTGCTAAAGAGACCAGAATGAACCATAAGAGCCGACGACAAATTATGACGAGGCTACATCATCAAATCAATTAAATGTGAAAATGAAAACGATGATTTTCCATGTTTTGAGCAACTGAGTGATGGTGTTTTCTGTTGGCATTTAGCTGGTCAGTTAACGTGCAGTTGTCCTTGCTTGGGGGAGTGTTGCTTGAAATGTTAAGACGGGGAGGGGTGAGGAAAGCCCATCGTTTGACATTCAATGTTACATTCGAGGGTGTTGCTCCTCACCAAAGGTTCGGCCTTTGCAATGATCGGTATGAAAAGAGCACCGAAGCAAATCGATGAAGAATGCATCACGTTTCAGTGAATGTGAACGCGTACTTGGTATGGATTGGAATGCTTTGCTAGGGAACTTGTATGTGCTAGGGAACTTGTATGTACTAGGGAACTTGTATGTGCTCGGGAACTTGTATCTGCTAGGGAACTTGTATGTGCAAGGGAACTTGTATCTGCTAGGGAACTTGTATGTGCTAGGGAACTTGTATGTGCAAGGGAACTTGTATGTGCTAGGGAACTTGTATGTGCAAGGGAACTTGTATCTGCTAGGGAACTTGTATGTGCTAGGGAACTTGTATGTGCAAGGGAACTTGTATGTGCTAGGAAACTTGTATCTGCTAGGGAACTTGTATGTGCTAGGGAACTTGTATGTGCTAGGGAACTTGTATGTGCAAGGGAACTTGTATCTGCTAGGGAACTTGTATGTGCTAGGGAACTTGTATGTGCTAGGGAACTTGTATGTGCAAGGGAACTTGTATCTGCTAGGGAACTTGTATGTGCTAGGGAACTTGTATGTGCAAGGGAACTTGTATGTGCTAGGAAACTTGTATGTGATAGGGAACTTGTATGTGTTAGGGAACTTGTATGTGCTGGGGAACTTGTATGTGCTAGGGAACTTGTATGTGCTAGGGAACTTGTATGTGATAGGGAACTTGTATGTGCTGGGGAACTTGTATGTGATAAGGAACTTGTATGTGCTAGGGAACTTGAACCTGCTTTTCTTTCCACTTCTTCAGACAATTATTACTCTGCTAATTTATAGGTGCATTTATTATCTCAAGGAGATTATGAGCCAAGCAAAAAAGGTATCTCAAGGAGATATTATTCTTTCTTCTGACTTTAATTCGTCATGGTAACAAAATGTTAATTATTCCTAACTGTACATCTGATTGCAGAGGTTATATATCATTGAAGAGCTGAGCAAAGGAGGAAAATGTAGGTTTGTGAGGATAGGTTAAGTTACCTTGCAGTACATGCCAAGGATGATGAACATGGGGATGTAGAAGGAGCCCAAAGAGGAGAAGAGGGTGTATCCAGGTTCCACCGTGATGCTGCATGTAGTCTCATCCTCAGGACGTGACTCCTTCCAGCCAAGCAGTGGTCCTACAGAAATGACTGCCGAAAGGACCCACACTACAACCAGGACAAAAAAGGCTCTTCGTTCGGTCATGATCGTCGGGTGGCGCAGAGGGAAGCTTACTCCAATGTAACGGTCCACTGAGATGATGCAGAGGCTGAGTATGGAGGCGGTACAACAGAGAACATCAACTGCAGCCCAAACATCGCAGAATACACGGCCAAAGGACCAGTTCCCCAGCACTTCCAGTGTAGCCGAGAAGGGCAGCACAACGATGCTGAGGAGCAAATCGGCGATGGCCAGGTTTGTGATGAAGTAGTTCGTCACAGTTTGCAGGCGACTGTTGCAGGCAACGGACAAGATTACCAAGATGTTTCCAACAATGGCGAAGGAGATAAAAGAACCCAGTGCCAAAGCCAGGCTCACAAATGTGATGTCAACTGGGTTCTCAACACTCTGGTTGCGCACTCCTGTCCAGATCATCCTCTCGTCAAAAACTGACCAGTTGTTCATCCTGATTTGGTCTTCGGTACTATTTTTGACTGGTTACATGCCACAGATTCCATACAGTCACTTTCTCTGACCAGGTTGCTAAACACTACAGGAAAAGCTCCTACAACTGGCCACGCAATGATTGCCATTCCTTGTTAGAGAGAGTCTGTCGTTATATATCTACAATGCTTCTGACATATCATTCGCAGTTGTAAGGATCCGTATTAAAAGGTCCATTTAAAGTGTCATCGTTTACTCGTATAAACAAGTTGGCATGGCACGATAATGGTAGTGGTACTTACTCATTAAGAGGCAGTGCAGTGCTTTCGCTGCTGTCTTTACGAACACGTACCAGTGGGACACTAAACATTGTAAGAAGTCTCAGGCATCAGTCGAGTGCTCTATCTCAGCGTAAAGTTGTGGTATAAACAGAAATCTCTGGGTGACATTCCGCGCAGGGTGTACAGGATAAACATTTGTTGATATCCAAGGAAAGCTGGATTGACAAGCCGCCGCAGCTTGATATCCAGATGAAGGTCACACCGCTCCAGTCACCACACAGCGCCCACTGGGCCAGCAAGACCATCCAAAGCAAGTGTGCTCAGTGGGTTGCCCAAGTGCGAAACTTTCAAGGCTTGGGCGAAACGCCCCTATAACAGGAAGGTGCATGGGAAAGGTGGAGAGAGGGGATTGAGAGGGTGGAAAATGGGAGGGGACAGATAGGGGAACATGTGTCGTGCGTAATGTTTGGCATGGACCCACATTCTCTGCAACTGGAGAGGATGATCAAGGCACTGAATCGGGAGTGGGAGAGGGGGTAGAGGTGCGGTGTTTCTTTCTGCATACAGTTAAAATAGGGAAATAAAACGACTCTCTGGTCTCATGGACAAACACTATCATCTATTGATGACATTTTCAAATTTTATTCCAATGTTTGATTGAATATAATAGTGCAATAGCAATTATCAAATGGACACTAAATAAATTGGAAAGAGGAAACACCTTGAACATGGCATGACAAAAAGGCAAAAATCTAGTGAGTTTCCAGAATATTTATTCGCACCAAGTTAATGAGCACGATCCATCTCGACATGTCAGCTTGAAGGAACGGGTGGCCCCTCCAAAGTGCATTGTCCATTAGCATGGAATAGAAAGTGCATGGACCGTTAAGCAGAACCTCACCACACAAAATCTCCCCATGCTTTCATGACGTTTGTGATATTGTGTTTGGACTGATGATGCATAAATCATGAGCTTTAGCTACCCGACTTCTTTTTGTGTTAAAAAAACGGTTTTGTTTGAAAAAAAAGAAGAAGATATTATGAAGTAAAATAAAAAAAGAAGAGTTTGATATTCCAGAAAGGTATATATGGGTATATTCCATTTGGCTTCCACTTTCCAATTTGAAGGACATGCTCCGAGGCACAAGTCGTGCCATAACAGAATGCAAGCTTTGATCATAATCGACTCTTCTCGAGTCAAACCTGACGCAAGAACGCAAAAGGGCAAAGTCATTTGCAGTCGGCAGAAAAAAAGAAGTAAATACATTGATATGTAACATACTAGGAAGAGTACCTGCCCCCAGTGAGGGTAAAAGCAAGCAAAAGTACTTCTCCCCAATTATGGGAAAAGTTTAATTCAATCCGTCAATTTAAGATATTTAATGGACTTTAAAAAGGTTAATTGTGCTGCACTCTTGGTTTCACTCCGAGCCAAAGCTATAGGTTATTTGTACTGCCCACCGTTAAATGGAGGTGGAAAACCGGGTAGAAGAAGTTGGATTTGTCTAAAAAGAGGGCAAAATATCCTGCTTGAGGAATAAAATTTGGCATCAACATTCACCATTATTCATGCCTGTTCTCGTGTCATTTCAAAAGTGAATGTTAAGCTTTTCAAACGCAGCGAGGGAAGTGGCCGCCGTAAACGGGAGACAGACAAACGCATGGACTGACACCATGGTTCAGAATATATAATATCTGACTTCCCTTCCAAAGGTCTTCAACACAGAAAGAGACTATTTGGCCCATCAAGGCTGCACAATGATTGCCAACCTATGACAAGATTTTTGTATACAGAGTCAAGGCTCATGGAAGAGCCTAAACACTGAATGGTTCAGGGGACAACAGGACGAAAGGACCACGAGAGAGAGAGGTGGGGACACCAATAGAGTGCCATATAATATGAGTAGCAACATAGCATGTCCAGGAAGTTTATGGTTATATTGGTCAATGGCACCATTTTGTATCCTTTGATCGTTCATTGAATGATCACGCAGAAGCTCATAATTATTTTTTGAATGACAGGATGCTGTGCTGTTAGATGTACCAAGTGATCATTGAAGGGTTTCAAAATGTAAAGATTCTCTACAGATACCAGAAGCAAAAAACATTGGCAAAATTAGAACAACACTCTTAGAGTGCATCGCTAAATGAACACGCTACCGGTACGATTATGTCCCACTGCTATTATTGCCCATATACCCGTATCATCCATGGCCAAACGGATCTTTGTCAAACTTTCAGAGGTTCGTCAGTGAGTGCTGATGGAGTGTTTTTAAATGGTGAAGCCACTCCAATAGTTGGCTTTGTCCTTTCTTCCATCTGTCCATCAAAAATGAAGAAGAACCTTTCTAACCCACTGTGTTTAATTATAAAGGGTTCTATTTTAGATGCTTCTAAAGGGTCATACTAAAGGGTCCTAAAGGGTCTAAAGTGTAATTCTAAAGGGGTTCTAAAGGGTAATTCTAAAGGGTTCTAAATGTTAATTGTAAAGGCATCTAAAGGGTAATTCTAAAGGGTTCTAAATGTTAATTGTAAAGGCATCTAAAGGGTAATTCTAAAGGGTTCTAAAAGGTGCGATATTTTTATTTATTTTTATAATTTTTTGAGAAATTTGAAAAAAAGTTGGATTTTATTAAAAATTGTTCTGTCGTGCCTAAAGCTTTTGTAGTTATGTGAAAGGTAATAATTAATGATCCCCAGCCACATTAGTGGGTGTAGAGCAGTGTTTTCTGTCCCCACAAAAAATATATAGAAAAAAACCCCAAAATCTGAGTTCTTCAAAAGGCCAACCAGTTTAGAAATGACCGGTGACCTGCAAACAATTTAATTCATAATCATTTATTTATTGCATATGAGGAACATTTTTATGATCACCAGTTTGAGAGTGGATGAGCAGATGGGAAAAAGAAGTTTAAAAAGTGAAAAGTTACTTGTGGAAAAACAGAACTTCAAAACTGAGGCTAATGATTGTACCTGGGTTGCTGTGTTGTCATGATTTACACCAATCATAATAGCAACAATTATTTTGCACAAAATGTATTTGTAGTGTTTGTGATATTAGATTTTCATAAGCAATTTAGGTTGAAGATTTAGGTTGAAATGTTTTTGGTTTTTTTTGTTGAAAAGTTTGGGACGATTACACCTCACTACCACGTAATTCAAAACACCCCACCACCACGTGATTCAAAACACCTCATTACCACGTAATTCAAAACACCTCACTACCAAAAAATTCAGAACACCCCACTACCACATAATTCAAAACACCTCACCACCACGTGATTCAAAACACCTCATTACCACGTACTTCAAAACACCTCACCACCACGTGATTCAAAACACCTCACCACCACGTAATTCAAAACACCTCACCACCACATAATTCAAAACACCTCATTACCACATGATTCAAAACACCTCACCACCACGTAATGCAAAACACCTCAACACCAAGTAATTCAAAACACATCACCACCACATTATTAAAAACACTTCACAACCAAGGAAAGAAAAATTTGAGGGAGTAGTTCAGTGACAACACAGACACTGCCCAGATATGTAGATATTGTTACGGATTCGTCACTTCCGCCTTTGTTGTTGATTATTTACTTGTAGGATTTTTAGTTTCAGGTAATATTGTTAAGATTTTTGTGTGAAATGGAGATGACTTTAGTAAAAGGTAAAAATAAATGTTTGTGGAGGAAAAAGAAAAAAGCGGGAAAGAACTGGAAGGAGGAGGAGCAGGAGAAGACGGCCAGGAGAGAGACACAGCCGTGCATCGCGTTTCGGCTGTGAGCGGACTTTTTTGATATTGGTCGCGAATGAGTTGAGGTTTCCCGGGAAAGGGATTGTCCGCGACATTGTCATACTGTCGGGTCTTTTGGATCCTCTGGGCCTTTTTGGTCTTTGGGGTGTTTTGGGTCTTTGGTGTCTTCAGGGGCTTTTGGGTCTTAAGGGTCTTTTGTTTCCTCTGGGTCTTTAAGAATTGTTTGGGTATTTTGGTTATCTGGGGTATTTAAGGGTATTTTGGGTCTAAATGGTCTTTAAGGGTCTTTGGGGTCTTCAAGGTGTTTTGGGTCTTTGGGTATTTTGGGTCTTCGGGGTCTTTTTGGGTGTTTGGGGTCTTTTGGGTCTTCAGGGTCTTTTGGCTCTTTGGGTTATTTTGGGTTTTCGGGGTATTTTGGGTCTTCAGGGTCTTTAAGGGTCTTTGTGGTCTTTAGGGTATTTTGGGTCTTCGGGGTCTTTTGGGTCTTCGGGGTATTTTGGGTCTTCAGGGTCTTTTGGGTATTTTGGGTCTTCATGGTGTTTTGGGTCTTCAGGGTCTTTTGGATCCTCTGGGCCTTTAAGGGTATTTTGGGTCTTTGGGGTGTTTTGGGTCTTTGGTGTCTTCAGGGACTTTTGGGTCTTAAGGGTCTTTTGTTTCCTCTGGGTCTTTAAGAGTCGTTTGGGTATTTTGGTTATTTGGGGTATTTAAGGGTCTTTTGGGTCTAAAGGGTCTTTAAGGGTCTTTGGGATCCTCAAGGTGTTTTGGGTCTTCGGGGTATTTGGGTCTTCGTGGTCTTTTTGGGTGTTCAGGGTCTTTTGTGTCTTCGGGGTCTTTTAGGTCTTTGAGTTATTTTGGGTTTTTGGGGTCTTTTTGGGTGTTCAGGGTCTTTTGGGTCTTCAGGGTCTTTGGGGTCTTTGAGGTCTTCAGGGTATTTTGGGTCTTGGGTGTCTTTTGGGTCTTTGGGGTCAGGGTCTTCAGGGTCTTTTGGGTTTTCGGGGTATTTTGGGTCTTCAGGGTCTTTTGGGTCTTCGTGGTATTTTGGGTCTTCCAGGTATTTTTGGGTCTTCGGTGTCTTTTGGGTCTTTGGGGTCTTTGGTGTCTTCAGGGGCTTAACGGTCTTCACGGTCTGTAAGGGTCTTTGTGGTCTTCAGGGTGTTTTGGGTCTTCTGGGCAGTTTGGTTCTTCCGGGTCTTTTGGGTCTTCAGGGTATTTTGGGTCTTCGGGGTCTTTTTGGTCTTCGGGGTCTTTTGGGTCTACGGGGTCTTTTAGGTATTTGGGGTCTTCAGGGTCTTTTGGGCCTTCGGTGTCTTTTGGGTCTTCAGGGTCTTCGGGGTCTTTGGCGTCTTCAGGGGCTTTTGGGTCTTCAGGGTCTTTAAGGGTCTTTGTGATCTTCAGGGTGTTTTGGGTCTTTAGGGTATTTTGGGTCTTCTGGGTATTTTGGGTCTTCGGGGTATTTGCGGTCTTTGGGGTCTTTTGGGTCTTCCGGGTATTTTTTGGTCTTCGGGGTGTTTTGGGTCTTCAGGGGTCTTGGTGGTATTAAGGGTCTTGGGGGACTTAAAGGGTCGTCAAAGGTCTGAGGCGTCTCAGTAGTCTAAACGTAATTAAGAGGGTTAATTCAGAGCGTGTTAATAATTTTATTTGAAGAAGACGCTTTGGTCGCATACATAACCATATACGTTTACTCTCTTATAATAAGACTAGTGGGTGGAATCCTAGTGGAAAGACTAGTGGAATCCCACGGGCATGGACGTGTGTGACATTTGGACATACTAGGGCATGCCCGTACTATATATATATCTAAAATTATATCCCCCCCCTCTATTTACATGAAATGGTTTGGTCCAAAGCGAACGGCTTGCGAGTACGGTGACAATCCCCCCCCTCTATTTACATGAAATGGTTTGGTCCAAAGCGAACGGCTTGCGAGTACGGTGACAATCCCCCCCCCTCTATTTACATGAAATGGTTTGGTCCAAAGCGAACGGCTTGCGGAGTTTGGTAAAGAAATCGCCATAGCGTGCACAAACGCGCAGGAAAGCGAAAGAATCGCAAAGTAGTTTTAATTAGTTTTAAAACATAGTTTAACGCCAACATAGTTTGCCAACGTGAAATAAATGAATACGCTCTCAAATGTGCCGTCCGAGGCAGAGTCTGTTCGGCACGTTCGGCACACGTGATAGCTCGCTGCTCTCTGATTGGTTGAATCGTTTTTTGGACATAGCTCGCTAACTACTTGTCCGATTAATATGAAACCTTGAAAAGGCACATCCTCGGGTCCCCAGCAATATACCTGGCAAGTTTAAAGTATATCGGACCCGTGGTTGTCGAGAAACAGCGGTCACAGACATACAGACATACATACATACATACATACACACAGAGATTACTGGAATTATAGATAGATTGAGTTAGATGCCGCACCTGCACATTCAGTTTTTCAAAATGGTTACTGGCAATTTATCAGATCCACAAATGATGTAATCGACACAATTTATTTCCTTCTGATAACATGTGAATGCATGTGCGTGCACATGGGAAATACAGTTTGAAATGTATAATTACATCTCATGTAAAATGTGACTTCAAGAGCTCAAATCCTTTCCCTCCCGGCCCCCATCCCTCCCACATCACGCACACTGCACCGGGGAGTGGGTCACACATTGCGGAGAGTGGGTCACACACACGGGGGAGAGTGGGTCACAAACGCGGGGGAGAGTGGGTCACACACGCGGAGGAGAGTGGGTCACACACACGGGGGAGAGTGGGTCACACACGGGGGAGAGAGTGGGTCACACACGCGGAGGAGAGTGGGTCACACACACGGGGGAGAGTGGGTCACACATAGGGGAGAATGGGTTACCAACGGGGGAGAGTGGGGGTCGCACGAACGATACGTGATTTTGTAAACAATTGAAGTTGAAGGTTTAAGTAAAAAAAAAAAAAACTTTTCCCCCGAAATAATTCAGGAAAATACCCTTAGGACAAACACACGGGAGAGATAGATGCATACGGTACCAGAAGTTTGGAACGATTTCACAAAAATTTGATGGAGTTGTTCATTACATATAGACAACACAACACAAGACAGATATATACATATAGATATATAAGAATATAATAATAATAATAAAAGTAATAATAATAATAAGAATATATATTAGTACATCTTATTATAATAGAGCAAACGTATATGGTTATGCATGTTTATATGTGACAAAACGTCTTCTTCTTCAAATAAAATTAACACCCAAAACACAGTCCGTGAGCTCTTAATTCAGTTTAAACTGCTGAGGCCCCCTCAGATCTTTGATGACCCTTTAGGCCCCAAAGACCATTAAGACCACCAAGACCCCTGAAGACACAAAATAGCCGTGAATCCCTGAAGACCCAAAATACCCCGAATACCCAAAATACCCAAAAAGACCCCGATGACCCAAAAGCCCCTGAAGACCCAAAAGACCCTGAAAATCCTGAAGACACAAAACAACCCCAAATACCCAAAACACCCCAAAGACCCAAAACACCCCAATGACCCAAAACACCCCAAAGACTCAAAAGCCCCCGAAGAACTAAAATACCCTGAAGACCCCAAAGACCACAAAGGCCCCAAAGACCCAAAACACCCCAAAGACCCAAAATACCCTTAAAGGCCCCGAGGATCCAAAATACCCCGAAGACTCAAATGGCCACCAAGACCGAAAACCCCCTAAAGACCCAAACCACCCTAAATACCCCAAAGAACCAAATGGCCCCAAAGACCGAAAAAACCCTATAAAGACCCCGACGACCCAAAACACCCAGAAGAGCCAAAAGACCCATAAGAGCCAAAAGACTCTTCGATCACGTGTTTCACCTCCATTTCCCCAAATAGTTTTCACTGTTAAATTTTTAAAATGTTTAAACTTTCCCCTGAAGTACTGTATTCTGTCATATATTATAACACCTTTTTCTTATTCTTCTTTAAAAGGGTGTTTTCGACTTGCTCACCAAATCTATTCATTCCAAATTTTTTTTCCATCTCTTACAGTTCCTCTTTCCTACATTCTGTAAACTCATCTGCACTCCATCCCCCCTCCAGCGTCCTCAAACGTATTTTTGAATCGAAGGTCACAAGAAACTCATTTTGCAATAAATGTTCATTTCCCGTTAATAGTACACTTTCTAAAATCCAATGTCACCCCTCCCCTCCTAATCTTCCCCATCACCTCTCCCCTCCAAAACTTCCCCATCACCCCTCCCCTCCAAATCTGCCCCCTTGCCCCTCCCATCCAAATCTTCCCCATCACCCATCTCTTTCAAATCTTCCCCCTTGCCCCTCCCCTCCAAATCTCCCCCATCTCCCATCCCTTTCAAATCCCCCCCTTGTTCCTTCCCTCCTAAACTCCCCCCTAGCTCCTCCCCTTCAAACTCCCCACCCTCATTTCTTCTCCATTTCCCCCCTCTCACCCCTCCTCCGCAAAGCATTCTCCCCACTTCTTCCCCCTTCCAACTCTCACCTCCATCTCCCCCAACCTTCTGCCTCCCTCTTCCCCCTCCTCAAATAACACCTCACTGTGCCTCACCCAATCACCATCAAACCGTTTGTCCGCCCCATCCTTCCCTTTCTCCAAGCTATTCTGAAATCTCTGACACACCTACAACAGCTCTCCCTACATCTTCATCCTCTTCCACATCTTACCCTACCCCTCCCCCCCCCCCCCTGTTCTGTATCCGATGCTTCCCCTTCCTCTTCATTAACGGTATGGACCTCAAACATCCGGGGCCTTCGCTCAAACTTGACTGATCTCTCCATACAGGTTGCTTCTGACAAACCAGACGTGATCTGCTGAACAGAAACTTTCCTCCTTCATGATGTCTCTGATTCCTTAGTATCTCTCCCGGGTTACTCCCTCCTCCGGTATGATAGACCTGAGCCTCGTCCTGGAGGTGGGGTTGCTATCTTTATCAAAACTCTATTCCTCACTCGCCCTGCACTGCCCTCTCTCCACCTCACCCCCAGGAATACCTCTGGCTACGGCTTCCCCTTCGCTCCCACCTTTTGTTCATATGTGTGTTGTACCGTCCACCAAACAGTGATGACTCCATCTACATCTCGCTGTCTGATAATATGGAGCAACTTCTATCTACTCATCCCAACTCTCTCTTCCTCATATGTGGTGATTTCAGTTGTCACCATGGCAGTTGGCTGGGTGTGGGTACCTCTCTCACCAGCCATGGCTCCTCAGCAAAGGACTTCTGCGACTCACTGGGACTGACACAATCTGTCAATTTCCTGACCCGGATCTCAGTCAACGGAGCATCTTCTCTTCTGAACTTGGTTATGACCAACTTCCCTGAAAATGTCTGCTGCTCTTCTTCTGCTCCAATCGGCTCATCTGATCATGTGCTTGTTAAAGTGGACATCTCTCTGACCATTCTCAGAGAGTCTCCTCAGCATCGACGAGGCTGGCATTTCACCTAGGCCAACTGGCACGGTCTTCAAGCAGCCATCAATCATCTGGACTGGTCTCCCATCTCGACCGCCTCTGACATCAACTCATCCTGGGAATTCTTCCAAAGTAAATTGCTCTCTCTCATGCACAGATTTATCCCATCTCGTCTTCAGTTGTCAAACCCTTCCTCTCGTCCATGATACACGGATTCTTGTGGTGAGGCTGTTGCCCAGAAACAACTTGCCTTTGTCTCCTGGAAAGCAAATCCAACGGAAGGAAATCTCATTTCCTTTCACAAAGCCCGAAACAAGTGTGTGTCCACCCTCAGGAGAGCCAGGAAACAATATCTCTCTGTTCTCAGGACAGAACTCTCTTATCTGTCTCCCTCTTCCAAATCCTGGTGGAGTCTGGTCAAATCTGTTTCTGGTGTTTTTTGTTTTTTTTGTTTTTTTTTGTATACAAGATCGAGGCTCGTGAAAGAGCGAAAAGTCATGTTCCCCCTCCATCCCCTCCCTTACCTCAAACGGCTACACAGCTGACTCCGCACGTGAAAAAGCTGAATGCCTCAACTCTGTGTTTGCCTCTAAATCTTGTGTCCCATACCCATCCCTCTCTGTACCCACCATACCCAGTCGTACCCAGATGCTCCTGGACTCCGTGTCCTTTCCTCCTGACATGGTGGAAAAGTTTCTGTCAACCCTCTACTCTGATTCTGCAACTGGACCTGACGGCATCAGCCCACGTATCCTAAAATCCTGTTGTTCCGCTCTTTCACTCCCTCTCTCTGTTCTCTTCACCCTCTCTTTTGCTCAAGGTCATCTGCCATCTGCTTGGAAATCAGCCAACATCACTGCTTTACACAAAAAATGTGCAAAAACAGATCCTTGCCACTACAGACCAATCAGCCTTCTCCCAATTATCAGCAAAGTCATGGAATCCATCATTGCTTTGGATATGAAATCTTTCCTCTTCTCCAATGGCTTGATGTCGGATCATCAATTTGGTTTCAGACCAGGTCACTCTACTCTGGACATGCTGCTTCTGCTGTCTCAACAATGGATGGAGGTCCTCAATGCCAAACAGGAAATTAGAGCTGTCTCCCTTGACATATCACATGCCTTCGATACGGTCTGGCACCCCGCTCTGCTCACCAAACTCTCCTCCTTTCGTATCCATGGAAATCTCCATGCATGGCTGGCAGACTTCCTCTCTAGTCGCAGTCAATGTGTGGCCCTGAATGGGTTTCTCTCATCTCCTCTTCCTGTTCAGGCTGGAGTTCCCCAAGGCAGTGTTCTGGGCCCGGTGCTTTTTCTGGTCTTCATCAATGATCTCTCTGACTCTTTGAAAATCCTCTCTATCTCTTTGCTGATGACTCCACTCTCTGCCGCTCCATTCCTCATACCTCAGATCGGCAGTCTGCAGCCTCCTCACTCTCTGCAGACCTGGACAAAATCACAGACTGGGCAAACAAGTGGAACATGTCTTTCAATCCTGACAAATCTCACACTCTTACGATGTCTCTCCAAAAAGACCGACTGGACAACCCTCCCATCCACTTTCTGAAAAATCCTCTCCAAGAAGTTCTGTCACTTAAGCTATTGGGTCTCACTATCTGCCATGATCGTTCCTGGGAAAACCACATTTGCAAGCTGGCCTCCAAAGCCAGTCGCCGACTGGGCATCCTCCGTCGTGCGAAGTCCTTTCTTGGCACACCTGAGCTCCTCACCACATACAAGGCTTTCATCCGCAGCTCAATGGAGTACTTCTCTCCCCTCTGGGCTGGTGCTCCTGCCTCACACCTAGCTCGTCTTCACGCTGTTGAAACGAAAGCATTCAGAATCATTGGAATCTTCCGCGATGAAGCTATCTCCGAGGGCCTTTCACTTACTCACTGCAGGCAGGTTGGTGGCCTTTCCGTCTTCTACCGACTCCTCTCCGGCCTTGCTCCCCCAGCTCTCTCTGGGCTCTGTCCCCCAAATATTCCTACCGGTCGCACAAGATCTGCCTGCAACCCTCTTATGGTAAAACTGCCAAAATCAAGACTCTCTGCTCACCTTCACTCCTTCATTCCTCTTTTCTCCCACCTCTGGAACAAACTCCCTCACTCTCTTCAATCCCAATCCTCCCCCCAGGTCTTTAAAACAGCTGTTCACCACCATCTCTTATCTTCCCCCATCCAAAACCTTGATCTTTTCTACCCCCACTAATTTCACCCCAAATCCACTTTTTTGAAATACCAACTTCTTTCCTGTAAGTCCTTGGTGACCTTATGTTTTATACTTCTCCCACCCCCGTCCCCCTTCCCACGCCTCCTCCCCCCAAGCCCTCTCCCTCCCACACATCTCCCGATGTCCCTGCTCTCAAATGTTGTGTTTGTGTGCTTCCCCTTCTCTCCCCATCTTGTCTACCGCTCCCTCTTTTTATATATTTTGTTTGTCTGTTTGATTTTTTCTTTTGTGATAAATGTTAGCTCTTTCACGAGCCTCGATTCTGTATACAAAAAACAAACAAAAAAAAAGACTCAGAAGACCCAAAATATCCCGAAGACCCAAAATACCCTGAAGACCCAAAACACCCTGAAGACCACAAAGATCCGTTGAAGACCATGAAGACCCAAAAATCCCCGAATACCCCAAATACCCAAAACACCCAAAAGACCCAAAATACACTTAAAGGGCCAAAGGATCCAAAAGACCCAAAAGACCAAAAAACACCCGAAGACCCAAAAGATCCTTAAAGACTGAGAGGAACCAAAAGACCCTTAAGACCCAAAATACCCCGAAGATCCAAAATACCCCAAATAGCCAAAAGACCCCAACAAGCCAAAGGACCCTGAAGACCCAAAACACCCTGAAGACCCCAAAGACCTTTAAAGACCATGAAGACTCAAAAAACCCGTAAATACCCCAAATAACCAAAATACCCCAAAGACCCAGAGGAACCAAAAGACACTGAAGACCCAAAAGCCCCTGAAGACACCGAAGACCCAAATGAATTCAATGACCCCGAAGACCCAAAACACCCCAAAGACACAAAATACCCTTAAAGGCCCAGGGGATCCTAAAGACCCAAATGGCCCTGAAGACCCAAAACACCTTGAAGACCCAAAATACCCTGAAGACCCAAAAGACACCAAAATGGTCAAAGATGCCTATCCCTCTGAAATGACGTGTGGTGAGGCACACGGAGTGCACTGAGTCACGCTAGTTTAATTAATAAATTTATAAATAAAATAAGTAGTACCAATAGACACTTAATTTTTTTTTAACGTCCAGCCAATTTGGAACTGTCAATCTACCCCAAATGCAAAAACCTGCAATTTTAGAATTCATTAAATATGTTTCCTTTTCTTAGTCACAGGCGAAGCGGAATGTGTCGAGGCATTCTAATAGCTCCCCTTAACAGAGGAAAATCATATTTGTTGAAAAGCTCATTCCAGTCCCTAACAGCTGCTTTGTTTTCAGGTGAAACCTTTTGCACACCCGAGAGAGCCCACCTAGCGATGGACATATACAGGCAAAGACCATATAGAGGTAACACTAAAGGAGAGAGAATGTTGGGGATCGACCATGGGCAATGCCAACAGGAAAGCCATTTATACTGCGGAGATATTACAGGAACTCTATGTTATTATAATTGCACAAGGGTATAAGCAGTGAAATATGTATTCATAGTCCAAACAACACCCTTTTCATAATGGTGAGTATAAACAAAATCAAGGTGGAAAGAGTGGAATGGTGGTGTGAATGCACAAACAAACAACTCTTGAAATGCATTGCACATGCCCCAGAAAAAGAATGAAAAAGCTTACATAAATGGAGTTCATTAAAATAATCAGATCACACAACCACAAAACCATAACCATATTCTCTTCTTTTCTTTTCTCGAACACAGATTCTCAATAATAGCTGATAGCTATAATTTAAATTTTCCTCTATAAACTTGCCACAAATTACCAAACCCTTCCATTTTATGTACAACACCACCTCATAACTGCTAGGTAAATTAGTTTTCGATTTGAATTTCAGTCTTTGAGCTCAACGTCTTGAAGAGCGCTTGATTTAGAGTACGGTCTTTAATTTATTTTCCACTGCAAGCAAAATAAGCGAAGATGTTTCAAGGGGAAGTGGAAGGTCATTGTGATGGCTGGACCGCACCAGATGCCTCGTACTCCACGCGTGGTTCACGGAAGGGGTTCACTACAAATACTATTAGTCTTATATTAACCAGACTGATGCATTGTCATGAGTTGGAAGCATGCGTCATTTGTCACACACACAACCTGCCCACCAAGTTTCGTCCAAATTCGTCCATAACTTTTTGAGATATCTTGTTCACAATCAGACAGACAAACAGACAAATAGACAGGGGTGAAAACATAACCTCTATCCACCCTTGTGGGCGGAGGTAATTATCTGTGATCCTATCATACGTGTAGTCGATGATTGATTTGTCGTTGGTACATACTTGGTAGGGCCAGAATTTTTGCAGCTCCAGCCCTTGTAAGACTTCCCCTGAAGGAATGGAAATGGTGAAAATACTCTTGGAATACTTTCAATTCTGATCAATAAACTTACCCCATGCGTTGATTAGCCTTTATAAAGCAGATGCATATGGAGCATGAAGAGTGAAGACCATAGCTAGGCCAGCTATGCAAAATTTAAAAGACATTATTAAACTGCCAACTTATTACAATCTTAACAATAAGAATACCCACTTGAATCGTTGATTATATATATGCCAGTTCTTAATATCTGGACATTCGCTCATCAATTTACATGAGATCTACTCTGCTCATTTCTTCAACTCAGCAATCTCATAATCTTCTCTTTTCTCATAATCTTTTTGCTGTTGGATCTAATAATGAAAGTCAGTGTTAGATAAAGATGAGCACAAAGACTGATTTGCCAATTTAATGTCTTCAGGGTTAGGTCATGAATTTATCATCTGGCCAGGGAGTGGGCGATACCTCACGTACAGTATTCTTCACTGTGACAGTCTTTAACATCTGCCAGCTAATGCCAGCAGATGGGTCCCAAGCTTGTCGTCCATCTGAGGGATCGAGCGCTTAGCGACAAGAATCCTGCTTGCGAAGCACCAATCCTGGTTTATTGTCGAACCGAGGATTTAATCCAGACTCGACAGTTGAAATGTAGGTGAACCGCTTCCACGCAATCCCTTCAGTACTAACTCAGCAATGCACACGTGCTCATTTGAGCCGAGCAGTCATTAATCGGAGTGAGAAGTTGGAACTCCTGCACAGAGGGTTTGTTAGGCACGGAGATAAAGAAGTGTACGTAGGCCTACAAAAAAACCAGAAGGGGTAAATGCACTTTGTGGAGTTTTGCTCTTTTCTCTATGCGCACGTGCTACACTAAGAACTCACAAGCTGAAGACCTTCGATAATTCCTTTCCCTTTCGCCCTCTTTCCTCAAACACTTGTATCTCACAGTTCATCCAACGTGATGTACTGTCTGAATGCATCAAGCCAGATAGCGTTCACACCAGAGAGGGGCTGCCCGAAAAGCACTTGTCAGCACAGCCCACAGTTGCTGCATTTTCTCGGCAAGAAGGCCACCACCGACAGCACCCTTGTCTGGAATTCGCCCAAGTCGACACTTCCCACACTTGGCCCGCAGGAACTGGGTGCACCTGCACTGACCTTGCCCGTTACTTGGGTGGCTGCCACCAAGCTGTGTGTTCTCCTTCTAGTGAATATCCATCCATATCTCTCTCTCTCTCTCTCTCTCTCTCTCTCTCTCTCTCTCTCTCGCCTCCTGTTGGCTGTTGGTGTGTTTGTGCGTGGTAAGATGGCGTCTGTGCATGTGTGGTGAGGTACGAGCTGCTTTGACTTTCGATCTTTCGCTCCCTTTTTCTCATCGTTTTCACCTTTTCTTTCCCATTTTTTGTTTATCTTCACATTGTTTACTCTCCATCTGACCCCACCACTCCCTTTCATGAAACCCGATACCACAACCCTCATCCTCCCCTCCCATTTTCCTCCCCCAGCTCCCTGCCCATTCTCCCCTTCATCTGCACGTTCCCCCCATCCACCGCCTGTTCCCCTCATCCCCCGCCCGCCTGTTTCCCTCACCCCCTGCCCGCCCGTTCCCCTCACCCCCGCCTGCCCGTTCCCCTCACCCCCCGCCCGTTCCCCTCACCCCACCGCCCGTTCCCCTCATCCCACGCCCGCCCGTTCCCCTCATCCCCCGCCCGTCCGTTCCCCTCATCCCCCGCCCGTTCCCCTCATCCCCCGCCCGCCCGTTCCCCTCACCCCCCCGCCCGCCCGTTCCCCTCACCCCCCGCCCACCCGTTTCCCTCACACCCCACCCGCCCGTTCCCCTCACCCCTCCGCCCACCCGTTCCCCTCACCCCCCCGCCCGCCCGTTCCCCTCACCCCCCGCCCGCCCGATCCCCTCAACCCCCGCCCGCCCGATCCCCTCACCCCCCGCCCGCCCGTTCCCCTCAACCCGTTACCCTCATCGCCCGCCCACCCGTTCCCCTCATCCCCCGCCCGCCTGTCCACCCATTCCCCTCAACCCCCGCCCGCCCGCGCCGGTTCGGTTTTTTTGTGAGTGGTAGTATATTGGCACTCTAACGAGTTGCTGTGGTTTATCGCCCTTTTCCTCATTGAGAGGTGTGTTTTACTGCGTTTGTTTTCTCGTGCTGGTACATGCTGAGTGGAGTTTTTTTTGCGGTTTATTCTCCCTGCTTTTTACAGAAAGCTGTACCCGGCCCCTGCCTTTTCCAGTTTTCCCCCGACTCCAACTCGGCTTAGTCCGGGTAATTTTGAATTGGTAAAATGTCGACACGTTCCCCGTATGCGGCTTTCGAAGCTCTCACACGGAAGCATGGTGTGGTGTGTGTTCCTCCCGATGAGGTTAGTGTGGAACACATTGTTATTACCTTCGCAAAAGCGGAAGGTTATGTTTTGATCGCTGTGTATTTATTTGTATGTCTGTGTGTGTGTGTGTGTGTATGTTATTCGCATAACTCAAAAAGTATTCAACCGAATTGCATGAAATTTGGTGGGATGATTGGTTATTATACGGGACACATTTGATTAGATTTTGGGAGCAATCGGGTCAAAGGTCAAGGTCAAGGTCACGAAAAGGTCAAAATCGTATTTTTACCATAGCGCAGTCAATTTTTATCCAATTGGCATGCAACTAATGCCAAAATGTTCAGAATTCAATGCCCGATCTTGTTTGTCATAACTCGGTCAATTCTTATCCGATTTGCATGAAATCAGCACCAAACTGTTCACTGTTCTGTTCCCTACACTCCCATGCCAAGTACAGAACAGTAGCTGCGGCGAAGGTATGCGCTCTACCGAGTGCCCGTTCTAGTTGCTATTGGAAATATCATTGGTGTGGAAAAGATCCGTGCAGCGTCACGAATGAATAAACGTATCGTGGTTTTTTTTTTTTTAGCTAAGGAAAGCCTCGTACATGAGGTTGTCGCGGCTGGTCTGTCCACGGACAATGGACACTTCGTTTTGGTTTCCCCACTCGATACCCCAGCTGATAAAATTAAAATACTCCGATCCAACGTTCCCCCTTTTCTAAAGAATGAGTCGCTGTTAGCGGAACTATCGCGCTATGGTACAGTCGTGTCCCAGATCAAGATGGCGCCGCTGGGCTGTCGGAGTGAACAGGCGAAGCACGTCATGTCTTTCCGACGTCAGGTATACATCGTACTTCCCACATCCAACGTGGATAAAGTATTAAATGTGGTATTTAAATTCCGTATCAAAGATCACGACTACGTACCAAGTATATGCGTCAACCGAGACATTAAAATGCTTCACTTGTGGAAAGTTCGAACATTTAAAATGTTTTTGTCCCCGAACTGCACCCTCTGTGACCGAGCAGACAGGCTCTCCGGACAATACTGTGCCCCCGCTACCTCTCAACACTGACGGGCAAACTACCCCAACTACTGTCCCAGATCCCCCTCTACCTCAATACTGAGGAGAAACTACCCAAACTACTGTCCCAGATCCCCATCTACCTCTCAACACTGAGGAGAAACTACCCAAACTACTGTCCCAGATCCCCACCTACCTCTCAACACTGAGGAGAAACTACCCCAACCACTGTCTCAGATCCCCCTCTCAACACTGAAGGACAATCTACCCCAACCGCTGTCTCAGATCCCCCGCTACCTCTCAACACTGATGAACAAACTACCCCGTCCACTGTCTCAGATCCCCCGCTACCTCTCAACACTGATGAACAAACTACCCCATCCACTGTCTCAGATCCCCCTCTACCTCTCAGCACTGATGAACAAACTACCCCATCCACTGTCTCAGATGCCCCTCTACCTCTCAGCACTGATGAACAAACTACCCCATCCACTGTCTCAGATCCCCCGCTACCTCTCAACACTGATGAACAAACTACCCCATCCACTGTCTCAGATCCCCCTCTACCTCTCAGCACTGATTAACAAACTACCCCATCCACTGTCTCAGATCCCCCTCTACCTCTCAGCACTGATGAACAAACTACCCCATCCACTGTCTCAGATCCCCCCTCTACCTCTCAACACTGATGAACAAACTACCCCATCCACTGTCTCAGATCCCCCTCTACCTCTCAGCACTGATGAACAAACTACCCCAACTACCATGTGGTACGGACGCCATCTTAGAAAAACGTTACACCTCTATATCTCCCAAACCACTCAATGGAAAAAATGGAAACATGGCTCATTGTCAAGTACTCCCCATGGAGAATAAGATATGTAATGATGTCATTGGTGCCTTCATTATGACGTCATAATTCGACAAGTACAACGCTTGATGTGATCGGTATGAAAAACAAAATTCCTCTGCAACTGTTCGTCTGATTGGCACCAAATTTTCAGAATATGAGCGCCTCCTCCTGTAGATTTTAAAAAATTGTAGTTATGACGTCATAGGTCACATGGTAAAGGCGCCATCTTGGAAAAAAACAAAAAACATTGCACCTCTCCATCTACGAAACCGCTCGATGGAATTTCTTTTTAAACATGGTGCTTTGTCAAGTACTCCCCATGGGGAATAAGATAAGTTTATGATGATGTCATTCGTACCTTCATTATGATGTAATAATTCTGCAAGTTTTCGCGGTTGATCCGATCAGTATAAATACATTTTCTCTGATTATGGATTTATGGTGGGCGCCAAATCGGATCAAGAGACGTCCGGCTCGAGATCAAGAGATATTTACTGCTCGCTTTGCAAACGGTACTGCAGTGTGATTTGCCATCGGTGACTAACTGCTCATTGTTCCTGATTTATGTACATGCACGTAAGCGACTACTACGGCAGCAGTGGCAGCCAACGTGGTATCAGGACCAGTTCAACAACAGTTTTTAAACGTGAGTTTGTTGTTGTCTGAAGTGAATCATTCTGTTTGAAGAACCATTGCAGTTTCCAATCAGCAGCCATGTTGTAGACCCTGATGTAGATCGATAATACTACAGCGGCCATGTCATCAATTTTATGATGCTTCGGATGGTGGTTCAATGTAGAGGGTTGAAAGTTTGATTTTTAGTAAATCTACACATACTATAAGAGGTGTGTGTGTGTGTGTGTGTGTGTGTGTGTGTGTGTGTGTGTGTGTGTGTGTGTGTGTGTGTGTGTGTGTGTGTGTGTGTGTGTGTGTGTGTGTGTGTGTGTGTGTGTGTGTCTGTGTCTGTCGCCACTTCTCTCAGGGATGGGTGAACAGATCTTATCTTCGTCAAACTTTCAGAGGTTCACACCCTTGGTATTCTGGAAGCAGGAATACCACAGCAAGATGTTCCAAGACATTTAAAATACCACAAGAACACCATTGAATTATCAAAGTACAGTATTTACCATTATTAGCTTGTTTCAACAGATCCATGTTCGGATGTTCTTTAAGATGACTTCAAGCAAAAGCCTCTCTAAAACTACACTCCATTCGATATTTATACTGACAGTAAAGCAGATGTGAAGTTGTAGTTAATGCAGGATTGATTTACACCCCATTTACATTCACATGAAGCCCAGGAAAAATCCATGTATAACCCATGCAAATCCCATGTGTGTGCTAGCCCACAAATAGCACATGCCCTGCCCATGTGGGATAGCCCACAAAAAGCTCATGGCCTGCCCACTTGGCCGAGCCCATTTGGGCAGTGGTGGAGCCTATGCTGGGGCTAACATGCAGGACACACTTTGAACCCACAATTTAGCCCACATAGGATCCATATGGGCCCCAGCTGGACATGCTGGCTGGGATACTGCAGTCTAAATTGTTTTTCTTATTATTGAAAAATTATTATAATTATGCTGAACAAGTGTGCTCACTGCTGTGGTAATACAGACTGAAAAATGAGGCAATCAAAAATTAATGTAAAGTAATGGGTGGAGTAATAATTATGGCAGCTTTTGATGCGAAAGGATTATAATCATTGGGGGTGGGCGCTGCATTTGTGCTGAGCTTTGGGTTTGGTTTGTGGCTAATCAGAGGGTTGGGATTCGATTTATATGATGGTTGGAGTTTGGGTTTGGCTTAGGTTTAGGTTGAGGGTTTGGTTTGGGGATTAGGGTTATCTCTGGGTTGGTGCTGAGCTTTGGGTTTGGTTTGTGGCTAATCATAGGATTGGGATTCGAGTTATATTATGGTTGGAGTTTGGGATAGGTTTAGGTTGAGGGTTTGGTTTGCGGATTAGGGTTATCTCTGGGTTGGTGCTGAGCTTTGGGTTTGGTTTGTGGGTAATCATAGGATTGGGATTCGAGTTATATTATGGTTGGAGTTTGGGATAGGTTTCGGTTGAGGGTTTGGTTTGGGGGTTACGGTTATCTGTGGATTTGTGCTGAGGTTAGTTTTGTTATGTAGTGATGGAGGTATAACATGAATGTAAATGCAGTGCACTCATGTTGTTTGGTTCATTGTTGCTCATTGTTTGAAGATCCTTTCACCAAAAGCATCATTATCTCCGCTGCCTTGTGTTTTCACCCCTGTCTGTCTGTCTGTCTGTCTGTGAGCAGGATATCTCAAAAGTTGTGGATGGATAAGGACGAAATTTGGTGGACAGGTTGGGAATGTGACAAGAACGAATTTATTTGATTTTGGTGAAGATCTGGATACGGATACGAAGATGTTATATATATTTTTAAGTGATTCTTCACCATTGAGTGATATGGCCAAAAACTATATATAGCATGATATCTCAAAAAGTTGTGGAAGAGTTGTGACAAAACTTGGTGGATGAGTTGGTTAGTTGACAAGAACAAGCGGATTCGATTTTGGTTCAAGTCTGAATCCAGATCCGGCCTATCAGTGGGACACACAACACGTAACCTGTTCAACAAGGTAGGTGGAGATATACGCTCTATTGAGTGCCATTCTAGTTGTATTCTTTAAAATCCCCAGTTGACTTCTTACAAAAACAGCCAGATAGTACATTACACACTTGAGTGTAGTTTCTGCCCACCTGAGTGTGTAATTGTGGTTGTGGATTGGCTTGAGCTGATGGAATTTAGACATTTAACGTCTTTGTTTTCAAACTTGAATTTTAGAGTTGTTATTTCATCTTCAGCATTGAACTTCTGACCCAGAAGCCCATGTCTATCCCTTTACGGCTTCTGGACGAAATCAACATTACATTGATTATAACCACCTTTAGAGGCCATTTTTCCCCGCAAAGCGGGGGTTGGCCTTTTTCGGGCACCGTGGTTGTTGTTGTTTTTTGGTCCCCTTTTTGAAGCAATGTTTTACGGCCGGATGCCCTTCCTGACGCCAACCCTTTTTGCCGCCTTTAACGACAAACAGGGAATTACCAGTGAACTGGTACTCAATTAGCCGACCTCGGAAGGATGACAGGCTGAGTCAACCCCCCTGGCGTTAATTCAGCGATCGACCGGGATTCGAGGTATGTTATGTTAACTGGTATGTTAAGTATGGGGTATGTTATGACTATGAGGTATGTTAACTACCAGTACCATGGGAAGTCTGATGGATTCGGATGAGATTTGGTAGGGAGATAGTGTATGTGATAAGGACGAAATGATTCGATTTTGATGAAGATCTGAATACGAGTATGAATTTTTTTTTTTTCCAGTGATTCTTCACCATTGAGAGATCTGACGAAAAGCGATATATAACATATTTGAAAAGGTTGTGGACCAGTTATGACTCAACTTGTGGGATAAGTTGGTTTGGTGACAAGAACAAGCGATTAGATTTTGTTTCCGGTCCGAATCCAGATCCGGCCTATCAGTGGGATACAAAACAAACTGTTCAGCTTGGCGGAGGTATGCTCTCTACCGAGTGCTATTCTAGTTTTCCATGGAACGGTGTCAGAGATATAGAGGTGCAACGTTTTTCGGTTTTTCCAAAATGGCGCTTGTACCACGTGCCCTGTGACGTCATAACTATCATTAAAATATTCTACAGGAGGAGGCGCTCCTATGTTGAAAATTTCGTGTCCATCAGACCAATAATTGCAGAGAAAAAAAAATCATATTGATTGGATGAAGTGTTATGCCTGTGGAATTATGACGTCATAAGAAGGCTGGTAAAAAAAAAATGACATCATCATTGACATATATTATGGGGGGGGACTTGACAATGAGCCATGTTTCAATGTTTTTCCATGGAGCGGTTTTCCTCTACCCTCCCCCCCTCGCCCTCCCCTCTTCCCATCATACAGCTTTGGGTATCCTCCCTAGCCTTCACTCCACTCCCCCTGCCCCCACCCTACCCGGTCAGCACCAGGTACCCTCCCTACTCTCCTCCATCTCGAGTATCCTCCCTATGCTCCCTCCCCCCCCCCCCTAACCCAGGTAGCCCCTGCTCGTATATAATGCAGACTACATGTTAAATATATACATAAGAGACACATAAACAAAGCACAGCACATATTGGTGAGAAGCAATTTAATAATGTCACAATTGTCACACAGCAGTTTGCAACTCCCCAAGAGTGGAGCTCTTCGAAATGCTATCTCAGACTGCTGATGTGATCAAGTGAAAACCTGCTGTCTCCCAAATGGTTTAATTTAGAGGCTAATAGTAATAGCACCACAGAAGCAAAGGAGCAGCAACACCTTGATAATGAGTTTGTTTTATTGAAAGCATTAAATAAAAAAACATGTAGTGGCACAGAAAGCCTAAATAATCACAGGTAATCACTTCTATCTAATGTTTTGGGCCAAACAGGAAACCTAAAGGGCGTGAAAGGGAAAGAAATAAATCCAAAGAGGTGGTGAAGTGTGTATGGTGGTATGTGGTGTAGCAGTGGTATATTAACTGGGTAATAGTTGGGGGTTGCATTTTTTTTTTTTTTTTTTTGTATACATGATCGAGGCTCGTGAAAGAGCGAACATTAATCACACAGAAAGACAAACCGACACATAAAACATATAACATCGGGAGCGGTAGACCAGATGGGGAGAGAGGGGGAAGGACACAAACACAACATTTGAGAGCAGGGACCGAGAGACATGGAGACATCGAGAGATCTGAGAGAGGGCGAGGGCTTTGGGGGGGGGGGGCATGGGAAGCGGGCGGTGGGAGAGGTATAAAACATATGGACACTGCCAGGACTTCCAGGAAAGAAGTTGGAATTTCAAACAAGGTGGATCTGGGGTGAATTAGCGGGGGTAGAAAAGATCAAGGTTTTGGATGGGGGAAGATAAGAGATGGTGGTGAACAGCTGTTTTAAAGACCTGGAGGGAGGAGTGGGATTGAAGGGAGTGAGGGAGTTTGTTCCAGAGGTGGGAGAAAAGAGGAATGAAAGAGTGAAGGTGAGCAGAGAGCCGAGATTTCGGCAGTTTAACCATCAGAGGGTTGCTTGCTGGCAGATCTTGTGCGACCTGTAGGAATATTTGGGGGACAGAGCACAGAGAGAGAGCTGGGGGTGCAAGGCCGGAGAGGAGTCGGTAGAAGACAGAAAGACCACCTACCTGCCTGCGGTGAGTGAGTGAAAGGCCCTCAGAGATAGCTTCATCGCGGGAGATTCCAATAATTCTGAAAGCTTTGGTTTCAACAGCGTGAAGCCGAGCTAGGTGTGAGGCAGGAGCACCGGCCCATAGGGGAGAACAGTATTCCATTGAGCTGCGGATGAAAGCCTTGTATGTGGTGAGGAGCTCAGGTGTGCCGAGGAAGGACTTCGCACGACGGAGGATGCCCAGTCGGCGACTGGCTTTGGAGGCCAGCTTGGAAATGTGGTTTTCCCAAGAAAGATCATGGCAGATAGTGAGACCCAAAAGCTTGAGCGACAGAACTTCTTGGAGAGGATTGTTGAGAAAGTAGATGGGAGGGTTGTCCAGTCGATCTTTTCGGAGAGACATAGTAAGAGTGTGAGATTTGTCAGGATTGAAAGACATGTTCCACTTGTTTGACCAGTCTGTGATTTTGTCCAAGTCTTCAGAGAGTGAGGAGGCTGCAGACTGCCGATCTGAGGGAAGAGGAATGGAGCGGCAGAGAGTGGAGTCATCAGCAAAGAGATAGAGAGGATTTTCAAGAGAGTCAGAGAGATCATTGATGAAGACCAGAAAAAGCACAGGGCCCAGAACACTGCCTTGGGGAACTCCAGCCTGAACAGGAAGAGGAGATGAGAGAAACCCATTCAGGGCCACACGTTGACGACGACTAGAGAGGAAGTCCGCCAGCCATGCATGGAGATTTCCATGGATACCAAAGGAGGAGAGTTTGGTGAGTAGAGCGGGGTGCCAGACCGTGTCGAAGGCACGTGATATGTCGAGGGAGATAGCTCTAATTTCCTGTTTGGCATTGAGGACCTCCATCCATTGTTGAGACAGCAGAAGCAGCATGTCCAGAGTAGAGTGACCTGGTCTGAAACCAAATTGATGATCAGAGATCAAGCCATTGGAGAAGAGGAAAGATTTCATATCCGAAGCAATGATGGATTCCATGACTTTGCTGATAATTGGGAGAAGGCTGATTGGTCTGTAGTTGCTAGGATCTGTTTTTGCACCTTTTTTGTGCAAAGCGGTGATGTTGGCTGATTTCCAAGCAGATGGCAGTTGACCTTGAGCAAAAGAGAGGGTGAAGAGAACAGAGAGAGGGTGAGATAGAGCAGCAGAGCAGGATTTTAGGACCCGTGGGCTGATGCCGTCGGGTCCAGTTGCAGAATCAGAGTCTAGGGTTGACAGAAACTTTTCCACCTTGTCAGGAGGAAAGGACACGGAGTCCAGGAGCAGCAGGGTACGACTGGGTATGGTGGGTACAGAGAGGGATGGGTTTGGGACACAAGATTTAGAGGCAAACACAGAGTTGAGGCATTCAGCTTTTTCACGTGCGGAGTCAGCTGTGTAGCCGTTTGAGGTAAGGGAGGGGATGGAGGGGGAACAAACACCAGAAACGGATTTGACCAGACGCCACCAGGATTTGGAAGAGGGAGACAGATAAGAGAGTTCGGTCTTGAGAACGGAGAGATATTGTTTCCTGGCTCTCCTGAGGGTGGACACACACTTGTTTCGGGCTTTGTGAAAGGAAATGAGATTTCCTTCCGTTGGATTTGCTTTCCAGGAGACGAAGGCAAGTTGTTTCTGGGCAACAGCCTCACCACAAGATTCCGTGTACCATGGACGGGAGGAAGGGTATGACAACTGAAGACGAGATGGGATAAATCTGTGCATGAGAGAGAGCAATTTACTTTGGAAGAATTCCCAGGATGAGTTGATGTCAGAGGTGGTAGAGATGGGAGACCAGTCCAGATGATTGATGGCTGCTTGAAGACCGTGCCAGTTGGCCTGAGTGAAATGCCAGACTCGTCGACACTGAGCAGGCTCCCTGAGGATGGTCAGAGAGATGTCCAGATTTGAGGACATCACCACTCTAGCACCCCACAGGATATAACAATGGTCTTTGAAAATGCTCTGGAGGTGTCAACAACATGAAACAGAGAGCTGGAGAAGAAAAGCCCTGAAGGTGTTAAAGACGCACTCACCAATGATGGTGCAATATTGCAGAAATGCTAAAGGAGCCCGGGGGGAGTGGAGGGTGGGAGGGGGGGGGGGGAATAGCAGTAGGCCCAGGAGAGAAATATGCTAATTCCTCTGGCATTTACTCAGGTTAAAAAGCCTCATGAATTCTGGAACCTTCAGCCAGATTTACACTTGTACATTCAGGGATGCCGATGCAGTACTCTCAGTTCAATGCTATTGCATACCCACTAAGTATATGGAACATGATGATGTGGTGATACTGCATCTTGTGTTAAACTAGCAGAGCCGTCGCTTCGCTGACGGACCAATTAGTCCTGTTTGCCAAAATAAATTTACCCATGCGGAGTGCTTTAACCTCAGCATTGCCCAGGTAAAAAAGGAAATTGTAATGCTTTCTGCCACCGCAAGGTGGCGCTACACGGTACACATTTACATAGAGAATTTACGCCCGCCCCCACCCCCGACATCCCCGAGTGAGGCTGCGGCCACATAGCCTGTGTTACCCCCCACACAAAGTTGTATTTGTACCCCGAGTTTGGCGTTTGTAACTTAAAATATGTGGCCGTGCATAGAACACATCTTATTATAATAGAGCAAACGTATATGGTTCGCTATGTCTGTATGTTTATATGCGACGAAAACGTCGTCTTCTTCTTCAAATAAAATTACCACCCTCTTAATTAACCTTCTTAATTGCGTTAAGACTGCTGAGACCCCTCAGACCTTTGATGACCCTTTAATTCCCCCAAGACCCTTCAGACCACCAAGATCCTTGAAGACCCAAAATACCCTGAAGACCCCCAAAGACCCAAAATACCCTTCAAGGCCCTGAGGCTCAAAAAGACCCTGAATACCCAAAGACCCTGAATACCCAAAGACCCTGAATACCCAAAGACCCAAAACAACCCGAAGACCCAAAACACCGTGAAGACCCAAAACACCCCGAAGACCCAAAACACCCCGAAGACCCAAAACACCCCGAAGACCCAAAACACCCCAAAGACCCAAAACACCCCGAAGACCCAAAACACCCCGAAGACCCAAAGACCCTTAAAGACCAAGAATAACCAAAAGAACCTTAAGACCCAAAAGCCCCTGAAGACCCTGAAGACCCAAAAGACACCGAAGACCCTTAAGACCCAAAAGCCTCTGAATACACCAAAGAACCAAAAGAACCTGAAGACCCAAATCATCTCAAAGACCCAAAATACCCTTAAAGGCCCAGAGGATCCAAAAGACCCTGAAGACCCAAATGGCCCTGAAGACCCAAAATACCATGAAACCCAAAAGACACCGAAATGGTCAAAGATGCCTATCCCTCTGAAACGACGTGTGGTGAAGCGCGCGTAGCGCGCCGAGTCACACTAGTACATACAAAGAGGGAGTGAGAGAGATTTTTGCGTTTTATATATACACACATAACAAATCACTCCGAGATTCTGCGAAATCCAAAGTTTTCTTTTGTTTAGCCTATTTGTGATTGTTGGAACTCTTCACTCAACAAACTACGATCAGCCTTCTTATAAGTACAACAGCTGTGTTATTGTAATGTACCGGTATCGATATTTTTGCTGTTCATCCAAATCGATTTGTCGAGATCTTATGAACCATTTACCCTAAATTCAGAGAAAAGATAAATTATCGTCGCTATTTAGATCAGTATTTAAAAAAAAAGACGTCCTCAGTGTAATCCTTCTTTGCATGGCGTGCATGTTGTGGCCTCCATTGGGGCATACTTGACTGCAACATCCTGTTGATTACTTCTGATTACTTTTAGTTAATTACAAACTAATTGCTGTTTCTTTCTATTTCACAGTGTGCTGTTGCCCTTTTCTTCTCTTGCCTGCTATTGCCCATGGCTAATTGCTATTTTGCCTCAAATTTTTTTTTCCCAATTCAAACATTGGCTTGAATAATACACAAAGGCAATTCTAAAAGCTGCTATCACTATGGCTGAGTTTTTCTATCCACAAAGCAATCTGACATGCCGACAATGTTGTTATTACCTTTGTATGTACACCGATCGTTTCATATTTACTGAATTCTGATAGCTCACTCTCATCTTCAGTATGCTGCATATGAAAACTGTGCGAGTGTAATGTGTGGTAAAAATATATCCAGTTGTGTTAAAATAAGTTAGTGACTCATACTGTAACTGCAGATGGTAATAGTCTCGTTCACAGTAGTTCCGTTTTCTTTCATTGTTGGTTCCATATCGTTATAACTTTGATACATTTTGTTGAGTTGAAATGCTATAACCACCGTGCCAGCTCTCAACGATGTTGCCCAACCGGCTTTGTGTCCGTGATGGTTGTAAGTAAATTGACGTTTTGTCTACTTGCAGATACCCTGTGCTATTCAATCCTTGGATACACAATACCAGCCCAAATTAGGGTAGCACCAGAATTACCGTAACCCGTTAGTTCCTTAATGATGACTTTGTGATGGTTGGCACTAGCTTTAAAATAACTCCTTCCTTATAGTACTAGTCATCAAACTGCAGGTTTTCCTTATAGGCCACATGCTTATTACAAATGTATGGGAGGTGTGGTACATTACATTTTTACAAGGGTGGTCCATTAGATTGAGCCAAAATATTATCATGTCTGAGGCTCACCAACAGGATATGTCTCAGAGCTCAGTGCCGGGATATTTCGTCTCATGAATGACCGAATGGATTTGGGGAGTTTGTCCCATTCTTCCTTGCAGATTTGCTCAAGCCCTGTCAACTTGGAAGCGGAGCACCGGTGAACAGCAATCTTCAAGTCTTTCCACAGATTCTCAATGGGATTCAAGTCTGGTCTTTGGCTGGGAAACTCAAGGACTTTCACATTCTTGTTCTGAAGCCATTGAAGTGTTGCTTTGGTTGTATGCTTGGGATCATTGTCCTGTTGGAACGTAAACCTTCGTCCTGTCCCGCCTCTGGAACAAACTCCCTCACTCTCTTTAATCCCACTCCTCCCTCCAGGTCTTTAAAACAGCTGTTCACCACCATCTCTTATCTTCCCCCATCCAAAACCTTGATCTTTTCTACCCCCGCTAATTCATCCCAGATCCACTTTTTTGAAATTCCACCTTCTTTCCTGGAAGTCCTTGCAGTGTCCATATGTTTTATACCTCTCCCACCTCCCCCCCACCCTAGCCCTCTCCCCCCCACAGATCTCTCGATGTCCCTGCTCTCAAATGTTGTGTTTGTGTCCTTCCCCCTCTTTCCCCATCTTGTCTACCGCTCCCCTTATTATATGTTTTATATGTCAAATATGTTTTATATGTCAA
Organism: Myxine glutinosa; assembly: GCF_964187855.1. NCBI lineage: Eukaryota > Metazoa > Chordata > Myxini > Myxiniformes > Myxinidae > Myxine > Myxine glutinosa. The sequence goes on from NC_136262.1 coordinate 247,704,372, forward strand.
CCCTGGTGTTGGGAACCCTGGTGTTGGGCTAGCGGCTAGGGTGCCGGCTTAGGATCCTAGGATCCTGGGTTCGAATCCCGGTCGATCGCTGAATTAACGCCAGGGGGGTTGACTCAGCCTGTCATCCTTCCGAGGTCGGCTAATTGAGTACCAGTTCACTGGTAATTCCCTGTTTGTCGTTAAAGGCGGCAAAAAGGGTTGGCGTCAGGAAGGGCATCCGGCCGTAAAACATTGCTTCAAAAAGGGGACCAAAAAAACAACAACAACCACGGTTCCCGAAAAAGGCCAACCCCCGCCTTGCGGGGAAAAATGGCCTCTAAAGGTGGTTATGGTATGTCGGTTTGACTTTTTGTGTGATTAATGTTAGCTCTTTCACGAGCCTCGATCTTGTATACAAAACAACAACAAAATAAACCTTCACTGTAGCGTAATGTCTTTTGCACTCTGAAGCAGGTTCTCCTCAAGGATTTGCCTATATTTGGCTCCATTAATTGTTCCCTCGATCCTTACAAGACTCCCAGTCCCTGCCATTGAAAAGCATCCCCATAGCATGACCACCATACTTCAACGGTATGGATGGTTTTAGATGGGTAATAATAATAATAATAATAATTCATTTATTTTGTATAGCGCTTTTCAAGAAGCCCAAAGGCGCTTTGACAGAGTGGAAAACATAATGCATAACAATACATGAAAACAACAATTGCAAAAAGACAAGAATCAATAGGGAAATATTTAAAGCAAAAGGAGGGAGAAGGAGAAGAGATAGTCGGGGGTTAAATGCTGTGGGTTGAATGTTGAATGCAGTGTTGAACAGGTGGGTCTTTAAGGATGTTTTGAATGTGGTGAGTGAGGAGGAGTCTCTGATGGTGTGAGGTAGTGAGTTCCAGAGGGTGGGAGCAGCGATGGAGAAGGCCCTGACCCCCCAGGATCTGAATTTGGTCCGGATGGAGGGGGTCAGGAGGTTGGTACCAGCAGAGCGGAGGTTGCGGGTGGGAGTGTGTCTGGAGAGGAGGTCAGCCAGGTAGGATGGGGCCAGGTTATGGAGGGCTTTGTATGTCAAGAGGAGGATTTTGTACTGGATTCTCTGGGGGATGGGGAGCCAGTGAAGCTTGTAAAGGATGGGGGTGATGTGGTCACGGGTCCGGGAATGGGTGAGTAGACGGGCAGCGGAGTTCTGAATGTATTGGAGTTTATTGGTGATTTTTGAGGGTGAACCATAGAGGAGGCTATTGCAGTAGTCCAGACGGGAGGTGATGAAGGCGTGGATGAGGGTTTCTGCAGCCGTGGAGGAGAGGGATGAGCGGAGACGGACAATGTTTTTCAGGTGAAAGAAGGCTGACTTTGTGATCTGTTTAGTGTATTTGTCGAAGGAGAGGGTTTGGTCAAAGATGACGCCAAGATTCCGGATGTGAGGGGAGGTGGATACTGGGATACCGTCGATGTTGAGGGCAAAGTTATGGGTGGATTTTGTGAGCGTTTTTGGGCCAATGATGATTATTTCAGATTTATCACAGTTAAGCTTGAGGAAGTTGATTTGAAGCCAGGATTTTATTTCAGTGATGCAGTTTGTCAGGATAGAGTGGGTGTCGGTGGAGACGGACTTGGTGGAGATGAAAAGCTGGATGTCATCGGCAAAGCAGTGGAATTGGAGACCATGACGGCGGATTAAGTGACCGAGGGGGGACAGGTAAAGGATGAAGAGGAGGGGGCCAAGAACTGAACCTTGGGGGACACCTTGGGGGAGGGGAGCAGTGGGGGATTTGCAGTTATTGATGGAGATGAACTGGCGTCTGTCAGAGAGGTATGATTTAATCCAAGAGAGGGCAGTGCCGGTAACGTCAAAGGTGGATTCAAGTCGGGTGAGGAGGATGGTGTGATTGATGGTGTCAAAGGCAGCGCTGAGGTCGAGGAGGACGAGAATGTTGAGGTTGCCAGCATCAGAGGAGAGGAGAAGGTCGTTGGTGATTTTGAGGAGAGCAGTTTCAGTACTGTGGTTGGAGCGGAATCCGGATTGGAATGTTTCATACAGGTTATTGGCAGAGAGGTGATGTTTGAGTTGAGTGGCTACAGCGCGTTCCAAAACTTTTGACAGAAAGGGTAGGTTGGAGATGGGTCTGAAGTTGTTTAGGGTGTCAGGGTTTAGACCAGGTTTTTTTAGAATGGGGGTAACAGCAGCAATTTTGAGGGAAGGTGGGACGATGCCTGTAGACAGGGAGGAGTTTATTGTTGCAATGATAAGTGGAGAGAGAGCAGGGAGGGAGGCCTTGACAAAGCTGGAGGGGATGGGGTCAAGAGTGCAGGTGGCAGTTTTCATTCCTGTGAGGAGTTCAGAGAGGTCAGTAGGGGAGATTGGGGAGAACCGAGACAGGGGATGGCAGGACAAGGGGGGGCAGGTGGTTGGAGGGGGAGCGGGTGCGGCGGTGGTCAAGCTGTTGTAGATGTCGTCAATTTTGCGTTGGAAGAAAGAGAGGAAGGAGATGCAGTTGTCTGCTGTGAATGCCTGGGTGGTGGTGTTCAGGGGGCGGAGGAGTTTGTTTATTGTCGAGAAGAGTGCTTTTGGGTTTCCGGAGCCAGAGTGGATAATTTGAGAGTAGTAGGCGGAGCGGGCGTGGGAGAGGGCATCTTTGTAGTGCTGTAGGTGGTCCTTGTAGGCTTGGGAGTGAACTGTGAGACCTGTTTTATTGCATAGTCTTTCAAGTTGGCGAGCACGAGTTTTCATCAGGCGGAGTTCAGGGGTAAACCAGGGAGCAGAATGGGTGAAAGAAACTGTTTTGGTTTTTACAGGCGCGAGCTGGTCAAGGCAGGAGGAGAGAGTGTGGTTGTGTAGTAGTCAGTGAGGTCGGAAGGGGTGTGGAGGTCAACGAAGGGAGAAGTGGACATTTTTTCAGAGAGGGTGGATGAGAATGAGGTAGGTGAAAGAGCGTTTAGCTTACGGAAGGTGATAGTGCGATAACGTCTTGGTGTTGGGGTGGGGATGTTGATGGTCATAGTGATAGCTAAGTGGTCAGAGAGGGTGAGGTCGGAGCCAGAGAGATGGTGCAAATTTAATCCAGTGGAGCAGACAAGGTCCAAAATGTGACCACGGATATGGGTAGGAAAGTCGACATGTTGAGTGAGGTTAAAGCAGGTGAGTAAATCAGTGAAGTCAGTGGTTATTGTGGAGTCAGTGGAGTCCATGTGGATATTGAAATCACCAAGGAGGAGGATTGAGGGGGAGAGGGAACATAGCTGGGTCAGAAAGTAGGAGAGGTCAGACAGGAATGATGGGTGTGGCTTGGGAGGACGGTAGACGACAGCCATGACAGACTGCGTGCGACCAGAGAGTTTAAAAGCCAGGTGTTCAAATGATGAGGATGAGGCGATGGGGATGAGGCTGGTCTTGATGTCTTGACGGTGGATAACGGCAATTCCACCACCTCGGCCCCCCGAGCGTGGTTTATTGACGTAGGAATATCCATTGGGTGTGGTGAGGTTGAGTGTGTAGTAGTCCAGAGGTTGTTGCCAGGTTTCGGTGAGACAGAGAAAGTCCAGTTTGTTATCCAGGATGTATTCGTTCAGGATGAGGCATTTGTTGTTGAGGGACCGGGTGTTGAACAGGGTGAGCTTGATGTTGTTTTGAACAGCAGGGATGAATTCAGGTGATTTAGCCAGGGTTCGTAGGCAGGAGGTGCGTTGTGTGTGCGTTGCTGTGACCAGGTGCGCTGGGACGAAGAGTGAGAGTGCGCTGAGCCGACCAGAGGACGGGGATGGAGTGACCTGATTGCAAATATACAAACTTACGACCGGAGCCACGGTGAATGTACCTGGGTCGTCGGAGGAGTCCATTTGATTTGATGGCAGAGATGCATGATGGGGTGGAGCGGGTGTTGAGCAGAAGGAGCCTTGCGGCGGAGTACCGCAGAGCCATGTCAGGCAGGAGCGGAGAGACGAGACGAGGCTAAGGTTGAGGAGGTGAAACAATGGTCCCAACCCACGGGAGCGGGCCCGAGGAAACAAAGGAGCCAGGTAGGTGAAGCCAGGAGCAGAGCCGGGACCAAGCAGAGGGCAGGCAGGAGCAAAGAGACGATCACGAGGCCAAGGTTGATCACGGCAAAGCGGCAAATGCAGCGGCAATCGACCGCCGCCGCTACAAATCTAGATCACGGCGGGAAACCGCCACCAAACCGCTGCGATGGTCACAACCCACGAGAGCGTGCCCGAGGAAACAGCGAGCAGGCGAAGGAGCCGGGCAGGCAAAGCAGGGAGCAGAGCCGGGGCTATGCAGAGGGCAGACTCAATGGCCAAAAAAATCCGCATGACCACCAAAAAAGCAAGCAACTGACAGTGGCCCGGTCGAAGAAGCAGCGAGCATGTGACGCCTGCGTCCTCTTCATACCGGACCGGAAGCGGAAGTGATGAGCTGTGCTCAGTTTCCGCCAGACATAACACTTTGTATTCAGGCCAAAGATTTCAATTGTCATCTCATCTGACCACAGAATATTTTGCCTCAGGCTCTCAGAGTCTTTTACGTGCCTTTTTGCAAACTCCAGGTGTGCTCTCGTGTGTCTTTTTCTCAGGAGTGGCTTCCATCCGGCCACTCTCCCATGAAGCCTAGATTTGTGAAGTGCTGGAGAGACTGTTGTCCTTTTTCCAGGTTCTCCCATTGCTGCCAAGGAACTCTGTCGTTCTGTCAGAGTGGTCATTGGGTTTTTGGTCACCTTCCTAACCAAGGTCCTTCTTGCCCGGCTGCCAAGTTTGGTTGGACGGCCAGCTCTAAGAAGAACCTGGGTGGTTCCATATTCTTTCCTTTCCCCAATGATGGAGCTCACTGTGCTCTTGTGAACTTTCCACATTCTAGAAATTGTTTAATATCCTTCCCCAGATCCATACGACTTCAGGGAGTTGTTATATTGTCAATGAAGCACGAGTGTAGTCCATACATCCTTGTAGTCTACGCAAGAGCAGTTGCATGTAAGCTTTTCATTGGTGTGGTCAATTGTGTGAAGTCAGGCAACAGCAAGCCTGTTTGCAGGGCCTTTGGGATGTTTTAGAAAGGCAATTTTAGGCTTGACAACAAACCTAACAACATCTGAAATACATTGAGGATGCACTTGCAAGGGAAGACAAAGAGAGAAAATCCCACGACCTACATATTGAAAACTGGAAGCAGATGCTGGAGTCCAGCCATGATTGGGACAAAGGAAAGACCAACAAGATCCCAAAAGTCTGCATACTAAATATTTCTTTTTTTGTGAAACAGAGTACAGGGCTCGTGAAAGAGATAGTCGAGTACACTGAACAGATCAGGACATAACAGGACAAAAGGAACAGCAGAGTGAGGGGGACGACGTCACAACCGCAAAGCGAGGGGTAATAGTACTTTGATGCTATTTCCATTGTAAATAGTGAATAGGCATGTGCGTTTGTTGATCAACATCACCTCTGAACATTCTTTGTATCAGCGTACTGTGCTGTTTGGCTCCGCCACATTAGTTGGGTGTATACCAGAGAAGGGGCAAGTTGGGGAGAGGTGGGGGGAGTAGAGAGAGTGGAGGAGATCATATGATGGTGGTCCATTTGATTGAACGTGAAAGCGTGATAATGAACCTGACATGAGGAAGGTAATGAGGGGTATTTAAAGTTGATGCATCTTGAATTTATTTCTATCTGAAAAACATTACCTTATGCAGTCATTCCTTTTCATCTGACTGGCACGAACATAACTACAATCTGGCAACGAATGTATTATGACCCTCGCAGAAGGTTTTAACATTAACTCGAAAGTGAGTGTGTATGCTTTTTTAAAATGCAGAATATATTGGTACTATAATCATAGTACTATTTCACAACATTATTTACAGAAAAAAAGATAATAATTGCCCCAATGAGGTATAAACAAAAAAGACTTTTATATTTTCTGTAGTAGGTGACATCATAAATGAAGGTGACACCAAGCTTCATAAATTAATAAACAATATGATATCAATAACTTGCAGGGGTATACATGGAAGAGCTAGTGCACAGAAGGATCAGGACGTAACAGACAAAAACAGGACGCAATAGGAACAGTAGAGAGAGTGGGGAAACACCAACAGCAGGGATGAAGGCCGAGATAGAGGAAGACTTGGACAAACAATGGGTGTGGGTGGAATGGGGGCAGGAGAGGATGCATGGGGTGGACAAGATGTATACAGAAGGAAACTTCCACCAGTGTTGCTCAGTGAAGTTCCAATCCTGTTGACATTTTGCAGAAATCTAATTCTCTAAGAAATATGGGGACACACACAGGCAGAGACAGACAGACAGACAAACATCTCTTTTATAGTATACTAGAATATAAGACCCGTCGCTTTGCTGATGGAAATACCAATCTTTGCTGTAATGGCTAATCTATGGGGGAAGAGAAAAAAAAGGTTTCCAGGAACAACCTGCCATGTGTTGGCATTTGCGGTTTTGACACACAGTTTTGACAATACAAATATAATATGTCTTATGGAAACGTTTCTTTCACAGGATGTCCCAGACTCTTCGGTGTGTCTCCTTGGTTATTGTCTCCTCTGTTCTGGCAGGCCTGATCCCAACACTGGTGGTGGTGTTGCTGTGTATGTTCTTTCTTTCCTTCCCCACAACCCATGACCCTCACTGGTAGAAAGTACATTTCGGCTTTGTGTATCTCATCGCACAAGTAAAAACATGTTTATTTGTGTAGTTTTCCATTGTCACTCCAACTATGATGACTCCATATTTTAGTTTCTGTCCACAAACTTTGACATTCTGCTATCTGCAGCTCTGCCTGTGGACTGAAGTCTTTGACATGTTCAGCTTCAAAGATGCCAAATCCAACCCAGAGCAGATGAGTACACAAATTCTGAGTTACAATGTCATGCCTTGTAAGCATCAGAGGAGTGTGAAAAAATAGCTTCCATTTTTAGAGGCTGCTGGGTGAAATCTGCTTATTCATTAAATCTTTGAAATACCGGTCTGACCAGAGCACGTCTCAGCTGATGTCTTAGGAGACCCTCGACCACAAAAGTTGTTCAGAGCATTTGAAGTGCGACACTTCTGGAGAGATAATGTGGAAATACAAAACGTGTCTGGGTGGAACTTCATGTAGCATTTGATTAGATAGATTTTACGATTTGTTAAATTAGTTGTGCTTCCTTAAAACTTCCACCTCCACCTTCGGATCGATCTTTCAATCCATGTGTACCTGATCACACTTGAAAAACTTGCTCTGAAGTCACACTTAACAAGCATATGTTCTGAAATTTTTTTTGTTACATTAAATCAATTGTACATTACTTAGTGATGTAAATGTGATGACATTGTAAACAGAACTTTGTGGTTTCTGAGGCCCCAATTTTCTTATTTGAGCACATCACTGCATTGATCACTTTTTTAGCACACCGCTGCCCTCATTTCTCACTAGACCTGGTAAGTGGACAGCCATAACCAAACAATGAACACTCAAAAAGCTTTTAAGTCTAAATATGGCTATTTATCACTAGATAATGTAAGTCTGAACTCAAAAATGGACTTCAAAGTATTACCTTCAAAGGCTGTAGTAAAATGATAATAAAATCGATGAAAAATTGAGTTAAGGTTCATGAGTCCTAATTTTTCAGATCATTGTGGAAAGTCATGAGAAACAGATGTGACATGGCAAACACATAGCTGTTGCAGTGCAGTATTCATGTTGACTTCCACACATCTAATGCATTGAAAGTCAAAACTAGTTGATGTTGGAAACATGGAAGGAGAACTACAATTATAAGGGTTTAAAATTTAGAAACAGAAGTAAATAAGCAAGAAGCTTACCCGTTGAAAGGTAGAGATTGGTCGGTGCTGAAGGTTTGTTGCCTATGAAGGCATGGGAAAAATAACAAACAAGACAGCATGATGCTTTGTGAAAAGCAGAAATGAACTTGGTGTTTTCACTGGCCAGAAATTACAAAATTTGTTGCTATTGGGTCTTGCCAATTTCCGACATTGTAATGACTTTCATTCTATAATGTTGAAAACATTAGAACAAAAGTCACAAAAGTTAAACGAAAGGCTTTTTTTTTTTTTTTTTTTTTTTTTTTTTTTACATGTACATACAATCAGTAATCAGTAAAACAGTAAAGGTGGGTAATGTTTCTACACATGGTCAATGGCAAAACTGTGAATGCCGAATTCGCGAATGTGAGTGGAAAATTGCGGCATCTCATTGGTGAAACCCTCACATAATTTCCTCATTCCCCTTCCAACTCAATCTTTCTGTATTTTCATTCCAAACAGCTTCATTCCAATCACAAATTAATACGATACCATTAATATAACAAAATACAACGTTACAAATACTCGTGAGGTAAACTAATATAAATGCCATTCAAACATGATGACCAATACAGACAAATCTGCTGGCGAGCAAGGGCGGATATGAAACGCTTCGTATGGATGCAAAATCAAAAGATTATTGTATTGAGAAATTTATGAAACCTTCCACGCACTTTGAGATGGATAAAAGTGGCATCGTTTGGGTGGAAGATAAAAGCGGCGATGTTTGGGTGGAAACTTAAAATCATAATTGTATTGATATATCATTGAACCAGCGAATGTTTCCACATGCAGTAAATGGAGAAATTGCGAATACCGAATTCATCGTTTACCAAACCCCGAAAAAACAAACGGACACATAAGACATAATAGATGGAACGGGAGACAAGATGGGAAGAGCGGGTGAAGCACACAAGTACAACATTTGAGAGCAGGGACATCGGGAGATCTGTGGGAGGGAGAGGGCTCGGGAGGGGGGTAGGGGGGGAAGCGTGGGAAGGGGGGTTGGGGTGGGAGAGGCAAAAACCACATTGACACAGCTAGGACTTCCAGGAGAGAAGTCGGTATTTCAGAAAAGTGTATCTGGGGTGAATTAATGGGGGTAGAAAATATCAAGGTTTTGGATGGGGATAAAATATCAAGGTAAAAGATGGTGGTGAACAGCTGTTTTAAAGACCTGGAGGGAAGAGTGGGATTGAAGAGAGTGAGGGAATTTGTTCCAGAGGTGGGAGAAAATACAACAGAATACAACACTTCAGTGGAAAGTTTAAACATTTTAATACTAAACCGTGAAAACTATCTGAGGAAATTTCCTAAATGAGGGCATGAAGGATTCCTAAGGGGATTAAGGATTCCAGCACAGGTTCAGAAGCAGGAACAGAAGAATAGGAGATTGATAGCCAGGAGAGCAGAGAGCGAAGGAACAGGGAGGTGTATAAGCAAATGTGTTAGTACGGGATGAGAGGCCTACTTTTTAAATTCTTCGTTAATGCTTTTTTGAAGGTTAGGTGAAAGTGGATCAGAGGAAGAAGGATAAAGTTGAAGAAGTATGGTGAGAACTGGAATTGGAAAGGTGTCGGCTGGAGAGGATTGAGTTATGAAGGAAGTAGAGAAAAAAAACAGGTGGAGCGAAACGTATGGTCGAAGAACGAACAAACATGGGGAGAGAAGGAAATTGAATTATATATTTTTTGTATTAAGACTTTAAACAAAGGGGAAGATGTTCGGGGAAGTATGGGGTGAAAAAAAGACTGGAAAAAACAGTGAGAGAACAAAAGTAAATGGACCACAAACGACCGCCGAGAGGAGACAACAAAGCCTCGAGGCCTGGAAAACCAGGCCTGAAAAATGCGGCAGGAACCAACCGACGATTATACACAGGTGTGCACGATTTACACCGATATCTAACTAGAAACACACAGTAAGCACATACACCGTAAAATAAAAATACAGTTTTGACAAAAATACAAATGGCAAAAATTCTTAACTTTGGTAGCGTGGACAGCTTGGAAAAACACACGACCTCACTGGCAAAACCGGAAGCGGAAACCAAAACCGGAATTATGATTTTTTTGTAATTTATTAATTTAACAGGAAGTGTCATTCATGTTTACAGGAAGGGGAATTTCATTACAAATAGAGACTAGAGAGCCTATGTATTTATTTGTGTGCTGGTGAATTGCTGTGTACATTCTTGGGAAAAATGCCAGGGGCATAGAAAAGGCCCCTTTAGATGGTGTGTGCCATGTGGAAAACTATAGAAAAGAAGAGACAGTCTTGGGGAAAATGCCAGGGGCATAAAAAAGGCCCCTTTAGATGGTATGTGCCATGTGGAAAATGATAGAAAAGAAGGGACATTGAAAAAAAATCTTGTGTGCATGCTGGACTACCCTTGTGTTCTTAGGAGAACCAAGTAATACTCAAGAAAAGTTCATATAAATAAAGGGGTGCCAATTTGATTCATCCAGCTGCATGAAGAAGTGAATGTATTTTCAATGCAGTTACGGTCTCTTGATTTCAAAGGGACCTTTGCGTGGTCCTTCATTTTTCTGTAAAAAATTAAAATGCTAAACATAATATTAGTTTTCTATTCTATTGCAGAAGTGGGTGTACATATACAGTTCATCCATCATCTCTAATTATCATCAGTATTCATAATGTACATATCACGGTTGTCCAATATGTCTGCAATGCCAACACTTGCAAGTTTATGGAATGTGCAGTTATGGTCCAAAAGGGACTGGTAAAATAGGCCGCACTGCACATGTGTACAATTCTTTCATCTTATCCAATTGTTGCCTATAATGTGTACACACATTGCGCTTGTCCAACGCTTGTCCCGAAGAATACATCACAACCAACATGTCTGGAATTGGTTGGTTCATAGTACATACTAACTTTATTATTTAAAAACTTTTTTTTAGATGTCACACAAGATATTTTTTGAATGTCCCTTCTTTTCTCTACTTTACCACATGGCACATACCCTTGGCACATACCCTCTCATGTGCACATGTAATGAAAACAAATATAGTGAACCACAAAGGAGGATTATGTAATAGAAAGGAGTTCGACTGACATAGATTTATAAACACATTCATGGACACATTGAGTTTGATATATCCACCCAAAACATCGTGCATTTTGAATTTATTTGACCGTTGACTGTTTATGACCACAAGGATCACACCTTTATTTTGTCACTGTGAGAACAACAGGCCTCGAATGTTGGCATTTTGGTGAAATATTCAAATTGAACCCAAAACAAAAAATAATGCATTCACAAATTTGTTGTCGTGATGAAACTTGTGCCTTTGTTTGTGGTGTGTTGTGTTGTGTTGTGTTGTTGTCCTAGCGCTATTGTGTTGTCAACCCAATTGTGTTGTCCTAGCGCTATACAAAATAAATGAATTATTATTATTATTATTATTTGTGTTGTGTTTCTTCGATTACTGCAAGGCATTCCAAATGTGGTATTTAATATACACTGGCAAAAAGTATTGAGCAAGCTGGCAGGTGCATGAAAATTGCTTTGGCAAGGAAGGATAAATCAATTGAGAAAGATGTTTTCTGACACCATATCTTAACATATCTGCATTCAATCGTCAGTCATGTTGGTATATGAGTCTTAGTGATATCAAAAAACCTTAAATCGGCACATTTCAAGCAGGCTTGTTTTGGTTCGATTCCTTGCTTGAATATAAACTCATCCTGGTGTTTTGCAGACAGGATATTTCATCAATGAGGATGGTGAAGTATAATGGAAGAATTAAGATCTTTTTTTCCTTTGTTCTTTTGTGTCCTCAGGTTCTTTTGTTTCACTGGGTCTTCAAGGCATTTAAGGGTCTTCAAGGCATTTAAGGGTCTTCAGGGTATTTTGGGTCTTCAGGGTAATTTGGGTGTTCAGGGTCTTCAGCATATTTTGGGTCTTTGGGGTATTTTGGGTCTTCGGAGTCCTCTGGGTCTTTTAGGATCTCAGCGTATGTTAGGTCCTCTGGGTCTTTTAGGCCATGGAGTCTTTTGGCTATTTTGGGTCCTTGGGGTCTTTTGTGTCTTTGTAGTCTCTTGTGTCTTTTGGGTCTTCGGAGTATTTCGGGTCTTCATGGTATTTTGGGTCTCCGGGGTCCTTTGGATCTTCTGAGTCCTCCAGGTATTTTAGGGCCTCTGGGTACTTTTACGCCCTCTGGGTCTTTTGGGTGTTTTAGCTCCTCAGGGTCTTTTGGGTTCACTGGGTCTTTTGGGTATTTGTGGTCTTCGAGGTCTTTGGGGTCTTGAGGATCTTCAAAGGTCTTCGAAGGGGCCTCATCAGTCTAAACTCTAAAGGGTCAAAATGTACATTCCAATAGTACATAATTAATAGACTAGGTAATTAATAGACAGAATGCAACTGACATTCAGACAGTATTCTCTATAATGACCATATATTTATATTTTTACAAATACATATATTCTCTATAATGACCACCAGGAATTTCCTATTTTCTTATTTAGTGATCAACTGCTTTATTAAGTGGGATCTCTTGAATGTCTGGGACCGTTCAACATCAGTCATAATCTTTCCTTCAAAGACCACATTTCAAAATTGGCCTCAAACAGCTGACACCAAATCGATATCTCCCACCAGGCCAAGTTCTCTTTTTTTGCCAATGCTTGTCATCACAAGGCATTTTCTCATCGTGCAGTTGAGTCCTATTTGCTGTGGGTTCATGGTCCGCCAAATCGTTTGGCTCTCTTTTCTGGGTGAATTTATCAATAAAATTTCAATCTCGACACAAAGGGCAAGGACTCGTGACATATTACTTTACCTTCACAGATAGGTTGGTGGCCTCTGGCCTTTTACCAACTTTTATATGGTACTTCTCTCCTCCGTCCATTCTTTTATAGATCCAGTAACTTAGGTGTGTGCTTCAACCAACCATTATCTTGTTGACCTTAGTTGAGACTAGCTTCGTGTATGTGCCTGTCCTGGTTATTTCTCATCTGTAGGGTCACTTGTTATTGTCCATTCACTCCCACCGTTCATTTCAGATTTCCAAGAGGGCAACCCACAGGCATTTCACATCATCCTCAGTTCTATCCACTGCCTTTTCCATTGCACAAATCCTGTCTGATCCCCAGTCTTATGTCTATTGATACCTTGCAACTCTCCTGTCAGCTTACAATCCTCTTCTCCTCTGTCATATAACTCTTCCATTTTGCCTGAAAGGTAGGCCCTGAATCCCCCGAAAAACAGGTACTCCCCGGATGAGTCGCTCATCTTTGACTGACATATGATTTAGTACCCAGCTATCTTCACCAAGGTATCCAGGGCCCTTTATGTGACTGGTGGTGAGATTTCCTTGGGGTACATCAGATACATGTTGCTCTTTATACTATCTTCTCCTCAATTTATTTGTTCCGGCTGGTGTTGCTGAAGGCACTGTCCGGAAGTTAATTATTTTCTTTTGTTTGCAAAAAGGATCTTTCTGCTTTCTTGGACAATCTTGTGGCACTGCACAATTATTCCTTCCAGTAATAAGCAGGCAGTGGCAACATCAATGTTTTTAGGTATGGGAAAAAGATCAAGAACTGGTCGATGTCTTTGAAGAAAACCTTCACACCAGACAAGTCTCACATCCTTGACTATCTCATCTAGAAAGGGTAAGTAGCATTTAAATAAAAAAATACATGGACAGAGTTTGGGGCTCAAGGAAGAGCTTGCTTTATTTTTCTTAATTATTCTGCAATTAAACTCGAAATTGAAGACCTTCATTCTCTCAAGGCTATGAGTCCTCACAACATGACATGTTGAGTAGGTCACATTTCCAAGTTGGCTTTCAAAGCCAGATTCTGACTGGTTACACTTTTCTCTACTCGCTGCTGATTCTCTTTGGCATTTACCATACAGCACCTTTAAAAGGTGTCTGAGCTTGCATATATTTAACCTCTTCTTCATCTTAATCTAATATCTGTGAATCTTCTTCATCTAATACAAAAAAACAACACTTACAGCACTTACTTTATTTATCAAGCTGAGCTGCTCGCCCCTTTTCTTTTTCTTTATTTATGCACTGCCCATCTATCTCTATGCTTTCCTCTTAAACTTGCACTAAGCTTGGGATTGTAAAGCAAATGCCATGGTGAATGTGTTGTTAGTTTGGTTAGTTAGTTTGGCGAATGTGTTGGTTTGGCGAATGTGTTGGTTTGGCGAATGTATTGGTTTGGCAAATGTGTTGGTTTGGCGAATGTGTTGGTTTGGCGAATGTGTTGGTTTGGCGAATGTGTTGGTTTGGCGAATGTGTTGGTTTGGCGAATGTGTTGGTTTGGCGAATGTGTTGGTTTGGCGAATGTGTTGGTTTGGCGAATGTGTTGGTTTGGCGAATGTGTTGGTTTGGCGAATGTGTTGGTTTGGCGAATGTGTTGGTTTGGCGAATGTGTTGGTTTGGCGGATGTGTTGGTTTGGCGGATGTGTTGGTTTGGCGGATGTGTTGGTTTGGCGGATGTGTTGGTTTGGCGGACGTGTCGGTTTGGCGGACGTGTCGGTTTGGCGGACGTGTCGGTTTGGCGGACGTGTCGGTTTGGCGGACGTGTCGGTTTGGCGAACGTGTCGGTTTGGCGAACGTGTCGGTTTGGCGAACGTGTCGGTTTGGCGAACGTGTCGGTTTGGCGAACGTGTCGGTTTGGCGAACGTGTCGGTTTGGCGAACGTGTCGGTTTGGCGAACGTGTCGGTTTGGCGAACGTGTCGGTTTGGCGAACGTGTCGGTTTGGCGAACGTGTCGGTTTGGCGAACGTGTCGGTTTGGCGAACGTGTCGGTTTGGCGAACGTGTCGGTTTGGCGAACGTGTCGGTTTGGCGAACGCGTCGGTTTGGAGCACGCGTCGGTTTGGCGGACGCGTCGGTTTGGCGGACGCGTCGGTTTGGCGGACGCGTCGGTTTGGCGGACGCGTCGGTTTGGCGGACGCGTCGGTTTGGCGGACGCGTCGGTTTGGCGGACGCGTCTGTTTGGCGGACGCGTCGGTTTGGCGGACGCGTCGGTTTGGCGGACGCGTCGGTTTGGCGGACGCGTCGGTTTGGCGGACGCGTCGGTACGGCGGACGCGTCGGTTCGGTGGACGCGTCGGTTCGGCGGACGCGTCTGTTTGGCGGACGCGTCGGTTTGGCGGACGCGTCGGTTTGGCGGACGCGTCGGTTTGGCGGACGCGTCGGTTTGGCGGACGCGTCGGTACGGTGGACGCGTCGGTTCGGTGGACGCGTCGGTTCGGCGGATGCGTCGGTTCGGCGGATGCGTCGGTTCGGCGGATGCGTCGGTTCGGCGGATGCGTCGGTTCGGCGGATGCGTCGGTTCGGCGGATGCGTCGGTTCGGCGGATGCGTCGGTTCGGCGGATGCGTTGGTTCGGCGGATGCGTTGGTTCGGCGGATGCGTTGGTTCGGCGGATGTGTTGGTTCGGCGGATGTGTTGGTTTGGTGAATGTGTTGGTTTGGTTTCTGCAAGTTTGGTTTCTGCAAACACAAGTTTCTGCCCTGTGCGGCACCTTGATCTGAAGTTTTAAATAATCGAGCTCTATCTCTCTATTTGTAATGTGGATGTTAACTATCTCAAGGGTAGACCATTGGCCCAGTATCTAGGCAATTTTCTGAATTGTGTGTTCAAATATGAAGTTTACCATGTTCATCAATCCGTTTCATGGAGACCCTGGTGGCCTAGAACTCTGCGGACTTTCTGTGAAGCTCTGAGTCTTGGGCCTTTAATAAGAGATGAGATTGGATACATGCATGATCAACACTCGTCACAAACTCAGCCTTGTATTGGTGTTGTTCGGAAACCTTCAGGTCAACCTTCAGTACCTGTGTTTTCATCAGTTGTACTTTTCAACTCTGGAGGAATCTTACTATAATTCACCAAATGTCTGTCTGTCTGTCTGTTCCCAGGTACGGCAATAACGGCTGAACCGATCGCAACGAAATTTTGGGTGGGTAATCCTGGGACCGCCTGGAGTAAAATAGGCTGTATTGTTTTTCCAATTTTTCCAATTTCCAATTTTTCCAATTTTCCAGTTTTTCCAAACACGATGGAATAATATTTACCGATTATGAACAGTGATGTGGCTTTTATTGAAATTCTACAAATACTGTTTAGATTTTGATGATTTGCGTGTGATATGATTTAACGGATGTTTATATAAATCGTTTAAAATAAAAAAAGCCTTCAATTTCTGATATTTTTCCTTTTCATTTGGGCCTCCCAATTGAAGCCCCGCCCATAGGGCGGGTACCGTTGCTAGTTAGCCAAATACAGTTGTGAAGCACAGCACACATTTTACATAATGATTTCCCTGGTTGCACGACAACATCCCTTTGACAATTTGCAGTCTTACCAAGGTATGCAGGCTTGCATTTTGGCAAAGCAACACTAATTCACATCACAAAGAGCAGGAAAACGCAAAATCGCATTCTAATGTAATTGCAAGAAATCAGACATGGATGCGAAAGCAAGTCTTTATAGTTGCTCCTGCCGTGACATGTGGATGCAACTCAGTAATTGAATGCCAAGGCATGTAAATGTTTCTAGAAAAGGCCTTTTACCCTCATTTGCTCAAATCGCCATTTCAGGACGAGCTTTTCCGGTCGAAACCTTTCCTACGTGAGTTATTACACACGTGTGTCTGTGAGAGCATAATGAAAAATGCATCTGGGGCAGAATGAAAGGCATTAAATATTAACACCTGACTTTTATGGAAGTTTTGGGAAGTCATCAGCGTTGCTCAAAGCATTGAGAGTCTGCGATGAGGCTGTGATAAGAACGGCGGCTAGTCTTGCTTCGGATGTTGTGGACGCCTGACTTTGATTAAATGTGATTCTGTATTGTGATTTTCTGGTCCACTCTGGGATACAAAACGTAAACTGTCCACCTGGCGGAGGTATGCTCTCTACTGAGTGCCGTTCTAGTTAATTCCTGTGTTAACCAATAAAAATATCGTTAACCATTAAAAACATTATAGTTTATTAACAACTAAACGTTGCAACCTAACTAATGACAGCAATTATTCTATAGTTGACCAGTAAATATACTACAGTAAATCAACCAATAACTGCAATCATAAGACTGTTCTCCAATAAATGATGTGTAATACACATGACAATCCTTGTTATTCCTGAATATAACTGAATGTATCAGTTAGTATATCCAGACTCGGAGCAAGTATGATATAATACTGTGAGCAATTTGCATTTCCGTAGCTATGGAAACATTCAAACATCCAATCGTCATACTAAAATATGCAATTTCGCATCTGTCTGTCTGACGATTTGTCTGTCTGACGATTTGTCTGTCTGACACGATTCATTCGGTCGTTACTTATCCAATCATAACCAAACTTGACAGGACTAAGGTCACATGATGAAGGTTGTAGCAAATTCATTTGCCACCTTCCCTAAGGGGGTTTTCTCCACCATTGCCACCAATGGGGATGCGTGTTGAGGTGTATATCTGTGTTAAGTTAGCTTTATCGTGGTGTTTTCCCACGGCCACTTTTAATAACAAAACTAATGACAATAGCATAATATTAATGTTATTACAAAATAATATGAATACTAATAATGTCCCACCTCCCTAAGGGGTTTTTCCTCCTTGAACAAGCGCCTGTTAAACGTGTATAAATAGCTTATCATGGCACTTTCGTGTGAGCACAGGACCAACGGCCTCTACCCGATGTAAAAATATTGTAAACCACAAACGTATAATTACCTTTTTAAACAATCTCTGACACTGTTGAACACTAAACTGAAAGAAATTTGGAGGAATCCCAACATCTGTGAGGCAATCTATGCTTATCACGTCAACGATGGCACCTGATTGTAGAGCTACTTTAGTCTATATACCCCATAAGGGTTAACAACATGACCTTTCCTGCCACTTCTAATAACAAAAGTAATAACTAGGACAGCACTCGGTAGAGAGTATACCTCCGCCAGACTGAACAGTTTACGTTTTCAATCCACTGATTGGCCGGATGTGGATTCGGACCTGAACCAAAAGCTAATCAGCTTGTTACATAAAAGAAACGTATATTGTGCCGTAAGTGGGGTCAACTCAAACATTCATGCCCAGACAACGACATTGTTGCAACAGCTGCATGGACATAGTATGATAACGAACTGGACTCACGTCCAGCAGACACGTGACAATATCAGGGATAGTCTGGTGTTTTTACATATTTTTTCTTCCAATCATGCCTGTGTTGCAATTCAATCAAAACTGTCTCTTTTTGGTACAATTTTTCGTACAATGGGTGTGGTCCATCGGATGGACGTGTGTGGTGAAGTCACGGTTGTGGTCCATTGAATGGGCGGGTGTGGTGAAATTACGGTTGTGGTTCATTGGATAAAATGGGTGTGGTGAAAAAAAGAGGTGTGGTGGAATAAAATGGGTGTGGTGGAATAAAATGTGTGTGGTCGAATAAAATGGGTGTGGTCGAATAAAATGTGTGTGGTCCATCGGATGGACGGGTGTGGTGAAGTCACGGTTGTGGTCCATTGGATGGGCGGGTGTGGTGAAATTACGGTTGTGGTCCATCGGATAAAATGGGTGTGGTGAAAAAAAGAGGTGTGGTGGAATAAAATGGGTGTGGTGGAATAAAATGGGTGTGGTCGAATAAAATGGGTGTGGTCGAATAAAATGTGTGTGGTCCATCGGATGGATGGGTGTGGTGAAATTTTTGGGTGTGTTCTACCAGATGGGTGTGGCTACATCATAGGTGAGGTTGATCGGATGGTTGTGTCTCCTTCATGGGTGTGGTCGATCGGATGGGTGTGGTGCCGATGGTCACCTGGCGGGTCACTGCACTGATAATAATTGCCGGAAGTCACTGAATGACGCGACAATGAATAGCTGATGTCTGGTTACATCGCCATCTAACTTACAATACTCTGTTCGTTCCAGACAGATAGGAGTGTTCCGCATTTGGATATTGCATTCAAGATTGGAATTAATGTTTTCGGAGCCAGATGTTCCAGCATTTTTGGGTTCAATGGATAGCTGCTTCTATATTGTTGACCAATTCATTACAGACTTCAAAGTGTGGCCTGGTTTTCATTTTCCATGAAAGCAATCTTCTTTTACTTAATGGAATCATTTTGTTTGCACTTTAATACTTTCAGATTCAATTATTGTCTCAAATAAGAAAAGCTGATAAGCTCTATAGTGCTTGGAAACTCAATCAGCTTAGTAATACTCCATCTTCTCACCTCCTCCCTCCTCTTCTTCAACCAACCAGTGCTATATTGAATTAACTAGCAACGGTACCTGCCCTATGGGCGGGGCTTCAATTGGGAGGCCCAATTGAAAAGGCAAAATATCAGAAATTGAAGGCTTTTTTTTATTTTAAACGATTTATATAAACATCCGTTAAATCAGATCACACGCAAATCATCAAAATCTAAACAGTATTTGTAGAATTTCAATAAAAGCCACATCACTGTTCATATCGGTAAATATTATTCCATCGTGTTTGGAAAAACTGGAAAATTGGAAAAATTGGAAAATTGGGGAAACAATATAGCCAATTTACTCCAGGGGGTCCCAGGATTACCCACCAAAAATTTCGTTGCGATCGGTTCAGCCGTTTTTGCGGTACCTGGGAACAGACGGACAGACATTTGGTGAATTATAGTAAGATGCCTCTTTTCCATATGTTGCTCATCTGGTGGATATGGCAGGAAATGTTGGGTGTTTGCTTTGTAAATAGTGTACTATCCCTAGGAGATGGTCCATTTAGATCAGTGTTTATATAATGAAACTACAAGGAATTAAACCATTTAATTGAACTAAATATAGTTTCCAATTAACTGCAGATGCAGATGCAGATGAGGTCGCAGCAAAGTTGGACATGTTTGTGTGTTAGGGTTAGTTATGAATTAACTAACCACCAAGTTATTGGTGGTTAGTTACCAGGTTAGTTAGTTACCAGGTTAGTTAGTTACCACCAGGTTAGTTATGACACCAAGTTATGAATACATGTTTTCTCAGTGCCATTCATTTATGGGATATCAAGATTGTGCTACACAAAATGGCGGAATGTTAACTCCCTCGCCCCCCTCCGACACTTCCCACCACATATCCGAATGCCCCATACGTATAACACTTCTCCGGCATCATCCCTAATTCCCATTCCCTTCTGACCCCTTGTCCACCTCCCCACAAAGCTTCCCTCCCCTTCCTTTTCTCCCTAATTATCCCTCCTCTTCCCTTATTTTACTCAAATATAACCAACTCCGTCGCCCTTATCCTCCACCCATGCACAATGCACATACACACCAATGGTGTGTGTGCGTAATATTATGTATATGGGCTGGAAGGATAGCTTAGAAATATGCATACTCATGGCAGAGTTGTCTAGCTTGTGTTCAAATCTCAGCCAAGCTATAAGCTGTCTTCCAGGTGTTTTGTATGCGGAAAGCGGCAAGAGTGTGTACGTGCCATCCTTCAGATAGACAATAAGTTGGGTCTCCCATCTGCTAGCATTACTTTGTGGACGTTAAAGATCCCACGGCGTCCTTCATGAGGAATGGGTGAGCTATTGCCACCCTAAACTAATCACAAGCTCTTGCCTGGACTGATGGTAGCAATTTGTCAGGTCTCCTTGGAGGTTCCTTGACACCAGGCTACACTGTGTGCTATCTTAGTGCGTCATTGCTGTATGGGTAGCAGCTTCTGCACAATATACAAATTTACCAGGTAGCTTGCATGTTTCATGTGAATGGCTATCTTGAGAAATGAAGGGCAATCAATGATTACGATTACTAGCATAGCGGGGACTACCCGGTGCTGCTCGGGGAGGGAAAGAAGGGATGCCTGGCAATGCCCGGATGGGTAGGCTTTCCCCAGCGGTGGTTTCAGGATGTGTTGGAAAATTGAAAAGCTGTGGATTTATTGGCCTCATGGTGGTTACCTTTTGCCTGCGGGTCAGCGGCAGCACTGCCTGACCCCACTTCCCAATATACACTTTATAGCGGCCTTTGGTGGCCTCAGAATGGAAGTCAAGACCTACGTGTGGTAACTTAAAACCTTGCCCAGATTCGGAAGTACCTACACCAAAAATTTAGGGCATCAAGTTGCTACAGTACGACCGTAAAAGAATAACGCACAAATGCACAGACAAGAAGACGTCATGCGGAGCACAATACTTGCAAAATACGCCCCCCCTCCCCCCCAAAAAAAATTCCATTGATACAGCAAATTGTCCATTTCATCAAGATTAAAATTGACAATCTTGATCAAAGCTCGGGTCAATAGGAACAAAAGTGACGATTTTTCAGATGAAAATTGATGATTTAAAAAATTTGACCTTGAGTTGACCTTTGACCTTTGACCTCAAAAATAGTATGTTTCCCAAATTAGTGACTCGATATGCAAATGCTGTTCAATTTTCAAGTCAATCGGTTGAGAATTGACGGCTTTTTAGATGAAAATTGATGATTTTAAAAATTCGACCTTAAGTTGACCTTTGACCTTTTGACCTCAAAAATAGTATGTTTCCCAATTTAGTGACTCGATATGCAAATGCTGTTCGATTTTCAAGTCAATCGGTTGAGAATTGATGGCTTTTTAGATGAAAATTGATGATTGTAAAAATTTGACCCTAAGTTGACCTTTGACCTTTTGACCTCAAAAAAAGTATGTTTCCCAATTTAGTGACTCGATATACCAATGCTATTCAATTTTCAAGGCAATCAGATTTAAAATGGCGATTTTATAAATTTGACCTCCAGATGACCTTTGACCTTTGACCTCAAAATCAATAGATTTCTCAATTGGGACGACTTATACAACGTGGTGAAGTTTCGTGACGATCGGTTTAGAATTGTGACCTGTAGGCCGGTGACAAACAGACAGACAGACAGACAGACAAACAGACAGAACCACAAATAGTAGGGTCAATATACGAAAAAAACTCACCTAACCCCCAAAAAATTGATACAAAAGGTTTTTCAATGGATTTGGCACCATTGGGCATGCTAAATAACATACTAAAAATCTAGTAACATCTGACTTCCGGAAAGGGGTCATTTTCAAGATGGCGTCCAAGATGGCTGCCAGGAGCTTAAAATGGCCATATCTCAATTATTATTCAACCTAGAAAGGTGGTTTTGGTGTCTAACCCTAGGTTTTAGGGCCCAAGGAATCCAATTGAATCAATAAAATTACCATCAGTTAATTATTTATTGACAAGTCCAAGATGGCATCCCAAGGTGACATCCTGATCCACTAAAATGGCTCTGTCGAATAGTAGTCAACCTAGAGAGATTTTTTCAGTGTGTATACCTAGGTTTAAGGCACCCAGGAAATCATCAAAATTACTTAAATAAGCACAGGTTTACCAGCCCATTAGGCATTTGTTGTCTTATACAGTTAGTCGCTATTCATCGTCATCCTCCGACTCCTCTGGAAGAAACTTGTTATGTGGATTGTCACATTCTTCAGGTTGGCACGGTCCACAGGCAGTAGTACATGGTAGTCCATATCGTCTACAAGAGCAGCGGAGTGTCTTGCAGGCAGTGGAGCAGTTACAATGAATGACCTTCAAGAGACTGTCTGGAGCAGCGTTCATTCTTGACATAAGTGGGACAAACTGATTATCCTGCAGGCTCCACCCCCATTTCATGGCATCCACACCCTCTTCTTTTCCCATCCACACCATGATCTGGTAGTACGCTCTACGACAGTGAAGTTTGGTAGCAGATTCAGTTGGGGGCAGACGTTCGGGTGTTACAAAAGACGAAGCAGAGACAACCTTCTTGCTGAAGGTGTTATATCGCATTGTTGCAAGGGAATCTTTGCACTTGCCACCAAAGAGGATAGCCATTACTCGGCATCCAAGGTCATCGATCACCGCTGTGGTCTGGTTTGGGATGGTGAATGTGTTGGCACAAGACCGAAGGACAGGGTCTCCTTTTACAAGCTTCTGGAAAGCAGTCTTTTTGCCAACACCAAAAATCCGAGAAGTCATGTCACAACCAGTCATGGCATAGATGAATATCAACTGAGAACACATGTCATGTCCGAGGATTTCTTTTAGACGGTTGATGTCATACACTTTAAAACTGCCATCAGCTTTGGACTTGTCTGATCTGAAATAAAGGCTCTTACTGTCTCCCTGCGCATAGTAAAGGAGTAAGACAAGGAGATCAGTATCTTCTCCAATCAGTGTAGTGGTGTGTAGAAGAGATGTGACAATCCACATAACAAGTTTCTTCCAGAGGAGTCGGAGGATGACGATGAATAGCGACTAACTGTATAAGACAACAAATGCCGAATGGGCTGGTAAACCTGGCTTACTGGATTACCTGATTACTTTGTGCTTATTTAAGTAATTTTGATGATTTCCTGGGTGCCTTAAACCTAGGTATACACACTGAAAATATCTCTCTAGGTTGACTACTATTCGACAGAGCCATTGTAGTGGATCAGGATGTCACCTTGGGATGCCATCTTGGACTTGTCAATAAATAATTAACTGATGGTAATTTTATTGATTCAATTGGATTCCTTGGGCCCTAAAACCTAGGGTTAGACTTAGACACCAAAACCACCTTTCTAGGTTGAATAATAATTGAGATATGGCCATTTTAAGCTCCCGGCGGCCATCTTGGACGCCATCTTGAAAATGACCCCTTTCCGGAAGTCAGATGTTACTAGATTTTTAGTATGTTATTTAGCATGCCCAATGGTACCAGAATCCATTGAAAAACCTTTTGTATCAATTTTTTGGGGGTTCAATCATATATTGACCCCTCTAAAACGGAACCGACCAATATACTTGAAAAATATTCGATTTTGCAAGTAATAAACAACCACTTGAAAATATGCATATGGATTAAATGGTTCCTCATGAGGGTTAGATCATGTTTTAGCGTGGGAGTAGAAAAATAAAATATAATGGAGGATATACATAATACATTCATCAAAATGGCAAAATGTATGACCGGCAACCTTCCCTTGCTCATTCAGTACATCCACTCCTCCCTGCCTTTCTTTACTCCAACATCCTCTGAACTTTCTCCATTTTCATTCCCTCATTTCCACCAACTCTATGACCTTTTTTTTCCCATATTTATTTTTTCAATCTTAAATAAGCCTCCATACCATGTATAGCCTCTCGATTTATAGAAGATCCTCCAGTATAAGACTCCTCAAGCCCCCACATCCCTGGACAACATCAACAAAGTGAATTAACTCGTCATGGAAAGCCATTGTCTGACTATAAAAAGAGAGTTTGTCATTCACATGGCATCACACTGGCATAATGATCAGTATTTGGGGTTTGCCAAAATGTCTCCTTGTGAGGTGAATGTAGTTTACTCATGGCGTATTTTCTCCTCAGGACAGAGCTCCTGTTCACCAGTTGCCATGCCAACGTTTATTATCCTGGAATCGAAACAGTCAATTGCCCCCTTAAATACCTACCGAACTTAAATACCTACCTTAAATACCTGGCTCCGAGATACTTCATCATATTTCGAAAGGAAACAAAAAAAATTTTCCCCAGTTTTATGAGCAGCAATTACGTTGTGTGTTGTGGTTTGAAAAGCAAGATGAAGAGTCATTTCTGGTACCAATTAAGGGCCAAAAAGAATAAATTTCTTGCACTTTATTACTTATAACCGTTAAGGTGGCTGGCTTTTGATTTTAGGGTCTTGAGTTGGAGCCCTTAACTAACATCGACTCAGCCTGTCATCCTTCCGAGGTCGGCACAATGAGTACCAACTTGCTGGGAATAGGGGGCACTGCATCAGCGGCAGAGCGGTGCTTCCAGCAATGATGCCAGCAGCAGCCACAGGCTGCATACGAAATGATGATGATGTTGATGATTCCAGAACCGTAAAGAAAATCATTTTCAATACAAACTTGTGAAAGAGCTAGACCACAGAACTGAACAGCTGGAGTATATAGGGGAAAGCATAGGAACGGAACACCCACAGCAGGGAAGAGACTGGAGGGACAGACAATGTAGGGACTCTTGGAGTAACAATGGACATTGGGAAGAAATGCTTTCTTCAATTTCAGTCAATGCCTTGTGAGGTTTTCCAAATATTTCATGGCAAAGCCTCAACTTTCATGCATTAGTGAACCAACCTTCTTGGTGTTGAGATGTGTTGCTCTCTTTATAGAGCAGGATGTTTATTTTAAAATGATGGAGCGGCCTTGGAGCATTCTCATTTATAAGGTTGGACAACTTCAACGGCTTTTAACTTCGCACAGCATTTTTGCTGCTAGGGACAGAGATAGAGTTAAAAGATATGGAGAGAAATGAATACAACAACAACCTCACAACAGGCATTTTAAGGCCATTTTCCCTGCCAGAGTGGGGGTTAGCCTTGCGGGCCCCATGACAATCTTCTCCATTTTACCCTATTTTCTGCATCTCCCCTTGTTAACCCCCTTGCCCACATTTCTTCTTCCACCACCTTTAGCCAAGTCTTTCTCGGTCTTCCCCGTTCTCTACTTCCACATTCATTTCCATCAATCTTCTCAACCAGTCATTTTCATCCTTCCTCAACACATGACCAAATCATCTCAACCTGTTTCTTTTCACAGCATCCATCACAGGCTCTATTCCCATCATCTTTCGCAATTCATCATTTGTCTTCCTTTCTCTCAAAGAGACTCCGATACATCCACCGAACCATTCGCATTTCCACCCTTTCCAGCCTTCGTTGCTGCTCGACGTTCATTACCCATGTCTCGCTCCCATAAATCAAAACACTTCTCACACATGCAGCATACAGCTTTCCCTTCAGCTTCAACGACACTTCCCTCCTCGTCAGCACGCCACTCAGTTCCCGAAACTTCTTCCATGCACATCTCACTCGAGCAACCGTTGCCTAGTCTGATCCACCTTCTCCATTCAGCATGTCTCCTAGGCAGCAAAATGTTTTCACACCTTTCAGCTTCACGCCATCTCCAAGATCCAACTCAACATTTCCTCCACCTGCAGCTCCCTCTGTGCACACCTTACACTTGAATGTAGGTGCCACACTGGTTAATGACCCTCTCAGACCAGTACATTTTTCATGAACCCACTCAGCGCACATTGTACATTGAATGGAGTTCACTCCGACACCGTTCCTCCACACAGCACATGGCAACTTCCCAGTTCTTTCCACCTCACCACATGCTTTACCACTTGCCATCACCTTCGTTTTTCCGATATTCACCTTCAGACCTTTTGTCTCCATACATTCCTTCCACTTGTTCATCTTCTCCTTCAGTCCATCCATACGTTCCACAATCAACACCAGATCATCTGCATACAACAACTCCCACGGTAAACCCTCCTTTACGTTCTGAGCCAGCACTTCCATCACAGCTACAAATAGTAGTGGACTTAGTACCGATGCCTGATGCACTCCCACCTTCACCTCAAACTCACCACTGTTCCCGTCCTTCATCCTTACAGCTGTGCGCACTCTTTTGTACATTGCCATCACTACTCTGATCAACCATTCCTCCACTCCTAACTTCCTCAATTGCCATGTCACTACTTTGCGTCGAACCCTATCAAATGCTTTCTCCAGATCAACAAACCCAATAAACAACTTCCTCCTCTTCTCCATGTACTTCTCCTGCAACTGTCTTACAATAAAAAGCACGTCTGTCGTTCCTCTTCCTGGCATAAATCCAAACTGCATTTTGTCGATCTTCACTTTCTTCCTTACCCTCGTCTCCAACATCCTTTTCAATACCTTCATGCCATGCTCCAATAACTTTATCGCTCAATACGAGTCACAGTTCAGAGGGTCACCTTTCCCCTTGTATAGAGGGACGAGGGTACTCAGTTCCCAATCCACTGGAATGCGGCCTTCTTGCACCATCAGATTACAGATCTTTGTCATTCTCTTCACACCCAACTTCCTGCTGCCTTCAACATATATCCCACAACTCCCGTCGGCCCTCCCGCTTTTCTACTCTTCATTGCTTTTATCGCTTCCTCAACTTCCTTCTCAGTTATCTTCTCTGCCGGTCCTAAAACTGTGTTACTCCCTATGTTGCCATCCCATTCATTCTCTGCATTCAACAGCATTTCCATATATCTCTTCCATCTTCTTTTAATTCCATCTGGGTCCACAACGATTTGTCCCACTTCATCCTTCAAGCAACTCACCCCCATCACATCACACCTCTCTTTCGCTATCTGCTTTGCAATCCTGAATGCCGCTCTCTGAACCTCTTGCGAATCCAAGCATTCTCGGAACATTTTCCTAAATGCCTCCTGTGCCTTTGCTACCTCTTTTTTTGCAGCCTTCTTGGCTGTCTCATAACTTTCATGCTCTGCCTTTTCTGCTCCCGTACCCTTCGCCTTCTGCCACTCCTTGAACTTCTTCCGCTTCTCGTCAATCCTCTTTCCAACTCCATCATCCCACCACCATGTTTCTGAGTGCCTCGGTGGTCCTTTTATCCATCCACATACCTCACCAATGGCTCCCAACAGACTATCTTTCATTGACATCCAACCACTTTCAAGCTCAACCACATCATCCTCTACGATACGCAGCCTCTCTTTTAATGCCTCCCTCACTGTCACCTCTCTCAACCTCCACACCTACATTCTCGGTTGGTACTTCACCCGCCGAGCTCTCCTCGCACCTTTCACCCTTATGTCACAGACAACCAAGTGGTGCTGTGAAACAGGCTCCTCCCCTGGGATCACCTTTGTGTCCCGGAGGTGCCCCCTATCTCGCCTAAGCACCATCAGGTAGTCAACGGTTGTCGTCGACCCACCTGACGTGTATGTAACAAGCTTATTATCCTCTTTCTGGAACTGAGTATTACAAATCAACAAATCAGCTCCATCAGCAAACTCCAAAATCCTTTCACCTTCTCCATTTCTCACACCATATCCGTAACCCCCATGAACTCCCTCAAAACCATCCATACTCCTTCCCACATGTCCATTCAGGTCTCCTCCCACCACAACAACTTCCTCATCTT
This sequence comes from Myxine glutinosa, assembly GCF_964187855.1. Taxonomy (NCBI): domain Eukaryota; kingdom Metazoa; phylum Chordata; class Myxini; order Myxiniformes; family Myxinidae; genus Myxine; species Myxine glutinosa. The sequence continues at coordinate 247,732,139 of NC_136262.1, forward strand.
TCACGTTTTCCATCAGCTTATCTGTCGCACACCAGAACTTGTCCTTCTCCTCATCGCTTCGACCAACCTGCGGAGCATATCCCGAGATGACGTTCACCAAGAGCTTTCCAATCATCATTTTCACCATCATCAACCTATCACTCACTCTGGTCACACTCACCACACTGTCTACAAACTCCTCAGAAAACAGGACACCAACACCATTCACGCCCTCCGGGCACCCTTGCCACACAAACTTGTATTTCTGTCCCTGCCTACCCTTCACCATTCTCACACCACTTCCCTTCCATCTCATCTCCTGCACACAACATATGTCCACTCTTCTTCTGACCAATACTTCCACCACTTCTCCTGATCTCCCTGTCATTGTCCCTACATTCCATGTCCCAAACCTCAGAAACCGATCTCCACTTCGGGCTGCACCCTGCCCATATGTAGTTGTAATTGTCATGGTTCTCTTTTTGAGGCAATGTTTTTATGGCCGGATGCCCTTCCTGACGCCAACCCTCTTAGTCATCTCTTACGACACGCAGGGATACGGTGTACCTATTCTGACCAGGGTACACACTGGGAAACGTTTAACATGGAAATTCTGGGGGGGGGGGGGGGGGGGCAGAGGGCGGCGTCAGCATCACGGCTGCGGTTTAAACATATTCCAACAATATCCAAACAGAACCATGAAAACCATGAAAAACAATCTGGGAAAAGTCTCCAAGTGAGAACGTGGATTTGAGAAAGAAGGAGCAGAGGCGGAAGAAAAATGAGATACAGGGGGCGGGGCACAAGTCGAGACGAGGAGGAGAGCGAACAAGCACGTGTCCAGGAGGAGAGAAAGAATCAATATAGAATTATTTGTCTATCCGTTTGTCCTGTTTTTAAAAACGCCGGACAAAGGGTAAGATGCCCGCGAGAGGCAGGGGGGAGAAAAGAAAATCAAAGAAACAAGCAAATACTATGAAGGAAAGACCAGGCCGCGCACAACGCGCGAATAAAAAACGACCAATCACACACAAATCCGCAACAACCACAAAACCAAAACTAAACAGAAACACACAACAACACACACACAACAAAACAACCAGCGGAAACCCGACAAAGACATGAATGGGAAAACACTCAAACTTCGATGCCGTGGAGAGCTCCAGAACACCAATTCAGTTAAATTCAAAGTGGCTTTTATTGTGCGAGCAGCAAGCACAACGTCGCTTCCGGAGCCCGCCAACCTGGAAGTCTGTACATATAACATATAGTCTGTACATATAACATCTGTACATATAGTCTGTACATATAACATCATTAAAGGTTAAAGGTTTGCCCCCATAGTTAGTCCACAAGCAACACGTTGACCGATTAGAATTAGTTATGTCATAGTATGTGTAAGAGTAGGCCACTTTCATGAGTAAACATCTGCGTTGTGTAAAGAAATAATAAGCTTAGATCCTTTTCATTTTGCGGCCACCCTCCAATTTCCATCATGGGCATAATCGATCCCGCGCCCCATTTGGCATCCCTCTATTTGTTACGCTTTGGGCTACCCGCAGCAGTTTGTTACGCTTTGGCCACCAGCAGCGTTCGCTGCCCTTGGTTTCGCTCGAAACTAGTCCAATGACACGAGGTAGGCCTGGAAAGGGGGAGGAGCGCGAGGGTCGAGGTCCGCATCAAGCAGCACGTCAGAAGGCGGTGACGGTAAGGGCAACAGCCAGCCAACCAGACCTCGGTGGGCATGGGGTGATAGGGCGTGGCAATAAAAACCTTGGCACGAGGCCCCCCCACGGCAGATAAGAGGAGATGAGATGGTACAAGGAGTTGAGATCAGATGAGAAGGGAGAGGCACTCGGCGAGTTCACCTGAGATGAGAACGGAGTCATGCATCGCGAGCGAATTGTATTGAAGGAGTGCATTGAGAGAATACATTGAGCGACTGAAGAGCGCATTGTTCGCGGTTATTGAAACTGTTCGCTTATTACGTATGCGGCTGAGCCGCGAGTGTAACCGCCAAAGCCAGCCTACCGTCCGCCCTATAATAATCCCGTGCGCGCCAAACGACACGCAGAGAGCGCTGCCGTCTGTTCATCTGCTTCGCGGTGCGAGTTGGGGACCAGAGAACGAGCTGCCCGGACGCCATTCCTTGACCATTGACCTGTTCATCTGCAGCCCCGTGTGAGTGTTTGTCAGTGTGTGACGGGCCCGTTTGTCCAGGGATAAGTTAAGACTGTATAAGGCTGCACAGTGTATTCTTCTTCTTCTCATTGTACAAAGTGTAAATAAATTTTGTTATTCCTTTTCTTCCCAAATTCGACCGTTTCAGTCATTTCCTTCATTGGGTAAGCTTGGCATGATTACAAACCACTTGGATCGGGTTAGTCATTGCTAACGGCTCGGGTCACGGGTCGCTACCGCTCGGCGTTTCCACTAACACCCGTGATTCGGGCGGGGCTTATTTCCTCGTTTCTGGGCGGCGTTAGTACTTCGGTAATAGCGAATCCCGAGTCCTAAAACCCTACCTAACGCTGTCCGGGAAGGACGTCATCGGTCCCGGGTCCCGTCGGCTAGTAAAAGACAAGGGGACTAATCCCCCCTTGGTAAGGGGAAAGGCCGACGAGGAGATCCACAACAATATATATATATATATATATATATATATATATACAGGGTGGCCCAGAAACCCTGGGCACATTTTGAAGAACGATACCTGCAACAAACAACTATGTTTATTATTGTTATTTGGTGCAAAACAAGCCGTGATTACTCGTTAAACAGTCTAATTAGTCTAATATATACACAAAGAATTAAGTTAAGCACCCCTACACAACGAATTAAGGTAAGCACCCCCTAATATATATTCTTTGTGTATATGTATACATTGGCATATATTCTAAGGTATGTGAGCTCAAATAATGATTGGTATGACATTAGCAATTATCCATTGATGAAATTGAGTGATCAAAGTGAAAAAAAGTGATTGGTTGAGTCAGTGATCCGATCACGTGGGTCCTACACACGTTATTGACGCAAAGATCGCTAGAGGTCTTCTCAGAACAATGACTGTACGTTAGAAAACATAAACGTCATCCACACTGTCCGTGATGGACCTATAGCTCCATACTTAAATTGAGGTGAAAATATGCCTAAAATTCCCAAAAAATTTCACCTTAAATTATTCAGAATAAAATATTGAAAACGGCATGATTGTTATGTTTTTATGTGACCATAATATCACTTCTCCAGAAAATATAGCAATATCATGGGTATATTACACTGTTTTGACGACAACAAACTTGTAATGTGCGAGGTTGTAAAAAAACGGGGGGGGTGCTTAACTTAATTCTTTGTGTATACATGAAACAGATCAGTTCAATTGTTCAAACTGCACTCTGACATGCAGTTCTGCATGTTTCAGTCGTTAAGGCAGCAGTCTCATTACGGATTAATTGTTTCAAGTCTCTAAGGGTCGTAGGATTCCTGGCATACACTATTTTTTTTATTTTTGTTTGTATACAAGATCGAGGCTTGTGAAAGAGCTAACATTAATCACACAAAAAGTCAAACCGACACAAAAAACACAAAATAAGGGGAGCGGTAGACAAGATGGGGAGAGAGGGGGAAGGACACAAACACAACATTTGAGAGCAGGGACATCGAGAGAACTGTGGGAGGGAGAGGGCTTAGGGGGAGGTGGAAGAGGTATAAAACATATGGACACTGCAAGGACTTCCAGGAAAGAAGGTGGAATCTCAAAAGAGTGGATCTGGGGTGAATTAGCGGGGGTAGAAAAGATCAAGGTTTTGGATGGGGGACGATAAAAGATGGCGATGAACAGCTGTTTTAAAGACCTGGAGGGAGGAGTGGGATTGAAGGGAGTGGGGGAGTTTGTTCCAGAGGTGTGAGAAAAGGGGAATGAAAGAGTGAAGGTGAGCAGAGAGCCTAGATTTTGGCAGTTTAACCATAAGAGGGTTTCTGGCAGATCTTGTGCGACCTGTAGGAATATTTGGGGGACAGAGCCCAGAGACAGCTGGAGGAGCAAGGCCGGAGAGGAGTCGGTAGAAGACAGAAAGACCACCAACCTGCCTGCAGTGAGTGAGTGAAAGGCCCTTGGAGTTAGCTTCATCGCAGGAGATTCCAATGATTCTGAAAGCTTTGGTTTCAACAGCGTGAAGTCGATCTAGGTGTGAGGCAGGAGCACCGGCCCAGAGGGAGGAACAGTATTCCATTGAGCTGCGGATGAAAGCCTTTTATGTGGTGAGGAGCTCAGGTGTGCCAAAGAAGGACTTCGCACGACGGAGGATGCCTTTCACACGACGATGCGACTGGCTTTGGAGCCCAGCTTGGAAATGTGGTTTTCCCAAGAAAGATCATTGCAGATAGTGAGACCCAAAAGCTTGAGCGGCAGAACTTCTTGGAGAGGATTGTTGAGAAAGTAGATGGGAGGGTGTTTGAGGAAACCCCAAATAAAGAAATTACAGGGTGTTGTTAAATCACAAGACCGCTGCGGCCATTCAACCGGACCACGACGGCCAATCCATTTGTCTTTAAAGTTCAAATCAAGGGCCTGGCGACACTGGCAGCATAATGGGCAGGTGCACCATCATGCATGAACCACATTTGGCCATCATTGAGTGGAAATACATGTTGCTCCAACATTAGAAGGTAACTTGCAGCATTCACATTTTCTTCAAAAAATATTGGTCCAACAAGGCCTCCAGAAGAAATGTCTGCCCAGACGGATACACAAGCTGGATACTGGGCATTGTGCTCAACAGTAAATCGTGGGTTGTCTGCTGCCCATATCACGCTGTTATGACAATTCACAAAACCAGATAAAGTAAACTTGGATTCATCTGACCACAAGATTCTGTTCTGCAAATCATTGTAGATTTACATTAATCCAAGCAATGTCTCACATGCCTCAACGCACCTATCAAAATCATCCTCAGATAGTTGGCGAATTAATCTGGGTATGTATGGTTTCGCATTAAGATTAACGTCTTTTTAGTGTTATTTGAATCGATGATCGGCTCATGTTGGTGACGTTTGATAAACGACGAGTTGATAATGTTGTGTTACTGTCGAGTTGTTGTTGAATAACCGCTCTGCTTTCCTCAGTTCAAACAGTACGAGGCCAACCTGGTGACTGTTTTGGAAGAATGCTGCCGGTTTCATCAAACTGCTTGTTTATTCTGCCGATGGTTCTTCTGTCAATTGCGTCGGCGCCACATTCTTTGACAAGTTGTCTGTGATCCTCAGCCGAATTTCCAGACACAGAATACAAGCGTACAGTGCAAATTTTCTGTCACACGATATCCTCCGTCATATTAGGGCGTCTAATTCACAATGAACTGAACTAATGCAAAGACAAACGCGTGCAGCACAGTGAGCGAAGCTCACCCTGATCCATATCATGTGATGCACCTCACCCTGCCTGTGTGTGTTGAAGCGGTCACATCCATTTACGAGTAATCATGTTTTGTTTTCCACCATAGAACAATAATAAACATTGTTGTTTGTTGCAGGCATTGTTCTTCAAAATGTGCCCGGGGTTTCTGGACCACTCTGTATTATATATATATATATATATATATATACATATATATATATATATATATATATATATATATATATATATATATATATATAGTGAAACCTTGACTTACGAGTGCACAAACTTACGAGTTTTCCGAGATACGAGCCGTCGCTCGGTCGATTTTTTGCTTTGTGATGCGAGCCGAGATCTGAGTTACGAGCGAGCGAGCTTGGATATAAAACACGTAATCGTCGAAAAACATGAGCGAGGTGTGCGTGTTGTCGACTTGGCGAGGCAGTACGATCGTAGTACTTCTACGATATGTACGATTTTGAAGCAGAAGGAGTCGATAAAGGCTATAACGCCAGCCAAGGGCGTTAAGATTATTTCAAAGCTCCAGACCTCTGTCCATGAAGAGATGGAGAAGTTGTTGTTTGTGTGGTTGACGGAGAAGCAGCTCGCAGGAGATACCGTGACCGAGAGCATCATCTGTGAGAAGGCACGAGACATTTACGGGGATTTGGTGCAGCAGACGGCGGGAACATCAACGGACGAGGCATCGGAAGAGTCATTCAAAGCCAGTCGGGGATGGTTTGATAATTTTAAGAAGAGGACCGGCATTCACTCCGTCGTCAGGCATGGTGAGGCAGCAAGCTCGGATGTGAAGGCAGCTGAAGATTTTATTATAACTTTTGCCGAACTGATAGAAGCCGAAGGATACATCCCCCAGTAAATCTTCAACTGTGACGAGACAGGGCTCTTCTGGAAAAAGATGCCGAGGAGGACGTATATAACGGCAGAGGAAAAGAGCATGCCAGGCCACAACTTGTTCAGAGTGCCGGCGATAGCTCGCCTTCTCTTTGTGGAAGACACGGTGAGATCCTTAACATCCAACAACTAATGGGACGCAAACGAGGCGCCCAGTTTAGCGGTACACACATTGATGAATCACCCTGCCTGTGAAACACCGACATGACAGGTTATAGCTGGGTCGGGATTCAAACCCAGGCTGGACAGTTTAGAGTCAAGTGTGCGTACCTCCAGTCCAGGCCATCCTGCCAACTTGTATGCTGCATACAGGTGAAATATAAAGCGCGAGATATTTATATATATATATTTCCAAAAAAATTGGTGTGGTTTTTGGGGGGCTGGAACGGATTAATAGCATTTCAATTCATTTTAATGGGGAAATTTAATTTGAGAAACGAGCAAATTGAGTTACGAGCTCGGTCACAGAACGAATTAACCTCGTAAGTCAAGGTTTCACTGTATATATATATATATATATATATATATATATATATACACACATACACACACACACACACACACACACACACACTAGCAGAAGTACCCGGTGTTGCCAGGCGAGGGAGGGGGAGAAGGGGATGGTGGGGGTGAGGGGCGCTTGGGGGGGAGGGAGGCAGCCGTAGCGGGTGTAGGGGAGGGAGGGTGGAAGGGGAGGAGAGGGGGGGTGAAGGGGAGGGGAGGTGTGGAGGGTGGGGAGGGGGGGGGGAAGGGGGAATGGTGGGTGGGGGGAGGCTGGGGAAGGGAAGGGGAGGGGAGGGGGGATGCAGGAGAGGAAGGGGGTTCATATATATATATATGCTGGTGGGTGAATGTGGCGTTCATCACGTTTCTGAGTTAAGTGTGATGCAGAGCAGGCAGAAGAAGAAGCCGTACTACCGGTACCAACTTCGTACACTTCCGGAATTGTTTGATTTATTTGTGTTCAAATGTCTGGTGATTGTTTTGTATTTATTTATGCGAATGTGTACTTGTATATAACTGTCATTAATTTTAAAAAGCTTAGGCACTATCGAGCGATTATTTTTTTTAAACTCCAAAAAAACGAACTTTTTTTTTTCAATGATTATCTTTTCTTTTCTTTTTTGCCTAAAACACTCCCAGGTACGCACTGATGAACCTCTGAAAGTTTGACGAAAATCCGTTCAGGCATCTCTAAGAAAAATGTCGACACACAGACAAACACACACACAGACAGACATCTCTCTTATATAGTACATATATATATATATATATATATATATATATATATATATATATATATATATATATATATATATATATATATATATATATATATATATATTGTTACGGTACGCGGTTAAGGATGTTATATTTGCCGAGTGGAGGCTCCGCGACCGAACAGTTGTTCCCCGACTAAACCCGATTCACCCAAACGTTGGCCGTATCGCGCCACAGATATTCAATCGGGAAAAGACTAAGACGACGAATGCAAAGAGGAAGAAGAAGACGTACAGAAGAGTAACGGGGTTTATTATTATTTACACACATAAGCAAAAAGAGCAGTCACGGGTATTTACAGCGGACATGAAAACGCAGGTGACACAGTGAAAATTACTAGCTTATACAGACTTAGTTACTACCCAGGACAGCACGAACAAAACAAACTCACGTACGCAAATGGGGAACTTGCAGGCAGGAATGGCTGGAAAGGATGAGCAGGTGGGATCACAGGGCACAGCGAGCAGGTCCACTCCGGGCGGGAAGCGGGAGCCGGCAGCTCCTTGTAAACCGCTTTACAGCGCACGCCGGCAGCTCCTGGTATTTGGCTTTACACAGCACGCCGGCAGGGTCATTCGCTGCCCCGTCAGCACTTCACGCGGCTGGTTGAAACCGGGCTGGACTCATCTGCCGTATCTCTTTGCAACTCGTTCGTAAAAGTTCCTCTGCTTTCTCTTGGACCCTTTCTTTTTCGTGTACCTCTCCACGCAGCTCAGCTCGTATTTCCTTCCTCTCACTTCTCTCCAGCGCGGGACTGACACGCCCTCCACGGTTTCGGTACCGCCCTCTCCCCCGTGCTCTGTTTCATGACCTTGTATGGTAATCCCACGGGCTTGTCTCCTTATTTGGGCATCGCGGTGGCGGCATGCCCCTCGTGGCGAGCCATGGGCTTGTTTCCTTATTTGGGGATGGGGCTGCACAGCCCCATCCTTCGTGGCGCGCCCTGGGCTTGCCTCTCCCTGGCGACCCCGCCCCTCCTGTTCAAACAGAGCACGGAGCACATATTCACTATAGCAGCGAATTGAGAGGGCGTGCACCCCACGCTTGTGAACTGCTTTACCCACAGATGGAGAGTTTGGCTGGGAAATGGAATTATTGAAGGGGAGCTATTCTTAATTGATTCGGTGCAATGGAGTATTATTCTAATGGAAGACAAGGCCTTACTCTAAAACACATAATAAGATATAAGCTACTGAACAATTTTTTATCGGGCCCTGCAATGTGGTGTTTCATGGAATAACTACCGGGACGCCCTTTTTACCTTTACACAACTCTGGAGGCAGGAGGGGCCATATTCAACAATGTTCATCACCATTTCCAATATAATACAACACAATCAAAAAAATGCACTCCTCATATCCGCAACACTGCACCCTCCTCCTCTTAAGCACGTCCCGGGCCTACAACTTTTATTTAGTGTGACACGTAGGTGTAGTTCCCTCTACTTTTAACCTGACCCTGAGTGCGACAGTTTTAAAACATAAATAAATGTGTCCCGCTGCTCCATTGCACCCTGCCTAACAGACTCACGCCCACAGTTAACCGAATTGCGGAATGGTCTTCAAACTACACACTGACGGTGGGGAGCATTATTTACAATTGACGCTACTTTTATTTACAAAACTAACCCAGGACCTGTGATCGTTCTTTCTGGGGGGGGGGGGGGGGGAGACCGTCTGCTCTGCATCGACGCACCATGAAAGCACCCAAAAACGCACCAATACACCCTCAAGCACCAATCGGTGCAAAGTCATCACTGTTCAATGAATAAAAATAAATCAACAACCCCTAACAGGTCCTGGAGGTCCTGGTGGTCGCTTGCTCTTCGGCTCCCTCTGCTGGCTATTATTATTTCTTCCAGATGTTGTCTTTTTCCTTTGCTGGCGGCCTATTTGTATTAAAACTTGCACCCAACGTGTCCCTTTTATTTATTTATGGCCCACCAGGCCGACTAGTGTATGGTTCACCTGTGGGGCATCGGTGCCCTGTGGCCAAGGTCCGCCAGCAAGATTTCGGGCCCTCATGGCCGGTTCCAGCAGAGGGGCCATGCCCCAACCCATGGGGTCCATCAGTGGTGCTCGGCCACAGACATGTGGTCCATAATGTGGTGCATCGATGCAGACAGCTGGTTCTGGGAGTTCCGGGCGCACAATGGCGGACTCACGCACGCTCCCCTCGGCGCCCAATGGCGCACAGGTCATGTGGGAGACAAAAGGGGGGAAGACAGATGAGCGAGGCGTAAGGTCACAAGGGTACACATCAACAAAGGCAATGCAAGGCGAAATGCGTATGGAGGGCGAAGTGAGAAAGCTCGTCCCTACCGTACGTCACCCCCCTGTCACCTACACTACCCTTGCCCTTACCCCATATTTACAAAATCTACACCTTTACAAATTCGTCACTACTGTCACGTCTTCCCCATATTTCTTCGATACCAAATTCGTCTCCACAATCCCTCTATCCCAAATTTGCCATCATCAATTCATCATCAATCCTCATAAGGAGGGAGAGATGGAACATCAAGCACAATGTCACACCCACGTCATGATGCGTCTCACAATCCAAAACATTTGCACATAAAAATAATTAAACATGGCATGGTGTGGAGTACCTGTCACCTCAGGTGAGTGCATGTAGATGGTGCGAGGAGATCCTTCATCCTATCTACCTTCTAAATGACTTTAACACACTTTACTCTACCCGGGGTCTTTCCCTGCCAATCCATTGGCCAACTTACACTATGGGTTCTAAAAACCAATTCCCATTGACCAAACTGTGGTGCTTCTCAATTTGGGGTCTCACTCCCCCGATTCATCTCCCGGTGCCCTTGCACAATTTCTGGGCTGGGGCGTGTAGCTCTCCCAGCAGGTCTACCCACCTGCACACCTCCACCACTCCAGTTGCCACCCGAGCTTACCTAGCTCCTCACCCTAACCTAACTAACTGGGGAAGGCCCCTCCTGGCTCTGTCACCCCACTCGGTGCCCTCTGGCACTGGGCTACCCGGGTCCGTCCTCCGGATCCTCGGGCCCCATCCACAACAACTCTACCGGCTCCCAGAGCCCACCTGCGGCCTCACCTGGCCGACATCCTCACAGTGGTGGAGTGCCCAAACCAACTACACACACTAACAGGCTACACGCCCAGCCATTTCCACAACACTAATGCACCCATCCAATCACCATTCTTCCACCCGCACCACAGATGCCAATATCCAACCACAATTTACCTATACCCTCTACCTAACGCTTACACGACCCGCCCCGTGTATTCGTGATGGGGGTCCACTCTTCCCCCATTCACACCTTCGCACCATCCACTCCACTCCACAATTTCCACCATACTCACTCCACGACCATCCATTCCAATACTCCATATACTCCACACTACCATTTATTCCATACACCTGTTCCTCATACCTGTTGTTGCACACCTGTGCACTCACACCTGGTGCCACCTGCACCCTCCTCCTCTTCCTGGACCAGTTGGTCAACACAACACACATCACCATCACCATCACTCAAACACTGCTCCATACACCTGTTCAGTTGCACACCTGTGCAATCACACCTGTTCAATCACACCTGTTCCTCACACACTGCTCAATACACTTGAATACACCTCCAACACTCACACGGCATCATCTCAACTACCTGTTGCCCTGCTAACTTAGTGCTCCCCGTCTTCCCTTTAAACTAAGCACATACCACGTCATTATCATCCAAACTAATCTACCTGCGTCCCCACTACAGGTATCAGTGTCACTAACTAACCTTAACGTTACCTAATGTCATCTCTAGGGCCCTACACACGATATATCCTAACCCTCCCGGGCTCGTTTTCACTGCCATCAACCCCATAAAACTAGTGCTCCTTTGCCCCCCGCTGTGAGGGATGGTGGATTGGCCATCCCATCACATGGGGCATCTCTTACTATCAATTTTGCACACCAAATCCAACAAATCAAAAATTTGCCAATCACTCTACCAATCCTCTGCCAATCATCACTCTGCCAATCCTTTGCCAATCATCAAATTTTGTTTTTCTAATTTCGGGTCCAGACCACTATCCTCATCATTACAGTCTACTTACTAATGCCTCTCGGTGCGCCAATTCACTTCTACAGCCCGGCTTCGTAAAGCCGAGCAATGAATGCGGGTTGTCTGGTGCCGGCGGCTGGATATGTCCGACACTCGGTGAAGGGAAGGACGCTTACCCGGGCCGAGATCCCACGCACCACCTCGGCATGGAGCCATCCAATTGCCCGATCTCGACCTGCCGGAACGCCTCAACAAAAGGGTGTCGCCATGACGGCCCTTCCTATCGGGCTGCCCGTTCCGCTTAGTGGAGCACGGACGCGGCCGTTCAAAGCGCGGCCCAGCGTGGATCGCGTACGGCGGTCCTTTCAAACCCGCCGTGGTTCGGATCCCCGCTGGTCCTCGCGGCACGCGAAACCCGGCACGCACCGAGGGGTCCGATTCGGCTATAAGTCACTCTAACCTCTCACCCGGTTACCGTCGATGCCTCACCTGCATGCTTACACCCAGCAGCCCGTTCCTTGCTCATACATCCAGCTGTTCCCATGCTCCTCGTCATTGCATCTTCTCTTACACACCCAGGTACACTCATTCCGCTCACAGACTTGGTCGCACACCTGACTACCGAACACCTTGGCACACATTCGTCATTCGCACACCTCACCAACACACCTCTTCGCGCCCCCTCCTCGGTCACCTCCTCTGTGACAACCACAGGTGTGCTCTCTCTCGCACACCCAACCACGTGTCTCACTACCAATTCCAGCGTGCATTCCCACACACGCTCTACCATTCCAGGTGTGCTTCCTTCCATTCCAGGTGTACATCCTCTCTCACCTGTCACAACCAACTCACGCTCCGTGTCACTCTTACCACTTTTACCTCCACTCTTGACAGCGCACTCACCCTTACTCTCGACAGCGCACTCTTTCCTCATGCACCTGTCCGTTACACACCTTTCTCACGCACACTCTTGCGCACACTCTCCCGTTACACCCTCTGTAACACTCACCACAGGTGTGCATTCTCCCTCACTCTTGACAGCGCACTCTTTCCCCATACACCTGTCCGTTACACACCTTTCTCGCGCATCCTCTTGCGCACACTCTCCCGTTACTTCCTCCGTAACACTTACCACAGGCGTGCATTCTCCCGTTACATCCTCTGTAACACTCCTCACTACGCGCTTCCATGTGCTCCCTCGCACACGCGCTACGACCAACTCACTCTCGACGGCACACTCACTCCTCGGCGCGCACTTTTTCCTCACACACCCCAGAGTCGGACATTCTCGCACACCTCCTCCTTCGCACACCGTACCTGTCGCACACTTCACCAACGGCCTCTCACGAACACCCGGATCCAAATCAACCCCCAAGCCGACTGAAGCTCCCCTCACATCATGTACATTTCCTCGTATATCGCCACTCACCTTGGCACCTCGTCTCTGCACCTCCTTCGCCACCTGCAAACTCTTTATTTGGTTAGTGAGCACACCATTATGAGTTGAGCACCGACCTTGTACATATTCCATCACCTCCTCCTGTATTTCTCTCTTAGTTTCTGTCCGTCTCTTCTTAATTTCACTCACCTCTTCTTCCACTTCCTCTAATTTTTGTTTAACCTCTTTTATTTCTCGGTGCGTCTCCTCAAGTTCGTCCTCTAAGGCTATCTTGACCGTCTCTATGTGCGTCCTCACCTCTCGGTCCTTCGTCTCCATTACTTCTGTCACCTCATCCAACCTCATTGTCAGTCCCTCACGTACCATCTGACATTGCCTCTGTGTCGCTATCAAGTCATTTTTGATTTCTTTTTGTGTCGCTTTCAACCCTCCTAGTACCGCAGTGTTCCTTTGAACCTGCTCCACTAACTCCGTCTGTCCCTCCGTCAGCTGTTCTACTCCCTTCGTCAGACCCTCTATGCCCCCCTGTAACCTAGCCGTATTATTCCTCACCTCTTCTTCCATACGCTTTTCACCTCGCTTTACCTCCTCGCGTACCCCCGAGACCTCCTCACTTACACCTCGTCGTATTTCCTCTTTCATCTCCTCCCTCTCTTTTGTAGATGCTGCCCTCATCTGTCCCAATTCATCCCTCTGAGCATCCAATTTGGTTGCTACCCCGATTTTTACCTCCTCTATCTGCTCTCCCATTTGTTTAATTTCTCGGGCGGATTGCTCCCCTATCTCCCGCAATTTGTCTTCCATCCTATTTTCTAGCCCCTCTAACCCATTTTTCACCCCCTCTAACTGATTCTCCTGGGCAGCCATTCTATTTTCCACCCCCATTAACCCATTCTTTACCTCTTTTATCCCGTTGTCTAACCCCTCAAATTTAGCTTCTAGCCGTTCCCCCATTTCTCCCATTTTGCCCCCCATTTCGCCCCCCAATCGCTCACTATCAGCCCTCGCTTCGTCCCTCATTGCCCCCATTTGCTCACTCTTGAGCATCCATCCGGTTCCCCATTTGTCCCATAAGGGCCCCCATCATTCTGTTTTCCATTTTTTCACTATTAGCCCTCGCTTCGTCCCTCATTCTGTCCATAAGGGCCCCGATTTGAAGCAACAAAAGGTCCGAATCCACCGGTGGCGCTGCTACGGTCGCGGGCGCTGTCGCCGTAGCCATGTGCGAGGCGCCATTTTGCGCGCCCGTAACCTCGTGCGCGAGAGCGCCATTTTGCGCGCCTGGAACCCCCTCAACCACCTCCTCCATATACATTTCCCCGAGGTCCTGGGTCGATTCTACCCCGACTATTTCTCCCACTGACATCCCGTCGCCTTGACCAGCCATGGCGCGATTTCAAAATTCGGGTTTTGCTTTAAAACAACACAAATTTCCAGCAGCTCCAAATTTTGACCAAATTTTTTCCTAGATGTTTTAAAAATTTGGTTCGGGCCTCTTATCTCACTCCCCGACACCAATTGTTACGGTACGCGGTTAAGGATGTTATATTTGCCGAGCGGAGGCTCCGCGACCGAACAGTTGTTCCCCGACTAAACCCGATTCACCCAAACGTTGGCCGTATCGCGCCACAGTTATTCAATCGGGAAAAGACTAAGACGACGAATGCAAAGAGGAAGAAGAAGACGTACAGAAGAGTAACGGGGTTTATTATTATTTACACACATAAGCAAAAAGAGCAGTCACGGGTATTTACAGCGGACATGAAAACGCAGGTGACACAGTGAAAATTACTAGCTTATACAGACTTAGTTACTACCCAGGACAGCACGAACAAAACAAACTCACGTACGCAAATGGGGAACTTGCAGGCAGGAATGGCTGGAAAGGATGAGCAGGTGGGATCACAGGGCACAGCGAGCAGGTCCACTCCGGGCGGGAAGCGGGGAGCCGGCAGCTCCTTGTAAACCGCTTTACAGCGCACGCCGGCAGCTCCTGGTATTCGGCTTTACAGCGCACGCCGGCAAGGTCACTCGCTGCCCCGTCAGGGCTTCACGCGGCTGGTTGAAACGGGGCTGGACTCATCTGCCGTATCTCTTTGCAACTCGTTCGTAAAAGTTCCTCTGCTTTCTCTTGGACCCTTTCTTTTTCTTGTACCTCTCCACGCAGCTCAGCTCATATTTCCTTCCTCTCACTTCTCTCCAGCGCGGGACTGACACGCCCTCCACGGTTTCGGTACCGCCCTCTCCCCCGTGCTCTGTTTCGTGACCTTGTATGGTAATCCCACGGGCTTGTCTCCTTATTTGGGCATCGCGCCGACGGCACGCCCCTCCTGGCGAGCCACGGGCTTGTTTCCTTATTTGGGCATGGGGCTGGCTGCACAGCCCCGCCCTTCGTGGCGCGCCCTGGGCTTGCCTCTCCCTGGCGACCCCGCCCCTCCTGTTCAAACAGAGCACGGAGCACATATTCACTATAGCAGCGAATTGAGAGGGCGTGCACCCCACGCTTGTGAACTGCTTTACCCACAGATGGAGAGTTTGGCTGGGAAATGGAATTATTGAAGGGGAGCTATTCTTAATTTATTCGGTGCAATGGAGTATTATTCTAATGGAAGACAAGGCCTTACTCTAAAACACATAATAAGATATAAGCTACTGAACAAGAGTTTTATCGGGTCCTGCAATGTGGTGTTTCATGGAATAACTACCGGGACGCCCTTTTTACCTTTACACAACTCTGGAGGCAGGAGGGGCCATATTCAACAATGTTCATCACCATTTCCAATATAATACAACACAATCAAAAAAATGCACTCCTCATATCCACAACAATATATATATATATATATATATATATATATATATATATATATATATATATATATATATATTGTTACGGACCGCCGATAAGATGTTGTTTGCCGAGCGGATGGCACCGCGGCCGTACAGTTACCCCGACTAACCCGATTCCCGAACGTTGGCCGGATCGCGCCACAGATATTCAATATGGAAAAGACAAAAGCGACACGGATGTGAAGAAGAAGAAGAAGACGAAAAGGTTGGAAATACTACTAAATTCATTCCTATTATTTACATGCTCAAAGTAACCAAGGAAGAAGGAAAGATAAGAAAATAATATACAGAAGATATTAGAGACACAGTGCAATTATTAACTTATACAAGCTTAATTAAATACCCATGGACAAGACACACAGAACAAACTCACGTACACAGGAAGGATGGAAGGGCAGGAGGTGGATGGCTGGAGGGAAAGGAAGGTCCAAGGATGCTGCAGCTCCATCGGCGCGTTTGGCAGCCGCCGTTCCTTCGCGGCCCCGCTCAAAACTGCCGTCAAGGCCCCAAGTTGCTGTGTTGCTGCTGTGGCTGCCGCTGTTGCTGCTGAAGCTGCCGCTGTTTGGACGTCGCGTGCTCTTTTCAGGACTCGTCTGCTCGTGCCGCTGTGGGGACGTCGCGTGCTTTGCCAGGACTCGTCTGACTCGTCTGGTCCAACCCCTCAACTCAACAACAACGCACGTCTCCCTGTCCAACAACCCTTTCTCTCTTGGTCCAACTTTGGCGAGCAAGGCGACGAATAGCAGGCTTTGTGCTTCCCTGGATATCCTCTTTTTTACCTTGTGCGCGCGCTTTTTATAGCGCCTCCGGCGATCAAGCCGCCGGCCTTTAGGACACGCCCATCGGTGTGCTCACCTCGGCCCTGGTTGGTCGCGCGACCCTCTGGCTCCGCCCTTGATGACGACGGGCGGGCACGGCCTTCTTCCCTGACCCGAGCACATGTTCAATGGTGGTTTTGGAGGGGATGTAATTGGCAATCGAGGCTTGGCAATGATGAAAGGGGGGGGGTGTGAAAGGAATCTACTCTATTTCACTTGGTGCAATGGAGTGTCATCTTTATGGAAGACAAGGCCTTACCCTAATACACATAATAAAGATATAACTATCAACCAGGGGGAAATCTATGATTGGCTGACGTGTATGCTTTATGGACTAATTATGGGACGCCCTTTGACCTTTAAACAACACTGGAGGCAGGAGGGTCCAGAATCAAGCAATATTAATAAAACACACAATAAAAAAAATACAATCCTCATATCCATAACAATATATTACAAGGGAGGGAGACAGGGGAGGGATGGATGGGAGTGGGGGAGAGGGGAAGGAGAGGGGAGGGAGAGTGGAGACAGGGGAGGGAGAGGGGGAATATAGGGGACTAGGGAGGGAGAGGGGAGTAGGGATGGGGAGGGTAGACAGTGGATGGGGTGGAGAGATTGTGTTTCTTGAGTGTTCGCTCTCCCGAGCAGGTGTTTCTTGAGTTAATGTAAAAAGGATAAAGGTTGAATCATAAAACTATTGTTCACATTCTAATGGGTTGCTCGGCAATGCAAGAGGTGGCGTTTTTGTTTCCAAGTTGAAGACTAACACTAAGGGAATTCATGGAACAACAATCTGCAACTTATAAACCAAAGTCAAAAGCAAATTGATTGGGATATTGTTGTAGCTGTTCCCACGTTGCCCCGTCGTTAACAACAGAACCGATTCAAGTTATAATCATGTTAAGTTAGCATCTTCCCTTTTTGATACGTTGATTGAATTTAGACTAGGGCATTGCCCGTACTATATCTATATCTAAAATTATATCCCCCCCCCTCTATTTACATGAAATGGTTTGGTCCAAAGCGAACGGCTTGCGAGTACGGTGACAATCCCCCCCCTCTATTTACATGCAATGGTTTGGTCCAAAGCGAACGGCTTCCGGAGTTTGGTAAAGAAATCGCCATCGCGTGCACAAACGCGCAGGAAAGCGAATGAATCGCAAATTCGGTTTTATTAGTTTTAAAACATAGTTTAACGCCAACATAGTTTGCAAACGTGAAATAAATGAATACGCTCTCAAATGTGCCATCCGAGGCAGAGTGTGTCCTCCACGTTCGGCACACGCGATCGTTCGCTGCTCTCTGATTGGTTGAAGCGTTTTTTGGACATAGCTCGGTAAGTAATTGTCCGATTAATATGAAACCTTGAAAAGGCACATCCTCGGGTCCCCAGCAATATACCTGGCAAGTTAAAAGTATATCGGACCCGTGGTTGTCGAGAAACAGCGGTCACAGACAAACAGACGTACAGACGTACAAACGTACAGACAGAGATTACTGGAATTATAGATAGATGAGTAACGATTGTGTAGGAGGCTGCTGGAGAGATAGCGATTCCATGTGTGATG
Organism: Myxine glutinosa; assembly: GCF_964187855.1. NCBI lineage: Eukaryota > Metazoa > Chordata > Myxini > Myxiniformes > Myxinidae > Myxine > Myxine glutinosa. The sequence continues at coordinate 247,750,383 of NC_136262.1, forward strand.
TGGGTTTAATTTCCAATCTGTTGATAAACGCAATGCAGTACAAGTCTTCTTACACGCTTTCAACAGACGATGTATTGAAAAAGGCATGTCTGCTGGGTAGGCAAAATGCTGCTGTGAAGCAGGGGAACCCAAACGCAATTTTTTTTTTCTTTTTTCTGAAAACCATTGAAAAATCATTAATCACAGTCTAATTCGAAGAAAAATTTTTTTTTTAATTATTTTGCCAATCACAAAGTGAAAAAGCCGAGGGTATCGATTTTCGATTTTGCCAATGATATCACAATAACAGGTGTCATATTGATCATGTTATTTTTTTCATGAAAAAAAAAAATGCAATTTCGATATTCGGTTTGACCACCTTTTTCATGCAAAACGTATCCATTTTGGAATGCTGTCCTGCGATTTATTTCGTTGGGAGGTTGTTCCATACATTCAGCAATGTTTCCCATAATTCGACTTTTGATCTCCCAGCAGAGTCCCTGCTAGTTATTATAACAATAATAATACTACTCTATAATAATAGCAACAATATTAAATACAATCCTGAGGATTACCAACAATGTTGTAAAGTTGAGTTTGCATCATGTCATCCCAAAAGTTTCTGCAACCACGGCACGCCACCATCGTGCATGACCATTGCGGTTTCTAACCTTTGCTTGGTACTCTTCTTCCCTACCCACAGTATGATTTGAAAGGACATTGCAGTTTGCGAATTCCCTCATATCAGGTTTCCTAATATCAAAAAGTGTAGGGTTTTTTTTATTTAAAATAAGTGAACTCCGTCCGAGTCAACCCGTAATTACTGCATATTATGTGTGCCTAGTAATAACATCTAAGGGTGTACAGTGGTATAATGCAAGTTTGTTTTTTCATGCAAAATATGCACAGCCTGGAGAATACAATCACACATTTGAAAATGGACTGTCCAGTGTGTTGCTGATGTGATTTCACCATTCACGCCTTGACTCAGGTGAGAACCTCATTTTTATAATGAAATTTTGATCGTGCATTAGGAGTCTCAGTAGATGCTAGAAGGAAGAAGGGAAAATGATGTTTCATGTATTCTCCAGATTCAATTGGTAGAGACCCCAACAGTGAGGATGTTTTAAGTGATTATTAGGATGGTTCTTCAAAATGAAAGTTAGAAAAGTTATGCTCCTAACACTTAATGTTTTTTGTATGTATGAAAAAACACTTGCGGTGAAATTGTAAGCCATTTGGACTAAATTTAGGGGATGCACACGGAGTTTGTAATTTCACATATTTGGTTCGCATAAATGCTTGGAGTTGATTATTTATTCTCCACTGCTGTATTTGTGATTTTTACCATTACAGTTGACCTATGACCTTGCTATATACTGCACATTTTGAAGACATTAGTGACATTTTGAAGACATTTTAAAGACATAGTGCATTATCGCACTATCAACTTCCGTAAGCTAAACGCTCTTTCACCTGCCTCATTCTCATCGACCCTCTCTGAAAAAATGTCCACTTCTCCCTTCGTTGACCTCCACACCCCTTCTGACCTCACTGACTACTACAACCACACTCTCTCCTCCTGCCTTGACCAACTTGCGCCTATAAAAACCAAAACAGTTTCTTTCACCCATTCTGCTCCCTGGTTTACCCCTGAACTCCGCCTGATGAAAACTCGTGCTCGCCAACTTGAAAGACTCCGCAATAAAACAGGTCTCACAGTTCACTCCCAGGCCTACAAGGACCACATACAACACTATAAAGATGCCCTCTCCCGCGCCCGCTCCGCCTACTACTCTCAAATTATCCACTCTGGCTCCGGAAACCCAAAAGCACTCTTCTCTACAATAAACAAACTCCTCAGCCCCCTGAACACCACCACCCAGTCATTCACAATAGACAACTGCATCTCCTTCCTTTCATTCTTCCAACGCAAAATTGAAAACATCTACAACAGCTTGACCACCGCCGCACCCGCTCCCCCTCAAACCACCTGCCCCCCCTTATCCTGCCACCCCCTGTCTCAATTCTCCCCAGTCTCCCCTACTGACCTCTCTGAACTCCTCATCGGAATGAAAACTGCCACCTGCACTCTTGACCCCATCCCCTCCAGCTTTGTCAAGGCCTCCCTTCCTGCTCTCTCTCCACTTATCATTGCAACAATAAACTCCTCCCTGTCTACAGGCATCGTCCCACCATCCCTCAAAATTGCTGCTGTTACCCCCATTCTGAAAAAACCTGGACTAAACCCTGACACCCTAAATAACTTCAGACCCATCTCCAACCTACCCTTTCTGTCAAAGGTTTTGGAACGCGCTGTAGCCACTCAACTCAAACATCACCTCTCTGCCAATAACCTGTATGAAACATTCCAATCCGGATTCCGCTCCAACCACAGTACTGAAACTGCTCTCCTCAAAATCACCAACGACCTTCTCCTCTCCTCTGACGCTGGCAACCTCAACATTCTCATCCTCCTCGACCTCAGCGCCGCCTTTGACACCATCGATCACACCATCCTCCTCACCCGACTTGAAACCACCTTTAACATTACCGGCACTGCCCTCTCTTGGATTAAATCATACCTCTCTGACAGACGTCAGTTCATCTCCATAAATAACTGCAAATCCCCCACTGCTCCCCTCCCCCAAGGTGTCCCCCAAGGTTCAGTTCTTGGCCCCCTCCTCTTCATCCTTTACCTGTCCCCCCTCGGTCACTTAATCCGCCGTCATGGTCTCCAATTCCACTGCTTCGCCGATGACATCCAGCTTTTCATCTCCACCAAGTCCATCTCCACCGCCACCCACTCTATCCTGACAAACTGCATCACTGAAATAAAATCCTGGCTTCAAATCAACTTCCTCAAACTTAACTGTGATAAATCTGAAATAATCATCATTGGCCCAAAAACGCTCACCAAGTCCACCCATAACTTTGCCCTCAACATCGACGGTTTCCCAGTATCCACCTCCCCTCACATCCGGAATCTTGGCATCATCTTTGACCAAACCCTCTCCTTCGACAAATACACTAAACAGATCACAAAGACAGCCTTCTTTCACCTGAAAAACATCGCCCGTCTCCGTCCATCCCTCTCCTCCGTGGCTGCAGAAACCCTCATCCACGCCTTCATCACTTCCCGTCTGGACTACTGCAATAGCCTCCTTTATGGTTCACCCTCAACAATCACCAATAAACTCCAATACATTCAGAACTCCGCTGCCCGTCTACTCACCCATTCCCGGACCCGTGACCACATCACCCCCGTCCTTTACAAGCTTCACTGGCTCCCCATCTCCCAGAGAATCCAGTACAAAATCCTCCTCTTGACCTACAAAGCCCTCCATAACCTGGCCCCATCCTACCTGGCTGACCTCCTCTCCAGACACACTCCCACCCGCAACCTCCGCTCTGCTGGTACCAACCTCCTGACCCCCCCCATCCGGACCAAATTTAGATCCTGGGGGGACAGGGCCTTCTCCATCGCTGCTCCCACCCTCTGGAACTCGCTACCTCACACCATCAGAGACTCCTCCTCACTCACCTCATTCAAAACATCACTCAAGACCCACCTGTTCAACACTGCATTCAACATTTAACCCACAGCATCTAACCCCTGACTATCTCCTCTCCTTCTCCCTCCTTTGTGCTTTGAATATTTCCCTATTGATTCTTCTTTTTTTGCAATTGTCTTTATGTTTTGCTATGCATTATGTTTTGCACTCTGTCAAAGCGTCTTTGGGCTTCCTGAAAAGCGCTATATAAAATAAATGCATTATTATTATTATTATTATTATGTGTGCCTAGTAATAACATCTAAGGGTGTACAGTGGTATAATGCAAGTTTGTTTTTTCATGCAAAATATGCACAGCCTGGAGAATACAATCACACATTTGAAAATGGACTGTCCAATGTGTTGCTGATGTGATTTCACCATTCACGCCTTGACTCAGGTGAGAACCTCATTTTTATAATGAAATTTTGATCGTGCATTAGGAGTCTCAGTAGATGCTAGAAGGAAGAAGGGAAAATGATGTTTCATGTATTCTCCAGATTCAATTGGTAGAGACCCCAACAGTGAGGATGTTTTAAGTGATTATTAGGATGGTTCTTCAAAATGAAAGTTAGAAAAGTTATGCTCCTAACACTTAATGTTTTTTGTATGTATGAAAAAACACTTGCGGTGAAATTGTAAGCCATTTGGACTAAATTTAGGGGATGCACACGGAGTTTGTAATTTCACATATTTGTTTCGCATAAATGTTTGGAGTTGATTATTTATTCTCCACTGCTGTATTTGTGATTTTTACCATTACAGTTGACCTATGACCTTGCTATATACTGCACATTTTGAAGATGTTTTTAAGTCAAATGAATACAGTACAGCTGTACTCTGGTGTATGCAGTTGCTCTCATTGAAGAGTACAATCGTCTCCTGACAAGGGATGAACAGCAAACCCAGTATCTGCTTCAGGTTGTGACAGAACATCGCAAGAGGTTTCCCGATTGCAGGAAATCAACGCTTATCGGGCAACAATGAGTGGCCAGCAACCATGAGTCACTGTGCAACCTCTAAAACGTGATGTATTCAAAAAATATTTCACATGCAGACGTTTTACCTCGATACCAAAAAAATTAAAGGTTTAGGAGTAAAACGTTTAAAAACATTTTTTTTGCCTTACGTAGCTAAACAACAACAACAACAACAACAACAACATGCATTTTAAAGGCCATTTTCCCTGCTAGAGCGGGGGTTAGCCTTGCGGTCCCCATGACAATCTTCTCCATTTTGCCCTATTTTCTGCATCTCTCCTTGTTAACCCCCTTGCCCGCATTTCTTCTTCCACCATCTTTAGCCAAGTCTTTCTCGGTCTTCCCCGTCCTCTGCTTCCTTCTACATTCATTTTTTATTTTTTTTGTATACTGAATCGAGGCTCGTGAAAGAGCTAACTTTTATTTCACAACCAAATCAACCAGACAAACAAAATATACAAAAAGAGGGAGCGGAAGACAAGATGGGGAGAGAAGGGGAAGCACACAACCACAACATTTGAGAGCAGGGAGAAGTGTGGGAGGGAGAGGGCTTGGGGGCAGGAGACGTGGGAAGGGGGGGGGGGGGTGGGAGAAGTATTAAACACAAGGGGACCGAAATTAGCGGGGGTAGAAAAGATCAAGGTTTTGGATGGGGGAGGATAAGAGATGGTGGTGAACAGCTGTTTTAAAGACCTGGAGGGTGGAGTGGGATTGAAGAGAGTGAGGGAGTTTGTTCCAGAGGCGGGAGAAAAGAGGAATGAAGGAGTGAAGGTGAGCAGAAAGTCTTGATTTTGGCAGTTTAACCATAAGAGGGTTGCAGGCAGATCTTGTGCCACCTGTAGGAATATTTGGGGGACAGAGCCCAGAGAGGGCTGGGGGGCAAGGCCAGAGAGGAGTCGGTAGAAGACGGAAAGGCCACCAACCTGCCTGCGGTGAGTGAGTGAAAGGCCCTTGGAGTTAGCTTCATCGCGGGAGATTCCAATGATTCTGAACGCTTTGGTTTCAACAGCGTGAAGACGGGCTAGGTGTGAGGCAGGAGCACCAGACCAGAGGGGAGAGCAGTATTCCATAGAGCTGTGGATGAAAGCCTTGTATGTGGTGAGGAGCTCAGGTGTGCCAAGGAAGGACTTCGCACGACGGAGGATGCCCAGTCGGCGACTGGCTTTGGAGGCCAGATTTCAAATGTGGTTTTCCCAGGAAAGATCATGGCAAATAGTGAGACCCAAAAGCTTGAGTGACAGAACTTCTTGGAGAGGATTATTCAGAAAGTGGATGGGAGGGTTTTCCAGTCGGTCTTTTCGGAGAGACATCGTAAGAGTGTGAGATTTATCAGGATTGAAAGACATGTTCCATTTGTTTGCCCAGTCTGTGATTTTGTCCAGGTCTGCAGAGAGTGAGGAGGCTGCAGACTGCCGATCTGAGGGATGAGGAATGGAGCGACAGAGAGTAGAGTCGTCAGCAAAGAGATAGAGAGGATTTTCAAGAGAGTCAGAGAGATCATTGATGAAGACCAGAAAAAGCACAGGGCCCAGAACACTACCTTGGGGAACTCCAGCCTGAACAGTTAGAGGAGATGAGAGAAGCCCATTCAGGGCCACACGTTGACTACGACCAGAGAGGAAGTCCGCCAGCCATGCGTGGAGATTTCCATGGATACCAAAGGAGGAGAGTTTGGTGAGCAGAGCAGGGTGCCAGACCGTATCGAAGGCACGTGAAATGTCAAGGGAGACGGCTCTAATTTCCTGTTTGGCGTTGAGGACCTCCATCCATTGTTGAGAAAGCAGAAGCAGCATGTCCAGAGTAGAGTGACCAGGTCTGAAACCAAATTGATGATCAGAGATCAAGCCATTGGAGAAGAGGAAAGATTTCATATCTGAAGCAATGATGGATTCCATGACTTTGCTGATAATTGGGAGAAGGCTGATTGGTCTGTAGTTGCTGGGATCTGTTTTTGCACCTTTTTTGTGCAAAGCGGTGATGTTGGCTGATTTCCAAGCAGATGGCAGATGACCTTGAGCAAAAGAGAGGGTGAAGAGAACAGAAAGAGGGAGTGAAAGAGCGGAAGCACATGATTTTAGGACCCGTGGGCTGATGCCGTCAGGACCAGTTGCAGAATCAGAGTCGAGGGTTGACAGAAACTTTTCCACCTTGTCAGGAGGAAAGGACACAGAGTCCAGGAGCAGCTGGGTACGACTGGGTATGGTGGGTACAGAGAGGGATGGGTTTGGGACACAAGATTTAGAGGCAAACACAGAGTTGAGGCATTCAGCTTTTTCATGTGCGGAGTCAGCCGTTAAGCCGTTTGAGGTGAGGGAGGGGATGGAGGGGGAACAAACACCAGAAACAGATTTGACCAGACGCCACCATGATTTGGAAGAGGGAGACAGATAAGAGAATTCGGTCTTGAGAACGGTGAGATATTGTTTCCTGGCTCTCCTGAGGGTGGACACACACACTTGTTTCGGGCTTTGTGAAAGGAAATGAGATTTCCTTCCGTTGGATTTGCTTTCCAGGAGACGAAAGCAAGTTGTTTCAGGGCAACAGCCTCACCACAAGATTCCGTGTACCATGGACGGGAGGAAGGGTAAGACAACTGAAGACGAGATGGGATAAATCTGTGCATGAGAGAGAGCAATTTACTTTGAAAGAATTCCCAGGATGAGTTGATGTCAGAGGCGGTAGAGATGGGAGACCAGTCCAGATGATTGATGGCTGCTTGAAGACCGTGCCAGTTGGCCTGAGTGAAATGCCAGACTCGTCGATGCTGAGGAGGCTCTCTGAGAATGGTCAGAGAGATGTCCACTTTGACAAGCATGTGTCCAATTTCCACTTGTCCAATTTCCACCACTCTTCTCAACCAGTCACTTTCATCCTTCCTCAACACATGACCAAACCATCTCAACCTGTTCCTCTTCAAAGCATCAATCGCAGGCTCTATTCCCATCATCTTTCGCAATTCATCATTTGTCGTCCTCTCTCTCAACGATACTCCGCACATCCGTCGAACCATTCGCATTTCCACCCTTTCCAACCTTCGTTGCTGCTCTACGTTCATTACCCATGTCTCGCTCCCATAAATCATAACACTTCTCACACATGCAGCATACACCTTTCCCTTCAGCTTCAACGACACTCCCCTCATCATCAGCACGCCACTCAGTTCCCGAAACTTCTTCCATGCACATCTCACTCGAGCAACCGTTGCCGAGTCTGATCCACCTTCTCCATTCAGCATGTCTCCGAGGTAGCAAAATGTTTTCACACCTTCCAGCTTCACGCCGTCTCCAAGATCCAACTCAACATTTCCTCCATCTGCAGCTCCCTCTGTGCACACCTTACATTTGAATGTAGCTGCCACACTGGTTAATGACCCTCTCAGACCACTACATTTTTGATGAACCCACTCAGCGCACATTGTACATTGAATGGAGTTCACTCCGACACCCTTCCTACACACAGCACAGGGCCACTTCCCAGTTCTTTCCACCTCACCACATGCTTTACCACTTGCCATCACCTTCGTCTTTCCGATATTCACCTTCAGACCTTTTGTCTCCATACATTCCTTCCACGTGTTCATCTTTTCCTTCAGTCCATCCATACTTTCCGCAATCAACACCAGATCATCTGCATACAACAACTCCCACGGTAAACCCTCCTTTACGTTCTGAGCCAGCACCTCCATCACAGCTACAAATAGTAGTGGACTTAGTACCGACCCCTGATGCACTCCCACCTTCACCTCAAACTCACCACTGTTCCCGTCCTTCGTCCTTACAGCTGTGCGTGCTCTTTTGTACATTGCCATCACTACTCTGATCAACCATTCCTCCACTCCTAACTTCCTCAATGCCCATGTCAATACTTTGCGTGGTACCCTATCGAATGCTTTCTCCAGATCAACAAACCCAAGAAACAACTTCTTCCTCTTCTCCATGTACTTCTCCTGCAACTGCCTCACAATGAAAAGCGCGTCTGTCGTTCCTCTTCCTGGCATGAATCCAAACTGCATTTCGTCGATCTTCACTTTCTTCCTTATCCTCCTCTCCAACACCCTTTCCAATACCTTCATTCCATGCTCCAATAACTTTATCGCTCGGTACGAACCACACTCCAGAGGGTCACCTTTCCCCTTGTATAGAGGGACGAGGGTACTCAGTTCCCAAACCACTGGAATGCGGCCTTCTTTCACCACCAGATTACAGATCTCTGTCATTCTCTTCACACCCCAACTTCCTGCTGCCTTCAACATATCTCCCACAACTCCCGTCGGCCCTCCCGCTTTTCTACCCTTCATTGCTTTTATCGCTTCCTCAACTTCCTTCTCAGTTATCTTCTCTGCCGGTCCTAAAACTGGGTTACTCTCTATGTTGCCATCCCATTCATTCTCTGTATTCAACAGCATTTCCATATATCTTTTCCATCTTCCTTTAATTCCATCTGGGTCGACAACGATTTGTCCCACTTCATCCTTCAAGCAACTCACCCCCATCACATCACACCTCTCTTTCGCTATCTGCTTTGCAATCCTGAATACTGCTTTCTGACCCTCTTCCGAATCCAAGCGTTCTCCGAACATTTTCCTACATGCCTCCTGCGCCTTTGCTACCTCTTTCTTTGCAGCCTTCCTGGCTGCCTTATAACTTTCATGCTCTGCTGTTTCTGCTCCCGTACCCTACGCCTTCTGCCACTCCTTTAACTTCTTCCTCTTCTCGTCAATCCTCTTTCCAACTTCATCATCCCACCACCATGTTTCCGAGTGCCTCGGTGGTCCTTTTGTCCATCCACATACCTCACCAACGGCTCCCAACAGACTAGCTTTCATCGATATCCAACCACTTTCAAGCTCAACCACATCATCCTCGACCCTACTCAGCCTCTCTTTTAATGCCTCCCTTACTGTCACCTCTTTCAACCTCCACACCTTCATTCTCGGTTGGTACTTCACCCGCCGAGCTCTCCTCGCACCTTTCACCCTTACGTCACAGACAACCAAGTGGTGCTGTGAAACAGCCTCCTCCCCCGGGATCACCTTTGTGTCCCGGAGGTGCCCCCTAACTCGCCTACGCACCATCAGATAGTCAACGGTTGTCGTCGACCCACCTGACGTGTATGTAGCAAGCTTATTATCCTCTTTCTGGAACCGAGTATTACAAATCAACAAATCAGCTCCATCAGCAAACTCCAAAATCCTTTCACCTTCTCCATTTCTCACACCATATCCGTAACCCCCATGAATTCCGTCAAAACCATCCATACTCCTTCCCATGTGTCCATTTATGTCTCCTCCTACCACAACAACTTCCTCATCTTTCACGTTTTCCATCAGCTTCTCTATCGCACACCAGAACTTGTCCTTTTCTTCATCGCTTCGACCAACCTGCGGAGCATATCCCAAGATGACGTTCACCAAGAGCTTTCCAATCATCATTTTCACCATCATCAACCTATCACTCACTCTCGTCACACTCACCACACTGTCTACAAACTCCTCAGAAAACAGGACACCAACACCATTCACGCCCTCCAGGCACCCTTGCCACACAAACTTGTATTTCTGTCCCTGCCTACCCTTCACCATTCTCACACCACTTCCCTTCCATCTCGTCTCTTGCACACAACATATGTCCACTCTTCTGACCAATACATCTACCACTTCTCCTGATCTCCCTGTCATTGTCCCTACATTCCATGTCCCAAACCTCAGAAACCGATCTCCACTTCGGGCTGTACCCTGCCCATATGTACTTGTAATTGTCATGGTTCCCTTTTTGAGGCAATGTTTTTTATGGCCGGATGCCCTTCCTGACGCCAACCCTCTTAGTCGTCTTTTACGACACGCAGGGATACGGTGTACCTATTCTTATCCAGGGTACCCACCGGGAAACGTTTAAAACATGGAAATTCTGGGGGGTGGGGGGGGGGCGGGGGGGGGGGCGTCAAGGGAAAGATAAAATGAAAAGCCTTACATAGCTTAAGAACCACACTAATATGTATATATATATATATATATATATATATATATATATATATATATATATATATATTGCTACGGTTTTGAGATGTGTAAAGTGAGCTCAATAAAGGTTAAAGGTTTGCCCCCTATAGATAGTCACACGTGCAACATGTAGCCTCATTTGTAGTATAGTTATGTCTTAGTATATGTGAGAGTAGGCCCTTTCCAGTGTTAATCCTGCGTTGTGTAAAGACAGGAGAATATAGTTAGGTCCAAAACTTCAATTCCGTGACCATTTTCTGGCTAGTAAGGTTTGACGATTGATTTGACTTCTATTGACATTTTATAACAAAAATAGCCTCTATGTCCCTCCCAAAAATCCCGGCATTTTTCGCCAGAGGCCCGAATCCAAGATGACCGCCGGCACTATCTTGAAAAATTAAGTTTTGAACCAGAACACCTAGAATCACGTACAAAGACACTTTTTTGGGTAATTTGACCACGAGGATTCCGAATCTGACATTAGTTTGACGTTATGACATTATTTTGACCCAGAAATCCAAGATGGCCACCATCCAGTAGAGCGAAAATGCAACTTTTGTACTTAAACATGTTAAAGAATCTTCCTCCATAAGGATATCTTGCAGTAAAGTAATTGATGATTGCATGACAAGTAAACTCATTACACTTCAAAATAAGCTATTTTTAATGGCTGTGACTTGAACAGTTTTCAAATGAAGTAATTAATCAATATGACCTTTAATTATATGATTAGTCCGAATCAGAGCATTCTGCTTCACTAGAATCTGAATCATCAGATTCTGATGAATCTCCCCGCCTTTGTACATCATCATCTCGCTCCTCATTCCCCTCCTGGCTCTCATCTTCCTCACTCTCTTCAGCTGGCCCTGGTGCAGGTAGATGTGTCGGGAGAGCAGGTTGCGTGTGGCGGACAGGGCGACAGCGACCACCCACCAGCTCCCAGCCATGTCCGAGTGGCGAGGGGTGGTGTTTCTTGGAGGGATGACGCACAAGATATGCCAAGTAGTTTGCTCGGAGGCAGTGTTGGCGTAGGCTGTCTGCATCTGGAGGGAGACGGATAAATGATTTGTTTTTCAGTGTCTTCCACTTTGCTGCACGGGCCTCAGCCATGGTGCTACTCTTTTCGTCGCCATAGATGACATGTCGTGTGAACTGGAAGAGCTCCTCTAGCACCTCCTCCTCAAGGTCAAGGCTATCTCCACACAGCGAGAGCTGCCGTCGAGCCACAGGGCTCTTCGCCACCCGGTCATACACCAACTTCTTACCCTTGCCATAGAAGCCTGAGTTGGCATCACAGCCTGTCATACAGTGCAGCTGCACGATACAGTCTGCCATCTCGTCATTAACCAGGCCATGACATAAGATAGTCTCCTTCTTCCTCTTGATACAGAGCTTTCCGGGCAGCTGCTGCGAGATGACTGCTGCCGTGACATAGGCATCGGTATCAGCGGTATCAATGACAACAGGGCCATTGTAGCCTGATTCACGCAGAACTGCGTAAGCAGAAAAGAGGACAGTATCAGCCTCAGACTGGTCAAAGCTGTAGTTCTCCATTGGTTGCTGGGTTGACAAATTGGTGCAGTGGGAGCCAACAGAGTAGACAATCTCTGCATCAACACTCTCTGCAAGGTCTGTCAGGTAGGTGCATATCAGCTTTTGCATCCGCCCCTTGTTGCTGACGCTACATAGAAGTGTTTTGAATGCTTGGGCAGAAGGGAAGGGGTCATTCAATTTCATGTAGGTGTTGGGTATATGTGCCTTACTTACCCTGTACCCGCAGGTCTCGCTCGTCATCTTTAGTGGAGTATGGTGTGTCATATGGGTCATTCACACAGAAGATACGTTCAGCATCACCATGGCGGGCAAGGATGATGGAAGACACCTTGTGGACATAGACTGACCACTTGTATGGGGTGCCATGTTGCGTCTGTCGATCCTCTGCTGATGGAGTTGCCATCCTCCAAATCATGCCCATGTCGATGAGAGCGGTGTAGGGTTCCTGCAGATCTACAGATTGCAGAGAGAGTTTCTGGATGAGCTTACTCTTCTGTGTCTTCCTGTATGTTCCGTTGGAGTTGAATAAAGCCACACACTCCTCAACAACACGATGTTCCAGCAACTCAGTGAGGTCCACAAGATGACTGACCTCAACCAGGTTGATCACTGCCTTGAGAGCATTCTGCTCCATTTCAGCAGCTCTCGTTTTGAGTTCCTCCCTGGGCTTCTCCGTGTCTGGCATCTTGGCAAATGTCAAGCGTTTACTCAGAGGGACAGGTGCATGAAGGGAGCTCTTCCTCCTCTTCTAGCTCCTCGACTCTTGGCGGCCATGGGATGGGTTTGATTGACTTGACATCATCCTTGAGCCGCTTAGCCACATTGTGCACCAGTTGTTCACTGCCAACACCGATGGCGGAGAGTGCTGCTTCAACATATGAACCACCCCCAGACGTGTCATAGACTAGGTCGCTCTGGTTTCTCTGAGGGCGGGAGTGGAAGCCGATCTTGCCCTCAAACTCCCGGGTCAGGATATCTTTGATAAAGGATGACTTGATGCTGGATGTTGAGAAGCCATACCGAGATATGATAGAGCTGTAGTCTTTGAGGAGGCTCTGTAGTGACCTTAGCTCACGTTCCTCAAAGATAACTGTTCTGATGTGGTCAAAGAAGATAGTCTGAGCCTCACGGAGATTGACATTGTGCATGCGTGGGAGTTTGTCATCTTCACTCATTTTCTGGTAACTACGCACATATTTCAACCAGCATTTGTTGTGATATCTGATCTCAATCACATATGGGTCATCAGCTGCATAATCGACCACACAGTTGATTCTGTCTCGCATGCTCTGATCTTCGAGGACCACCGTGTGACTCTTGAACGTTGCCCATGCATTATCATACGAAATCAGGGACAGCTTTGATTCTGGGTGCTTTGCCGACTCCGGTTTACAGCACCAGACACATTTTGTTTTTTCATGTATCAGCCCTTCTACACTTGATCGCAGCCGCTTGGCAGGTGGAGAAGCAGCCGGGGGGAAAGCCTCAGACATGGACAAAGACTGAGATTGGCATTCCTTGACTTCTCGTTTTTTCTGTCTTGTCTTGGCCTGCTCCAGTTTATTAGCATTCCATAAGGTCAGCCTACATGATTTATGGACACATTGTCTGCCGGGACCATTATCCCAATTGACTGTTGCATAAACGTCTCCGAACTTGTCAAGACCGCTCCATAACAGGGCTTTTTTCTTGAGATTTTCCCAACTCTCAACAGAGGTAACGACATCAGTGGCTTCATTGCAAAGCCCGCCACACTGGAGGACACACGGAACGGTGGACATTCTCTTGACAGCTATCTTCTGAATACTGCGCTTCTCAGTGCCGTCTCATTCGCTCGTATACTCCCTGGAAAGACAGAAATAAGTATATGACATTACACACACAGACAAATAAAAAACAAGAAAATAGCAATTCACTAATCAGGACCTCAATTCCGTGGCCAGTATAGATTTAGCCAAAATAATGTGTTAATTCATGATCATATGTTCTCCCATTTAAAAGTTGCATTTTCGCTCTACTGGATGGTGGCCATCTTGGATTTCTGGGTCAAAATAATGTCATAACGTCAAACTAATGTCAGATTCGGAATCCTCGTGGTCAAATTACCCAAAAAAGTGTCTTTGTACGTGATTCTAGGTGTTCTGGTTCAAAACGTAATTTTTCAAGATAGTGCCGGCGGTCATCTTGGATTCGGGCCTCTGGCGAAAAATGCCTGGATTTTTGGGAGGGACATAGAGGCTATTTTTGTTATAAAATGTCAATAGAAGTCAAATCAATCGTCAAACCTTACTAGCCAGAAAATGGTCACGGAATTGAAGTTTTGGACCTAACTAATAGGTCCTACTTCGGCAAACCATTCCACCTCTGTGGGCGCAATCCAGTTTGTTAAGCATTGGTTGTTCATTAGTCGAGCTAACACGAGGTAGGCCTAAAAAGGTGGGGGCGGCGTTGAGGTCGGGAGGGGCAGAGGCGATGACGGTAAGAATGAGCCGCCAATCAGAGCTCAGAGGTGGCGGCGTCAGAGGGCGTGGTGAGAAGAGTCTGGTGAGTTCCAGAAGGTTTGCGGGGCCTGCCTATATAACCCGACGCGCAAAGCCCTCAACAGGACTGCAGGGTTGTGAAGGACCTGCAGAGGGAAGGACTGCAGTGTTGTGAAGGACTTGCCGGGGGAAGAGCACTTGCAGAGGAGAGGGAGAGGACTTGCATCACTCGCACTGTATGAACTTGACTATCGCTCGAGATACGCGGGCGCAGCCAGGGCGTTTATAACTTGCGCGTTTCAGCCAAGCGAGTGAACGAAGCTGCGTAACCGCCCTTCACCATAAAAGCCGTCCCGCCTTTGCCATAAAAGCCTCCCTGCCGTTCGCCCGGATATATCGCCTTTGCTCAAGAGACGCGCTACGTGGCCTTGTCTTCATCGATCACCATCTTCGCGGATGTGCCAGGGACCGTGGAGAGCTGAACGAGAACCATCCTGGGACGCGCATAGGAACACCTGACCATCTGCAATACCCCGTGTGAGTGTGAGTGAGATGGGCCCGTTGTCTTTGGGATAAGTAAGCCTGTATAAGGATTGCTCTGTGTCTCTTCGTCCTGAACTGTACATACGTGTGATTATAATCATTAAACCTATCTGTTCTTCCTTTCTTCTGAATTCGATCGTTCCCGTGATTTCTCCATTGACTAAGCGTGGCACGAATAAGATCGCTCCAATCGGGTTCCATTAGTTATAACTGCGCGGATCACGTGTACGCAAACCGCTCGGCGTATTCCAACCTCACGTGGTTCGTGCGAGGCTTGTTTCCTCGCTTCCAGGGCAGCGCGAGTACTTAGGTACGAGCAATGATTTGGTCCCGGAACCCTATTTGGCGCTGTCCGGAATGGACGTAATAGGTCTCGGTTCGCGCCAGGCCAGTAAAGACAATGGGATTAATCCCCCCTTGATAAGGGGAGAAGGCCGGCGAGAGAACCGCAACAATATATATATGTATATATATATATATATATATATATATATGTATATATATATATATATATATATGTATGTATATATATATGTATATATATATATATATATATATGTATATATATATATATATATATATATATATATATATATATATATATATATATGTATATATATATATATATATATATATATATATATATATATATATATATATATATATATATATATACATACATACATACATACATACATACATACACATACATACATACATACACATACATACATACATACATACATACATACATACATACATACACATACATACATACATACACATACATACATACATACATATACATACATACATACATACATACATACTCACGTGAAAAAGTAAGTACACCCCATGTAAAGTTTTGACTTTTTCAACATATTTCAACATACAGCTATTTGATCTTCATTTCAACAATATTGATAGATAAAGGTGATATAATATAGCAAATATCATGAAACATTTACATTTTGTCGTCCATTGTATAATTTAAATAAACATAAATACAAATTGTGCATGTTATGTGGAAAAAGTAAGTACACCCCATGAAATGTAAAAAAAAAAAAATCTTTTTAACATATGTGGACATATCAATATTTGATCTTCATTTAAACAGAATCTATAGGTAAAGGTGATCCAATTGAACAAAAAACAATGAAAAATTGACTTTGCAATAATTTATTTAACAACAAATTAAGATGTTTGAGGGGTTTCTTGCATGCACAGCTCGTTTCAAATCCCCCCACAACATCTCGATGGGATTTAGATCCGGGCTTTGACTTGGTAATTCCAGAACCCTCCATTTCTTTCTTTTCAGCCATTCCTTGGTGGATTTACTGGTATGTTTAGGGTCATTGTCATGTTGCAAGGTCCACCTTCGGTTGAGCTTCAACTCTCTGATGGCCTCACATTATCCTCAAGCACCCTCTGGTACAATGAAGAATTCATAGTGGATTCTATGATGGTGAGCTGCCCAGGCCCTGATGCAGCAAAGCTGCCCAGGCCCTGATGCAGCAAAGCTGCCCCAAACCATAATATTTCCACCACCATGCTTTACAGTTGGTATCAGGTTCTTGTGGTCAAATGCTGTCTTTGGTTTTCGCCAAACATGTCTTCTGGTACTGTGGCCAAATAGCTCTACCTTTGACTCATCTGTCTGGAGCACATTGTTGCAGAAGTGCTGGTCTTTGCCTAGGTGTTCATTGGCAAACTTTAGTCTTGCCCTGATGTTCTTTCTGGACAGCAATGGTTTCCTCCTGGCACACCTCCCATGTAGATCAAATTTGTGCAGCCTCTTTCTAATGGTAGACTCGTGCACTTTGACATCAACAGTGGCAAGAGCTACCTGTAGGTCCCGTGATGACATTCTGGGGTTCTTAGGGACTTCTTTCAGCATCTTGTGGTCTGCTCTCGTGCTGAACTTGCTGGGGCGGCCTGGCCTGAACAAGTTGGCAGTTGTTTGGAATCTTTTCCACTTGTAGATGATCTTCCGGACAGTTGAATGATTGATTTCAAATTGTTTGGAGATATTTTAAAATCCGTTCCCAGACTCGTAGGCATCTATAACCTTCTTTCTGAAGGCCTCAGAGAGCTCTTTTGATCTAGGCATGGTGACCCCGCATACTTCAACAACAAAGAGCAAAGCAAACTGAATGTCTGAGGTTTAAATAAGACATGTTCCTCTAAGATCCTCTCTGAGGATGTTATAATCATTTGCACCTGAGCTGGTGCACCTGATTCTAATTTAGGTATTTGAAGTAGTATTAAATGTGGGGGTGTACTTACTTTTTCCACAGGCGAAATTTGCATTTATGTTTATTTAAATTATACAATGGACTTCAAAATGTAAATGTTTCATGATATTTGTTATGTTATATCACCTTTATCTATCAATATTGTTGAAATGAAGTTCAAATAGCTGTATGTTGAAATATGTTGAAAAAGTTAAAACTTTACATGGGGTGTACTTACTTTTTCACGTGACTGTATATAGTTACGTTTATGTGCGTAAAACGAAGGAATACCGTCGTCAAGATAGAATCGTATAAATTAGCATGCTCCGAGTGTCACGAAGAATAAGATCCCACCTCAATGTAACTAAGTAAGGAATTTGTATGGAATAAGATTGTATGTGTCTTCATACGAGGGGTGGAACTATGCTAATTAGGTAGGGCTTAAGGATAAACCCCAGTGTGTAATTGCCCTGTGATTTTTCCCTTCAATTTATTACAATTAAAAAGGCCGCCAAACAACAACTATAACAAATGGACTCATTCCCTCACCACGCCGCCAGGTCCGACAAACCTGGCACATTTGCCGATTGTTTTGACCAAGGCCCGCCTCACAGCCGCCGACGTCTTTCGAACATTCCCGAACAGAGATTGGACTCCGCCCCCCAACGACTCGTAACAAGGAGGCCACGCCCTGGCCTTCGTGATTGGTGGAGGCGCGATGGGATGATTGTCCAATCACCGAGATCTACCAGAGTGTGACGTCAGCATGAAACATTCGGGAGTGAAGGGAAAAAAGGACGCGGTCGTGCCATCTTGCTCTCTCCTGGTTCTGGCTTTGATAGTGGACAGTCGCATTTCCTCCTTGTTCCGGCTTGGTTGCCGGCATGTGGTCTTTGGTTTGTGTGTGCTCTTGGGAAAGGGTTGGTGAGAAACAGCAGTTTGGGACAGTCGTAACTTCAGGGCACAGGATCGACATCGGCGGTGGACTGGGTCTGCGTTGTGTTTCATCTGGACATTGAAGAGCACGACTCCGCGCCATTTTGTGTGTTTCCCGCGCGGTGGTTTGGAGGTGACGAGCGACTGCCAAACCTTACCAGCCATTTGGGGACGCAAAGCTGAGTGCCGGCCTATTTACCAAAGCATTATTTATTTTATTTTACTTTCGTTTTCCCCTTGTTTGTATACTAGTCAGGCAGGTAATGTCTCCTGGCGTCCGCCAAGCCCAGATTCGTCCGTCGCGCTGCTAGATGGTGAAGCGTGATTCATTACTCCAGAGAACGTGTTTCCACTGTTCCAGAGTCCAATGGCGGCGAGCTTTCCACCATTCCAGCCGACGCTTAGCATTGCGCATGGTGATCGTTTTTTTTCCCGATAATGTGTCGTTTATATCCTATAATGTATGGAAATACAAGGGACACACACACGCACACACACACACAAATATGGACAAATGCACACACGTGCGCACACACAAATATGGACAAATGCACACACACACACACACACACACAGACACACACACACACACACACACACACACACACACACACACACACACACACACACACACACACACACACACACACACACACACATACATGAATACATACACACACATACACACACACTTCAATTCTCCAATATGTGGGTGTGTTTATATTCTTGACCAAAATGTAAGATTGTAATTCAAATTTCCTTCGTTTCTCTTACACTGAATGTAAATTTCTAGTAATGGATGCATGAGCCAAACGACTGTTGGTAAATAATGGAGTGCATCCTTTTGGCTCATACAGATGTTGTTTAACTTCATCGAGAAATTGAAAGACAGATTGCAGTGGAGCATAAACAATGACTCCATCGAGGAAAATAACTCTGTATTTACAGAGAGTTCATCAAAATATAAAGTTTATTTTAGAAGGTTATGAACTCTATCCTCTTAAGTTCTTATGATTCCAAGAAAAATGCCATCTTTATTTGGGATCTCAGACAGGAGGAGCGAACAAACAAAAGACTCGAGGTTTTTCTGAGCGTAACCAGGAAAAATGCATATATCCTGGAGTTGCTGGGGTGATTATGGAGCAGACGAAGTTAGATCAGAAGAGAGGAGGTCAAAACAAAACTAAAATGGCACTGGGTAGAGAGCATACCTCCACCAGGCTGAACAGTTCACGTTTTGTATCCCATTGATCGGCCAGATCTGGATTCGGATCTAAACCAAAATCTAATCGATGTGTTCTTGTCACCTAACCACCTCATCCACCAAGTTTTGTCATAATCCGCCCACAAATTTTTGAAATATCATGCTATATATCGTTTTTGACCCAAAAATTTTTTTGACCCGAAACATCTTTTAAATCCCGTATCCGCATAAGTATTCGCATATTCACCTTTATTGAATCAATTCTTCCTTGTCACACACCCAACACACAGTGATTCTTCACAGGCTTCTTCTTCACAGTATATTGTCAGGTCAGGCCAGATCACATATGTGACTTGCTGCAGGTACCATGTACTAACTATTAACCTGTTTCATGGTCTGGTTTCCGGTGACTAAACCATCTCCCCCACCAGGTTTCCTGCTGAGGAGGGTGTGTGGATATGGAAACCCAGGAGGATTAAAAACAAGAACTGTCAAAGGGTGGAGGACTTCCTTGTAAGCCAACAACCATCCATAACTGGTTTATCCATAACTTATCCATAACTCGTGTCCTTGCATGCAGTTCTGCTCTCTGTTTTGGATCACAGGCATCATCCCAACTGACTGGACGAGGGGCCATGTTGTCCCTCTCTGGAAAGGGAAGGATGATCACCAGGACTGCAACAACTACCAAGGGGTGAAGCTACTCTTAGTGTTGGACAAGGTCTTTGCTCGAATCATTCTTTATAGGGTTTGCCACCATCTGCTTGAGCACCAGTGTCCAGAGCATTCGGCATTTCACCAAAGAGGTCAACGATTGAACGTGTCCTTGCTCTTCAGGTCTTCGCTGAATGCAGATGAGAGTTTCAACAGGGGCTGCTCAAAGCCTATATTAATCTCCGCAAAGCATTCCATTCAGTGAATCGGGGATGCCCTCTGTAGGATTCTCTGTCTTCATGGAGTGCCAACAATACTGATCAATCTGATTTCTGAACTATAATCTGGTAGTGAGAGTGCTTTGAGGTGTGGTGGTTCCAACTCTGACTTATTTCCAGTTGTTACTGGAGTTCTTCAGGGGTGTGTCATGCACCACACTTTTCAGCGCTTGTTTGGATTTGATTCGGGGGAGGATGTTGGAAAGATCAGGCTGCAGTGCATCGTTTGGGAATGTCAAGATCTCTGACCTTGATTTCGAAGATGATGCAGTCATCTTTGCAGAGAATCTGGACATCCTTATGGGGGCTCTCCAGGCGCTCTGTGAGGAGTCGGAGCCCCTGGGATTACAGGTTTCCTGGGTCAAAAACTAAGATCCAGGCTTTCAATGACATCTTGGATGCTGCTATCTTGTATGTACCTGCTTGTGGCGAGGATGTTGAGATCACAGAGAGATTCACTTACCTTGGGAGTGATATTCATGTCTCCGCACGTTGAGCCGGAGGTGAATAGATGTCTAGGTCAGCCCTGGGGAGTCATGGATTCACGGGATCATGGGGTGTGGCGCTGTCGGTACTTATGCAGGAGGATGAAAGTCCGAGTCTTTAAGTCCTTGGTGCTTCCAGCCTTGCTCTACGGATGTGAGACTTGGATTCAAGGATCAGAGACAGACGTTACTCCTTTGGTACCAGGTCTCTTTGGAGAATCCTTGGCTATCGCTGGTCAGACTTTGTGCCCAATGGGTGTTTGCTGAGAGAGACTCAGATGAGATTTGTTACCTGTATCGTCCTCGAGCGTCAACTGCGGCTGTATGGGCATACAACACAACAACAACAACAACACCATGCATTTTAAGGCCATTTTCCCTGCTAGAGCGGGGGTTAGCCTTGCGGTCCCCATGACGATCTTCTCCATTTTGCCCTATTTTCTGCATCTCTCCTTGTTAACCCCCTTGCCCGCATTTCTTCTTCCACCATCTTTAGCCAAGTCTTTCTCGGTCTTCCCCGTCCTCTACTTCCTTCTACATTCATTTCCATCACTTCTCAACCAGTCACTTTCATCCTTCCGCAACACATGACCAAACCATCTCAACCTGTTCCTCTTCACAACATCAATCACAGGCTCTATTCCCATCATCTTTCGCAATTCATCATTTGTCTTCCTCTCTCTCAACGATACTCCGCACATCCACCTAACCATTCGCATTTCCACCCTTTCCAGCCTTCGTTGCTGCTCTACGTTCATTACCCATGTCTCACTTCTATAAATCATAACACTTCTCACACATGCAGCATACACCTTTCCCTTCAGCTTCAACGACACTCCCCTCCTCATCAGCACGCCACTCAGTTCCCGAAACTTCTTCCATGCACATCTCACTCTTGCAACCGTTGCCGAGTCTGATCCACCTTCTCCATTCAGCATGTCTCCGAGGTAGCAAAATGTTTTCACACCTTCCAGCTTCACGCCGTCTCCAAGATCCAACTCAACATTTCCTCCATCTGCAGCTCCCTCTGTGCACACCTTACATTTGAATGTAGCTGCCACACTGGTTAATGACCCTCTCAGACCTCTACATTTTTGATGAACCTTGTTATCGTCCTCGTGGGGACGATATCATCTGGACTGGTCTCCCATCTCTACCGCCTCTGACATCAACTCATCCTGGGAATTCTTTCAAAGTAAATTGCTCTCTCTCATGCACAGATTTATACCATCTCGTCTTCAGTTGTCATACCCTTCCTCCCGTCCATGGTACACGGAATCTTGTGGTGAGGCTGTTGCCCTGAAACAACTTGCTTTCGTCTCCTGGAAAGCAAATCCAACGGAAGGAAATCTCATTTCCTTTCACAAAGCCCGAAACAACTGTGTGTCCACCCTCAGGAGAGCCAGGAAACAATATCTCACCATTCTCAAGACCGAACTCTCTTATCTGTCTCCCTCTTCCAAATCCTGGTGGCGTCTCGTCAAATCTGTTTCTGGTTTTTGTTCCCCCTCCATCCCCTCCCTCACCTCAAACGGCTTAACGGCTGACTCCGCACGTGAAAAAGCTGAATGCCTCAACTCTGTGTTTGCCTCTAAATCTTGTGTCCCAAACCCATCCCTCTCTGTACCCACCGTACCCAGTCGTACCCAGCTGCTCCTGGACTCTGTGTCCTTTCCTCCTGACAAGGTGGAAAAGTTTCTGTCAACCCTCGACTCTGATTCTGCAACTGGTCCTGATGGCATCAGCCCACGGGTCCTAAAATCATGTTCTTCTGCTCTTTCACTCCCTCTTTCTGTTCTCTTCACCCTCTCTTTTGCTCAAGGTCATCTGCCATCTGCTTGGAAATCAGCCAACATCACCGCTTTGCACAAAAAAGGTGCAAAAACAGATCCCAGCAACTACAGACCAATCAGACTTCTCCCAATTATCAGCAAAGTCATGGAATCCATCATTGCTTCAGATATTAAATCTTTCCTCTTCTCCAATGGCTTGATCTCTGATCATCAATTTGGTTTCAGACCTGGTCACTCTACTCTGGACATGCTGCTTCTACTTTCTCAACAATGGATGGAGGTCCTCAACGCCAAACAGGAAATTAGAGCTGTCTCCCTTGACATTTCACGTGCCTTCGATACGGTCTGGCACCCTGCTCTGCTCTCCAAACTCTCCTCCTTTGGTATCCATGGAAATCTCCACGCATGGCTGGCGGACTTCCTCTCTGGTCGTAGTCAACGTGTGGCCCTGAATGGGTTTCTCTCATCTCCTCTTCCTGTTCAGGCTGGAGTTCCCCAAGGTAGTGTTCTGGGCCCTGTGCTTTTTCTGGTCTTCATCAATGATCTCTCTGACTCTCTTGAAAATCCTCTCTATCTCTTTGCTGACGACTCTACTCTCTGTCGCTCCATTCCTCATCCCTCAGATCGGCAGTCTGCAGCCTCCTCACTCTCTGCAGACCTGGACAAAATCACAGACTGGTCAAACAAGTGGAACATGTCTTTCAATCCTGACAAATCTCACACTCTCACAATGTCTCTCCGAAAGGACCGACTGGACAACCCTCCCATCTACTTTCTCAACAATCCTCTCCAAGAAGTTCTGTCGCTCAAGCCTTTGGGTCTCACTATCTGCCATGATCTTTCTTGGGAAAACCACATTTCCAAGCTGGCCTCCAAAGCCAGTCGCCGACTGGGCATCCTCCGTCGTGCGAAGTCCTTCCTTGGCACACCTGAGCTCCTCACCACATACAAGGCTTTCATCCGCAGCTCAATGGAATACTGTTCCCCCCTCTGGGCTGGTGCTCCTGCCTCACACCTTGCTCGGCTTCACGCTGTTGAGGCCAAAGCTTTCAGAATCATTGGAATCTCCTGCGATGTAGTCAACGCCGAGGGCCTTTCACTCACTCACCGCAGGCAGGTTGGTGGTCTTTCTGTCTTCTACCGACTCCTCTCCGGCCTTGCTCCCCCAGCTCTCTCTGTGCTCTGTCCCCCCAATATTCCTTCAGGTCGCACAAGATCTGCCTGCAACCCTCTTCTGGTTAAACTGCCAAAATCAAGACTCTCTGCTCACCTTCACTCCTTCATTCCTCTTTTCTCCCGCCTCTGGAACAAACTCCCCCACTCCCTTCAATCCCACTGCTCCCTCCAGGTCTTTAAAACAGCTGTTCACCACCATCTCTTATCTTCCCCCATCGAAAACCTTGATCTTTTCTACCCCCGGTAATTCACCCCAGAGTCCTTGTAGTGTTCATATGTTTTAATCCTCTCCCACCTCCCCCCAAGTCCTCCCGATGTCCCTGCTCTCAAATGTTGTGTTTGTGTCCTTCCCCCTCTCTTTTGTGTCCTTCCCCCTCTCTCCCCATCTTGTCTACCGCTCCCCTTGTTTTTTGTGTTTTGTGTGTCGGTTTGTCTTTTTGTGTGATTAATGTTAGCTCTTTCACGAGCCTCGATCTTGTATACAAAAAAAAAAAAAAAAAAAAAAAAAAACCCACTCAGCGCACATTGTACATTGAATGGAATTCACTCCGACACCCTTCCTGCACACACCACATGGCCACTTCCCAGTTCTTTCCACCTCACCACATGCTTTACCACTTGCCATCACCTTCGTCTTTCCTATATTCACCTTCAGACCTTTTGTCTCCATACATTCCTTCCACTTGTTCATTTTTTTCTTCAGTCCATCCATACTTTCTGCAATCAACACCAGATCATCTGCATACAACAACTCCCACGGTAAACCCTCCTTTACGGTCTGAGCAAGCACCTCCATCACAGCTACAAATAGTAGTGGACTTAGTACCGACCCCTGATGCACTCCCACCTTCACCTCAAACTCACCACTGTTCCCGTCTTTCGTCCTTACAGCTGTGCGCGCTCTTTTGTACATTGCCATCACTACTCTGATCAACCATTCCTCCACTCCTAACTTCCTCAATATGTTCCTCAATATGTATGGGCATGTGGCCCATTTTTCTGATGCTGATCCCGCTCACCAGATTCTCCCAGCGAGGTTGCCTCGTGAGTGGAAGAAGCCAATGGGCCAACCATGTGCCTTGTGGTTGCAGCAGGCTGATGGGCATTTCAAGGAGATGGGGATAGGTCAGAAATCTGCTTGAGGGATGGCCAGACGGAAGTACTGGCAGAAAGTGGATGCGGCAACACACTGCTCTGGTGCATGGCGCATGCTCCCATGCCTGACATGGCACACCCAACCTGTCCACCAAGTTTCAGCCGAATCCATCCACAACTTTTTGTGATATCGTGTTATTTATTGTTTTTTTGCCCTATCTCTCAATGGTGAAGAATCACTTAAAAATTCTCAGATCCAGATCTTCACCAAAATCTAATAATTTTGCCCTTGTCACATCCCAACCTCTCCACAAACTTTCGTCCAAATCCATCCACAACTATTTTGGACATCGTGTTCACAGACAGACAGATGGGTGAACCCATAACCTCCATCCCCCTTCGGTGGCACAGGGAAACAGAGGCCACCGATATATCTGCAATGTGATAGCAAGAGGCCTTGTGCTTCAGCCTCATGATAAGAGATGCCAACTACGTTGAGAGCTTCAAAATCCACTGATTCAAAGAGAGATAGGTGTGAGGAATGAATGACTTGGAACAACAGATTTGAAAGGAATGACTTGGAACAACAGAGGATATCCAGTCTGAAACTGGCTTTTGAGTGCAGCTAAATGACATGGTTAACCCAGGACAGGTAAAGACTGATGGTGAAGCCTAGAAGTACAAGAGACTGAACCTCTTCCAGTGACTTACTATGGAAATTAATATGGGGATTTGTTTGATGATCCTCCAAGGGTGACAGAGTGAGTGTTCAATTTCACAAGGATTGAAAGACTTGTCCCATTTTAGATGAGCAGCTAATCCATTTTAGACATTGTAATGTGGAGTCATCAACATAATTCAAAAATCATCTTATCTTCTTTACATTTTCATAACTGATGATTGCCTGCATTCTTTTTTTTCTTCTCCCCATCCTTTTTCACATCTCCCTTTTGTTATTTATTTGACCGATGAAAACCTCTAAAAGTCCTTACATGGTTTTCTGAATCCCCTTTCGTCAATTTCTGAAACTTTCATATTTTCTGCAACCAAACAGATTTTAGATGAGTTTAATCAGAAGTTTCTAGTAAGATTGTTCTGTTAAAGAAAGACAAACATTGACATTGGATGTTTGATCAATTCAGGCCTCCATCCTCCTCCATTATATTGTGATGATAGTGAACTTTCACCCATGGTTTGCTCAGCCATACATATTAAATAGACGGGTGGACGTTGAGGGAGCAGTTCCACAATTTGTGACACCAAACCACCGGTAAGGTGCCGCGGTAATTAAGGATCGAGAACTCTGCTAGGCTTGGTGGCTTCAATCGGTGTCCGCGGCTAGACTTGAGAGGTATCCGTAGCTGTCGGCCTCAGGTCCGGAGTCCAGAGAGATGGTCCAAGGAGCCCCCTCATCGTAGCCCCTGAACCCTGGTGCTGTAACAATATTCTCACTAGCTTGCACTCCCATCTGCGATTCATTCTCGCAGACTTTATCAAACAACTAGTTCGGTTGCATTCCCATATATTTTAGGTCATATTTGTTTCCTATACTAATCCTCCCATTGCCAGTTTGCATCTCTCAAGTAAGTCTTCTCCATGTGCTGTTGTTAAGTTTGATTATCACATTTAAATATCACCAGTTAATCAAACTCACATTTGAGGCCTACCTGAATCCAGGCAAGCAGGCCATTTGGAGCAAGAATAGACGAGCTGTTTCCACAAAGTAAGATACGGTGGCATGGACACCCTAATGAAGATTAACAGCCAATGATGTTTTCTGCCATTTACTTCCTCACAACCATGCATGGCAGATCTTGTTCGCCGATTTGTTTTGAACATCATGATGAAAGACATGTACAGATTGAGTAGCAAGGATAGAGTTTGCAGACATCAAACAATGGAACGAACATTCGTGCAAAAGTGTTTGTGGATCGATTTTGGTTTGGGGGTACCTGTAGTCATTTGCTGTGCCTAAAAAAAATAAAATGCACACTCTTTTAAATCTCAAATGCAGCACGGTCCCATGCCAGGCCAAATGTGGAAAATCATAATGTTCAGTTTTTACAGAACATTCCATACTCAAACTTCAGCATGATTTCTGCTTTCGGCTACATGACAGCACAGGATCGCAAAATTCCTCTTTTGTACAAACCAAGGGAAAAAAGAAAGTATCTTCTGAGCAATTTTATTATTTTCGAATTTAGTCTTGCCAGGCCAGCCAGAATAAACATGATCAACGTCTTCATTAAGCCTCGAACTCTGCACACATATTTTATTAAATTGCAACTTGTTCTTTACAGAGGAAATGTGTAATGCTATCAGACATTTCTGCAACTTGTTATTGGTCTTTTCCCCAAATCAAAAAACATTGATGTTGCCGCAAATACCTCTTCTTCATGACCAAGGTAATTCATTATTCCAATAAATTTTTTCCAGCAAATAAGCAGAAGTGACAAAAGTGGTCTCTCTCTCTCTCTCTCTCTCTCTCTCTCTCTCTCTCTCTCTCTATCTATCTATCTATCTATCTATCTATCTCTATATCTCTCTATATCTCTCTATCTATATATCTCTCTATCTCTCTATCTATATATCTCTCTATCTATATATCTCTCTATCTCTCTATCTCTCTCTCTCTCTCTCTCTCTCTCTCTCTCTCTCTCTATCTCTATCTCTATCTCTATCTCTATCTCTATCTCTATCTCTATCTCTATCTCTCTATATCTCTCTATATCTCTATATATCTCTCTATCTATATATCTCTCTATCTCTCTATCTCTCTATCTCTCTATCTCTCTCTCTCTCTCTGTCTGTCTCTGTCTCTGTCTCTGTCTCTCTCTCTCTCTCTCTCTCTCTCTCTCTCTCTCTCTCTCTCTCTCTCTCTCTCTCTCTATCTATCTATCTATCTATCTATCTATCTATCTCTATATCTCTCTATATCTCTCTATCTATATATCTCTCTATCTCTCTATCTATATATCTCTCTATCTATATATCTCTCTATCTCTCTATCTCTCTATCTCTCTATCTATATATCTCTCTATCTCTCTATCTATATATCTCTCTATCTCTCTATCTCTCTATCTCTCTATCTATATATCTCTCTATCTATATATCTCTCTATCTATATATCTCTCTATCTATATATCTCTCTATCTATATATATCTCTATCTATATATCTCTCTATCTATATATCTCTCTATCTCTATATCTCTCTATCTATATATCTCTCTATCTATATATCTCTCTATCTATATATCTCTATCTCTCTATCTATATATCTCTCGATCTATATATCTCTCTATCTCTCTATCTCTCTATCTCTCTATCTATATCTCTCTATCTATATATCTCTCTATCTATATATCTCTCTATCTATATATCTCTCTATCTATATATCTCTCTATCTATATATCTCTCTATATATATATCTCTCTATCTATATATATCTCTATCTATATATCTCTCTATCTATATATCTCTCTATCTCTATATCTCTCTATCTATATATCTCTCTATCTATATATCTCTCTATCTATATATCTCTCTATCTCTCTATCTCTCTATCTCTCTATCTATATATCTCTCTATCTCTCTATCTCTCTATCTCTCTATCTATATATCTCTCTATCTCTCTATCTCTCTATCTATATCTCTCTATCTATATATCTCTCTATCTATATATCTCTCTATCTATATATCTCTCTATCTATATATCTCTCTATCTATATATCTCTCTATCTATATATCTCTCTATCTATATATATCTCTATCTATATATCTCTCTATCTATATATCTCTCTATCTCTATATCTCTCTATCTATATATCTCTCTATCTATATATCTCTCTATCTATATATCTCTCTATCTATATATCTCTCTATCTCTATCTCTCTATCTATATATCTCTCTATCTCTCTATCTCTCTATCTCTCTATCTATATATCTCTCTATCTCTCTATCTATATCTCTCTATCTATATATCTCTCTATCTATATATCTCTCTATCTATATATCTCTCTATCTATATATCTCTCTATCTATATATCTCTCTATCTATATATATCTCTATCTATATATCTCTCTATCTATATATCTCTCTATCTCTATATCTCTCTATCTATATATCTCTCTATCTATATATCTCTCTATCTCTCTATCTATATATCTCTCGATCTATATATCTCTCTATCTCTCTATCTCTCTATCTCTCTATCTCTCCATCTCTCTATCTATATCTCTCTATCTATATATCTCTCTATCTATATATCTCTCTATCTATATATCTCTCTATCTATATATCTCTCTATCTATATATCTCTCTATCTATATATCTCTCTATCTATATATCTCTCTATCTATATATCTCTCTATCTATATATCTCTCTATCTACAGACTTGGCATTTCATATAGAATATTTTATTTTTCTTGACTTGGGTTTACTTTCTTAACTCAGTATATCAATCTGGTGAGTTTCTTTTACACTTTGGTGATTTATTTGTTAAAAGAACCATGTCACTGATTGTCTGTCGCAGCAAGAAGTCAACAACAGGATTATATCACAGGTGGCGTGGCAAAATGTACGGACAGGTGCATTTGACGATTGGCTTCACAGTCGGGTATACAAGGGTTGTTGCGTTCTGTATTAGTGGAAAACAACTGCTGCACGTCTCCAAAAGCTATTGCCGCTTCCTCTGGAGATGGTCCATCAACTCGACAATGCTGTTTGTCATGGAGTGGTGGCTTCACGAAATTACAGCATGAAAGAGCATGCTATTGCTCGGCAGTATGGCATCACTCAAGGTCAGGTGTCAAAGATCCTGAAACGAAATGCTCAGATGGGTGTCCCTACTCCAATACCGAGGCCAGGACGTCCCCGCAGAACCACAAGGAGGGATGATCGCCAGCTGCACCGGTTAGTCCGCAATGGCCGTACCAAGTCAGCTAATCAGCTTAGGGCTGAGTGGCAGCAACTGACAAATGTGCCTGTATCCAGAAGGCTAGTCAACCAACGACTGGTTCAAGCAGGCTATCGTGCCAGGCGTCCCCTGAGAAAGCCACGCCTGACCAGACAACACTGCCAGCGCCGATTGCAGTGGGCCAGAGAGCACCGTCAATGGCAGCCAGAACACTGGAGTCATGTGATCTTCAGTGACGAGTCTAGATTTCTGGTCTATCATCAAGATGGCCACGTCCGAGTGCGCAGACAAGTGCATAAAGCCTACAACAAAGATTGTATAGTGCCAAGAGTCCAAGCTGGAGGTGGTGGGGTGACCGTTTGGGCTGCTTTTCATGCAGGGGGCAAAACTGACCTGGTTGTTCTGAATGGAAACCTGAACCAGTTCAAGTACAGGGCCATTCTGGAAGAAACATTGCTTCCATTTGCTCGTGCAGCCTTTCGAGGAAACTTTGTCTTCCAAGATGACAATGCACGGTCTCATCGTGCTCGCATGATCCAACACTTTCTTGCTGACCGTGGTGTAGAGTATATGGAGTGGCCTGCCATGTCCCCGGATATGAATCCGATAGAGAACTTGTGGGCAGAATTAACGCGTCAAATCGACCATTTGGACCAGCAGCCGACCTCTGTGCGTGAATTGCAGCAGGCAATTATCACTGCATGGCAAGCGATTCCTGTCCAAACCTTGGCAAATCTCGTGAACAGCATGCCTCGACGTGTACGTGCTCTCCTGAATGCTCGTGGGGGTTACACGAAGTACTGAACTGTAATTTTACTGTCCGTAATCCCAGTCGTAATTTAACTTTTGTTTTTGTTAAAATATTTTTTGGCTAATGTGCAAAATAAAGAGATACTTCTGGAAAACGTACAGAAGTTTCACACAGTACTGTCCATGAATTGAGTTCGATATCAGTTTACATCACTTTCAAGGATCAATTTATTTGTTTCGAAATGTCAAATGTGGTTTTTGTTTCTTTTAAAGGTCACATTAACAAAATCTAGAATAATTTCAACATAATTCCAATGAACTTTTGGTTCTAAGACATCTTGAAAAGTAAGTTCACCCCCACAAAAAAAATATTCCATACTAAATGCCAAGTCTGTATATATCTCTCTATCTATATATCTCTCTATCTATATATCTCTCTATCTATATATCTCTCTATCTATATATCTCTCTATCTATATATCTCTCTATCTATATATCTATCTATATATCTCTCTATCTCTCATAAATACAGACTTGGCATTTAATATGGAATATTCTTTTCTGGGGGTGAACCTATTTTTCAAGATGTCTTACTCTTAGAACCAAAAGTTCATTGGAATTATGTTGAAATTATTCTAGATTTTGTTAATGTGACCTTTAAAAGAAACAAAAACCACATTTGACATTTCGAAACAAATAAATTGATACTTGAAAGTGATGTAAACTGATATCGAACTCAATTCATGGACAGTACTGTGTTAAACTTCTTTACGTTTTCCAGAAGTATCTCTTTATTTTGCACATTAGCCAAATTTTTTTTTAACAAAAACAAAAGTTAAATTACGACTGGGATTACGGACAGTAAAATTACAGTTCAGTACTTCGTGTAATAGTCTATTTGCAGCCTCTATCATTTCTATTGTGAACCTAGAAATGTTTTATAGTATAAGGTTTTTTGATGGATTTGTCATCCCATGGGGTTAATAAAGTATTTCAGCTTGGTTGTCCTCCGGACAACCTCGGGGAAATTTTTTTATATGCTAATTAAGGCGACCATTACCGGAAATCCTATTCTTCAATATCTCCAATACTATCCATGAAATGTTCATGAAAATGGTGTCTATACCTATGTTTTCAGGGTCAAGGATTAAGGTAAACATGTGAAATAGTGTGTATTTACATGTATTGTTATGATACCTACACAAGATACATTGATCATGTAAATATCCATATGATTACGTGCTAACAATGCAAATTCCATTTGATTTTCTTAGTCAGATTTAAAGGAAAAGGTACACCAGGTCCCTGGCTTCAAAAACATTTATCAAAAGGTAAACATGCTTGTATTATGTATTCCATTTGATACTTATTTTGTTACCAAACAAAACTTGACATGTATTTCTCAATATCAAGGTTTCTTAACGAATCAAATCGACTGATTCTCAGTATATCCACACTTATTAACCTCATGCAGAGAACATTTGCATTGATTTATAGCAGATTAAACATAATGAATTATTAAACTTGAGGTTTTGAAAGGCCAAGATATTCAATCTTCATCCACTTCTTGCTCCTCACTGTCCTCATCATTGCGATGATCAGGATCATTTGCTTGGGAATAAGGGTTCAAACACCCCTCACCACCCCCACATTTGCAGTAAATGGTGCAAGATAGTTGATTTTCGCAGCAGCTACAAGTTGCAGAGCTACAGAATTTGCCTTCTATCTTGCACCCACAGCTAAGGACATCAATTAGTCCTGGTGGAGCTGGAGGACCAATGTTATAGCTGGGAGATGGAATGCCATCCTTCACAGTCCATCCAAACTCACTAATATCTACCGTTGGTGGACATTGTTGGTCAGCTGCCTTCCACAAGATCATCTGAAGATGTGCCCGCAGCACATGATGTAGAAGATTGGCATCTGTGGGTGGTAATGCCATGATACGAGCTGGTTTACCTTTCCTTCTTGCATAGATCCTGTAACGGGCAATATTCATGGAGGTGCCAGGAGGGTGGGCATAGATTGCAGCAAAGAAATGTTGCCCTGTTTCCATTAAGTCATCATGTGTGGCATCTTTTTCACCAAGTACATCGGACAGCCCAGGAAAGTCCTGTGCCTGTAATGTCTTGAGAGCACCAAGTTTCCCTTTGTTAAAAGGATAAGATACAGTGTCACAGCCACTTAGAGCATGCATTCCTAACAACTGCATGCATTTAGTGCCCAGCTGCATACAACTTTCATTGATGTTCACAATGTTCCCATCCCAACGCTCCATTTGGACATGACATGAGGAATTCAGCTGTGCTTTCCAGGCCCAGTAAACCAACAACACAAACACATCAGTGTCATCACTGAGGATTCGTACCACATGATCACACTCTGCTACTTGCAGCAGATATGCAATCATAGTCACATCAGCTTCATCGTGTGAAAAGCCACCATCATCTCGACACTCCACCGTTATATTTTCTCCCATGTCAAACGAGGATATTAATCGAGACAGCTGGCATTTGTTGTGTTTGTTTTTCATGATAACAGCCCGGTTTGGGAGTGGACTATTGATGGTGAGGTTGTAATTCAAGGAACCTTCACCACCACGCCTCATTCTTTCATGGTCTTTTGCTGAAAGATCATCATACTTGTCAAATACCAAAATTTTCTCGGCATCTGGAGGATAACAAGATAGTCGTTGCTTGATACCCTCAACTAGAACAGAGACATCACCACCATGAGGCCAGGTGATGTGATACAACAGCTGTTGAGCATCCACTATGATGATGCCTGCAGGGGGAGCCCTCTGTTCGACCACTCCAAGGCGATTGGCAAGCACAGATTTGGTGCCTTTGCGCAAGCAGCCATACTCGTCAATCAGTGCAGAAGGCACTGCACACAATTCATACCGAAAAATGTCTTCTAACTGCATCTGCCGCTGCTGTCCTACCATCAAAAGACGAAGGAAAATTGCCTCTAGATCAAACACAGCCTTGTCGCCAACTTTCATGCCTTGCTTTAGCTGGTCCATAGTTTTCACTGAAGTTGAAATTCTCTCATGGAAGCCTAATGGTAAAGAATTTCGGAATGTTGTGGCCATTACTTCTCCTATCATAAGGGCATCCTGCACATTTACTTCCTTTGGAGCAACTTTCCCATTGGCAATGTTGTACAGAACTGGACTGTCTACTTGTAATGGGTGAGAATGTTGCTCCAGCTCAGCAGCAATGTTTGCACGATCTTGTGCATCAGATCTCTGCCTTTTTTTACCTTCTTCTTTGTGTTTTGTTTCTAATGGAGTACCAAAAACCTCACCAGAGTACAGGATTTCCATAGCATCAGACAGGTATGCAAAAATTGGAAAAGACTCTATCCATTCTGCTACCAATTCAGGTGACAGTGTCATGCCCTTCAAACCACCTTTCCCTCTCTTAATTGCTGTCTGCTCACCAAACTGATCACTTGAGACTGAATTCCAGCAACCTTCATGGTGGCGACAGACATGAGTTCCTTGCAGAAGGTCTGACTTGGCATCAGTTGGTAGGTTCCGCATCTCCAGTAAATGCCAGGTGATGTATCGGGCATAATGGATGTGGCCAGCACTAAAGAAATGAGGCAACATTCGCTCTAAGCACATTTGCTGAAATAACCAATCTCCCTCCCGCTCTGCACGAAGGAACTGATGAGCCAGGAGTGTTGGCTTGATGAAATTATCCACCCAGTGTTTTCCTGTTGGATGGTGACATGCATCTTCCAAGTGGGCAGAGATTTCATCAAATGTTTTCTCTCCTTCTTCCAGAAAATCATGAAGCAGGACTGCTGATACCATGCGAAATGCTCTCATAGCCATTACCCATGCCTTTCCATTCATGATACTTGAAAGATGTCCAAATGCTGCACCAACCAAGACATCCAGACCTGACCCTTTCATCAGTGTTCCAATACATCCCAAGAATGACATAATAATGTGCATTGCACCTGGGAAGATGATGACATCTTTGAACCTTTCTGGTTCCCACCACTTTATTTTCTGGGCAAGCATGTACAGCTGCATATCTACTGATATATTGGCACAAGCCATTCCCTGCTCTGACAGTACCTTCTTCATGTAGAGAAGTGAAGTAAGAACAGTATCTGGATGAGAGGGTGGGGCATCTATGAGATGACCTAGTAGATACACAGTCTGTGGTTTCAGTGCCGTCTGTCGTCGTTGAAGTCTGTCGTTGAAATCAATGATCTGAAATTGAACCATTAAGATCCACAATTTTACATCAAAAAATGGATCAATTCGCATGATATGTCAAAATACATAGTTTTTTTCATCTGATGACATTTAAAATATATTTAACATAATCCTTGACCCTGAAAACATAGGTCTAGACATCATTTTCATGAAATTATCATGAATAGTTTTGGAGATATTGAAGAAAGTATCATTTCCAGTAATGGCCGCCTTAATTTGCATATAAAAAAAATTCCCCGAGGTTGTCCGGAGGACAACCAAGCTGAAATACTTTATTAACCCCATGGGATGACAAATCCATCAAAAAACCTTATACTATAAAACATTTCTAGGTACCCCTCTCTGGCAACTCGACTATAACCCCCACGAGCATTCAGGAGAGCACGTACATGTTGAGGCATGCTGTTCACGAGATTTGCCAAGGTTTGGACAGGAATCGCTTGCCATGCAGTGACAATAGCCTGCTGCAATTCACGCACAGAGGTCGGCTGCTGGTCCAAGTGGTCGATTTGACGCGTTAATTCTACGCACAAGTTCTCTATCGGATTCATATCCGGGGACATGGCAGGCCACTCCATATGCTCTACACCACGGTCAGCAAGAAAGTGTTGGATCATGCAAGCACGATGAGGCCATGCATTGTCATCTTGGAAGACAAAGTTTCATCGAAAGGCTGCACGAGCAAATGGAAGCAATGTTTCTTCCAGAATGGCCCTGTACTTGAACTGGTTCAGGTTTCCATTCAGAACAACCAGGTCAGTTTTGCCCCCTGCATGAAAAGCAGCCCAAACGGTCACCCCACCACCTCCAGCTTGGACTCTTGGCACTATACAATCCTTGTTGTAGGCTTCATGCACTTGTCTGCGCACTCGGACGTGGCCATCTTGACGATAGACCAGAAATCTAGACTCGTCACTGAAGATCATGTGATTCCAGTATCCTGGCTGCCATTGACGGTGCTCTCTGGCCCAGAACGTTGCCAGAACGCAACAACCCTTGTATACCCGACTGTGAAGCCAATCATCAAATGCACCTGCCCGTACATTTTGCCACGCCACCTGTGATATAATCCTGTTGTTGACTTCTTGCTGCGACAGACAATCAGTGACATGGTTCTTTTAACAAATAAATCACCAAAGTGTAAAAGAATCTCACCAGATTGATATGCTGAGTTAAGAAAGTAACCCCAAGTCAAGAAAAAAATAAAATCCATATTAAATGCCAAGTCTGTGTATATATATATATACATACATACATACATACATACATACATACATACATACCGGTATTTATTTATTTTCTAGCTTACTGTTACGTGCTCCTCTCCGACCCCCTGGTCACGGTGTTCCTCCGAGCCCCGAGAGGAGTCACGGCAGAAAAATGTTTTATTCTGTATGTCAAAGATCAATGGTGAAGCCACACCAATTGTTACTCACAAACAAATATTGTGTGAAGATCACACAAGAATAACCATACAACAATAATATGAATCAAAAGTTAAAGTACAATCAATATTCTATGATGGTACCATCAGTGTTATAATATATAACTCACTGTGCTCCAATGAGTGAAACCAGAACATCCCCAACGTCTCTTATTCCCGGCTTCAAGCCGCAGTTGATTCGCTCCAGCGATCGCTAGAACGGGGTCCAATCGAAACCAGAATCCCATGCGGATGGCAAGAACAGTCACACAGCCGAAGCTGTACAAAGGCGCCCTCAAGGCGACTGGGAAATCCAAAGGCGCCCTTGAGACTGAGAGATCACACCCTCGGGTATGGACGAATTAGCCTTCAAAAAGCCACGTCACACACACGCCCCAGATCGACGTCTGAATGCGGTGAAAATGTTCGAAAAGAAATGAAACCGCGAGCGAAGCACAAGTCCTGCGCGAGTCAAAATGGCCGACGACCCGCTCTTGAGACGTACCGGCCCGGCGCTAATTCTCCTCGGAATCCAATGCCCAAAACCTGACACGCAGGTTGATGGATCACAGCGATGACAACTCTGTCACAGGAATTTCCTATCCCGGAAACCCGAAAGTTCGCTCGTGACTCTAGCTCGCCAACGTTCGTTTCAGAACTCGGAGCAACTCGGCTTTCTTGTCCGACTCGACTCGCCCCGCCCTCTTTCTTTCCTACCGCTTCCTCGTCGTCCAGTTCCGGTTTCATTTAAAACTTTAACCTTTTTACCTTTTGACAACAATAACCGTCATTTCCCTCAAACCACCATAATAATAATACATGGAACCAGAAATGTTTGAAGTGGATGAAAACCACAACAATGGAAGTGATGAATCCGTAACACTTACTCTACTGACCGGTAGCTCTCCTTCCCCTGACCGGCAGTTAAGAATCTACCGCTTCTTCTCTGGTGTTGTACCCTCTGTCTTCTCCATGCTCCCTTCCTCCTCCCGACCTTCTCCCCTCAGATTTATCCAGGGCACATGAGGTCTGTCAGTGACAAACTTCTTTTGAAACTCCCAAAATGCAGGACCACTGCTTACATGTTACCTCCATTCATTTCCTCTTTTCTCTCAGCTGTGGAACAAACTTCCTCAATCTGTTTAATCTCATTATTCTCTCCAGGTCTTCAAGATGGTTGGTTTTCACATCCTCCTCAGGTTTTTTTGTGCTCCATTGCAGTTCCATCCATGGCATTCTCTTTCTGTTATTACTTCCGCCACCAAAGGTGGATGGAGGTTATGTCTTTCACCCCTGTCTGTTTGTCTGTTTGTGAACAGGATATTTCAAAAAGTTGTCCATGGATTCGGTAGAAATTTGGTAAGGAGGTTGGGTATGTGACGAGGACAAAATTATTAAATTTTGGTGAAGATCTGAATCCAGATTTGGATCTGAGAATTCTTTTCGTGATTCTTCACCATTTTGGTGAAGAATCACGAAAAGAATTCTCAGTGAAGATTAATTTTGGTGAAGATTAACTCGTTTATCCAAGTGTCGCTCTGTTGTGTTCCTGTACCCTGCTACTTTCCACTCTGTTCTAGTTTTTCTGTTCTCTTGTGTTCTGTTTTCGAGCTCCTCCACGAGCCTTGACCCTGTATACCAAAACCAAATAGCACGACAATCCTGTTGGGTGTCTGGAACATATGCCATAGATCATTAAAAAGTATCCTTTAATGCAAAAATAGTTCAGAACGCCCTATGTTTTGCAAAGAAATGCTTTGACTGCCATTAGAACAATTACTTGAGGATTTATTCCAAATTGAGTGTGTCTGACAGTTTGTGCTTTGTATTTGAAAAGTTGTTTCTTCAGCAAGCCATTTTGATTATTCATCATGGCATGAAGCAAACCAAGGAAAGTCTGCCAAGTAAAGTTTTCTCAGCCTTGTTTTTTTCAAAAAGGAATACATAAGAGCAAGTTATTTTTTGTTGCAACAACGAACAAAGTAAATACGTTCCAACATGTTTCAGACACTTTCTCTCTTTGAGGTAGACGGAGGAAGGTACATTGGCTTGTTGATCTTCTGTCTAGCCAGTCATGTCACCGGAATTAGCCAATGGTTGATGGTTGGCTTAAGACTGACGTTTCTTTTTATGCAAAACACTTGGTGCTGCTCAAAAGGACTATAGTTCACATTGCTTGACTACATGGAACTCATTCATTGACCATATTTTGGTTATATTCTTACTAAAATGATTGTCAAGCCTTTTTAGTCTTTCCTCCTGTCATGACTGCTCATGCACTATTTAATCTGCCTGCATGTATATCCCTGTGTACAACCATTTTTGGTTTTGGGTAGCAAGCAGCTTTGGTGATGAAGATATATAATCTATAATATTAAAAGGGTGCGTGTGTGTATGTGCGCGCGCGTGTGTGTGTGTGTGTGTGTGTGTGTGTGTGTGTGTGTGTGTGTGTGTCCTCCGTAACTCCAAAATGATGCATCCTAGCGGCCCCAAACTTTGCTTGCATTCTTTTCAACCTCCCAAGAGAGTACATGGATGAAAAAACTAGGTGTTTGGGTGTGGTTAAACACCCCCTTCATTTTTAGAGCCCTCGCCAAGCGGCGTAAGCACTCCAGCAAGCACTCCAAAGAAATGGGTGATAAGGAACCGCTGGCTTGGCAAGCTATAGCAAGCTGATTGCTTCTGGTTGAAATGGCCGAGGAATTTTAAAAACAGGTCTATTTCAAACAGAAAATCATGTGGAAACCACTGAGAGCAGACAAATTCAAAAAATGGTGTTATAACACCCAAACGTCCCCAGCCTTGTGACTAAAAACAAAAATGGAGCTCTGTCCACTGCAACACCATGCCTTGAAAAAGCAGCCTGAATAGCATTCACCAATTGCTAGATATGGTAAATTTTGTCAGATTTCACTCCAGATTTGCACATTATCTAGTCGACAGCATCCAATCCTCATATCCAAATCCAAATTTTGATCATATGCTTCATTATGTAATGATTATTCAATCGTGTTTCCAAGGCAAGGCATGTTTGAGTAGGCCGAAACAAAATGGCGGCTTAAGAACCCAGCGAGGTGCAGTGGGCTGACCAAGATGGTGGGCCACGATATTGGTAAGCCACCACATCGTGTTTTTTTTCTTTTGAGCACCTCGAAAATCATCTTCAAAAAGGGTGTTATAACACACCCAAGCACCCTGTTTTCATCCTTGCAATCTGTTGGAATTCCAGGTGTATGCATGCAAAGTTTGGGGCCACTAGTTTTCATGGTTCTGGAGTTATGGTGGAGACAGACAGACAGACAGACAGACGGACGGATGGACACTGCCTTTTATTATTATATATTTTCTCACACACTTTAAACCTGAGTTTTCCATATTTGCAGTCTATCCAAGGATATGTCTCCTTTTTCCTCTGTCCAGACATCCGCACAGGGATACACACCTGTTGCTGCATCAACCCCAATTTCAGTGCCACACTGTGTGTGTGCTCCATGTTGAACTTGAAGCTGCTGCAACATGGCAAATCTCCTCGTCTCCATTGCCAGTCTGTTTGTTAATCTGAGAAAGTGTTGCACTTTTTTTTAAACAAAGAATGATGTTGTATGTTTGTTTCACACCAACAAAAAACTACCTTCATCAATGGATTCCTCCATTTTACAAATGCAGTGCATTGTGGGATGTCTTGTACGACCATGAATGTATTTTTTTTTTTGTTCCGAAAAGCAATATTATTATTTCAATGTAAGAATTAAAATTGTTTGGTTATAACGAACGAAACGTTCGTTCTAAATGTAACGTGTATACGTAACAGAAATAACCAAAACAATGAAGAATAAACGACACCCATTTAGTTTCTAAATCGTGTTGAATACGTCATCAGTGACAACGCACATGCCGCCATGTTTGCCCGGAAACGAATTGCATTGCGAGTCCATTCGGAAAAATAAAAGGAAAAACAATTTTCATTTACTATATGTTCTGTAGACTAGAAACCAATAAAGACAGCCAGGATAACAAACCGGAGATAAAAATTTGTTTGCGTTTAACGCACACTTGAGCTGATAAAAAACAAAACAAAAAAAAAACCACCTTTAGAGGCCATTTTTCCCCGCAAAGCGGGGGTTGGCCTTTTTCGGGAACCGTGGTTGTTGTTGTTTTTCGGTCCCCTTTTTGAAGCAATGTTTTACGGCCGGATGCCCTTCCTGACGCCAACCCTTTTTGCCGCCTTTAACGACAAACAGGGAATTACCAGTGAACTGGTACTCAATTAGCCGACCTCGGAAGGATGGATTTATCAGGCTGAGTCAACCCCCCTGGCGTTAATTCAGCAATCGACCGGGATTCGAACCCAGGATCCTAGGATCCTAAACCGGCACCCTAGCCGCTAGCCCAACCAGGGACTTGAGCTGATACTGGAACTAAAATGAAGAAGAAGCCATTCCAAACAACAGTGTTTGAGTCTATTCGGAAAAATAAAAGGAAAAACACTTTTCATTTTCTACATATTTTGTAGACTATAAACCAATAAGCAGCCGGGAGAACAAACCGGAAATAAAAATTTGTTTGCGTTTAATGCATGCACGAGATGATACCGGAAACTATTTGGGCACGGCTTCCATATAGTGACACGTGACGTCCATGTAATGTATATTTTTCAGTTATTTCGTTTTCTCTGGTTCCTCGTCCGTTTCTATCAAACTTGTAATACTTTTTTATTATATAAATATATATACAGTACATCCTTTTATTTTTTTTAACGCTGAATGCTTACGCATGATAAAAAAAATGCTACTATACTCCTCTAACAAGACACTAACAGGTTGTTATTTTTTTTTTACTGTTGCGGAGCTAAGCTCCACCTCCGATGGATTGACGTGCTGGAGCTCCACCCCAGTGCACTCCAACTGGACGACACCCCGAGTGCTCGTAAAAAAACAACAAAAAATGCCTCACCAAAATGGTGGTGCACCATCTTAGTCAGCCCTCTGTCACATCGCTGGGTTCTTGCGCCGCCATTTTGTTTCGGCTTTGCCTTGCAACCACAATGACCTCTCATGGACTAATTAAAGGAAATAATAAAAGTCTGGATTCCGATTTGAGGATCGGATCCCATACACTAAATAAGTATCAAAATCTGGAGTGAAATCTGAAAAATTTAAGACAGCGATTCTTATAAATAAGTGTATTTAATTGAAGTATGTGGGAAAATTACACGCCCAACCCGGGAATCAAACCCAGTCATCGTACTAATTGTATTCTTCTGGTGAACTGTACCATCTGGGTCCATCATATTGAGGGAATTTTAAAAAGAGATGGTTTAATCCTTTGGGTTTCCTACAAGTATTGCAGGTCCCAGTACAGTAAAGTGACACCCCAGTTTTTTGACAGTTAATTCAGTCCACCAGCTCCAATCCTCAAATCCAAAGACAGATTTGAACGATATACTTGATGTAATCTGTGAGAGATAAACATGGAAAATCCCCAAG
Organism: Myxine glutinosa; assembly: GCF_964187855.1. NCBI lineage: Eukaryota > Metazoa > Chordata > Myxini > Myxiniformes > Myxinidae > Myxine > Myxine glutinosa. The sequence continues at coordinate 247,792,141 of NC_136262.1, forward strand.
GCATTTTTGAATAGGCCTAAACAAAATGGTGGCTGAAAACCCCAGTAAGGTGACAGCGGGCTGACCATGAATAAGGCTTCTTTAGGGGTTTTTTTTCCCCGATGAGCACTTCGTTATTTATCTTCAAAAAGGGTGTTTAAATTTCCCAAATAGACTGTTTTCATTCATGCACTCCAATGACGTTCCCTTACAATGCATGAAAAGTTTTGGGCCACGAGGTTTCGTGCTTTCGGAGTGATGGAGGACACACACACACACACACACACACACACACACACACACACACACACACACACACACACACACACACACACACATACACATACACACATACATACACACATACATACACACATACACTGACATTTGTTTTATAGATACTGACCAATTGTCATTTGAAATTACCTGTTACATTTCCAACAAGAGAGCCCTCTGGTGCAGCCAACCACGATGGAGGAGGTAGGTCCACTAGGTGGGTAGAGATCTTGTATCATCTCACTCTAGTTACCCTGCGCTCGCAAAGCGAAAAGCGGGGTGAGGCCTTCGGGTGCATACATGTGCTGTGTGTGCCGAGTCTGCATTTTAAAAATTCATTTTCTTAACAACCGTTGGTCTGATTGACACGAAATTTTACCATAGAAGCGCCTCCGCCTGTAGAATTTTTTTTTCCATAATTATGACGTCATAGGTTACATGGTACTGACGCCACCTTGGAAAAACGTTACACCTCTATATCTCCCAAACCGTCGTTGGAAAAAATTGAAACATGGCTCATTGTCAAGTACTCACCATGGGGAATAAGATTTGTTGCTTGTAATGTCATCGCTGCCTTAATTATGGCGTCATAATTCGACAAGTACAATGCTTGATCTTATCAGTATGAATAAAACAAAAAAATCCTCTGCAACTGTTAGTCGGATGGACACAAAATTTTCAGAATATGTGCGCCTCCTCCTGTAGAATATTTTAATGATAATCATGACGTCATAGGTTATGTGGTACGGGTGCCATCTTGGAAAAACCGAAAAATGTTGCAACTCGATATCTCCAAAACCCATGCATGGAAAAAATTGAAACATGGCTCATTGTAAAGAACTCCATATGGGGAATAGGTGTTGTTAACGATGACGTCATTGGTGCCATAATGATGACGTCATAATTCGACAGGGACAAGGCTTAGGCTGATCAGTTTGAAATGCATTGAACGTGATCTATGCAACAATTATATTAGAGAATATAAATTTATGATGTCATCGCTCATGTGGTCTGGCAGCCATATTGGATCAAAGAATAAAAATGTCCAAAAACAGAAGAGTTGGGTCTAGTCAGGTTCACTATGTTAACAAATATAATTTCTTTCAAAATTTTGGGATTAGCAAACCTGTACATTTTTGGAATCTTCAGAGCATGGAGAATCTGAAAATCAATGTTGGCATTTGCACAGACACCTGCATGGCCGCCATTTTGGATTTTGAAAATGGCCGCCATAAAATACATATTTTGCGCGATCTCGGCTTCTAGTCAACCTAGAGACTTAATTAAATATGCTAATCCTATATTTTCTGGGTCAAGGAATCCAATAAAGGCCTCAAAAAAGTGCTCAGGATGATAGAAAAGTAACAAACAAAGGTAATTGAAAACCATTGTCTTTATATTTGTGATATAACTGTATTACATAATACATGATATTGCAAGTCCTTTGAAGTTATAGGTTGTTATAGGAAGTTATAGGTAGTATCAGATTGAACTATAAGTCCTATACACAGGATCTACGAGGTCTATACCGTTCAGGAATATGCTTTCACAGATCTTCATCATTGTCCTGAGTGTCATTTTCGCAAAGGTGTCTACGCAAATGCCAACGTTAATTTTTGGATTCCTCATGCTCTGAATATTCCAAAAATGTATAGTTTTGCTAATCTACCAAAATTTTGAACGAAAAAACATAGTGAACCTGACTAGTCGCACCAAGTTGACTACGCAGGGTAAGTATTCTATGAATACCATCTAGTTCTCTATGTTTTTGAAATGTAACTTTTGTTTCACTTTAAATATCATTCTATAATACAGGGTTGTTAAAATGTCTTGCCCCAGAGGGTAGGGCTAGAAAATAGTGTGTATGATTAATTCTAGGATATCTGTTTTGTTTTAGGCTGTCACGACACAGAAGTCCGGACAGCATCAGTTTACATGTCCTAAAATCATGCTCTGATGGTCTTGTACATACCCTTTTTGCTCCTTTCACCCTGTCATTTTTGTAGACTGCTCCTTTCCTATGCCATCTCCAGGCGCTGTATATCGTCAATGCCGGGCACGGAAGGGGGCTCGGAACTGACACACGCTGAAAGGTAGTACTCAGTTTTCACTCGAGTTGTTTGTTTGTTGTACACCGCTCCTTTCCTATGCCATCTACAGGTGCTGCCTAATTATTTAATTATTCGATTATGTCCTTTTTTTTTTTTTTTTTTAAAGTTACAGATTCAGATGAAGCAGTGGTGGTTTAGGTATTCTATTAGCCAATTGATTAATAATTTAATTATTTTACGATTATTATTTATTTATTTTCATTATTAATCATTTATTTATTTTCTTTGTCATCTGGGCAATATCTCGGGCACCTTTTGAGCTAGGAAGCTAATATTTGGACACGATAGTGACCAAGTGATGTGGCTATAAAGGATATTTTTGATTTATTGATTAATCAATTAATCGATCAATTATTTATTGATTAATAAATTAATTATTAATTTTTTTATTAATGACTTATTTAATTAAATTTCTAAAAGTTACATCTTCGGATGAAGCACTAGTGATTTAGTTATGCTATTAGCCAATTGATTGAGAAAATATTTTATGATAATCTTTTATGGATTTTAATTATGCAATTTATCAATCAATATTATTGTGCACCTCTCCCTCCATATACAGTCTCGATGAGCTGTACAGCGGTATTGCCGGGTGCCGGAGGCGCCCTGGAAATGCCGCGCTGGAGGATATTTAATTATTTGGCATGGGGGCGGTGTACTTCCAATGTATCTGTACTTGTTTCCTTTCTCTTCTGGGCATTATCTCAGGCACCTTTTGAGTTAGAAAGCTAATATATGGACATGCCAATGACCAAGTGATTTGGCTGTAAAGGCTACTTTTGATTTATTGATTAATCAATTAATCGATGAATTATTTAATGATTTGATCAATGACTTAATTTTTTTTAAAGTTATAGATTCGGATGAAATGGTGGTGGTTTATGTATTCTATTAGCCAATTGATTAATTATTAATTTTTAATGATTATTATTTATGTATTTTCATTATAGTCATTTATTTATTTTCTTTCTCATCCAGGCAATATCTCAGGCACCATTTGAGCAAGGGTTTGAGCAATCAACTATTGTGCACCTCTCCCTCCCAAAACAGTCTCTATGAGCTGCACGGAGGTATTGCCGGGTGCCGGAGGCTAACATTAATCACAAAAAAACAAACAGACACATAAAACATATAATAAAGGGAGCGGGGGACAAGATGGGGAGAGAGAGGGAAGCACACAAGAACAACAGTGGAGAACAGGGACATCGGGAGATCTGTGGGAGGGAGAGGGCTTGGGGGGAGGAGGCATGGGAAGGGGGTGGAGGGGTGAGAGAGGTATAAAACACATGGACACTGATAGGACTTCGAGGAAAGAAGTTGGTATTTCAAAAAAGTGGATCTGGGGTGAATTAATGGGGGTAGAAAAGATCAAGGTTTTGGATGGGGGGGAGTTAAGAGATGGTAGTGAACAACTGTTTTAGAGACCTGGAAGGAGGAGTGGGATTGAAGAGAGTGAGGGAGTTTGTTCCAGAGGCGGGAGAAAAGAGGAATGAAAGAGTGAATGTGAGCAGAGAGTCTTGATTTTGGCAGTTTCACCAGAAGAGTGAGGAGGCTGCAGACTGCCGATCTGAGGGATGCGGTATGGAGCGGCAGAGAGTGGAATCATCAGCAAAGAGATAGAGAGGATTTTCAAGAGAGTCAGAGAGATCATTGATGAAGACCAGAAAAAGCACAGGGCCCAGAACACTACCTTGGGGATCTCCAGCCTGAACAGGAAGGGGAGATGAGAGAAAGCCATTCAGGGCCACACGTTGACAACGACCAGAGAGACCCACAAGCCATGCATGGAGATTTCCATGGATACCATAGGAGGAGAGTTTGGTGAGCAGAGCGGGGTGCCAGACCGTATCGAAGGCACATGATATGTCAAGGGAGACAGCTCTGATTTCCTGTTTGACATTGAGGACCTCCATCCATTGTTGAGACAGTAGAAGCAGCATGTCCAGAGTAGAGTGACCTGGTCTGAAACCAAATTGATGATCAGAGATCAAGCCATTGGAGAAGAGGAAGGATTTGATATCTGAAGCAATGATGGAATCCATGACTTTGTTGATAATTGGGAGCAGGCTGATTGGTCTTTAATTGCGATGATCTGTTGTTGCACCTTTTTTGTGCAAAGCGGTGATGTTGGCTGATTTCCAAGCTGATGGCAGATCACCTTGAGCAAAAGAGAGGGTGAAGAGAACAGAGAGAGGGAGTGAAAGAGCGGCAGAGCAGGATTTTAGGACCCGTGGGCCTAAAATGTTTAGCATAAAATGTTTAATTTTCATCATATTTCGCATAACGGAAGAAGAAGAAGAAGGAGTCTGAATACAAAGCGCACGTGGAAGGGCTTTACATTTTCGGATGCTTTCTGGCTAGTTACGATTTTGACGACGAATTACATTTTATTTGCCTGAAATCGTAAACTCTGACTTTTGTCTCCGCTTATGACAAAATGTGTAATCGAACATCTAATTTGTATTTCCCTCTTTGGGAATTCTTAAATAAGGCAGTGAATGTGATACATCTGTCGGTTCTGGGCCATGCATTACAACAAGCAGTTTATTATGCGACAGCTTCCACAAATCGAACGGGTGTTTCAAAAGCTCTTTGCCCTTGAATCCATAATGAATTAGGATTGGTTATGACTGCCCTGGAAGTTTGAATGAAAAATCATTACAAGATGGCGAACTAAAAACCAATACCTGCTTATGTTTCCAACGTTGGCTTCGTTTTGGAATGTCGAAGTGTTTCCACAAAGTGTGCAATTCTCGTCGTGAAAAATATTACGATTTGCCCCATTACCTTGGGAATTGTGTGATTCTAATGGCATTTGAATTTTTTCTTTAGCTCTTAATGAAGTGTAGATGACAAGGTATCACGTGTAGCCTCTGGTGCTGTTCTGCCATCCGCCTTGTGGCTCTGATCGAATGTAGAGCTGCTGCTTTGTGCTCTCAAAATGTATTTCCCTCAAATGTAAGGATTGAACTGGTGATTCCTCATGGGTAAGGTTCATTTTCTGTTTATCAGTGAAGGTTTGATGCATGCTCAGAATACCAAATATACATTTATATATATATACTGATGGAATACCAGGATCAACCAGGATGGAATACATATACATATATGGAATACCAGGATCATCAGGATGCATTGAACGATCATCACGAGGCAATAGTCTGGCAAGTGTTACAGGAGGCAAAGAGGCAAAGGAAGGATGTGGCGGTGGTATGGCTGGATTTGGAGAATGCATATGGGTCAGTACCGCATGCCTTGATCAGGGATGCCATGGATTTCTTTTGGGTGCCACGGAGATTTAGGGATTTTTTGATGGCATATTATGATCAGTTTTGGATGCGGTTTGCGACACAGTCCTATGTAACAGAGTGGCAGAAGTTGGAAGTGGGGATCCCGATGGATGTACCATCTTCCCTATTTTGTTTGTGCTGGTTATGGAGTTGTTGATACGTGCGGTGAGTGGACATGGGAAAGAAGTGGAGCTCGCCCCTGGTCAGAGTTTGCCAGTGATGTTTGCATCCATGGATGACCTGACAGTTGTACAACAGTTGGTTGATCCAGCAGTGGAGGTACTGGGATGACTGGAAAGGTTGATGCTGTGCGCAAGAATGGGCTTAAAAGCAAGAAAGTCAAGGAGTGTTGTGGTGAGACAATGTTTAGATTGATTCCACGAGTATTGTGGCCTTTGATGATGTATGATATTGTGATTGGTCATGCAGAGAGGATGGAGTTTGTGGTGAGCGGGTTTGTGAGGAGGTGGTTGGGAGTGCCACGCTGTTGGACGAACATTACCTTTTATGGTCAGGGTGGAAAACTCCAGTTTCCCTTGACATCATTAACCGAGGAGTTTTAGGTGGTGAGGGTGCGGGAGTTCATGATGTTGCGGGATTCGAGTGATTCAGTAGTAAGGAATGCTCTCCCAGAGAAGAAGGGAAGTCGGAAGTGGAATGCAAGAGCAGAGGTGGATGAGATGGAGGACCGGTTGCAACAGGAGGAGGTCGTGGGAAGCATGGCTTGGGGTGGACGAACCATGAGCGATGGGGAAAGGCATGTGTGAAAGAAAGGAAGAAGATGGTTGAGAGGGAGGTGAGAAGAAAGGAAGAGGAGGGGAAATATGGGAAAGCAGTCAGACAGGCACAGCAAGGTGCTTGGACTAGGTGGGAAGGTGTGCGGGTGAGGACATTGAAGTGGCAAGAGATTTGGAGGATGGAGCCAATATTGTTGAGTTTCCTGTTGCGGGCAACGTATGATGTGCTTCCGTCACCAGTAAACTTGAGATTGTGGGGGTTGTTTCAGGAGGAGAGATGTTCTTTGTGTGGAGGTTTGGGAATGGTGCAGCATGCACTGAGTGCATGCTCAGTAGCATTGGTAGCAGGAAGATACAAGTGGTGGCACGATCAGGTGCTGGCGGTGGTAGTGCAGTTGGTGCCACAAGAGGTGCTGAGGTCGAGAGAGAGAGAGAGAGAGAGAGAGAGAGAGAGAGAGAGAGAGAGAGAGAGAGAGAGAGAGAGAGAGAGAGAGAGAGAGAGAGAGAGAGAGAGAGAGAGAGAAGAGTGGAGAAGGAGACCGATGGTGGAGAGGTGTTGTTTGTCAAAGAGGGCCAAGTGGGAAGAGGTGAAAGAGGAGGAGGTGGAAAGCAAGATGGCTGTCAGATGCTTGTGATTGGCAGGTGGTGGCAGACCTAAAGCCACAATTGAGATTCCCAGAGGAGATCTGTGTGACAAGGTTGCGGCCTGACATTGTCATCTTGTCAGGTGCAACAAGACAGGTCATTTTAGTCGAATTATCTGTACCTTGGGAATCGAACATGGAGGAGGTGCACGAGAGGAAGAGAGGAAAGTACAGTGAGCTGGAGGCAGAGTGTCGGGAGAACGGTTGGTGAGTTTCTTGTCAGCCATTTGAGGTGGGGTGTATATTGGCAATTCCTTTTCTGCATTTCCTTCTCGGCTTGGAGTGTGTGGGACAGAAAGAAGGAGGATGTGTGACAGAGTAGCCCAGGTTGCCTTGAAAGGCTCACTTTGGATATAGAGGAAGTTTATGGAGGCATGGTGAACGGTGCAGGTTGAGGTTGTGGGTGGTGGTTCATTTCAGCCTAAAGGGGTAGTGACTGAGTGTGAAAGAGAAATGGAGATGGGTGAATGGTGTGTGTGTGTGTGTGTGTGTGTGTGTGTGTGTGTGTGTGTGTGTGTGTGTGTGTGTGTGTGTGTGTGTGTGTGTGTTGCAGGAGTGGGGGTGGTTTTGCATGAATGTGTTTTTGTTTGAGTGGTGCATGTTGTAAGGGTAGGTCGTCGGTTGGTTTTTTTGGTGTGTGAGTGAGTGGGTGAGGGGCTGTGGATTCTCGGAGTGGAGGCCTTTTTGTTGTTGTAGTCTGTGTTCTCACTGGCTGGGGGTGGGGGTATGTCCGCATCCAGGTGTAGCTGCTGCATGTGGAGGTGTATGTGCCCCTGCTGGCCCACCTTAGCTGAGCGTATCGAGGTTGAAGGGCCGAAACGGGATGATGCTGAGGACCTCGACTGAGAACCCAGTCAGTGAGGCACACTTGTGACCAGGTGTGTTTTGAAATTATATATATATATATATATATCAGTCACTATGTGACCTTCATATCATCAGTGGAGAACCGCCAGCAAGGTGGTCCATACAGCTGCTGCTGCACCTTGCTGGGAGCGATACGCACCGCCTGCCACGCGGTGACGTTATCTCTGGTATCCACTCATCATATGGAGTCGACCTGGTTGCGGTTGGGAGTTACTATATATATATATATATATATATATATATATATATATATATATATATATATATATATATATATATACATATATATATATATATATATATATATATATTTACAGGGTGAACCAGAAATATGGTCATTTTTGAAATTCGTGTGAAGGAAATGAAAATTTTTATTTCAAAATTAATTAATTCATGATATTGAAGTACATAACATGCATTTTTATTATTTTTTATTTTTTACTGATTTAGTTTTGTTTTTTTTGCAGGCAGAACACTTGAGTGACCATTATGCAACTGGTCGGGTGAAGAACGCACTTTCGCTATCAAAGCTTTTTACAAGAATAATGACAGTGCAACTGCTGCACAGCGTCAATTCAAACTTCATTTAAATGTTCAACGTCATGGAAATGTGCCGTCTGTTCGTGCTATCAAGTTATGGGTTCAGGAGTTTGAGAGGACTGGTTCAACTTTAAAAGAGAAACCGCTGGGAGTACCCAAATCAGTAAGAACGGCACAAAACATTGAGTTTTCAGTTGAGGGAGTCAGTTTTGAGAAGTCCGCATCGCTCCAGCCGAAAGCATGCATCAGCCTTAATAATTTGTCACACGTCACAACGCCGCATATTGCATAAGGATTTAAACTTTTATCCCTATAAAATTCAAACTGTCCACGAATTAAGCCAAGATGATGAGATTACCCACAATAATGTTTGTGAGGGAATGCTTGTTGTTAAGGTTAGCATATTGTTATGGATCTGGGGGACGGCACTCCCGTTAGCAAGGGGGGGTTAATCCCCTTGTCCTGTTAAGCTGGCCATCCAACCGGTCCTGGGGGTATGATGTCACGCCCGGTCAGCGCTGAATAGGGTAGTAGGCCGATTCGTCCTATGACCTAAATACCAGCGCCTTCCGGTACGCAAGGAAATACTCCCGCCCGGGCCGCAGCGTAATTGATGGATTGCGCCGAGCGAAGCGAGCCGTGACGCGGGCCGTTAACAAAAGACTAAACCCGATTGTAAGCGGTTCGGCCGAAATCGCGCCACAGGTCCTCAATGGGGAAATCACTAAAGCGATCGGACGAGAAAGAAATCAGAGAATAAGAAGGAACAGGGATTTATTAACTATGATACAAAACCAAAGAAACCAAAGGAGAAACGAAAGCAATATACAGAAGAAGAAGAAGACACAGCGCAAATCCTTAAACAAGCTTACTTATACCCAGGGACAAGACAAACAGAACAAACTCACGTACACTACTGGGAATTGCAGGCAGGAAATGGCGGGAGGGATGAGGTCCAGGCAGACGATAGGGCAGGAAGGTCCGGGCAAAATGCGTAGCAGAGAGGTCCGCTCCAGGTTCAGTGGAAAAACCCAGTCGGCAGCGCGGTTTATGTTGCCACTCTCTTGGCGATCCTAGCGCACCGACTCTCGCACCCCAACGATGCTTGTGTTCACAAAGCTGCTCGGTGCTCCTCTCTCAGGAACCTCCTCCCGCGTCTTCTCTGGTGGGGGCCTCGCGCCAAGGGTTTTATATCCACGCCTTGGAACCCTCTCGAACCTACCAGACGTTTCTTGTCACGCCCTTGGAACCCTCTCAAACTCCCTAGATGTTTCTTGCCACGCCCTATCAAGCCATGCCCACCAAGCCCTGGTTGGTCGTTAAGGGCTATCTGGCTCCACCTTTGATGACGAGGTGGCACCACGCCCGTGCTGTGGCGGCTCCTCCCCCTTCTTCTCCGATCCTGGCCTCGTGGGCAATGGAGTTTGGGGCGAAGAAAACAGCCCAACTGTTACTGGCAGCGAACGCTGCCTTACCGCTACTGCACTTGAAGAGCGGGAGACGATTGGGGAAAATTGAAAGGGAACTGTCTTATTTGATTGATGCAACATAGAGTCGACTATTGGAAACACAGCCTTACCTGAAACACGTACCAATGAAATAACAAAAGAGAGGTCGTAAAGTGTCCTACGTATTGCTCGTGGACTAACTAAGGTGCTGTGGCGGACACAAAAGCCCACTGGCGTGGTGACATCATTCCGCGCACCAAGTGGGCGGTGGCCACGCCCGAGGGGTAGGCGTGGCCTCATGATATACACCGGGCGCGCAGCCCGGAGCGCGCCAGTGTTACAGTGAGCTCCTGAAATAAAGACGCTTATAAGTTACCGCTTGTCCGCTTCCTCCTTGCTCGCAAGCAGCGCGCGTAACGCCGCGCTTTACTGGTGACCCCCTCGACGTTGGATCTGCCGGATCGATCCTTCCACAGGCGACGCCATTGCCATGGCCAACTTCATCAAACTTCCCGAATTTTGGGAGGCTCAGGCCGAAGTCTGGTTCGTCCAGGCCGAAGCCCAATTTCAGCGTCGGCGCCTCACCGGCGATGACACGCGCTATTGCCACGTCGTCGCCTCCCTCGGGCCCGGCACGGCCGCTCGAGTTGTGTCCGTCCTTCGCCACCCACCGGACGGCCACAAGTACGAGGCACTCAAGCGGCTACTCCTAGCCACGTTCAGCCTCACGGACGACGCACGGGCCGACCGCCTCCTGGATCTCCCTGAGCTCGGTGACATGCGCCCGTCGGTCCGAATGGACCATATGCTGTCACTGTTGGGCGACGAAGCCCCCGGTTCTCTATTCCGGGCGCTTTTCCGTCGCCAACTTCCAGCGCAGGTTCGCCTCGCGTTGGCCGGGACCGGGCTAACGGAACCCCGAGCATTGGCAGCCGAGGCGGACAGGTACTTCGCCGCTTCGGACACGCGGGCGAGAGTCGGCGTGGCCGTCACGGCCCTCGAGGCTGATGCTGCTGATGCTGCTGATGCTGCTGTTCCACAGCATCAGCTTATACAGCATACGCAGCATGCTGATACGCACCTCATGACCGCCACCACGCCCCGCCCACCGCCGCGGCGAAAACCGCCACCGCGGGGAAACCCGCCAACTCCACCGGCCTGGCGGAGCCAGCCGCGCTCCTCCAGCTCCACCACCTGGTGCTGGTTCCACGCCAAGTTCGGCCACGAAGCTCGGCAGTGTCATCCGCCATGCTCCTTCAACAGGTCGGGAAACGCCCGGGCCGGCGCTCAATAGTGGCGATGAGCGCCGGCCATTCGAGCAGCCTGCTGTTCATAACGGACACCTTCTCCGGGCGCCGATACCTGTGCGACACGGGAGCGCAGGTGAGTGTCGTTCCCGCCGGCACGTCAGACAAGCACGCCGCGGGTGGGGGCCCCACGCTGCTTGCCGCGAACGGGACGCCCATCCGTACGTACGGAAAACGCTGCCTCTCTCTGCGGTTCGGAGGGCAGGTTTTCCGATGGACGTTCGTCACCGCCGACGTGCCCATGGCACTGCTTGGCGCGGACTTCCTGTGCGCTAATGGGCTCCTGGTCGACGTCAAGCGCAGACGTCTTGTCCAGGCCAAGACGTTCAGCTCGCTCGCTTGTGCGTTGCCCAGCTCAACGAGCGGCTTGCCAAGCGGCTTGCCGAACGGTTCGGTTCCGGCCACGTTGGTCTGTACGCTTCCGGCAGCGGACGCATTCACCCGCCTCCTCGCCGGCTTCCCGGCCCTCATGCGGCCCACCTTCTCGGCGGGGGCCGTCAAGCACGGGGTGGCCCATCACATCCCCACTGTCGGGCCACCGGTCTACGCCCGGGCACGCCGCCTCGAGCCGACGAAGCTGGCGGTGGCAAAAGCGGCGTTCGCTACCCTGGAGCGACTCGGCATCGTTCGGCGCTCAGAGAGCGCTTGGGCGTTACCGCTGCACATCGTGCCGAAGCTCGGCGGGGGATGGCGACGGTGCGGGGACTATCGCCGTCTCAATGACGCCACGACTCCCGACCGCTACCCCGTCCCCCACATTCAGGACTTTTCCACCCGTTTGGCGGGCAGGTCCTTCTTCTCGAAGGTGGACCTCATACGCGGCTACCATCAGGTCCCCGTCAGGCCGGAGGACGTCCCGAAGACGGCGGTCATCTCGCCATTCGGACTCTTCGAGTTCCTGCGCATGCCCTTCGGTATGAAGAATGCGGCTCAGGCGTTCCAGCGACTGATGGACAGCGTCCTGCGCGACTTGGATTTTGTCTACGTCTACCTGGACGATATCCTCGTCGCCAGCGCGTCCCGCGAAGAGCACCTACGCCACCTCCGCACGCTCTTTGAACGCCTGGGCCAGCATGGCCTGATTGTGAACCCCGCAAAGTGCCGGTTCGGCGCCGCCATAATCGATTTTCTGGGGCACCGTGTCACCAGGCACGGAGCCGTCCCCCTGCCGGCCAAGGTGGAGGCGGTGAAGGGGTTTCCGCGCCCCCGCACGATCAGAGGGCTGCAGGAGTTCCTGGGCATGGTGAACTTTTACCATCGGTTCCTGCCCCGTATCGCCCAGCTGCTGCGCCCCCTGCACGAAGCTCTCCGAGGTAAGCCGGGCACAGGCGACGTTACCTGGACCGAGCAGATGGACACGGCGTTCACGGGCGCGAAGCTCGCCTTGGCTAACGCCACCATGCTCGCGCACCCGGCGCCCGATGCACCGATCGCCCTCACCACCGATGCCTCGGACTACGCGGTGGGCGCGGTGCACGAGCAATGGGTGCGTGGAGCTTGGCAACCGCTGGCGTTCTTTAGCCGGCAGCTTCGCCCGCCCGAACGCCGTTACAGTACCTTCGACCGCGAGTTGCTCGGGCTTCACTTGGAGGTCAGGCACTTCCGCCATCTGCTCGAGGGCCGTGCGTTCACTGCCTTCGTCGACCACAAGCCGCTGATCTTCGCGATGGGCAAGGTCACCGAGCCGTGGTCGGCCCGGCAGCAGCGTCACCTCTCGGCCGTGTCCGAGTACATGACGGACATCCAGCACGTCGCGGGGAAGGACAACCCGGTGGCGGATTGCCTTTCCCGGGCCGTCGCCCACGCAGTCCACCTCGGCATCGACTATGCCCGGATGGCAGCGGACCAGGCCGCTGACCCCGACGTCCAGGCCTTGCGGACTGCCGTCAGGGGCCTCTGCATCACCGAGGTGCCGTTCGATGGCGCGGGCGCGGCCCTCTTGTGCGACGTCTCCCTCGGGCGTCCTCGCCCCATCGTGCCCGCAGGCTGGCAGCGCCAGGTGTTTGACGCCATCCACGGCCTGTCCCACCCGGGCGCGAGGGCCTCCCAAAGGCTGATCGCCAACAAGTTCGTCTGGCATGGCCTCCGGAAGGCCGTCCGCGGCTGGGCCAGGACGTGCCTCGCGTGCCAGCGCGCCAAGGTGCACCGGCACACCCAGGCCCCGTTGGCCCCGTTCACGGTGCCGGAACGCCGGTTTGACCATGTCCACGTGGACCTGGTGGGACCTCTGCCCCCCTTGCGGGGTTTCACCTACGTCCTCACCATGGTGGACCGCACCACCCGGTGGCCGGAGGCCGTGCCCTTGGCGTCGACAACGGCGGCCGATGTCGCGCAGGCTTTCATCGCCACCTGGGTCGCCCGGTTCGGCGCCCCCTCAGACATCTCGTCCGACCGCGGCCCCCAGTTCACCTCGGAGCTCTGGGGGGCGGTCGCGCAGGGGCTCGGGGTCCGGCTGCACCGAACCACGGCCTACCACCCCCAGGCTAACGGCCTGTGTGAGCGATTTCACCGCTCATTGAAGGCCGCGCTCCGGGCCACCCTCCGCGACGGCGGCTGGGTCGACAGGCTCCCCTGGGTCCTGCTGGGCCTCCGGACGGCGCCCAAGGAGGACCTGCGCGCATCCGCGGCGGAGTTGGTCTTCGGGCAACCGCTGCGGGTGCCGGGCGAGTTCCTCCCCGACTCCACGGCACCATGGTCCGCGGCACAGCAGCGCTCCGCTCTGCAAGAGACCGCCCAGAGGTTCGCCCCGGTGCCAACGGCATGCCACGGGCACCCACCGACGCACGTCGCCCCGGAGCTTCGCACGGCGGAGTACGTCTTCGTCCGCCACGATGCCCACCGGACACCACTGCGGCCCCCGTACGACGGGCCTTTCCGCGTGCTGGAGACCGGGGCGAAGCACTTCACCCTGGACATCGGCGGTACTCCTGACCGCGTTTCGGTAGACCGCCTCAAGCCGGCCCACCTCGACGTGGACCATCCACCGCCAGTGGCCCGATCCCCACGTCGGGGCAGCCCCCCTGCGGGCGGACCCCCGGCACCGCCCAGCCCCACCGCCATGCCGCCCCCCGGTCCTGCACCCATCCCAGGGGCAGCCAGGGGCATCCCACGTGGCATCCCTGCACCCCGGACGCCGCCGATCGCCAGGGGGCGCTTCGGCCGGGTCATTCGTCTGCCCCGCAAACTGGCCCTCCAGGTGCGCGGGAATTCTGGGGGCGCGCGTGTGGCGGACACAAAAGCCCACTGGCGTGGTGACATCATTCCGCGCACCAAGTGGGCGGTGGCCACGCCCGAGGGGTAGGCGTGGCCTCATGATATACACCGGGCGCGCAGCCCGGAGCGCGCCAGTGTTACAGTGAGCTCCCTCCTGAAATAAAGACGCTTGTAAGTTACCGCTTGTCCGCTTCCTCCTTGCTCGCAAGCAGCACGCGTAACGCCGCGCTTTAGTGCAATCTTTAATTAACAGCCAATTAAGGGGAAATGTACACAGGGGTTATTTATAAGGGAATTTACTACTAAATATACATGTGAAGGTTCTAAAAACCGTAACAATATATACATATATATATAGATTTTGTGGTGGATTTATATATATATATATATATATATATATATATATATATATATATATATATATATATATATATATATATATATACGTAAGTACATAATAAGTAGAAGCTTTATGATTAAAGGCAAGCATTACCGACCTGCTGCTAGATATCAATTTAGGTTTATTTATTTATTTTATCAATGTGTTCATTTAGGAACCTTTAGAACAATTTAGGAACCTTTAGAATTTAGAACATTTAGGAGGTATCAATTTAGGAACACATATGTGTTCAATATCAATTTAGGTTTATTTATTTATTTAACAGATGTGTTTACTGTTTTTTAACGTAAATTTTCATTGAGGCTTTTATTTCACAGTTTACAGTTATATAAATTTGAAATGTAAATGTTTTCAAATGTTTCAAAAGTAAATAGATATTAAGGTTTTTTTTGTTGTTTTTTTCTACATATGCGTTGACTGTTTGTAACGTAAATTTTCATTTACAGATGCTTTCCAATGGTTCTGGGATTTTGCACGGTATACCGGCTTCGATGGCCATCGGCACACAAAATTTCAACTTTCTACGACACCCAGACGGTACCATTAATATCAGTCAGTCAGTGGTTAGAAAGAGCTTTATATATATATATATATATATTTATATATACACAGGGGGCTGCAAAAGTAGGTATACAGTAAGGATTATACCAGTATTACCAGTATTATAATAGTGGTGCTAGGATTCATTTAATACTAGAATTAATTAAATTCATTAAAATCATTATTACCATTTTTAATATTTTTTTTTTCGTAATTTTTTCTATAATACATGTATTATTTGCAGGTGAAGTGGAAATTTAACGATGGCTGGTAATTCAACGGACGAGGAGCGCAAATGGATTTTGAAACAGTACTGGAAGACAGAGAATAGTGAACGTGTGCGAGAGCAGTGGCGAGAAACATTTGCATCGCCTCCACCAACGAGGCTCACGATTTACCGGATACGTGACAAATTTGAGAGGACGAGGTCTATCCACAACTCGCCGAAGAGTGGTCGACCAGTCACCGTGACAACGCCAGAGAATGCAATGCAAGTCGCCCTGGCATTTACCCAGAGCCCTCAGAAATCGAAAAACAGGGCGTCATCTGAATTGGGTATTGAACGCAGATCGTTGGGTCGTTTGATGCACCGTGCAGGACTGAAAATGTACGTGCCACGATTGATACATGGTTTATTAGAGGATGACTCGGATCGGCGTTTACAATTTTGCGAAGCCATCCTGAACGAGGAACGAGAGGGTGACAGTATTCTGCGCAAAATCGTGTAGTCCGATGAAGCAAACTTTAAGCTATCGGGTGCCATTAATCGGCACAATTGTGTGTACTACGCAACTGAAAACCCTAAAGTCACGATTGAGCAACAGCTCAATCAACCTGGGGTGACAGTGTGGGCTGGCCTATCCTGCAAATGTGTCGTTGGACCTATCATTCTGCACAGGACTGTCGATCAACACGTGTATCTGAACATGCTGACGGATACAATCATACCACAGGTACGCGAACAACAGTAGCAGGACGACTTCTACTTTCAGCAGGATGGGGCACCACCGCACTTCGCACTCACTGTGCGCGCGCTACTTGACAAAGAATTTCCCAACAGGTGGATTGGACGTCGGGGAGCCGTTGACTGGCCACCACGTTCGCCGGATCTCACCCCTATGGGCTTCTTTTTCTGGGGATGTGTAAAAGACAGGGTTTTCGCACGCAAGCCACGTTCTGTTGATGCCATGATTCAGTTCATACGGGAGGCTTGCCAGGAAATTGATGCTGATAAAGACCTTTGTGCCAGAGTGTGCATGGGTGTCCACACTCGACTGGTGGAGTGTGTGAATGCCGGGAGCAAACAGTTTGAACATTTGAGGGATTAATATGTTTATTATTGATATGTTTATTATTGATATGTTATTATTGATATGCTTGTATAATCAATAAAATACGTGTTGTGCGCACGTTTTGTTTTTCATTACTGTATACCTACTTTTGCAGCCCCCTGTACATATACAGTATATATTGTTACGGTTTTTAGAACCTTCACTTTGTAAATTTTGTGGTAAATTCCCTGTGTACATTTCCCCTTAATTGGCTGTTAATTGATCGCACCTTAGTTAGTCCATCGCATCACTTAGCAAATCATAGGCTTCCCTCAATAGTTATTTCTTTATTCTGTGTTCAGTATAAGGCTCTGTTTTCCACAAGTTCATTTGCGGTGCATCAAATGAAATAATATAGATCCCCTTTTCAAATTCCCCAAAGCCTCCATTTCCAACTGCATTATTACCAACTGCATTCGCCGCCATTGCCATGTGCTCTAACTCGGGGAGGAAGGGCGTGGCCCGCCCATCGTCATCAGGAGGAGGAGTCAGCCAGCCCCGATCAACCAACCCAAGAATGAGTGGGTTTGGCTTGAGAGGGCGGAGAGAGAACGATCAAGAGGTTCGTGAAGATTCGAGGGTGTGGCCTATAAAACCCGTTGCATAAGCCCCCACCGCCAGATGATTGAGGGAGCCAGATGATTGAGGGAGCCAGATGAGTGAGGGAGCACGAACCAAGCAGTTCTAAAGAGTTCTGTGGAAAGAGTTCTGTGGAGAGCTTTGACGCGCTGCTGCGAAGCAACACCGCCGTGTGTGTGGAGAGCTTTGACGCGCTGCTGCGAAGCAACGCCACCGTGTGAACCAGATTGCGGTGGAGTCGGCGGCCGCTCACCTCCAGCCCTGCCGTTTGCACGGACCTGAACCTCATCCAGCCCTGTGGTCCCACCTTCCTCTCCTTCCAGCCATTCGTTCCTGCCTTCAAGTTCCCCATTCGTGTGAGTCTGCTTGTCGTCTGTCCTTTGTGTTGTCCTGGGAATAAGTAAGCCTGTGTAGATAAGCGAAGAATTGCTCTGTGTCCTTCTGCTCCTTCCATTTCCCTGTATATTACTCATATTTTATTTCTCCTCTTCTTCTTTGGTTTTGTATAAATAGTAATAAATCCCTGTTATTTCTTACCTTTGGTTTCTTCATTCACAGCCGATCGTTTTTTTTTTTTTTTTTTTTTTTTTTTTTCGTATACAAGATCGAGGCTCGTGAACGAGCGAACATTAATCACACAGAAAGATAAACAGACACACAAAACAAATAACATCGGGAGCGGTAGACAAGATGGGGAGAGAGGGGGAAGGACACAAACACAACATTTGAGAGCAGGGACCGAGAGACATGGAGACATCGAGAGAACTGTGGGAGGGAGAGGGCTTTGGGGGGGAGGCATGGGAAGGGGGGGGCGGGGTGGGAGAGGTATAAAACATATGGACACTGCCAAGACTTCCAGGAAAGAAGTTGGAATTTCAAACAAGGTGGATCTGGGGTGAATTAGTGGGGGTAGAAAAGATCAATGTTTTGGATGGGGGAAGATAAGAGATGGTGGTGAACAGCTGTTTTGAAGACCTGGAGGGAGGAGTGTGATTGAAGTGAGTGTGGGAGTTTGTTCCAGAGGTGGGAGAAAAGAGGAATGAAAGAGTGAAGGTGAGCAGAGAGCCGAGATTTCGGCAGTTTAACCATCAGAGGGTGGCTGGCAGATCTTGTGCGACCTGTAGGAATATTTGGGGGACAGAGCACAGAGAGAGCTGGGGGAGCAAGGCCGGAGAGGAGTCGGTAGAAGACAGAAAGACCACCTACCTGCCTGCGGTGAGTGAGTGAAAGGCCCTCAGAGATAGCTTCATCGCGGGAGATTCCAATGATTCTGAAAGCTTTGGATTCAACAGCGTGAAGCCGAGCCAGGTGTGAGGCAGGAGCACCAGCCCATAGGGGAGAACAGTATTCCATTGAGCTGCGGATGAAAGCCTTGTATGTGGTGAGGAGCTCAGGTGTGCCTAGGAAGGACTTCGCACGACGGAGGATGCCCAGTCGGCGACTGGCTTTGGAGGCCAGCTTGGAAATGTGGTTTTCCCAAGAAAGATCATGGCAGATGGTGAGACCCAAAAGCTTGAGCGACAGAACTTCTTGGAGAGGATTGTTGAGAAAGTAGATGGGAGGGTTGTCCAGTCGATCTTTTCGGAGAGACATAGGAAGAGTGTGAGATTTGTCAGGATTGAAAGACATGTTCCACATGTTTGACCAGTCTGTGATTTTGTCCAGGTCTTCAGAGAGTGAGGAGGCTGCAGACTGCCGATCTGAGGGAAGAGGAATGGAGCGGCAGAGAGTGGAGTCATCAGCAAAGAGATACAGAGGATTTTCCAGAGAGTCGGAGAGATCATTGATAAAGACCAGAAAAAGCACAGGGCCCAGCACACTGCCTTGGGGAACTCCAGCCTGAACGGGAAGGGGAGATGAGAGAAATCCATTCAGGGCCACACGTTGACTACGACCAGAGAGGAAGTCCGCAAGCCATGCATGGAGATTTCCATGGATACCATAGGAGGAGAGTTTGGTGAGCAGAGCTGGGTGCCAGACCGTATCGAAGGCACGTGATATGTCAAGGGAGACAGCTCTGATTTCCTGTTTGGCATTGAGGACCTCCATCCATTGTTGAGACAGCAGAAGCAGCATGTCCAGAGTAGAGTGACCTGGTCTGAAACCAAATTGATGATCAGAGATCAAGCCATTGGAGAAGAGGAAAGATTTCATATCCGAAGCAATGATGGATTCCATGACTTTGCTGATAATTGGGAGCAGGCTGATTGGTCTGTAGTTGCAAGGATCTGTTTTTGCACCTTTTTTGTGTAAAGCGGTAATGTTTGCTGATTTCCAGGATGCTGGCAGATGACCTTGAGCAAAAGATAGGGTGAAAAGAACAGAGAGACGGTGAGATAGAGCGGCAGAGCAGGATTTTAGGACCCGTGGGCTGATGCCATCTGGTCCAGTTGCAGAATCAGAGTCGAGGTTTGACAAAAACTCCTCCACCTTGTCAGGAGAGAAGGTCACAGAGTCCAGGAGCAGTTTGGTTCGACTGGGAAAGGTGGGAACAGAGAGAGATGGGTTTGGGACTAAGGATTTTGATGCAAACACAGAGTTGAGGCATTCGGCTTTGTCACGTGCGATGTCAACTGTGTGGCCATTTGAGGTAAGGGAGGGGATGGAGGGGGAACAAACACCAGAAACGGATTTGACCAGACGCCACCAGGATTTGGAGGAAGGAGACAGGTTTGAGAGTTCATTCTTGAGTGAGGAGAGATAGTGCTTCCTGGCACTCCTGAGGGTAGACACACACTTGTTCCGAGCTTGGTGGAAGGAACTGAGATTTCCTTCAGTTGGATTAGCCTTCCAAGAGGCAAAGGCAAGTTGTTTCAGGGCAACTGCCTCACCACAAGATTCAGTGTACCATGGACGGGAGGAAGGGTAAGACAACTGAAGGCGAGATGGGATAAATCTGTGCATGAGAGAGATCAGTTTGCTTTGGAAGAATTCCCAGGAAGAATTGATGTCAGAGGCAGTGGAGATGGGAGACCAATCCAGACGATTGATGGCTGCTTGAAGACCGTCCCAGTCGGCCTGAGTGAAATGCCAGACTCGTCGACGCTGAGGAGGCTCTCTGAGAATGGCCAGAGAGATGTCCACTTTGACAAGCACATGATCAGAAGAAGCGATTGGAGCAGAAGAAGAGCAGCAGACATTAGCAGGGAAGTTAGTCATAACCAAGTCTAGAAGAGAAGATACTCCATTGGCTGAGATCCGGGTCGGGAAATTGACAGATTGTGTCAATCCCAGTGAGTCACAGAAGTCCTTTGCTGAGGTGCCATGACTGGTGAGAGAGGAACCCACACCCAACCAGGTGGCATGATGACAATTGAAGTCACCACATATGAGGAAGAGAGAGTTGGGATGAGTGGATAGAAGTTGGTCCATGTTGTCAGACAGTGAAATGTAGATGGAGTCATCACTGTTTGGGGGACGGTACAGAACACATATGAACAAAAGGTGGGAGCGGAGAGGAAGCCGTAGCCAGAGGTACTCCTGGGGGTGAGGAGGAGAGAGGGCAGTGCAAGGAGAGTGAGGAAGAGAGTTTTTGATAAAGATAGCCACCCCACCACCAGGCCGAGGCTCAGGTCTATCATACCGGAGGAGGGAGTAACCAGGAAGAGATATTAAGGAATCAGAGACATCTTGAAGGAGGAAAGTCTCTGTTAAGCAGATCAAGTCTGGATTGTCAGAAGCAACCTGTATGGAGAGATCAGTCAGGTTTGAGCGAAGGCCCCGGATGTTTGAGGTCCATACCGTTAATGAAGAGAGAGGGGAAGCATCGGGTACAGGACAGGGGAGGGGAGGAGTAGGGTAAGATAAAGGATGAGAGGGGGAGGTAGGGAGAGCAGTTGTTAGTGTGTCAGCGATTGCAGAAGAGTTCCAAGAAAGGGAAGGCTGAGGAGGATGAAAGGTTTGAAGGTGAAGGGATGAGGCACAGAGGGGGGTTGTTTGAGGGGGGGCAGAGGAAAGAAGAAGGTTGGGGGGGGGGGGTGGAGGTATGAGATAGAAGGGAGACGAAGTGGGGAGGAGGCAGCTTTGAGGAGGAGGGGGGAGGAGGGAGAATTGGAGAGGAATGGTATGGGGGGAGATTTGAATGGGAGGGGTTGGGGGTGAGTTTTGAAGGGGAGGAGTGAGGGGGGAGTTTAGGAGGGGAAGGGCAAGGGGGGAGTTCAGGAGTGGAAGGGCAAGGGGGGAGTTCAGGAGTGGAGGGGTAGGGGGGGAGTTTAAGAGTGGGGGGCAAGGGGGGAGTTTAGGAGTGTAGGTGCAAGGGGAGGGATTTGGATGGGAGGGGCAAGAGGGGAGTTTAGAAAGTGGATGATTAATGAAAGACGAACATTGAAAACAAATTGGGTTTGTTGTGATTTTCAAGTTAGCAATCCGGTTCAGAATGATGGAGGAGGGATGGAATGAATGTGAATTTAGACCATGTAGTGAGGGAGACGTATAAGATATTGAATTTCTTTTTTTGAGGTGGAATGAGTTGGAGAGGAAATTGAGAAAAGCCTTTTAAATAGGAAGAAAAACAGCGTGTTGTAAAATACCACTGAGTAAAACACTGAAGGGGAAAGGTTATACATATTTAAATAATATTTAAACAGAACCGTGAACAATCTTATGTGCACAAAAATACCAACGGGGGGAGAGCCGAGAGGGACCACCACGAGTCACGTGAAGGGCAAACGGTGGATGGCAAGGAGTTAATGGGGGCGGGGCGAACAGCACACCTGGACAGAAAATACAGGATGAGTCAACAGTACACGTGGAGAAAGGAAAATAAATGTTTTTTTTTTTTTTTTGGTTTGTTTGGTTTTTGGGGGTTGGGGGGGGGGGGAGGTGGGGATTTAGAACGTTAGACAGAGTATTATGTTCGGGGTAGAAGGGAAAAAAACTAAGAGCCAAGCAAAACACGATTAAGATAACAAACACCGACGGGGGTACAACTACAAGGCCGCACACAAGGAGCAGAACACGATTAAATAATTACAAGTTACAGGAAATTCAAACCAAAAGTAACTATAATCAAAACAATAACGCATGGACGATAAAATAACGAGTTGAAATTTGACAATCTATCTGGGGAAATGGGGGAGAAACACGTGGTCGAAGAACGAACGACCGAACGAATAAGAATGAATAAACGAATGAGAACAGAGAAGGAAATGTTTTTTTTTTTGGATTTTTTTGAGTTGTGATTTACACAAGGAAGAGGGCTATGGGGTGAAAAGATTGGGAAAACAGAGAACGAAAGTTATTGGATCACAAAAACACGGACCGCTGAGAGAAAAACAAAGCCTCAAGGTTGTACAGTGTTCACTGTACAACTACAAGGCCTCAAAACACGACCCGAATTAACACGATTTTCAATACAGGTATGAAAGATTTGCACCGAAAATCTTCGTCGGGAGACAATATATACACCATAAAATAAATAGTTATAACGAAAATACAAATGGGAACAATTACTTAACTTCGATTTCGATGGATAGCATGGAGAGCTGAGAATAAACGAACCCTCGCCAGCAAGACCGGAAATGGAAGTCAATTGAACGGAATCGTCTTTGTGATTTCCCCCATTGAGTACCTGTGGTGCGATTTCGGCCAAAGCTCCGCAATCGGGTTTAGTCCCTTGATAAACGGCTCGCGCCGCAGTTCGCTTCGCTCGGTGCAATCCATCAATTACGCTGCGGCACGAGCGGGAGTATCTCCTTGCGTACCAGGAGGCGCTGGTACTTAGATCATAGGACGGATAGGCCTAATACCCTATTCAGCGCTGACCGGGCGTGACGTCATACCCCCAGGATCGGCGACGGCCAGTATACAGGACAAGGGGTTAACCCCCCTTGGCAAGGGGAGCGCCGTCGTCCGAGATCCGTAACAATATATATATATACGTAGTGTGTTCAAAAAGTATCCGACCTTTATTTTTCGTGCGTAAAAAAAAGAAGCTAGGGAGGCGTTGATTGGTGCACGTATGTAGGCGATCCTAATGCGCACGCGTGAATTTTTTCCCACCTGCAGAAGCTGTCATTCGACGGCAGACCGCCGATGAGTGAGGACATGTAAGCGAGCGCCGTCGGATTTTCGTTTTTGACAAAATGACGGAAAAACTTGAACAACGCTACTGCATCAAATTTTGTGTTTTTTGGCCTCGGGGATGTTGGATGCTTCCATTGTGATGACTGCAACTTGGTTTCTGGGTCGTACCCATAAACCCAGGACTCATCGCCAGTGATCACTGTGTTGAGGAAGCTGGGATCGCTGTTCACAGTCTCCAGCATGTCCTGTGCGATCTCCAAACGGAGTTGCTTCTGCTCAATCGTTAGCAGCTTTGGTACGAACTTCGCTGAGATTCTCCTGAAGCCCAAATCCTCCTTCATAATGGAATGAACGGTGTTGAATCTTGCGGATCGTTTCCACTTGGGAATCGCCAAGCTTTACAGAAAATTTGATGCAGTAGCGTTGTTCAAGTTTTTCCGTCATTTTGTCAAAAACGAAAATCCGACGGCGCTCGCTTACATGTCCTCACTCATCGGCGGTCTGCCGTCGAATGACAGCTTCTGCAGGTGGGAAAAAATTCACGCGTACGCATTAGGATCGCCTACATACGTGCACCAATCAACGCCTCCCTAGCTTCTTTTTTTTTACGCACGAAAAATAAAGGTCGGATACTTTTTGAACACAGTAGTATATATATATATATATATATATATATATATATATATATATATATATATATATATAGTTGGATTACAAACTGTCATTATCCATTTCATACTGGCCATTCATGACAACATAATCTCATCAAAATTGTATTTATTGTGTAGAACAAATGAAAGCTTAGCAGTATCAAACTAATATCATTCTAAAAATTTTTTTTGATTAATATGCAGAAATTTAAAAACATAAAGACTATACCGAAACACTATAAAGTTGATTGATAGGCCATGCAATCGTATGGATAGTCTAAGTAGTGAAATCGACTGTGTGGTGGATCATGTGATTAATGTGCTGCCACATTTGTCCTTGCATTTGTGACGTAATTCAGTTATAACATCGTGTGGTATGTATATGATCGAGAGAATATTAAACATATAATTTCATTTGATTTTAAATTAGTAATGACTCAATTTTATCATAATACAAGGGCTGACATGATAGCCTAGACCAGCGTTTCTCAACCTTTGATGGCCCATGGCCCCCCTACCGAGTCGCTTAACATTCGTGGTCCCCTGGCCTTCAATAAAAGATGCAGATTTCGTTTTATGAAATTTATTTACTCAGTCTTAAAAGATAAATCAAAGTAAACATTTTTCTAAGCAATACAATCAATGAGACACTTGCTGTTGGGCTTGTCTGACGAGGCCTCTTATGTCCGGCTCCGTCTTGGACACAGCAAGGCGAATATCGTTCCCAACGTCAAGACGGTTTCTGGACTTCGTTTTAATGGTCGCAAGGTCAGAAAATCCAGATTCGCAAAGATATGTTGTGGCGAATTGAATGAGCATTACGGATGCCTTCTTGCTGAGTAGTGGATACGCATCCTGAACAGACAACCAGAAGGTGGAGAGGTCTTCTTTGTTACTGAAGACTAGCTTCATTGCTTTTGAAACCTTCAACTCTGCCAGCTCCTCTGCTTCGTCTTCAGTAGGTTCAATTTTGGCGTTGAACGGGTCTTTGTGCCACAGAACATCCAACGGTGCATCGTCGAAATACGATTTGAACTCAGCGGAGAGATTGTCGAGATGTCTAGTGATGCAATCTTTGATGCTGACGGGAAGCTCAATCCTCTGCGTCTGCAGGTGCTCGTCCAAGAAAGGAAACGAGGCAGTGGACCCGGCCTTGATTCGTGCCTGCCAGACTTCCATTCTAGCAGACAGTCCGGCAAGCTTGTCTTGAACGTCACTGACTGTCACATCACGGCCTTGCAAGGACTGGTTCATTTCGTTGAGTCGGCCGAATATATCGGCCAGGTAGGCGAGCATCATGACGAACTCTTCATTGTCGAAGTGGACATGGAGGTTGTTTTCGTTGTCTCGCAGGAAGATTTCCACCTCAACCCGGAGTTCATACAGCCGAGAGAGGCATTTCCCCCTCGATAGCCAACGGACTTTGGTGTGGAACAGAAGTCCAACATGTTCCGCTCCCATTTCGTTGGCCAGTAGTTGGAAGAGCCGATGATTTTTGGCCTTCGCACGAATGAAGTTGATCACTTTGACCGCGACGTCCATGACTTCCAGCAAACGAGGCGGAAGAGTCTTTGACGCAAGAGCGTATCGGTGTAGCGAACAGTGGGAGGACGTCACATGGGGCCATTCGTTCTTCACAAGCGTGACGAACCCTCCTCTGACGCCGACCATCGCTGGGGCACCATCAGTACAAATGTGCTTGAAATTCTGCCAACCGAGTCCGTCAGCTTCAAAAAAAGAGTCCACAATAGCTTTGATATCTGCCGCGGTCGTTGTGGTTGGTAGGGTATTGCAGAACAAGAACTCTTCCTTCATCTTTCCCTTTCTCTCGTAGCGAGCGAAGGCGATCAACTGGCTCTCCAGGGCGGTGTCGGTAGACTCGTCTAATTGAAGGCTAGCCTGGAGCGTGCTTTGTTTGATTTCGGAGCAAACTTGACGGCACACATCAGCAGCCATGTCGTCAATCCGTCGTCAGATCGTGTCATTAGAAAGCGAAACTTGCTGGATCTTCTTTTTCGCCTCTGGTCCGATCATCAATTCCACCATTTTCTCTGTACATGGCTTGATAAGGTCCTCAGCAATAGTGTGCGGCTTCTTGCACTTCACAATTCGGTATGCCACTTCGTAGCTGGATTGAAGAGCAGGTTTTTCTTCTGGCCGGAATCCAAATTTGGGAAGTGTCGCTTCACGGTCATATCGTGATCGTTTCGCAGACAGAGCGTCGATATTATCTTCCTTCCTTCCGGGATGCATCTTGTCGCGATGGTTTGAAAGTTTGGAAGGACGTAGTGACGCATTTGACATCACGACCGAGCAGTGCAGACATTGCGCGCAGTCCACGCCATCTCGACTGACATTCGTGAATCCAAACTTGACATAGCTGTCATTCCATTTTCGAGCCTTCGACATCTGAGAATAAAATTGCAAATACGAATTAATTACTTTTGTAACGGTAATACAGTAAGGTTGAAAATTAGGTTTAGAAAAGTGCTCTGGAGGGAAGGAGAAGAAAGGAAGTAGAGATGTAAAGAAGCAGAAAGAGATGGGGAGAAACTCATCTACCCTTTTTTAGAGAAGGTTAAACTCATCTACCCTTTTTACTTTGACACTATGACCGGAGACTCGTCACCTTAATTGTACATTACAAGCTTCTGCATTCTGAATCGCAGTTTTTCGGCGTCCGCTCGTGGCCCCCCGGTCGAAGGCCCGTGGCCCCCTTGGGGGGCCATGGGCCCCCGGTTGAGAAACGCTGGCCTAGACGGAGAGGTATGCACACGCATCTCTTGGCTGTGTGGCTTGTGTTTGAATCCAGACCCAGCTTTATGCTGTGTCATCCCGGTGTTTCATCGGTCGGGTGATTCATCAATGTGTGTGTCGTCCCTTGGATGGACGTTAAACTGGGTGTCCCGTCTGCTGACATTCATTGGTGGGCGTTAAAGATCCTGTGGCGTCTTTCATGAAGAGTAGGTGAGCTTCCGCCAGCACTCTGAACAAATGATAAATTCCTGCCCTGACCAGCAGAGGGCACTGAATCAGCGGCACAGCTGTGCCATCAGCCAATGATGCTACCCCACAGCCTGATGATGCATTTGAATGAAAAAGAATCATAATATAAGGGACATTCAAAAAGTTTCTGAAATGAGAAATTAACAATGGCCGAAGACGCATAAACCGTTTTTAGCTCACCTGGAACAAAAGATGTTCAGGTGCGGTATTGGCATCCTGTCCGTCAGTCATTGATCAGCCAGGCTGCATGTAAACACTGGGAACTTCTTCTTCAAAACTACACACACGATTTTGATGAAACTTGAGTACAACTTTCATCAACCGTGATGTCCCAAAGTTTGTTGACGGCATTAACAAAATCAGGGGTTTGTCCCACAAAATAGGTTTTTACTTTATTCTCCGTTACATATTTTGTAAGTCATCCATACCTACCAGTGTTTCCCTGGTTCTACCAGGTGAGGCCAGGGGCACTTGCCCCTGATATTCTGAAATATTGGTGTATATGCCCATTCATATACAGAGTATCTTCTTTATTTCTTTCTGGCGTTCTGTATTCCTGTTGTTGATCATGCAAGAAATGACAACTAAAGTAACAGCAACTTTGTCTATTACCGATATAGTGATATTTAATTCTTCTTTTATGGCCCCAAATATTCCTACCACCTTGTGTGGTTAGCCACACACATTTTTCAGCTCCACTCCCCTCTATCTCCAGCATCCTCTCTGTACCCCCACTTACATAATGTCCCTCTTCATCACTTCACGACATCTCAATTTCGGTATGCCTCTTCTCCTGCCACCTCCATCCATAATACAGACCTACCTGACAACACCTCCGACAACACCTTCTTGAGTGCATACCCCAACCCATACATGTCTTTTGCGATGCCTTTTCACTACTGTCCCTTAATTTTTGCTTCCTCCGGACATTCCCCTTCCTCATCTTTTCCCTTTGAGAGACCATACATTCCTCATTGGTTGGAGGATATGTGTATAGTTAGCTGATGGTCTGCTGTCCTTTTTCCTTTTGGCCTTTTGGCAGAAAATAATTCCTTTTGGCGGACCTTTCCGGTGTATATCACCTCGCCGATAATGATTTGGCATGTGAAATTCTGCCAGTTTGAGGGATTTTGCTCCATATTATGGTCCAGAGGTGTTGATGGCATTTTTCAGTTGTTCAGCTAACTGAAACATCAGGAAATTGGTTTCTGAGACCACCTCTATATTTACCTTGCAATATCGTTACTGGGGCATTGCACATCATCAGTTATAAAGATAGAAATTCACTGCAGGTACTACATTATCCTGTTTTCCTGCGTATGATATACAATGATTATATACCAGGGTATGCATATCATTAACTCGCTTTTGAGATGTCTAGCCTGAGTTCCAACCTTGGTGGCTATTAAAGATCCCACAGTGTCCTTCGGGAAGAGGAGGTGAATTATTGCCAGTGTTGGGAACAATTTCCAAATTCCTGCCTACTTCAGTCGAATACGAGTTCTGATCAGCCAGTTCGTGAAAGATTTTAGCCAAAAGGGTTGTCTGGCCGAATCCACACGAAAGTGGAATGATTGATGGATGGATGATCCTTCTCTTGACGTCAGACGAATGTTTCTGCTGAGGCAGTTTTATTGGCTAGAGCAACATTTTTTATTTATTTTATTTATATTATTTTATTGGCTAACCCCCGCTCTAGCGGGGAAAATGGCCTTAAAACGACCATTCATTCATTCATTCATAGAGGGGACAGTCCTGGATGGGTCGCCACTCCGACGCAGGATGTGGGAATAATGTGGGCTGCTAAAGAATTAGTGTGACGCTAGAAAAAAATCTTTAGACTCTTTAGAGTTTGAATGTTTGGAATATCCCTCGCTGCTCAAAGTTAGAGCCACTATACAACAGTACGTAGTGTGTGTGTGTGTGTGTGTGTGTGTGTGTGTGTGTGTGTGTGTGTGTGTGTGTGTGTGTGTGTGTGTGTGTGTGTGTGTGTGTGTGTGTGTGCATTGATGGGTGCATGTTGGTGCATGTATGATGTATTGATGATGCATGATGATGCATGATGATGATGATGTATTGATGGGTGCATGTATGTTGGTGCATTGATGGGTTGACTGACTGCCTGGACACAACTGAGGTTGTGGATCTACTGATGTACCATCTATTGATGTGGATCCATGACCGAGGTTGTGGATCCGCCGTTTGGAGAGCTCCTGGGCTGAAAGGATTGAAACCTCGAGGAAGAACGGTACGCAGCTTATGATCCATGCAGTCGGGAAACGAGTCAATTGCTTCCGGGTTAACGTTCTTGCTTTAGGTAGAGAAACTATGTTTGAGATTTGCAATTTAAATAAAGTTGAATATGGGATGTTGTGAAATTAACAGCATTTACAACAATCCTTTAAATTATTTATATTTAAGTTTAGGAACAACCGATACTATACAATTAATTAAGTGTGTGTGTGTGTGTGTGTGTGTGTGTGTGTGTGTGTGTGTGTGTGTGTGCGTGCGTGTAAAAAAGAGAGAGATAGAATTGTGAGGAACAGAAATGAAAAAACGAGATGTGTGTGATGATTGACGTTTCTTTTGGCGAGGCTTCTCCCGCTGATTTGTCATTATCTTTTGGTGGAAAATCCACTATACTGTTTCTCATACATTTATATGTTTATTCTTTGTTTATGTGATTTTAATGTGTTTGTTAAACTACATTTATATGATATTTATGTTTGTTCAACTACATTTCAAAGCATGAAAACCACAAACAATATAATTAATTGTACAGTAACGGCTAGATGTTACAAGTTAAAAGAACCTAAAGAATTAATTACATGTAAAACCTCAAATATAGTTTACCTATTGACCTGTAGCAAATGTGCGATGCAATATGTTGGTGCATTGATGGGTTGACTAACTGCCTGGACGCAACTGAGGTTGTGGATCTACTGATGTACCATCTATTGATGTGGATCCATGATCGAGGTTGTGGATCCGCCGTTTGGAGAGGCCCTGGGCTGAAAGGATTGAAACCTCGAGGAAGAACGGTGCCCAGCTGATGATCCATGCAGTCGGGAAACTAGTCAGTTGCTTGCGGGTTAAGGTTCTTGCTTTAGGTGGAGAACCTATGTTTGAGGTTTACAATTTAAATAAAGTTGAATATGGGATGTTGTGAAATTAACATCATTTACAACAATCCTTTAAATTATTTATATTTAAGTTTAGGAGCAACCGATACTGTACAATTAATTAAGTGTGTGTGTGTGTGTGTGTGTGTGTGTGTGTGTGTGTGTGTGTGTGTGTGTGTGTGTTAATGAGGCATTTACACACGAATAATGCAACAAGGATTGTTGTGTTTGGGGTGATGAGGCATTTACACATGAATAATGCAACGAACATTGTTGTGTTTGCGGTGATGAGGCATTTACACATGAATAATGCAACAAAGATTGTTGTGTTTGGGGTGATGAGGCATTTACACATGAATAATGCAACAAAGATTGTTGTGTTTGCGGTGATGAGACATTTACACACGAATAATGCAACAAGGATTGTTGTGTTTGGGGTGATGAGGCATTTACACATGAATAATGCAACAAAGATTGTTGTGTTTGCGGTGATGAGACATTTACACATGAATAATGCAACAAAGATTGTTTTGTGTTTGGGGTGATGAGGCATTTACACATGAATAATGCAACAAGGATTGTTGTGTTTGGGGTGATGAGGCATTTACACATGAATAATGCAACAAACATTGTTGTGTTTGCGGTGATGAGACATTTACACATGAATAATGCAACAAAGATTGTTTTGTGTTTGCGGTGATGAGACATTTACACATGAGTAATGCAACAAAGGTTGTTATGTGTTTGGGGTGATGAGACATTTACACATGAATAATGCAACAAAGATTGTTATGTGTTTGGGGTGATGAGACATTTACACATGAATAATGCAACAAAGATTGTTGTGTTTGTGGTGATGAGGCATTTACACATGAATAATGCAACAAAGATTGTTTTGTGTTTTGGGTGATGAGGCATTTACACATGAATAATGCAACAAAGATTGTTATGTGTTTGGGGTGATGAGACATTTACACATGAATAATGCAACAAAGATTGTTTTGTGTTTGCGGTGATGAGACATTTACACATGAATAATGCAACAAAGATTGTTGTGTTTGCAGTGATGAGACATTTACACATGAATAATGCAACAAACATTGTTGTGTTTGTGGTGATGAGACATTTACACATGAATAATGCAACAAAGATTGTTTTGTGTTTGGAGTGATGAGACATTTACACATGAATAATGCAACAAAGATTGTTATGTGTTTGGGGTGATGAGACATTTTCACATGAATAATGCAACAAAGATTGTTATGTGTTTGGGGTGATGAGACATTTACACATGAATAATGCAACAAAGATTGTTTTGTGTTTGGAGTGATGAGACATTTACACATGAATAATGCAACAAAGATTATTTTGTGTTTGGGGTGATGAGACATTTACACATGAATAATGCAACAAAGATTGTTTTGTTTGCGGTGATGAGACATTTACACATGAATAATGCAACAAACATTGTTGTGTTTGCGGTGATGAGACATTTACACATGAATAATGCAACAAAGATTGGTATGTGTTTGGGGTGATGAGACATTTACACATGAATAATGCAACAAAGATTGTTATGTGTTTGGGGTGATGAGACATTTACACATGAATAATGCAACAAAGATTGTTGTGTTTGCGGTGATGAGACCTTTACACATGAATAATACAACAAAGATTGTTTTGTGTTTGCGGAGATGAGACATTTACACATGAATAATACAACAAAGATTGTTTTGTGTTTGTGGTGATGAGGCATTGACACATGAATAATGCAACAAAGATTGTTTTGTGTTTGGGGTGATGAGGCATTTACACATGAATAATGCAACAAAGATTGTTATGTGTTTGGGGTGATGAGGCATTTACACATGAATAATACAACAAAGATTGTTTTGTGTTTGGGGTGATGAGGCATTGACACATGAATAATGCAACAAAGATTGTTTTGTGTTTGGGGTGATGAGGCATTTACACATGAATAATACAACAAAGATTGTTTTGTGTTTGGGGTGATGAGACATTTACGCATGAATAATGCAACAAAGATTGTTTTGTGTTTGGGGTGATGAGGCATTTACACATGAATAATTCAACAAAGATTGTTTTGCGTTTGGGGTGATGAGACATTTACGCATGAATAATGCAACAAATATTGTTTTGTGTTTGGGGTGATGAGGCATTTACACATGAATAATGCAACAAAGATTGTTTTGTGTTTGGGGTGATGAGGCATTTACACATGAATAATGCAACAAAGATTGTTTTGTGTTTGGGGTGATGAGACATTTTCACATGAATAATGCAACAAAGATTGTTTTGTGTTTGGGGTGATGAGGCATTTACACATGAATAATGCAACAAGGATTGTTATGTGTTTGGGGTGATGAGACATTTACACATGAATAATGCAACAAAGATTGTTTTGTGTTTGGGGTGATGAAGCATTTACGCATGAATAATGCAACAAAGATTGTTTTGTGTTTGGGGTGATGAGACATTTACACATGAATAATGCAACAAAGATTGTTTTGTGTTTGGGGTGATGAGGCATTTACACATGAATAATGCAACAAAGATTGTTTTGTGTTTGGGGTGATGAGACATTTTCACATGAATAATGCAACAAAGATTGTTTTGTGTTTGGGGTGATGAGACATTTACACATGAATAATGCAACAAAGATTGTTTTGTGTTTGGGGTGATGAGGCATTTACACATGAATAATGCAACAAAGATTGTTTTGTGTTTGGGGTGATGAGACATTTTCACATGAATAATGCAACAAAGATTGTTTTGTGTTTGGGGTGATGAGGCATTTACACATGAATAATGCAACAAAGATTGTTTTGTGTTTGGGGTGATGAGACATTTACACATGAATAATGCAACAAAGATTGTTTTGTGTTTGGGGTGATGAGACATTTACACATGAATAATGCAACAAAGATTGTTTTGTGTTTGGGGTGATGAGGCATTTACACATGAATAATGCAACAAAGATTGTTTTGTGTTTGGGGTGATGAGACATTTTCACATGAATAATGCAACAAAGATTGTTTTGTGTTTGGGGTGATGAGACATTTACACATGAATAATGCAACAAAGATTGTTTTGTGTTTGGGGTGATGAGACATTTACACATGAATAATGCAACAAAGATTGTTTTGTGTTTGGGGTGATGAGATATTTACACATGAATAATGCAACAAAGATTGTTTTGTGTTTGGGGTGATGAGGCATTTACGCATGAATAATGCAACAAAGATTGTTTTGTGTTTGGGGTGATGAGACATTTACACATGAATAATGCAACAAAGATTGTTTTGTGTTTGGGGTGATGAGACATTTACGCATGAATAATGCAACAAATATTGTTTTGTGTTTGGGGTGATGAGACATTTACACATGAATAATGCAACAAAGATTGTTTTGTGTTTGGGGTGATGAGGCATTTACACATGAATAATTCAACAAAGATTGTTTTGTGTTTGGGGTGATGAGGCATTTACACATGAATAATGCAACAAGGATTGTTATGTGTTTGGGGTGATGAGACATTTACACATGAATAATGCAACAAAGATTGTTTTGTGTTTGGGGTGATGAGGCATTTACACATGAATAATGCAACAAGGATTGTTATGTGTTTGGGGAGATGAGACATTTACACATTAATAATGCAACAAAGATTGTTTTGTGTTTGGGGTGATGAGGCATTTACACATGAATAATGCAACAAAGATTGTTTTGTGTTTGGGGAGATGAGACATTTACACATGAATAATGCAACAAAGATTGTTTTGTGTTTGGGGAGATGAGACATTTACACATGAATAATGCAACAAAGATTGTTTTGTGTTTGGGGTGATGAGACATTTACACATGAATAATGCAACAAAGCTTGTTTTGTGTTTGCGGTGATGAGACATTTACACATGAATAATGCAACAAAGATTGTTGTGTTTGCGGTGATGAGACATTTACACACGAATAATGCAACAAGGATTGTTGTGTTTGGGGTGATGAGGCATTTACACATGAATAATGCAACAAACATTGTTGTGTTTGCTGTGATGAGACATTTACACATGAATAATGCAACAAAGATTGTTTTGTGTTTGCGGTGATGAGACATTTACACATAGTCCGGCAGATATGTGAAGAATTGTGGTAGAATTGTGCCTTTGATGATACAAGCATGAAACTTGGCACACAGTTAGGGCATACCCTTACAGTGAAATTTGGATGTAGGGGCATTCCAGATTTCTCCTTGGCCCAAAATGGCGGCCATTTTACAAAATGGCGGCTAAGAAGGACATATTTACCTATTATTTCAGACTTGTCATTTGTGCTGCTATTGAAACACAATGTAATGAGCATATTATAAATTGTCATGTACATGCTATGCAATACCTTCATACTGGGTTCAAAATTGGAATCTACGGTGGCCTATAAGGGGCAGAACAAATGGTTTACCATTGCAATAGACAGGACTGGTCTAGCGGTTTAATTATTTAACTTTGCATGACTATCTGATTTCTCCTGGGTGTAATTTTGGTTCAATACCTTTATATGAACAACTTTGATGTAGCTTTATGAACTTTCCTATCATAGACTAGGTGACTATAAGGAACAATGCAAGGCTAGTGAAAAGTTACGAAAGCGAATTACTATATTTATGATAATAATGTATGTATTTCTTTTTCAGATGATAACTCGACTGCACTGCACCTTCGCTCATTGACTGTAGTAGCTACCTAGATTTGGTTCCCAATTTGTATATTGATTGGATGGTGGTGGTGGATAATGCTTAATTGACAATGGCCAACAAAAATTTCAAGCTATTAGACCCCCAAAGCCCTAGTACATCTGGAACAAACATGCCTTATCTGACAGATTGGGAGAAGTGTGTGTTATGTCAGGAGGTCACCGATGAGGCCCTTGCCTGTCCAGCTGATTCCAAGCGAACCACAGGGTCCGGATACCAAACTCTTGCAGATTATCTCCTCACCTTCAGCCAGATGGGCTGCCTGCCAAAATCTCTAGAACTGTCCCGCCTGGACGATGGTGAAGGTATCCAGTCAACCTTCCAGAGCCACAAGGCTAAGTGGCATGATTCATGCAGACTGAAATACAACAAAACTGAACTGCATCGGGCACAAAAAAGAGAAACGTCTAGTGAAGAAACCGCAAGTGTCTCAAGAAAGTACACCCGTCACAGAGTACATGTAGACCACACACAGCCACAGCCTGAAAAGTGTTTCTTTTGTGACAAACCAGCGGGTACTAATTCTCTGCGAAAAGCTTCCACCTTCGACCTCGATAAACATGTCAGGACAGCTGCCCTGAAACTAGGAGATCAGGCACTTCTTGCTAAACTGAGTGCAGGTGACCTTATAGCACAAGATGCACAGTACCACGTGAAGTGTCTGGTGTCACTTTATAACAAAGCAAGGGCCACAAGCACAACACTGAATGAACAAGATGATATCAATCACGGTATAGCACTTGGAGAGCTAGTGTCCTACATCGATGATGCCCGCACAGATGCTCTTGTGACACCAGTGTTCAAGCTGGTAGACCTAGCAAGACTATACACCACCAGGCTGGAACAGCTTGGAACAGTCTTGACCAGGCGTGTCCACTCCACCAAACTCAAAGATCGAATCATGACATATTTTCCAGACCTAGAGGAGCACATGTCCGGTCGAGATATTCTGCTTGCTTTCAACCAGGATGTTGGCTCAGCCCTTCAGAAGGCATGTGATCACGACACTGACAGTGATGGAGTTTGTCTTGCTAGAGCCACAAATATAGTTCGTAGAGACATGTTGAAAATGAACTCAACATTTAGTGGTTCATTTGAAGCCCACTGCCAAGAACATTCGGTACCTAATTCGCTTGTATCACTAGTTTCTATGATCTTGAATGGTCCTAACATCCAAGAGCAGTCAAGCCACTCGTCGGTATCAACACCTACTCTCACAATCTCACAACTCCTTATGTTCAACAGTTACTCACGCCGCAGAGAGAGTAGCAGTACTACCACGTCCACGAGGCACAGTCACAATCGGGAGACTCCCCTGCCTGTGTACCTGGGCACCCTTATCCACACAAAGACTCGAAAAAGAGACCTGGTTGATACTATGTTCAACCTGGGTCTCTCGATCTCCTATGACAGGGTGCTTAGCATCTCCACGGACTTGGGGAACAGAATCTGCCGTTTCTTCCAAAATGAGGGTACAGTTTGCCCCCCTGAGCTAAAAAGTGACCTCTTCACAACTGGGGCAGTGGATAACATTGATCATAACCCCAGTTCAACAAGTGCCCACGACTCCTTCCATGGCACTGGCATTTCACTTTTCCAGCACCCAAATAGCGATAGCCGTGGAGTTCAACGGGTAAACCCAGATGACACATCAACAACAGATGCACACCTGCCACAGTCATACACCATCGTACCTCCTGTTGTTCTGGGTAAATGTGACCCACCTGTACCCAAGCTAGCGGGTCCCAACAAAAGCAACTGCCAACTCATCCCTGAAGCAATGCAGATTGAGTACAGGTAACTGATTATTGTGTTTGAACTGTGGACAGTTATATGTGTACCTAAATAACCAAGACTTGTTAACTTGTGTGGACTTGTTTGTTCTTAATTGTGTTCATTATCTTGCATTTTGACAGGTGGCTGGAGCAGATGGAGAAGACAGTGCTATCTGACACACCACTTAAGGGAGACGAGACAGTATCATGGGCTGGATACCATGCCAGCAAGCAGTCTATTCCAGAAGAACCAGAGTGTAGTGTGGCCTTAACTTCATTGCTGCCTCTCTTCTATGACCAGGCAAAATCTGTGGCAATGATTCGTCACTCCATGGATGTCATCAAGAAAGCAATCGATATTCTGAATCCAGGTCAGATCCCTGTAATCACACTTGATCAGCCACTGTACACACTTGCCAAACAGATCCAATGGAGATGGCCAGAAACACACGGAGAAGATCACTTCGTCATGGTCTTTGGTGGACTCCATATTGAGATGGCAGCATGGAAAACCCTCGGTGACCTTCTGGATAGCAGTGGGTGGACAGGCGTTCTGATGCTTGCAGGGGTTGCTACAAGTGGTACTGCTGATTCCTTCCTGAAAGTGACCCATGTGACACGCACACGACGAGCACACCAAGTCACAGCCAGTACTCTCTATCTTCTCCTGAAGGAAGCCTACAGCCAGTACACCAGTGGACTAGATGAGGGACAGGATACGATATAGGGGGGGGCCTGGGGCATCAGTCACTTCAAGTTTTTGAAAAAGTTTGATTTTTGGTACCATTTTGAAGCTTAGGGTCTAAGTAAGAATTTTGGTCCGAGTGGACAAAGATCACATGGAGTCTTCATACATTCCCGCCATTTTCCAAGATGGCCGCCATCAAAATCTAAAACTGACAATATCTCGGAAACTAATCAACCTAGAAACATGAATTTGGTGTCTATACCTAGGTTTTCATGGTCAAGGAATCCAATAAAACCATTTCTGACTACATCAGAGTATTTATTTGTCCCGAAATGGTAAATTACACAACAAACGTTATAGCAGAATTTAGCAGAATTATGCATGTTAACAATTAAGCACATACGAACGTAAATTCTATAAAATACCATGAATATAAACCATTGAGGTTGAGGGAGATCATTTTGACTGTCTTTCCTGCTTTGAAAGAAATCCAGATATCTGACTCCGGATTCACCGCCTTGATGTGGTGGAAGTTACACAGAAGTATTACGACAACGTCTGTGTCGCCAGTATAGACCATTCCCAGTGATGAATATTGGAGGGCATGAAGAAGATGTACCAGGACACGAGTGTCTGCCACCTCATGATTACATCGTCCCATGGGCGGTCCATTCCCTGCATTGAGGACTTTTTTTTTTTTTTTTTTTTTTTTTTTTTGTATACAAGATCGAGGCTCGTGAAAGAGCTAACATTAATCACACAAAAAGTCAAACCGACACACAAAACACAAAAAATAAGGGGAACGGCAGACAAGATGGGGAGAGAGGAGGAAGGACACAAACACAACATTTGAGAGCAGGGACAATGGGAGAAATGTGGGAGGGGGAGGGCTTTGGGGGAGGTGGGAGAGGTATAAAACATATCAACACTGCAAGGACTTCCAGGAAGGAAGTTGGAATAAATATTTTAAAAAAAGTATCTGGGGTGAATTAGCGGGGGTAGAAAAGATCAAGGTTTTGGATGGGGGGAGATAAGAGATGGTGGTGAACAGCTGTTTTAAAGACCTGGAGGGAGGAGTGGGATTGAAGGGAGTGGGAGAGTTTGTTCCAGAGGCGGGAGAAAAGGGGAATGAAAGAGTGAAAGTGAGCAGAGAGCCTAGATTTTGGCAGTTTAACCATAAGAGGGTTGCACGCAGATCTTGTGCGACCTGAAGGGAATATTGGGGGGACAGAGCACAGAGAGAGCTGGGGGAGCAAGGCCAGAGAGGAGTCGGTAGAAGACAGAAAGACCACCAACCTGCCTGCGGTGAGTGAGTGAAAGGCCCTCGATATAAACCTGTTTGCCATCTTGGAATGGTGTTTGCACAATGCTTGTTGACAGGAATGAGAAGAGCTCTTTTTTATTTTCGGCATTAGCCAAAAAGTTTTGCCAGTTTCCAGGCACTTTGGCAGAACCAGATACTCGCTGTCGTGTGCCTGTTCCTCGCTTTTCTCTTGTGGTCGCTTTGATTGACATTGTGCGATACTGATCCCATACAATATCCACTCTCGCTGCTCTTTTCAACTCATGCTGGATTCTTGGGCAGAATACTTTGGTGAAATATTCATCAAATGTTTTGCCTTGGACAGTTGTGCCAGGAAGAGAGTGGATCAGTGCACCACCATCAATAACGATGACCCCATAATCATCTGGTGCGACGAGCTCCTCATCCGCGGATAGTCCGGTACTTGCACTTGCTTCCATAATGCACGCCAATAAATCTGACTTGGTGCAAGAGTTGATGGACCCATCAGAAGCCAGTGCATCTGGTGATGAGGAGGATTCGTGACGGAAAAATTCCTCCAAATTTCCACCCCGGCTATCAACCATAATGAATGCTTGTCCATACAGCTCTGTATGTTGTTTGAAGTGCTGCACCTTCTTCTGAAGTGCTGTCTTTTTTCGAGTTTTCTCCTCATGGAACAGCAGCAAGTTGTTTTTCTTGATCGGAGCTGCCAGAGGTACATCATTTGAGTCCAGCACATTCTTCCGAAAGTGGTCATACTGCTCTTGTCCTCTAGATTCTAAGACACGGACCGATGTGGCGGCAGACTTGTCAACACACACTTTATTGTCTAATGTAACGTTCTGCACTACTCTCTTCAAAGGGATTCCCTCTGCTTTGCAGCACATCCATGAGATTTGTGACATGACGCCTAAATCGGTGCTGGGATGTACTTCCTTCCTCGTGATGAGGGAGCTCTTGATCTTCGTCGTCATCTACATCAGTGAATTGCTCTAGAACACGGCTAATTTCTGGACCAGTTGCAATCCAGCGTTCTAGCATCTCAGGGTTCTCTGTGATCCCGATCACTCCCCCAACCCCTTTCACCCGTTTGTTGGCCTGCTCGTGTGCTTGATCAATCGGAATGGAAGAGTAACGATGATTGCTTCGACTTATTGCCCAGTGACCTGCTTCAAACTCCTCTTGGATGCTAGATGGAAGACTTTCAAGGTCTCTGATGAATACGGGAACCCACCTTGCATAATTCTGGTGATCAAGTGCAAAGAACAGAAGCACAAGGTTTTGCAGAGTAGCCACCATAAGTTTGAACTTTCGCTCTCTGTGTGATCTAATAAACATGAAGATGAGCTGTTCGTACTTGTGAATGAGTAACCAGAACTGCACTGTTGGTTTCTCTTTGCAAGCTACAGAGACCCAGTCGTCGAAGGTCATTTCACTTCCGCCGTCCTCATAGGCTCGTTTCAGTAGACTATCGAGCACCACAACAGTAATCTGGTGAGCATACCGTGTTCTCATTGGATCATTTGCTCTCAAGTAATATGTCGCTGCAGCTACTGTCAAGGCAATGCCAGCCTCTGCAAAGGCTTCAGGCCATCCAGACCCTCGTAGGAAATCTCCCATAGTCGCCCACAAAGCCATTTCGATGTGGAGCCCTCCCAACATCACCAGAAACGTATCTTCTCCAAAGAGTTCAGGAAAGGTCCATTGCATTTTCTTGGCAATATCAAAGAGTGGCTGGTCCACTGCCATGATTGGGATTTGCTGTGGGTTGAGGAACTCGGTTGTTTTCTTGACCAGGTCCATTCCATGTCGAATCATTTTTGGTGTAGCTGCTTTATCATGGAATAGTGGTAGCATGGCTTCAATACATTTCTCTGTTGATCCCACAGCATCCGATCGAGAAGCATGATATGCCGACCACATAATTGGAGGAACAGTTTCACTTTCAAATTCCATTTGCATATTTTCCTGCACCATTTTCATCCAGGCCTTTTCATGGTGTTCCTCCTTGTCAAATGACGCCATGGACTGTGGCTGCACGTCTTTCACAGGAGGTTGGGTGACAAGATTCCGGCTCATAGGTGGAACAAACGTGTATAGAGGAGGCAGCATTGGTCCCTTGGTGCTTGATGCTCGTCGATGGAAGTCGATTTCTATAGGTTCTTGGTCCAGCCCTGGGTTTTCTACTGAAGGAAACTGAAACATGGAGATACCTGTTCCATGAAATGAGGATGTGGCTGTTCTGGACGTAGGATTGTGATCTAGATTGTCAAGGGCTGCAACCGTAAAAATCTGCTGACGAAGGTTGCTAGGACAGACTATATCAGCGTTGGCATGTGCTCTTTCAGCAGTAGCTTGTGCATATCCAACTTCAATGGTAAGCACTCTCTTATATGACACGCTAAGGCAATACTGATGTAGCAGTTGTACCAGTTTCTTGCTCCTTGTTTGGGAATGCAGTTTTAAGGCCAAAAACACTGCAAGAGGAGGCTCACATCTCCAGTTTGCAGGAAGAGAAGTGATGTTCAACATGGTTAGTTGACTCATGGAGAGAACTGTCCTGGAATTGTCTTGCATAGGAGATGATTTAGGACCAGTAAGCAGTTGACGAAAGAAATATTTCAGCTTTGTTGGAACAGCAGATTCCTCACAACCTTCAGGAAATGACCCCTTGAAATTGAAAGCAGTATCATGATCCAAAACTGCTTTACGTAGAATTGATGCTGCCAACAGTAAGGTACGTGATTCTTCCTCTGGTGTCTGGCTCGCGCTGGAGATGATTTTTCGAGCTGTCTCTGAGCAAACAAGGAATACTCGATTTCGGATCCCTTTTTCTTCTGTCAGATGTGGGAAGTGTTCAAGTACTCTCTCTTTCAGGCGTGTGCAGTTCACTGTCTTACGAATCTCATGCTGTCCCAACCTTTCCGTCATCATATCTGTCAAATCTTGGAGAGCAAAGATTCTACGTCCTCCAGCAATTTCTTCACTGACGAATTGTAGTAGCTCATTTTCTACTGTGATTTCAGTGTCTTGGGTGACTTGACCTTGTTTTGTACTGATTAGCATTTCATAATGCCGACGGTTGAATTTAGTGTAGCAATATCGATGATAGTTAGCTTCAATAGCTACCAGATCTCCTTCTGCAAGCCGTGCTACAATGCGATCCTCTCCCAATGAAACTGCTTTGTCATGGATGTTCTCGGTGAGGGAAACTTTTTGGAATGAATGGTCATCTTTACTCGTTTCTTCATTACAGAAGAGACATAAATTTCGATTAGTTTCTGTGCTAGATCTTCTTGGTCGTTTTCGTAGGGTGGCAAGCCTTTGGAAGAACGTGTTTTTGCCCGGTCAAGTGCTGATGCCTTGTACAACTGACGACATGTTTTGTGCCAGGATGCTCGATTTGCTTGCATAGATCCTTCATCTGGAAGTTCCAAGTTTGGGTGAGGTGCAGCATCAACATCTCGGAATTGATTTACAAGGCTGATAATATCTTTGTATGCCTCCGCCCTACGTACACCAACTGGGTTGTCAAGAGGACAGACAAGTTCTTCGTTTGTTTTTTCTTGGCAGAGGACACACAACTCACAGTTCGTTGTCTCAGCCATCACACTAGCCTGGAACGAAAAGAAAATACATGTAAGTATATAATAACCAAGCATAATCAAGTATACATGGACATAACATAACACAAAAATCTGACAAGTAGGGATTCAGCAGAAGCAGTTGCACATACATATGAATTATCCAAACCGATTACCAAATATACAAAATGTATTCATGTGTGCTGACTTATATAACACAATGGCTATTGTATTTAGATATTTGGATACATACTGATATATCAACAGATATATAATGCGACTAGAAAATGTGCTAATGAGTTCGTGTACTGCACAGATATTCCAGCAAACAACCTAAGCTGATTCCATGATCACAAAGGATAAATGTGAGATCCTAATTGCCATGGTTATTTTTCTACTTTTGGGGAACAGAGATACACCTACTGATTTAGAGACATAACTGTTTGCTTCCCTGGCCATAAAATTCTAGGCATGGACACCAACAGCATGACTGAAGGTTTAGTGGTTTTGGAAGTATAGCCGATATAGGATTTTGGTGGCGGCCATCT
This sequence comes from Myxine glutinosa, assembly GCF_964187855.1. Lineage (NCBI taxonomy): Eukaryota > Metazoa > Chordata > Myxini > Myxiniformes > Myxinidae > Myxine > Myxine glutinosa. The sequence continues at coordinate 247,834,853 of NC_136262.1, forward strand.
TGAATTTTACCATTTCGGGACAAATAAATACTCTGATGTAGTCAGAAATGGTTTTATTTGATTCCTTGACCATGAAAACCTAGGTATAGACACCAAATTCATGTTTCTAGGTTGATTAGTTTCCGAGATATTGTCAGTATTAGATTTTGATGGCGGCCATCTTGGAAAATGGCGGGAATGTATGAAGACTCCATGTGATCTTTGTCCACTCGGACCAAAATTGTTACTTAGACCCTAAGCTTCGACCTGGTACCAAAAACTAAACTTTTTCAAAAACTTGAAGTGAAAATGAAAATTTGTTCATGGTGGGAACCCCACTAATACCACTAGATGACTGGTGCGGTGAACAAGCCAATGCAAGTCCACAGTTTCAGTTCTGGTTCCTAATTATGCAGCTAGAACTGGCAGTCCTGATCTATGTGAGATCCGTCCGTGAAGGAAACTTCCAACTGTACACTGATGCTCTGACCAAGCTTGTACCATGGTTCTTCGCCTTGGGACATACAAACTATGCCAGGTGGATCCCAGTTCACTTGCGCGACATGGTGACACTTGCAACAAAGCATCCAACTGTATACGCACAGTTTCTGGCAGGAAACTTCACCATGAAGAAGACTACACGTGCATTCTCTGCCATAGCCTTAGACCAGGCACACGAGCAAAATAATGCATTGGTGAAAGGTGATGGAGGGGCTGTAGGTCTTACGGAGAATGCTGCAGCTTTGCGCCGATGGATGGTGTCTGGTCCAGAGATGGCCAAACTGATCTATAAGTTCGAGGCCACAACAGAAAAAAGAATTAGGAAAACTGAACTAAAACACCATGAACAGACAAAGCACACGCAGGTAGCCTTTGCTCGAGATGTGAGAGCACTCACCCGTGTCATAGGAGAGATGGGGAACCCATTCTGTGACGACAGCAAAGATCTCTTGGTGCTAGACAGCAGAGACCTGGCAGACCCAGCAGTCATCAACACCCTTTACCAGATCGAGAAGCTGGGAAAAGAACAGTATGACACATATGTGAACGAGAGGCTTGTACATCAGACAAAGCCTATCACTGACCCAATAAAAAGAAACAATCTCCCTCTCTTCAGCCGACCCCCAGTCAGAGAGAAGTCAAGAACAGAGTTGAAGGTGGTATCTCTGAAGAATGACTGCGTTCTGTTCTCCAGGCTGTTTATTGCATCCCAGACACGGAATAGAGATCTTGATGAATTCTTTGCACATGAAAACCAAGCTTGTCCCCCTGCATTGTCACAAATGGGCAAAATCCGGCTTGGACCCAAGTCTGATCTGGTTGGGTGCTTAGAAGATCTGATCACCTCACGGGAAAATGATGATGTAAGCCCCCCTGTTGAAGTCATGATCCTGGATGGAGCAGCCATCGTGAACATGCTGGCACCTCGTAATGCGAAGACCTTCTCTGAGTATGCATCACTAGTATTCTTGCCATACATCACATCTCAGATACAAAATAAGAGCAGGGTTGATATTATCTGGGATGAATATTTCCCAGACAGTTTGAAAGCCGACACCAGGAAGACGAGGGGTAAAGGCACCAGGAGACGAGTTGAGCCATCTAGTTCCATCCCTCGAAACTGGCAGGCCTTCCTTCGCATAGACGAGAACAAGGTGGAGTTGTTTGACTTTCTAGCAACGAGGATAGCAAACATTGAGACTGACAAGCAAATCGTCACCACAAACCACAAAGAAGTTTTTTGTACACAGCCACGAGATGTTACTGGTCTTTCCCCGTGTAGTCACGAGGAGGCAGATACAAGGATACTACTCCATGTCCAAGATGCAGTCAGACAGGGCTATACCAAGGTGTCAATCCGCACAGTGGACACAGATGTTTTGATCCTTGCAGTGGCAGCAACTGGATATCTTGACATCGATGAACTCTGGGTTGCTTTTCGCACAGGGAAGAATTTCAGGCACTTGGCAGCTCACGAGATGGCTGTGGCACTGGGACCAAACAAGTGCCGAGGGTTGCCATTCTTCCACGCCTTCACTGGGTGTGACACCGTGTCCTGCTTCGGCGGAAGGGGGAAGAAAACAGCATGGGAAACATGGAAAGCCTATGATGAGGTCACCTCAGCTTTCTGCGCACTGGCTGCCACACCAACCATTTCAACTGCAAATGACAACATGGATCCACTGGAGCGTTTTGTTGTTCTGCTCTACGATCGAACAAGCAGCCAGGAACATGTTAACGATGCCCGCAAGCATCTCTTCACCCAGACTGGTAGATCAATAGAGGCTATCCCACCAACGCAAGAAGCCCTCAGACAACACATCAAGAGAGCTGCCTACCAAGCCAGCTTTTGTTGGGGCCAGATGATGATTTGCGCACCTGAGCTCCCATCGCCAAGTGAATGGGGTTGGAAACAGAGTAATAACGGCTGGGGGATATATTGGACAACCCTCACAGAGGCAACTGAGGCATGCCGACAATTGATTAGATGTGGATGCAAGAAGGGTTGCAGGAAACAGTGCAAGTGTGTTAAGGCCGCACTCCAGTGCTCAGCTCTGTGTCACTGTGCAGGGGAGTGCACACGATAGTATACAGGAGGAATAACACACCTGTTACATATACACAAACATGTGGAAGACTGTTTTGTAGACTGTTTTATAGTGAAAGTCACTTCCACAGCGTTAATGTGGCATTTTCACTTCATTTCCATTGTGTTTCTGGAGTTTGCTCAAAATAGCTCAAAAAGTAATTATTTTTGTAAAGAATAAGGACCAAATAAATGTTATGTGAGTTTGTTGACATTTAATTATGATCTTACAACCTGTTTACGTGAAAAAAACATCATAGGTGTGCTTGAGCAATAAGTAAATCTAGTTTTATAGACATCGGTACTGTGTATCTTATTATCCGTAAACGGCCATTTTTAAAATGGCCGCCATTTTGTCCCTAGGAAAAGATTTGAATGCCCCTATATCCAAAAATCTTCCTAGTAGTATGCTCTATCAGTGTTCAAAATTTCATGCTTGTATCACCAAAAGCACAATTTTTTCAAATATCTGCTGGGCTAACATGAATAATGCAACAAAGATTGTTTTGTGTTTGGGGTGATGAGGCATTTACACATGAATAATACAACAAAGATTGTTTTGTGTTTGGGGTGATGAGACATTTACGCATGAATAATGCAACAAAGATTGTTTTGTGTTTGGGGTGATGAGATATTTACACATGAATAATGCAACAAAGATTGTTATGTGTTTGGGGTGATGAGACATTTACACATGAATAATGCAACAAAGATTGTTTTGTGTTTGGGGTGATGAAGCATTTACACATGAATAATGCAACAAAGATTGTTTTGTGTTTGGGGAGATGAGACATTTACACATGAATAATGCAACAAAGATTGTTTTGTGTTTGGGGAGATGAGACATTTACACATGAATAATGCAACAAAGATTGTTTTGTGTTTGGGGAGATGAGACATTTACACATGAATAATGCAACAAAGATTGTTTTGTGTTTGGGGTGATGAGACATTTACACATGAATAATGCAACAAAGATTGTTTTGTGTTTGTGCTGATGAGACATTTACACATGAATAATGCAACAAAGATTGTTTTGTGTTTGCGGTGATGAGACATTTACACATGAATAATGCACAAATGTTGTTATGTGTTTGGGGTGATGAGGCATTTACACATGAATAATGCAACAAAGATTGTTATGTGTTTGGGGTGATGAGACATTTACACATGAATAATGCAACAAAGATTGTTGTGTTTGTGGTGATGAGACATTTACACATGAATAATGCAACAAAGATTGTTATGTGTTTGGGGTGATGAGACATTTACACATGAATAATGCAACAAAGATTGTTATGTTTGCGGTGATGAGACATTTACACATGAATAATGCAACGAAGATTGTTGTTGTGTTTGAGAGATGAGACATTTACACATTAATAATGCAACAAAGATTGTTGTGTTTGTGGTGATGAGACATTTACACATGAATGATGCAACAAATATTGCCATATCGTTTGCGACCAATTAATATTCACCATGTGACCAGATCACTGCAACATTGTAGTTCAGGAAGGGAAGATGTGAAAGCAGTATATTATGTGCGTATGTGAAGAAGCAGCTCTTCGTTTGCAAAAGAAGTCCACAATAGCCTGAAATGACGCAGCTTTATTAAAAACCAACTTATACAGATCCGGAAGAAGCCAAGACATCTACAGCAAGAGCCAGTCTCATGCCACGTCAAGCCTTCCTGGAAACGCATTGATTCTCATTCACTTATATATGAATACGATTATCAGAAAATCTCCGAGAGAACAAAGCGACTGGCGAGAGTCCCTCCCACCGTTATCCGCTGTTCGGGGGAGTCAGCCCTTCCTTATCATTCGGACCAAATGTTTCTCTGGGCTCCGAGAAAACAGAAATGTAACTCACAAAGAGGAGAGTGTATGCTTGGCCAAACAACCCATATATTTTATGGGTTTGTTTACATGAGTAATTCAAAGCATGTTTATACAGAGTCATGCGTTGCTGTGATTAATACAAAATATATATGGTAAAAACAATAGGTTTATGTCTGCAATCTAATCATTCTACTTGCGTTACACAAAATCACGCGCATGTGAGCGTGGTTTTACGACCGGCCTTATCTAGCCTCGAAAAAAGCACACGTATACAATTGTCCAGCATGACCTCAGCGAGCCTTTCCTTATCCAAAACTAAAACGAAGCAAAAACCCTTTATTAACTTTATGAAAATAGCATTTTTAAACAACCTTTAAATCATAACACATTAGCAACCAACGTCTATAACTGAACTTTAGGCAATAACAAATCTACTACTTGACATTCCTTCCTCTTGTCTCGTCGAGACAAAGTATCTTAAGAGACAACGTGCCACATCGGGCTTTATTGAAAAATAATTGTGTAATGCGGGTATTGAAAAAATAATTGTAATGCGGGTATCTCCCAAGGGCATATCGTGCGCCAAAAGCGCCTCGCCCGTGCATTTGGCGAACGTGTCGTGTGGTGCGTGCTCGGAGCCTGAGGGCTCAGAACATGAAAGTCCATTAACGTTTCGGATCCACAACGAAGGTGTCTGGTCCAGATGAGGTTCTGCTCCGCCAGAGGGCCCGTCACCTCCCCTGCGGAACTTGCTCCCCCCACCCTTTGCAGACTCAGTCCTTGCAGATCTTCGAAGTTAATCAACGATCATGCCCATGAGGTCCCTCACGTGCTGCTGTTCTGGGGAATACATAGTATTGTCAGTATCTTGTGTCTCAATTTCCTGGTCAGGGTACAGAGCGTAAAAATCCGATTCACTTGAAGCATTTGAACTTAATACATATGAAGCAAAGAGAGGAACTTCCTTTATGTCAAAGTCTCCCATGGGCGCCTGGTCGGCTTGCGGGTCTAGGACATCCGCGTCGGGTCCCTCGACCGCCAGACCCAGCGTCGCAATCAGATCCATAGTTGGGTTGAAAGGGGGCGTGCAGCTGTCAGCTTGTAATACATAAGCAGCGTTAGCCAGTACACGCAAGGGGTTTATAGCACAAGTATCACAGTCATCACATACACCGTTACAGGCAGCAGCCAGTTCCCACATGGGATCCGCACAAGTATCACAGTCATTACAAAATTCAATGCAATTTTCTGGAGCGCCGGTCGCAACTGCCTTGTTGAAGGACCCGTTCAGGTCGACGGCCTCTGTGGTCAGAGCCATAGTCGTTGTCGGCGGCTTTTTCACTTTCCATCCTGTAAAATACTTTCTCATACAGAGGAGGACTAGAGATTTCATTAGTGCCCCCCAAATTACTACCCCGATTATCACAGCCAGTGCGGTCAATAACCACTTCACTATGGTGCCCGTCCATCCCTGGAACCAGTCAGTGAGCCAGCTAAATGTATAAGAATTTTCACGCGCGATCCGATCGATCGTCAGGGCGTGGCTAGTTTCCCTTAGTCTCACTATTGCGGCTGACACTCCTTCAGATGGATCGGGTATGTAAGTGCAACATTTTCCCTCTATAATTCCGCATACCCCTCCTTTCTCTGCCAGGAGCATGTCCAAAGCCACCCGATTCTGCATCACCATTGTACGCATGTGAATTACCGTGTCCAATAGTATGTCATGAGCCGTAGCGGTGTCGTTTGCCACCTTTTCTAGGGTCAAAGCCAATCTGTCTATTCGGAAACTATCCATGACTGTGCCCGCTCCTGGGAAGAAGAAACCAAACACCTTTTCCCATAGACTCCCGTGTAGTTTAGTGGTTCCATCTTCGTTCATGACTGACCTCTTATAACGCCTGTCCAAGGACTTTGGGTCTAGCTCATCCAGTATCTCAACGTCAGGAAGGACTGAACCCAGATAACATGTGCCCCCCCAATTATTTGGTAAATAGGGGTAAGCCTTGTCGCCGCATATAAACATTGTCCCATGGGGTGGGACCAGGTGGGTGGATAGGCACTGGAGTCCCTTTACCACCCCATTAATCCTACTAACCCCCCTAGAGAATGTTATAGCCGTTATGTTGTGGTTGTGTTTATCTTGCAGTACTATTCGTAATGTAATCCCCGAGCTCCCTTGTCCCAGCTTCCCGGGGAGAGTGTAGGCGCATTCTGATTCTCCCATACGCAAGTGGCCGGAACCCTGGAGGCAGACCTTCCCTTTCTGTGGTTTGACCCAGACGGGGGCAGGCCTCTCGGCCACATGGGCAATCATTGACGGGCGATAATTAAATTGTCGATTGCAACTCTTGCCGTTGTCAACCCCTTCTCTTTCCAGCGTGGTGACTAAACATGGGGAATCGATAGGTTGTGAGCAGAGGTCATTGAGGGACAGAGGTAGCACTATCATGTGTATTCCTGTGGTGCCTGCTTGGGGAAAGCGCATGCACGACCAGCAGTGTGTCCTATTTTGAATTGTTGCCACCTCCCTGGCCACTTTCCAATATGTGTTTTCACCCTTCTTTGGGGCCTTATTCTGGGGTTGTGGCGTGAGTATGTATTCGATGCATGGTATGTAGTTCCTTTCGCCACCGGCCGCGCCAGGGGTCCAGACGCTGCACCGGACCTGCATGGTCATGTCTTTCCCTAGGCGTGTGCGTGTTTGTAGCTTAAAATCAGGGGTTCCCCATTGGTATCCTGGTTGGGCCAAGGTCTTAATGCTAGCTTGCCCGTCTTCCCGGAACTCTCGTTGCTTTTGTAGTACCATGCCAACGCGTCCAGGCCCTGCCGACAGTGCTAGCCAATTTATGTTCACCCAATTTGTGTGCAGGGCTTTCTGTTCGAAACATGGTAGTGATACTCTTTGTCCCCATGTTACGGTGAGGTGTCGGGTTTTGTTTTCGCATCTATTGGAATCGGAGTTTCCCCTAGCTGCTGTCGCTATCAATAGTATTGTACCTATGATTAGGCCCATCCTTACTGTGGTTGCTGTGGTGTAGTGTCTGGTGCTTGTATGGCCAACTTACAGTGCGTGGCGTGGATCCACGAGGTCTTGCCCTCGCAAAAGACTGCCGTTGGTGTAGTCAGCAACACCTGGACTGGTCCCTTCCACCTTGGTTCCAAGGCGTTCTTGCAGGTGAAGTGCTCCACGAACACCTGGTCTTTTTCCTCTGGTGGAACACCTGGTCCACAAGTCTCCTGGGAACGCCTGGTCCACAGGTCTCCACCCCATAGACTCAATTCATCCAATCCATAGCCCCATAGAACACCTTTTCTCCAATTTCCTAATCCACTTTTTTTCAAGTGGATCCAATTTTATCCAATATTCAATTTTTAAATTCAATCCCATTTAATCCAGTCCAATTCAAATTAAATTCAATCCTTCTCTCAGCATCCCATTACCTGTTTCCAACATCAATAAAAATAAAATTATAAAATTAATAAAAAATCAATCATCTCAACTCTCAAATCGAATCAAAAAATAAAAATAAACGAAAATTACTTCAGCGAGAGTTTCAACTAGAATTAACACAAACAAACCACCATTAACCTCCATTAACACAAACAAACCACCATTAACCTCCATTAACACACACAAACCACCATTAACCTCCATTAACCTCCCCCTATTATTTATTTATTTTCACGAATAAACAAATAATAGAAATAACCTGGTCTACTTCCAATTTCAATTCTGGTCAGTTCTGGTGTCTGGTCACACACAATGTTTTCCTCACCCACTGTGATTCGCTCAAAATAGATTCTCACTGTTATGTCTGAAATTCGTCTCATGAAAACCCATTCAAGAGTCCGGTGTGACAGACAGCCAAACACATAGACACGCCGAAGACCCCAGGGTACCCATAAAACTAGCTTGTCCCCAGATCCACAACACAGCGAAACATGTAACTTTACTAAAATAATCACTTACTCATAACTAATACTCATAATAACTCATAATTACTTATGTAATTACTCATACCAATACTTACTTAAAATAATGTAATATCCCAATCTTCACCCCCTATGCAAATCGAAGCACCCCGGACGATCCACAACCAATATCAACCACTGTAGCCGTCTTCCCGACTCCAGGCAGCCACACGCAGCCACATACATCTCCATCCACGTCACACAAGACAACAGCCAACGAGTGTGTCCACCACACAGAAACCTTTGGCAATGCAACAACCGAACTCCCAGACAACCAACAACAAAACCCAATCCATCTCCATGGCTCATCAAGCAGTTCCAACTTAATCCAGCTTCACATACCGATTTCCCCAAAAACTCGTGAAACTTCACCCCCATTCTGGAAAAAACCCTGGACTAAACCCTGACACCCTAAATAACTTCAAACTCATCTCCAACCTACCCTTTCTGTCAAAAGTTTTGGAACGTGCTGTGGCCACTCAACTCAAACATCACCACTCTGCCAATAACCTGTATGAAACATCCCAATCCGGATTCTGCTCCAGCCACAGTACTGAAACTGCTCTCCTCAAAATCACCAGCGACCTTTTCTCTCCTCTGATGCCGGCAACCTCAACATTTTCATCCTCCTCACCTCAACGCCTCCTTTGACATCATCAATCACACCATCCTCCTCACCCTGTTTAGACCAGCTTGTGCCTATTAAACCCAAATTAGTTCACCCCCAAGCCTACAAGGACCACCTACAGCACTGCAAAGATGTCCTCTACTCCACCTACTACCCTCAAATTATCCACTCTGGCTCCGGAATCCCAAAAGCACTCTTCTCTACAATAAACAAACTAAATAAACAAACTTTACAACGTGAACAAACTCCTCAGCGCCCTGGATACCGCCACCTGTCATTCAGAGTAGACAACAGCATCTCCTTTCTGGCTTTCAGCATCTCCTTTCTCCTTTCTGGCATCCAAATGAAATTCTGGCTTCAAATCAACTTCCTCGAACTTAACTATGATAAATCTAAATTAATCTTCGTTTGCCCACAACCACTCACCAAATTCACCCATAACTTTGCCCCCAACATCGATGGTCATTTGAACACAAATTGAACAAAATTAATCGAACAAAACACTTCCATTAACTCGACATTCTTTTCACAGCACAAAGTTCACTTGAACATCTTTTTCCTGGATACTCCCTCTTATCCAACTTTCAATAAACTGGAAAATGCTTCGCCATGGAATAGTCCACCACTCATATAAATAATCATAAGAGTTCTGCGAAACATCTCCATCTTTAAAACTTAGCCAACCAAATTTAAACCACATGTTTTCCCCCCAAAAAACAAGTCACATTCTTTGTATATTGCCAACATTGTTCATCGTTTAAGTATCATCCAGAACTAAATTTTTATAAACCATCAACTTGTAGATGCATTTATTTATATCCCATTAACCCAAGAACTCTCAATTGCTTGGTTATATTTTAGTAATGTCATATATCCATATTTCTTTCCAAAATGTTCCTGATATACACATTAATCCCATCTGTCTTTGTTTCCAGATGAACTCAAATCAGGAAATCAACACAAATCCTTATTACCTCCAATCAATCACACTGCACATCATTCCCCGTCCTTGATGGATAATTTTACATCCAGATGGGCACAGCATCCCATTTTTGGCGACCCAGCCCTGAAACAAGCCCCTGGACTCCTTGCAGGCTGGACCAAAACCCCTGGACGAGGTTGCATCCCAGTACTGACTCTGCTACCTTTTTGCAAACCACTTCAACTCCATGAATTTTACATGTTTCGTGAACGGAACAAAGCACTCTGTAATCGTCAGATTGAAACTGCCCCAAACCCGTCCATATAAACTCCATTGTTGTCCTGTCCATCTCTCTGTGTTACATTTACCTTTTGTGACTCACAGTACCTGCCTCCATGGAACAATGACGCCTGAGCACTCAATTAGCCCTCCCAGTACCAAAGACTTACAATCAGACCGACAGACAGACAAATAACAGAGGCATGTCGCCAGCCCCAGCACAGGACATCACCTTTCCGGGCAGGCACAATATAATCCACAGCATCGAAATGCCAATTTCTATCCGGAGCCTCGCAAAGCCAAAATCCATGCATGCGTGCTCCATCATGCAACCCGATCTGTACTCGGTGCGCCCGGCGCCCCCTATAATCAGTGAGTTATAATAACCACAATATCTCTGGCACCCAACTCGTGATACCACAATTTAATCCACGTTACTTGCATCTCTTCATCCTCCCAAATGTCCTCCATTTAACGTGACTCAAATCCATCTCAAATCCCCACAGCTCGATCGAACACGTCACTGTACTCGGCTCGGTTAAATTAAATTCCAAGCGTACTGTACCTGACGCTTCCACAACAACAAAAAACTCGATATTCTCTGTCTTGAAATCGTTTATTTTAGCCATCTTAAATAAATCCATCCATCTATCCATCTTATAAATCCATCTTAAATAACGTATTCGTCCTGTGACATTGCCTGGCATATATGTCGCAGCCGGCCACTATTCCGACATGGCTCGTCTGACATGAACGTCCGACATCCAGCGTCCGATATTCAGCAAAGTCGCAATGACCCACAATGCATTTGGGCACACATCCTCCGAGCAACCTCATACAGCACACCCGTGACTCGCGGCTCGCTCGGCTCTTGCCTGAACACACAATAACTCTACTCTAACTTCCACGGAGCCGCACGGCGGAAACGCAGGTTTGTACCACATTTTAATTAAACGAACATTGCCAGGATTCTCGGATAGACGTTTAATTTCACAACACACATGACAAAAATCCGATTTAAATTCAGAGATCGCCGATCGACCTGGCACAACCATCTCAACGCGACGACGCCACGCCGCCCCCCCCGTCTTGGCGCGCACCCTCGTGCCTCCGCACGAATCTCAACACTCCCTGCACGCCGCTCTATTCGCGTTCACGGCGGGGTTTACCTCACGTTGGGACATGCAGTCGGCTGCCATAACATTGAATTGTCAATAAAGAATCTACGACTTGGCATGTAGTGAGCTGTCAGAACATTGAGCTGTCAGAACTCATCCCTAGCTCGTAAACATCGCAAAAAAAACAGGATCTCCGACGCTTGACCTCTCTGACCCAAAATGCACTATATGACACCAATTCCAAAGGTGAGCTGCAGGCACTCCGAGTGCTTTCCTGACCCGATTTATATCAATTCGCTTCCCAAACAACTCCCAAACAGATGAAAATCCGGACTCAGTTCAGGACCTCGCCTGTTCTCTCGGATAGACGCTAAAATGGACATTCCCGGCCTGAATTTCCCGCACGTCGAGCAGATCACTTACAAAGCTTCACACCGAAACCCTCTGCTTTGCATATGTCATACAGACAAATACATTGGCTAGATACACACGTCAATTAACATCCCAATATACATTCATTCCTCATTCATATACGAGTGAGTCTCCCATTCTTCGCGCGAAACTCAGATCGACTCAAATCATGCCTTTCTCCAGCCACTCCCAAACAGTCTTTGCTCATTCATGTTACGTCTCTCATTCAAGGAAAAGGATTTTTTTTGGACGGGTTGGACGGGGGTGGGTTGAGGTGAAAAAGGGAAGGCAGGGCGGGGGGTGTTGGGGTGTTGCCTAGAGCCCCGGGACTGAGCTCAGGTCTTGGGGGGGTGGGGGGTCCTTTTGCACGGCCCAATTCTGCGGCTGTGGAGGGGGCCCTTGTATGTTCCAGTTTTGGGGAGGGGGCCCTTGTGGGTTCCAAATTTTGGGGAGGGGGCCCTTATGGATTCCTGGGCAATCATTTGCAACATGTCGTCCTTTACATCGGCCTTCTTATCGTCGCCCATGTCCCACTGCTCGGCCGCTTCATCTAATTGGTCGGTTAGCCTTAGTGCGATGTGTACCCCGGCCAACAACAGGTCGACCAGGGCCCCCCAATCGTCGAGGGTCTGGGCCGGGGTTGGTGCTACATTCGGCCAGCGTGCGTGTACTTTGGCCTGGTCCCACACCCGCGCTGGCAATACAGCCTCTCCCATGTGGCAGACGTCCCGCCAATCTGCGCCTGTATTTTGTATCCACAAACGCATAAGTTCCGGTACGTGACCGGGCTGTTCAGCCAGCAAGGTTCTCACCCGCTCCTGCATAGCCGCCAAATCTGGTTCTTTCAAATGGTTTTTTTAAAGGGACACATCTCGATTGTAGGCTGTGAGTTCTCCGATTCCGTGAGCCCTTCCACTGAGGGGTACAATACAATACTCCTAGCCCTTCTGGGGCCGCGAACCCGCTGTCCGCCCCATTAATTTCTTGTCCTCTAAAAGGATTGCCCGGGCTAAGGTGAACCTGAGGGGCGGCTGGTCTAGTTTTCTGGGGGTCTAACCCCTGGGGGAACAGGGGCGGGGGTGGGAGAGGTGGCGCCTGTAGCCCGGGGACAGGGCTCAGGGCTTGGGGGGGTGGGGGGTCTTGGTCTGGCATCTGGTCCAGCGGCATCACTCGCTGATTTACTTGTTTAACTGCTTACTTACTTGTCCTCTGGCCAGGGATTATTTAAATCTTTAGTTAACACAGCCCAGTCCTTTAATGGTCTTACCGCGGCAAAATGATGCCTCTTAAACATGAAAGATGCCGGGGTTCCCTTAAGGGGTTCCCCTTCTTTCCTTAGCTTGCTTCCCATCTTATTGCTCTGGGCTGATCCTTCCTGGAAAGTTCTCGGCCTGGCTCAACCTTTACGGCTGTCCGACCTCACTTTCCCCCTTCCCTTGTACCGAACGTTATCTTCACCGATATCCTGCGCAAATCCTTTTACTGGCCATGTTCCTATGGCCCTCTTTGTTCCTATGGCCTTCTATCTAAGTTAGCCACAGCCCTTCGTTCCCTGGCATGCAATGGCATACCCCATCTTGTCTCTGGGCTGTTCCTTCCTGGAAAAATCTTGGCCACCTGGCTTCAGCCTATATGGCTGTCCGACCTCATTTTCCCCTCCTGGTGCTAACTGTAACTTTAAGCTTACTGTTAAGTCCTTCCTGGTATCCTTACTTGTTTATCCTGGCTTTAACAAAACCACGTCATTCTGAGGCCTAAATGAGCCTTTACTTACAATTTCTGTTCGAGTGCAGGCAGCGCGGATGACAGGGAAGCGGACTGAACCCGTTCGAAGAAGCAAGGTACAAATTTGGAAAGATAGCCCTCTGGTATAAAACAATTGCTCACCTTAATCAAATTAGAGTGCCAGCGTCCCGGCCTCGGACAGCCTTCCTTCTGTCGCCCGGGTTCCGCTTCCCGTCCTCCGCGTCTGTTGACACCCCACTCCTGGTACCATTTGTGAAGAAGCAGCTCTTCGTTTGCAAAAGAAGTCCACAATAGCCTGAAATGACGCAGCTTTATTAAAAACCAACTTATACAGATCCGGAAGAAGCCAAGACATCTACAGCAAGAGCCAGTCTCATGCCACGTCAAGCCTTCCTGGAAACGCATTGATTCTCATTCACTTATATATGAATACGATTATCAGAAAGTCTCCGAGAGAACAAAGCGACTGGCGAGAGTCCCTCCCACCGTTATCCGCTGTTCGGGGGAGTCAGCCCTTCCTTATCATTCGGACCAAATGTTTCTCTGGGCTCCGAGAAAACAGAAATGTAACTCACAAAGAGGAGAGTGTATGCTTGGCCAAACAACCCATATATTTTATGGGTTTGTTTACATGAGTAATTCAAAGCATGTTTATACAGAGTCATGCGTTGCTGTGATTAATACAAAATATATATGGTAAAAACAATAGGTTTATGTCTGCAATCTAATCATTCTACTTGCGTTACACAAAATCACGCGCATGTGAGCGTGGTTTTACGACCGGCCTTATCTAGCCTCGAAAAAAGCACACGTATACAATTGTCCAGCATGACCTCAGCGAGCCTTTCCTTATCCAAAACTAAAACGAAGCAAAAACTCTTTATTAACTTTATGAAAATAGCATTTTTAAACAACCTTTAAATCATAACACATTAGCAACCAACGTCTATAACTGAACTTTAGGCAATAACAAATCTACTACTTGACACGTATATAATACATCGTGTTTGTATTGCTCAGCTAGATTTCAAATCCATTGGGTCATGAAGGAATGATCTTATAGGCCAGAAGGCTTGAACGCTTGGGCCTACACAAACTGTGTGCCACAGTTTATCCACACTTTAACCAGCCTTTATATGGTGGATCCTCCCGTACTTTATTCCTCGGATAGTTAACCCCTGGATAGCTCTTATCCTGTGTTTAAGCTATCCGGGCATCTAGCAACCTTAGGGTCTTAAGTTTGAGCCCCCTGTTGAGCCATTGAAATTGCAAAATTTTCAGGACTCCTTACATGAAAGTTCATGTATTATGAAGGAAGCAGAAGCAAGTCCCTAGAGAAGTTATGACGTTGTAGACACATGAGATGCTTCCAACTGTTTTGGTGGTTGAAGTTAAAAGGAGCCGCATGATGTTCAAGCCAACCAAAAGGGTTTGTGCCTCAGGCAGTTGGAGCCCAGTGAGTGCCAGGTTGTGTGCAGTTGGATATCTTCCCACAGGAATTTCACAAATCTCTAAATGTGTTTCCAAAGCTTTACTGATCTAGACTGTGCATGGTGATGCTCTCTCAAAGTGGACAATTTGGGACATTGTATGCATAGAAAGTAGAAACTGTTTGGGATGCTTGATCGGTACTTGACACTGTTTGAATGAACCTCATTAGTCTCTGATTCAATAATTGATCTTGGCAAATGCATTTCTCTGATTAAAGCAACACAAGGAGAGTTTAGACACAGGAGGTGGCCATTTTGGTTCAATTTACCTGTTAGGCCAAAGCACGAGGTCTGTTTGTCTCACACCGGTCAGGTCTGTGGCCTCCTTTTTACTTGCTCTCCTCTGATATTTCTCACCCTCTACCCTATTAGCCATCTGACCATTCCCAGCAACTCCATGATCCATGTATTCTTGCAGTAACCCCCTATTATTTAAACCTCCAGAATCCAAGCTTACTGTACACCTCAAGCTTTGTATTCCTTTTCATGGCATAGCTTGTAGGGCAATGCCATCTGGAGCATCATTTGTCTGTCTATGTATGTTTGTCATCACCGCAAACATGTCTGTATGTACCGATGTATGTATGTATGTATGTATGTATGTATGTACCTTTGTATGTGTGTGTGTATGTATGTATGTATATATGTATTATGCATATATGTATTGTATGTATGTACATATATATGTATGTGTGTATATTTGTATATATTGTTACGGATCTCTACGTCGGCCTTTTACCCCAGCGGCTAAGTCGAAAAATATGGCAGTATATTTCACTTTGTGGAGAAATTATGAAACTTTGCACACAGGTTGGGGACCCCAGTAGGAACATTTTTCGATTAGGACCCAACTCTGAAACGCCCCCTGGTGGCCGCCATCTTGAATTTCAATATGGCTGCCACATTTGATATATATTTGCCTATAACTTCGAAACTAAAGCAGATAGAAATACGATTTCAGTGGCTAACCCCCCATTTTCAGACTCAAGGAATCCAGTGAAATCAAAGACAATGCATATCTGGTGTCCGCCATCTTGGATTCCAAGATGGCCGCCATATTCGACATATTTTCTTATAACCCTTAATCCAAATTACATAGGACTGCAACTTCAGCGGCTAACGTCAGTTTTCATAGCACTGTCCATCACAGGCACATAGGGATGTGCACTGGAGATTTGCTTTGTAGCATTTGCAGTTTCCTTTACACGTTTTCTTGCACTTGCAGCTCAGGAGCTCGTAGCACGCCTTAGATGCCTCGGGTAGTACGGTCCATATCACTGTCCATATCTCGCCATCCTTCTCCCAACCCCAATCAGCTGGAGGGGGAACAACTGGGTTGGAGACCAACGACTGACCCCAGATGTGACCTGCTTGAAATGTAGCTCTCCTTGTGTGTTCCAAGAGAGCCGATGCTGTTGGAGGTATATTCTCAATCTCCCTTGACCTCTTAGAGAACAGGTATCGCCGTGCAGCATCCACACCCTGAGGCGGTTCAATCACAGTCTTTTGCCCATTGATTCAAGGAGAAGATGCAACATTTAATTTCCTCCCCCATCCATATCTGTTATTCCTTATGCCCCTATTAACCCATCCTAACGCAACTGTGTTTGCAGGTTCATGTGTTTCCTTCCCTCCTTTCTCTTTCTCTTTCTCTCTCTCTCTCTCTCTCTCTCTCTGTCTGTCTGTCTGTCTGTCTCTCTGTCTCTGTCTCTCTCTCTGTCTCTGTCTCTCTCTCTCTCTGTCTCTCTCTCTCTCTCTCTCTCTCTCTCTCTCTCTCTCTGTCTCTCTCTCTGTCTGTCTGTCTCTCTCTGTCTCTGTCTCTGTCTCTCTCTGTCTGTCTCTCTCTGTCTCTGTCTGGCTCTCTCTGTCTCTCTCTGTCTCTCTCTCTCTCTCTCTCTCTCTCTGTCTGTCTCTCTCTCTCTCCCTCTGTCGCCACCTGCTGGCCGTTTGTATGCTGGTTGTACTGTCATGGCGTCTGCTTGTGGAGGCCTGTGAGTGCTCTGTGTTGTTGCTCCATTCCCCCCCCCCCCCCCCGTTTTCCCCCCTCCGTGTCCTTGTGCCTGTTCGTGGAGTCTTCCTGGTGATTCCCATATACGTTGAGACGGGAGAGAGAGCCGGAGAGCACAGGGTGATCGCTGGTAAGGGTTCGCCGTTTTTGGGCGTCGCCCGATCGGTGTTTGCTCCTTCATCTTAAACCTCTATTTCCTTTTTTTCCTTTCGTTTATCTTTCCTTCAGTTTGTTTTGTTGCCTCCCTTTTCCGAAGTTAGGGAAATCGGAGAGGTCTGATTACTTCCCATTCCCGGAGTTCGGGTAGGGAAGATTATATTATATATTCACCCTCCCCGAGTTGGGGAGGGGTTGTAAGTGCAGCTGTTCCAGCATGGCAGCTGCACTATCTCGATTTACGGCCTTTCAGAGCCTGACCCGTAAGCACGGGTTCTTTTGTGTACCTCTGGAACATGAGGTTAGTGTCGAGGACGTTGTCCTCGCAACCGGTCGTGTTGTCGGGATCGACAAGGTTGTTGCCGCTTCGCGGATGAACAAGCGGATCGTTATTTTTTTGTCCGACGTGGATTGTGTCCCACAAATTGTCGAACAGGGTTTGACAATCGATCCAGATTTATTTGTTATGATTTCCCCACTAGATAGCCCAGCGATAAAAGTCGTGATATCCAATTGCCCCCCATTTGTATCCGACGATGTACTAATTAAAGAGTTGTCCCGATACGGTACCATCGTGTCTCGTATCTCCATGATTCCCTTCGGGTCACGAAACAACGATTTAAGGCACGTGGTTTCATTCCGGCGGCAAGTGTTTATGATTTTAAAAAATTCCCAGAAGGATTTAAACCTTATAATAAAATTAAAACATCAACAGAACGAATATACAGTGTACGTGTCCACCAACGTTCTAAAATGTTTTGGCTGCGGACAATTTGGGCATGTTAAGCATGACTGCCCCCGAAAAGAGAATTCTCCACAAGTGCAACCTCCCCTCCGAACCGGGAATAAGCAACCCCCCCACCTTCCCACCACCGATCCAAACCCTTCCACCACCGACCCAAGCCTTCCCACCACCGAACCAAACCCTCCCACCACCGAACCAAGCCTTCCCGCCGCCGAACCAAGCCCTCCCACCACCGACCCGAACCTTCCCACCATCGACCCAAGTCTTACCACCACTGATCCCAATCTGTCTACCACCGACCCAAGCCCTCCTACCACCGATCCAAACCCCCCCGCCGTACCCCCTTCCCCTCCCCTTGAAACAGGGGCCCCTCCCTCTACTGAAGGATCTAATTGCAGCCATCTCCTGTTAACGATAGACCTCACCCCCCAGGCGACATCGTCCAATCACAGCTTGTTGCCTGCTATAACTGATCCTACCTCTCTCGCCGTGGTAGCCGATGGGAATCCCCTCCCGATGATCACGTCCTCCCTCCTCCCCCCCTCCCCCCAAACCCTTGCAATCTCTTCCCACTAACCAGGACGAGTTTCAATTAGTCTGCCCAAAAGGAAAAAGACATCTGCAAACAACAGATGAAAACGGTCATCTCTTTAAAAAACCTACAACTGAAAACCGACAGCCCCTCCTCTCTGCCCTAGATTTGTCCCTCGTCACAGAAAATCGTTTCTCGGTATTGGAGGACATAGATGTGGATGAATCCTTCACCTTGTCTACTGACCTAGAAACTGATATGGTTGAACCGCAAAAATTAGTACCCCCCCCCTCCCCCCCCCTCCCCTGAAGATGGCTCATTTCTCTCCCTCCCCGTCCCCTCCCTCTATGGACTATGCCCCATCCGATAACGTGGAGGGATGTGATGACGGTGAGGAGATAAATGATGAAAACCAGTGTGACACACCATCTGAGCCATCTGATATCGATGACTCTGTTAGTGAATGTGGTAGCCTTAAGGAAGAAGAAACCCCTCCAATCCCTCCCTCCGAGATAAAAAGGTTTCTTAAGGACACATTCCGAAAAAGGAATGTTGTTATAGAAACCTTTTTTCCGGAGCTACCTGATTTTATACATTTCGCTAGATTGATGGTAAAACGGCCCCACGTTTTTAATTTCAATTCCTCCCAACGTCACCGTTTAAAGAAGTGGTTGCAAAAAGCTAAGAATGAACTGCTATCAAAAAATTGAGTGGTGGTCACTCCTCCTTATAGCTGTAATGAGTTTTTCCATTTGTAACCTGAATATTAACGGAGGATGTAGCTCTGTCCGTAAAGTTCAAGTAAGGGATTTTTTATTACAGAAGAAAGTTGACATTGCCCTCTTACAAGAGACCCATGCCAACGACTGCTGTGTCGCAGAGTGGTTTAGGCTCTTCCCCGGCCTGTCCTTCTTTAGTAACGGTGACTCCCGCAAAGGCGGTGTCGCAATAATTCTTAGCCCCTCCTTTTCGCCTTCATCGCTTAAATTCGACGAAATACACAAGGGATCCCTAGCATCCCTAGAATTCCACTACTGTGGAAAATTCTATACTATTTTTAATATCTATGCCCCAAGTACGCCTGTAGCTCGGCGAGGGTTTTTTAATGACCTTGGGACACACCTAACGTCCCTCGACAGCCAAAACGCCCTAAAAAACCAAGACAATCATGTTTGTATTGGTGGAGATTTTAACTGCACCCTCCAACCCCAACTAGACAGGAACAGTGCAGAGCCCCATCCTGCCTCCACAATCCCTCTCACCAAATTTTTAAAACAAATGAATTTGACAGATATATGGCGGGTACAGCACCCATCAATCAGGCAATACACATGGTGTCGATGCATTCAGGGTAATATTGTACTTGCTCGCTTGGACAAGTTTTATATTAATCCTCCACTTGAACGCCTTGTTCTGTCATCCAAAATTTGCCCATCAGGATTCTCGGACCACAGCGCAACATTTCTCAAAATTTCTGCCCCCTGCCCGAAACACAAGAGTGCTTTTTGGAAATTTAATAACAACTTACTTGATGATAGTACCTTTAAGGACATTTTTCCGGAAATTTGGAATATTCTAGTTGCCTCCCAAGGGAATTTCTCAAACCTCAGACAATGGTGGGATAATGCCAAAACGCACATCAGACTGTTCTGCCAACAATATCGTGCGTATGGTGTTCAAGAGGAAAGAAAAACCACAACCTTACTTGAAGATGAAATCCTGGAATTACAGGAACAGCTTCAGGGAACTGCAAGTGTGAGCTACCAGGGAATGAGGCAACAAATTCATGGAAAAACGGCCTTATTGAATTCCATATCCGAAAGGCGAGCACAAAATGCTTTATTGCGCCTGAAGATGAGGTACATACACGACCTTGATGCTCCAACCAAATTCTTCTTCAGCCTTAAAAGGGGGGCCTCTTCGTCAATGATTACACGCTTGCTCCATGATGGGGAACTCCTTTATGAAGATGGCAGAATCAGGGAATGTGCCCGGAAACATTTTAAACAACGGTTTATGCGGCATGACATTAACCAGGATGCAATATCGGAACTTGTTTCTAACCTTCCAACATTGGCGGAGGATCAGAAGCAGCAGTTGGAGGATCCTCTTAGGTTACCTGAGCTCACCGCTGCCTTGAAGGCCTTGGAACCTGATAAAGCCCCTGGACTGGATGGGCTGACTAGCGAATTTTTCCAGTTTTTTTGGGACGCCATTGGACCTCACCTACTGCGGGTATTGAATGAATGTTTAGAGGATGGACAACTGCCGTGGAGTTGCCGGAGAGCAGTCACCACCTTAATTCCGAAGAAAGCGGACACTCAACTTATAGAGAACTGGCGTCCTATTTCTGTTTTATGTACGGATTATAAAATTTTAGCCAAAGCCTTGTCTAATCGAATGAAACCTTTTATGAATGTACTAATAGGAGAACATCAATCCTTTTGTATTCCTGGACGTACTATTTTTAATAATATCTTTCTTATCCGTGATACTATTCAGTTTTGTAACAATTTTAATATGAATGTTGGTGTTTTTCATTGTCCAAGGAAAAGCCTTTGACTGTATTGACCACATGTACCTTTTTAGAGTTTTAGAGAATTTTGGGTTTGGACCTATTTTTATCTCGTACGTTAAACTTTTGTATTGTAATATATCCAGTGTTCTTAAAATTAATCAAGTATTGTGTAGCCCCATTGCTGTACAACGGGGAGTACGGCAAGGTTGCCCGCTATCTGGACTTTTATACTCTCTTGCCATCGAACCTCTTCTGCTCCAATTACATACGCACATTTCTGGCTTCACTGGATCAATTCTTACCACACCGCTAAAAGTCTCTACCTATGCAGATGATGTCTGTATTTATATAAAAAATAGTGCTGACGTCACTGCGGTGGCTCAGGCACTAAAGACATATTGTCAGGCTTGTTCAGGCCAGGTAAACTGGAAGAAGAGTGAAGCCCTTTGGATAGGACCTGGAGATTGCCCGCCAATTGTCCTACCAGGAGGAGTGAACTGGCAGAAAAGTGGCATTAAATACCTCGGTATTTTCCTAGGAGACAACACCTTTGAGCAGCAGAACTGGGTGGGATTACCGGACAAGGTAATGGCAAAACTGGC
Source organism: Myxine glutinosa (assembly GCF_964187855.1). Classification (NCBI taxonomy): domain Eukaryota; kingdom Metazoa; phylum Chordata; class Myxini; order Myxiniformes; family Myxinidae; genus Myxine; species Myxine glutinosa. The sequence goes on from NC_136262.1 coordinate 247,856,393, forward strand.
CCGCTGGAAAGGACTTCTTTCTCAACTTTCGTACCGCGGAAGAACTCTCGTCATTAACAATCTTGTCGCCTCTATGCTATGGCATAAGATGATATGCCTACAACCGCCCGGGAGCCTTCTTATTACACTGCAAAAGAGCATTGTCGACTTTTTCTGGAGCGGGAAACACTGGCTCCAACCCCCCGTGGCATACTTACCACTCACTGAAGGTGGCCAAGGTCTTATTGATATCCGCAGCCGGATTATGGTCTTCCGGCTTCATATCGTGCGCCAACTTGTATATGGAGATGAAGCCCTACTCTGGAGGCCTCTGGATAACTGCATATTGCAGCTTACATGCAAGCTGGGTTACGACCGAGAACTTTTCTTGATGAACCCTCATCAAATCGATTCATCCTTGCTGCCCACCTTTTACCAAGGGGTGATGAACGCCTGGCAAGCCCTGTCCTTTTCCCGTGAAATGGCAACATACAACATGGAAATGTTGTTGAATGAGCCCCTATGCTACAACCCCTTCCTGGAAAACAGCTTGAATAATAGGGGACTCGTTCAACGTTTTGTTGATGCCAAGCTGCTGCGAGTGAAAGACCTCATGACAGAGTCTGGGAGCTGCTGGCTGAGTGCTGCCGCTGTGGCACAAAAAACCGGAATAAAATCTGTCAGGATCATCTCTCGGTTCCTTCAAGGGATATCCACAACGTATCGTAATACCTGCGAGGAACTTGGCCCTTCCCCCGAGGAAACAGCGGGTGACTTCCCCAAACTCCTAGTCTTCAGCCCGCCACTTAATCTGTCCCCTGGCCTGAACAGCCCTGATGATACTGCATTATCCCTTCCCGCCTTTCCAAAGAAAACTTTGTATAACGCGTACGTTAAAATTTTATACGCAAAAACATTTTCTGAGCACCCGAGGCTTCGATGGTGGGATGTTTTACCCCCAATACCCCCCAATTGCCCCAATTGGCGAAGTTTTTATCTCTTGCCTACTCCAAAGTATGTTGGAGATATTCAATGGAAACTTGTACACTGGATTTTACCTTATAATGTTTTACTGAACCGGTTTTCTACTGCTAACTCTAATCTATGCCCTTTCTGTGCATCCATTGAAACCCTACCGCATATATACCTTGAGTGTGAACGATTGCAACCTCTTTTTACATTCCTTCAGGAACGCTTTGTGAAGCTTGGTTCCCTCTTCAATCACAATGTTTTTATTAATGGTGTTTTAGGACCGTCTTCCCTTAGAAATGTGGTTTTAATGAATTTTTTAATTGGCCAGGCCAAGTTTGCAATTTATAAATCCAGGAAGAAAAAAATGGGAAACGCTTCTGACTCGTCATATGATGTACTGCTCAGCTTTAAGGCTCTTGTAAATGCAAGACTAAAGCTAGAATACCGGTTTTTTAAAATGAACAAGAATTTAACATGTTTTAAAGAAAAGTGGGTTTTTAATGATGTCATATGCACACTTGATGATGATGATTTGAAAATAACCTTTCCTTGAGACCATTTTATTGTGTTTTGTTTCTTTGTGACTGAACATAACTGATTTTTTGTACTCTTGTAATAAAAGGAAGAAACAGTCAGTCTCTCTCTCTCTCTCTCTCTCTCTCTCTCTCTCTCTCTCTCTCTCTCTCTCTCTCTCTCTGTCTCCCTCTCTCTTCTCTTCTCCTGCTCATTCTTTCGCAAACCATGACCCACTGCTCCATTGTCAGTTTGTTACCTTTTTACCTTCCGTCAGCTCACTCCTCCACATCCCTACCTCGATGTTAAAAATAAAATTAAAACACATAAAATGAATCACACAACGTGCAAATGCAATCTGCTTTTAGTTCAATTCTCGAATGAATTCATTGCTCTATACTAATTTAGAAGGTCTGTTTGTGCGTTGGATGCTGAGATCCCAAAGTTATCCCATATATCCCATATTTCTTTAAATCCCATAATTGCATTGTTTTGTTTTGTCTGTTGTCTCCGTCTTGCTCCCTCAATCCACATAAGTGTGTACTGATGTCTCCATTGTCCTCCATTTGAGTATGTACAACCTCCATCATAAGGTTTATCAGATCACGCTTTTCAAAAATAACCACAAAAACAAACAAGTAAAATATGGACAAAAACATACATTTGCTTTCATTAGTGTTGCCCGAGCACATGTTTGCAGCATTACACAGTAACAACTTTCATCTCGATTGAAACTTTTCATTACCCTAAAAGCACAAAAATTTGGCGTTCATTCATAAGCAATGTTTCCTGGAATGGTGGAACAGCTTGAGCAATTATTCGTTATTGTCGGGCTCTCCGCTCTTTGCCATTCTCAGTGAAAGGTGACATTTGTCACCGGCTTTACCTGCCTGTCACAGCAGCCAAATTAAACCATTTGTGGCCCGAGGTGTGGAGTGATTCCTCAAAGAGAGAATTTGTGAGTGAAGGAAATGAAGACAAAAAAAAGAAGACATGATTAAGTCTGATTTATTTGTACGAGTATTTGGGCAGCGATGTCCTCGGCTGAAATTTGGGAAATTGTTTACAAGGAACAATTGTAAATTTGGAAAATTGTAAATTCCTCTTTACTCCCGCATCTGGAACAATCTCCCTCACTCTCTTCAATCCCTCTCCCCCCTCCAGGTCTTTAAAACAGCTGATCACCACCATCTCTTATCTTCCCCCATCCAAAACCTTTATCTTTTCTACCCCCGTTAATTCACCCTAGATCCACTTTCTTTTGAAATCCCGACTTCTTTCTTTCCTGGAAGTTCTAGCAGTGTCCATATGTTTTATACCTTTCCCACCCCCTCCCCCCCCCCCCCCGCCTTCACATGTCTCCTATCCCCAAGCCCTCTCCCTCCCACAGATCTCCCGATGTCCCTGTTCTCTGCTGTTGTACTTATGTGCTTCCCTCTCTCTCCTCATCTTGTCTCCCGCTCCCTTTATTGCATGTTTTGTGTGTTCGTTTTTTTTTTTTTGTGATTGATGATAGCTCTGACACGAGCCTTGATCTTGTATACAAAAAAACCCCAAAAAACATGACAAAAAAACAAGGCAGCTCAAAGGTAAATCCGTCGAATTTTTTGGTTTGAGTTGTGCAGGTAGGTGCAGGTAAAAATAAGGGAATAAAGGAGAACCTTTATTTGAAGTTTTGTTGAAAAGAGATCCTTCAGGAATTACGAAGATGAGGAATGAAAATTGAAGGAAATTCTGAAATTTTGGATGGGTGAAGTTTCAAATTGGTTGTTCTTTACCTTCTTGACCCATAAAAAGCTGGCAAGCGCACCCCCACAACCCCAGAGGTGCCACAAATGGGGTTTTGCGGTTTGCGTCTTCACTGTGAGAAATTTATCTCGATGTAAAGTTGATGTACTTTAAGAATTTTGGAAACAATTATTTTCTGGGATTATTTAGGGAAAACAAATTTTGCTAAAATTGGGTTTTAAACTTGCCTTTTTATTTTATAGGCAGCTCACCTGTAAGCTGTATAGACTGGGTTCGAATCTTGATCCGGCTATAAACCGTCATCCTGGTGATTCACAGGTAGGGCGAATCATCAATGTGTGTGTCATCCGTCGGATGGACGTTAAACTGGGTGTGCCAGTCTGTCCGCATTCGTCGGTGGACATTAACAATCCCATGGTGTCCTTCGCGAAGAGTAGGCGAGCCAAGGCCGGCACCATCAACAAATAATAAATTCCATTCCTGACCAGCAAAGGGCACTGCATCAGAGGCACAGACATGCCTTCATCGAATGATGCTGCCCTGCAGCCTTGTGCCACACACGAATGAAGAAGAAGATTTTATGGGCACATTTTTTTGAAAGACATCATGGTTATACCCCTTTGTAGCCGAAGAAAGCCGTCCACATTTGACATGTGAGCAACATGTAAACATTAATTTGTTTATAATGTGGGAGATCCTGCTCAGCCAACAATCGTACTCTGAAGATTCGTGAAACTTTGTGAAAGACATGTGAAGACCCATGGGATCATTAATGTCCGTCAATGATCAGTGCTTGCGGACGGGTCCTCTGGCCTAGCATTCAGATGGATGGCGGACACATTTATGCCTCGCCCTGCAGATGATACACCAGGGTGAGGGTTTATAGCTGGGTCGATATTAAACCCCAGGTTATACAGCTCAGAGGCCTAGTAGACATACCTCTAAGCTATCCTATCAGCCCAAACAATTGCAATATTTACGATAAATCAAACAATTTAATCCCATTGTTGAAAAAAACACATTTCTTTGCTTTATTTTTGTCGGTGTGCCTGTAAAACCCAGATTCTCAGAAGTTTGGAGGTTGGAGGAATTGCTCAAAACAGATCGATAGTTGCGACTCTTCACCACTTTGCCCTGAAATAATCTTTCTGATCCACAGTTGCCTTGAGCCAGTCCCATGAGAATGCCCATGGAATGATACTTTGACCATTTTTTGAAATTCAGCAACCAAATTCAAAATTATGCTGCAACCAAATTTAAAAAAAACAACCCTTTTACTTCAAGTGTCAGCGCCAAAAACATCAACTTCCCCTTGTTTCCCACGCTGGTTAGCATACGGTACCTCAATCCTGTTGATCCCATCCACTGTCCTACCTACCTATCTACCAATGCATATCGACATCAGCCTTCACCAGCAAGACTAGTTCTACATCCTGTGTCTTTCATTTGCGAGTTTGCATGTTTCATTTTGTTAGTGTGAATGATTCTTGCACCAGTCTGCCAGTTGCATTTTCCTGTTCCCTTGGTGATTCCAAACCAACAAAAAGGAAAAAATACCTTTTTGATTCTTTCATGCATTTGTGGGCAGATGAGTATTTCAGACCTGACATTTCTCTCTCAACATCTTTTCCACATTTTCTGTTCCATGACTTTGTATTTTCTACGTGCAGCTTTAGCTTGAACCTTATAATAATAACAAGAAGAAAAAGTCATAAAATGTCAAGGGCCCCATGGTTTTACTAATTTTGCTATGCGGAGTTAAAGGCCATCAGTCGGCCATCTTTGGTCGGATTACAAACCAAAATCTTCTGCACATGTATACTCTCATGTATTGTCTTTGTGCCAAGTTTGAAGAAAATTGGTCCGTTCATGTCGAGAAATGGTTGGGGACACGTTTAAGTAACAACATGGCTGCCAATCGGCCATCTCGGATCTGATCTCTAAAAAAAAAATTGAGGTGCATATGCAAATGCAACCCATCATTCATTTTCTGTGTGCCAAGTTCAAACAACATCGGTAAATGCACATCCAAGAAATGGTTGAGGACGCGGACAATATCGGGGTTTTTACAACTAAAATGGCCGCCAGTCTACCAGCCAGACATCTTTGATGAGATCGCTAAATAAACTGAGGTACACGTATATGCCATTATCTACTACGCTTGTATTATTATTATTTGTTTGTACAACATCGAGGCTCGTATGAGAGCTAACATTAATCACATAAAAACAAACTGACACATAAAACATATGATAAAGGGAGCGAGAGACAAGTTGGGGAGAGAGAGGGAACCACACAAGTACAACAGTAGAGAACAGGGACATCGGGAGATCTGTGGGAGGGAGAGGGCTTGGGGGGTGGGGGCTGGGAGCATGGGAAAAGGGGGGGGGGGGAGAGGTTAAAAAAAACACATGAACACTGCTCGGACTTCCAGGAAAGAAGTCGGTATTTCAAAAAAGTGGATCTGGGGTGAATTAACAGGGGTAGAAAAGATAAAGGTTTTGGATGGGGGGGAAATAAAAGATGGTGGGAAACAGGTGTTTTAAAGACCTGGAGGGGGGAGTGGGATTGAAGAGAGTGAGGGAGTTTCTTCCAAAGGCAGGAGAAAAGTGGAATGAAAGAGTGAAGGTGAGCAGAGAGTCTTGATTTTGGCAATTTCACCAGAAGAGGGTTGCTGGCAGATCTTGTGTGACCTGTAGGAATATTTGGGGGACAGAGCACAGATAGAGCTGGGGGAGCGAGGCCGGATAGGAGTCGGTAGAAGACAGAAAGATCACCCTGGGAAAACCACATTTCAAATCTGGCCTCCAAAGCCAGTCGCCGACTGGGCATCCTCCGTCGTGCGAAGTCCTTCCTTGGCACACCTGAGCTCCTCACCACATATAAGGCTTTCATCCACAGCTCACTGGAATACTGCTCTCCCCTCTGGGCTGGTGCTCCTGCCTCACACCTACCTGCCTGCGTTGAGTGAGTGAAAGGCCCTCACAATTATCTCTCTGACTCTCTTGAAAATCCTCTCTATCTCTTTGCTGATGACTCTACTCTCTGTCGCTCCATTCTTCATCCCTCAGATCTGCAGTCTGCAGCCTCCTCACTCTCTGCAGACCTGGACAAAATCACAGACTGGGCAAACAAGTGGAACATGTCTTTCAATCCTGACAAATCTCACACTCTTACGATGTCTCTCCGAAAAGACCGACTGGACAACCCTCCCATCCACTTTCTGAATAATCCTCTCCAAGAAGTACTGCACTCAAGCTTTTGGGTCTCACTATCTGCTATGATCTTTCCTGGGAAAACCACATTTCAAATCTGGCCTCCAAAGCCAGTCGCCGACTGGGCATCCTCCGTCGTGCGAAGTCCTTCCTTGGCACACCTGAGCTCCTCACCACATATAAGGCTTTCATCCACAGCTCACTGGAATACTGCTCTCCCCTCTGGGCTGGTGCTCCTGCCTCACACCTAGCTCGTCTTCACGCTGTTGAAACCAAAGCATTCAGAATCATTGGAATCTCCCGCGATGAAGCTATCTCCAAGGGCCTCTCACTCACTCACCGCAGGCAGGTTGGTGGTCTTTCCCTCTTCTACCGACTCCTCTCTGGCCTTTCCCCCACCAGCTCTCTCTGGGCTCTGTCCCACAAATATTCCTACAGGTCGCACAAGATCTGCCTGCAACCCTCTTATTGTTAAACTGCAAAAATCAAGACTCTCTGCTCACCTTCACTCCTTCATTCCTCTTTTCTCCCACCTCTGGAACAAACTCCCTCACTCTCTTCAATCCCACTCCACCCTCCAGGTCTTTAAAACAGCTGTTCACCACCATCTCTTATCTTCCCCCATCCAAAACCTTGATATTTTCTGCCCCCGCTAATTTCACCCCAATGCCACTTTTTTGAAATACCAACTTCTGTCCTGGTAGTCCTTGGTGCCCTTGTGTTTTATACTTCGCCCTCCCCCCCCCCCCTTCCCACGCCTCCTCCCCCCAAGCCCTCTCCCTTCCACACATCTCCCTGCTCTCAAATGTTGTGTTTGTGTGCTTCCCCTTCTCTCCCCATCTTGTCTTCCGCTCCCTCTTTTTATATATTTTGTTTGTCTGGTTGATTTGTTTGTGAATGTAAATGTTAGCTCTTTCACGAGCCTCGATACAGTATACAAAAAAGGAAAAACTTTTCAGGAGAGAAGGACACAGAGTCCAGGAGCAGCTGGGTATGACTGGGTACGGTGGGTACAGAGAGAGAGAGACGGGTTTTGGACACAAGATTTTGAGGCAAACACGGAGTTGAGGCATTCAGCTTTTTCATGTGCGGAGTCAGCTGTGTAGCCATTTGAGGTAAGGGAGAGGATGGAGGGGGAACAAACACCAGAAACAGAATTGATCAGACGCCACCAGGATTTGGAAGAGGGAGACAGGTTTGAAAGTTCAATCTTGAGAGTGGAGATACAGTCACATGAAAAAGTAAGTACACCCCATGTAAAGTTTTGACTTTTTCAACATATTTCAACATACAGCTATTTGATCTTCATTTCAACAATATTGATAGATAAAGATGATATAATATAACAAATATCATGAAACATTTACATTTTGTAGTCCATTGTATAATTTAAATGAACATAAATGCAAATTTTGCATGTGGAAAAAGTAAGTACACCCCGACATTTATCACTACTTCAAATACCTAAAATTAGAATCAGGTGCACCAGCTCAGGTGCAAATGATTAGAACATCGTTGGAGAGGAACTTGGAGGAACCTGTCTTATTTAAACCTCAGACATTTAGTTTGGTTTGCTCTTTGTTGTTGAAGTGTGCGGCGTCACAATGCCTAGATCAAAATAGCTCTCTGAGGCCTTCAGAAAGAAGGTTATAGATGCCTACGAGTCTGGGAAGGGATTTTAAAAGATCTCCAAACAATTTGAAATCAATCATTCGACTGTCCGGAAGATCATCTACAAGTGGAGAAGATTCCAAACAACTGCCAACTTGCTCAGGCCAGGCCGCCCCAGCAATTTCAGCCCGAGAGCAGACCGCAAGATGCTGAAAGAAGTCTCTAAGAACCCCAGAATGTCATCACGGGACCTACAGGTAGCTCTTGCCACTGTTGATGTCAAAGTGCACAAGTTTACCATAAGAAAGAGGCTGCACAAATGTGATCTACATGGGAGGTGTGCCAGGAGGAAACCTTTGCTGTCCAGAAAGAACATCAGGGCAAGACTAAAGTTTGCCAATGAACACCTAGGCAAAGACCAACACTTCTGGAACAATGTGCTCTGGACAGATGAGTCAAAGGTAGAGCTATTTGGCCACAGTACCAGAAGACATGTTTGGCGAAAACCAAACACAGCATTTGACCACAAGAACCTGATACCAACTGTGAAGCATGGTGGTGGAAATATTATGGTTTGGGGCAGCTTTGCTGCATCAGGGCCTGGGCAGCTCACCATCATAGAATCCACGATGAATTCTTCATTGTACCAGAGGGTGCTTGAGGATGATGTGAGGCCATCTGTCAGAAAGTTGAAGCTCAACTGAAGGTGGACCTTGCAACATGACAATGACCCTAAACATACCAGTAAATCCACCAAGGAATGGCTGAAAAGAAAGAAATGGAGTGTTTTGGAATGGCCAAGTCAAAGCCCGGATCTAAATCCCATCGAGATTTTTTGGGGGGATTTGAAATGAGCTGTGCATGCAAGAAACCCCTCAAACATCGCACAGCTGAAAGAATTCTGCGTGGAGGAGTGGGCAAAAATTTCTCCCAGTCGATGTCAGAGACTGGTAGACAGTTATAAGAAACGCCTACTTGAGGTTGTTTCTTCCAACGGGGGCAATACCACCGATTAGAGCCAAGGGTGTACTTACTTTTTCCACATGCGAAATTTGCATTTATGTTTATTTAAATTATACAATGGACTACAAAATGTAAATGTTTCATGATATTTGTTATATTATATCACCTTTATCTGTCAACATTGTTGAAACTAGGGCATGCCCGTACTATATATATATCTAAAATTATATCCCCCCCCCTATTTACATGAAATGGTTTGGTCCAAAGCGAACGGCTTGCGAGTGGTGACAATCCCCCCCCTCTATTTACATGCAATGGTTCGGTCCAAAGCGAACGGCTTCCGGAGTTTGGTAAAGAAATCGCCATCGCGTACACAAACGCGCAGGAAAGCGAATGAATCGCAAATTCGTTTTTATTAGTTGTAAAACATAATGCCCAATTATTCAATTAGCGCCAACGTATTTTGGCTGTTTGCAATTTAATCGCAAGGCAAAGTAGAAAGAGAAGAGGGAAAAAAAGAAAAGCCTTGCCTTGCTGCAAACAGCTGCTGCAAACAACAACAACAGGGAAGGCTGCACTGTCCGGAAGTTGGCATATCGCAGTTACGATTATTTTAGTGTTAATGGCCAATTATTCAATTAGCGCCAACGTATTTTGGCTGTTTGCAATTTAATCGCAAGGAAAAGTAGAAAGAGAAGAGGGAAAAAAAGAAAAGCCTTGCATTAACGCATTAACGCTTGCATTGCATTAACGGTTCGGCACACGTGATAGCTCGCTGCTCTCTGATTGGTTGAAGCGTTTTTTGGACATAGCTCGGTAGGTACTTGTCCGATTAATTTCAAACCTTGAAAAGGCACATCCTCGGGTCCCCAGCAATATACCTGGCAAGTTTCAAGTATATCGGACCCGTGGTTGTCGAGAAACAGCGGTCACAGACACACAGACAGACACACAGAGATTGCTGGAATTATAGATAGATGAAGATCAAATAGCTGTATGTTGAAATATGTTAAAAAAGTCAAAACTTTACATGGGGTGTACTTACTTTTTCACGTGACTGTATATTGTTTCCTGGCTGTCCTGATGGTGGACACACACTTGTTCCGGGCTTTGTGAAAGGAAATGAGAGTGCCTTCCGTTGGATTTGCATTCCAGGAGGTGAAGGCAAGTTGTTTCAGGGCAACTGCCTCACCACAAGATTCCGTGGACCATGGACGTGAGGAAGGGTATGACAACTGAAGACGAGATGGGATAAATCTGTGCATGAGAGAGAGCAATTTACTTTGGAAGAATTCCCAGGATGAATTGATGTCAGAGGCGGTGGAGATGGGAGACCATTCCAGATGATTGATGGCTGCTTGAAGACCACTCCAGTTGGCCTGAGTGAAATGCCAGACTCGTCGATGCTGAGGAGGCTCTCTGAGAATGGCCACAGAGATGTCTACTTTAACAAGGAAATTATCAGATAAACCGATTGGAGCAGAAGAAGAGCAGCAGACATTTGCAGGGAAGTTTGTCATAACCATGTCTGGAAGAGAAGATGCTCCGTTGACTGAGATATGGGTCAGGAAATTGACAGATTGTGTCAGTCCCAGTTTTTTTTTTTGTTTTTTTTTTGTATACAAGATCGAGGCTCGTGAAAGAGCGAAAATTAATCACACAGAAAGACAAACAGACACATAAAACAAATAACATCGGGAGCGGTAGACAAGATGGGGAGAGAGGGGGAAGGACACAAACACAACATTTGAGAGCAGGGACCGAGAGACATGGAGACATCGAGAGATCTGTGGGAGGGAGAGGGCTTTGGGGGGGAGGCATGTGAAGGGGGGAGGCATGTGAAGGGGGGGAGGCATGTGAAGGGAGGGGGGTGGGAGAGGTATAAACATATGGACACTGCCAGGATTTCCAGGAAATAAGTTGGAATTTCAAACAAGGTGGATCTGGGGTGAATTAGTGGGGGTAGAAAAGATCAAGGTTATGGATGGGGGAAGATAAGAGATGGTGGTGAACAGCTGTTTTAAAGACCTGGAGGGAGGAGAGGGATTGAAGGGAGTGTGGGAGTTTGTTCCACAGGCGGGAGAAAAGAGGAATGAAAGAGTGAAGGTGAGCAGAGAGCCGAGATTTCGGCAGTTTAACCATCAGAGGGTTGCTGGCAGATCTTGTGCGACCTGTAGGAATATTTGGGGGACAGAGCACGGAGAGAGCTGGGGGAGCAAGGCCGGAGAGGAGTCGGTAGAAGACAGAAAGACCACCTACCTGCCTGCGGTGAGTGAGTGAAAGGCCCTCAGAGATAGCTTCATCGCGGGAGATTCCAATGATTTTGAAAGCTTTGGATTCAACAGCGTGAAGCCGAGCCAGGTGTGAGGCAGGAGCACCAGCCCATAGGGGAGAACAGTATTCCATTGAGCTGCGGATGAAAGCCTTGTATGTGGTGAGGAGCTCAGGTGTGCCGAGGAAGGACTTCGCACGACGGAGGATGCCCAGTCGGCGACTGGCTTTGGAGGCCAGCTTGGAAATGTGGTTTTCCCAAGAAAGATCATGGCAGATAGTGAGACCCAAAAGCTTGAGTGACAGAACTTCTTGGAGAGGATTGTTGAGAAAGTAGATGGGAGGGTTGTCCAGTCGATCTTTTCGGAGAGACATAGTAAGAGAGTGAGATTTGGCAGGATTGAAAGACATGTTCCACTTGTTTGACCAGACTGTGATTTTGTCCAGGTCTTCAGAGAGTGAGGAGGCTGCAGACTGCCTATCTGAGGGAAGAGGAATGGAGCGGCAGAGAGTGGAGTCATCAGCAAAGAGATAGAGAGGATTTTCCAGAGAGTCAGAGAGATCATTGATAAAGACCAGAAAAAGCACAGGGCCCAGCACACTTCCTTGGGGAACTCCAGCCTGAACAGGAAGGGGAGATGAGAGAAATCCATTCAGGGCCACACGTTGACTACGACCAGAGAGGAAGTCCGCAAGCCATGCATGGAGATTTCCATGGATACCATAGGAGGAGAGTTTGGTGAGCAGAGCTGGGTGCCAGACCGTATCAAAGGCCCTTGATATGTCAAGGGAGACAGCTCTGATTTCCTGTTTGGCATTCAGGACCTCCATCCATTGTTGAGACAGCAGAAGCAGCATGTCCAGAGTAGAGTGACCTGGTCTGAAACCAAATTGATGATCAGAGATCAAGCCATTGGAGAAGAGGAAAGATTTCATATCCGAAGCAATGATGGATTCCATGACTTTGCTGATAATTGGGAGCAGGCTGATTGGTCTGTAGTTGCAAGGATCTGTTTTTGCACCTTTTTTGTGTAAAGCGGTAATGTTAGCTGATTTCCAGGATGCTGGCAGATGACCTTGAGCAAAAGATAGGGTGAAAAGAACAGAGAGAGGGTGAGATAGAGCGGCAGAGCAGGATTTTAGGACCCGTGGGCTGATGCCGTCTGGTCCAGTTGCAGAATCAGAGTCGAGGTTTGACAAAAACTCCTCCACCTTGTCAGGAGAGAAGGACACAGAGTCCAGGAGCATTTGGGTTCGACTGGGAAAGGTGGGAACAGAGAGAGATGGGTTTGGGACTAAGGATTTCGAGGCGAACACAGAGTTGAGGCATTCGGCTTTGTCACGTGCGATGTCAACTGTGTGGCCATTTGAGGTAAGGGAGGGGATGGAGGGGGAACAAACACCAGAAACGGATTTGACCAGACGCCACCAGGATTTGGAGGAAGGAGACAGGTTTGAGAGTTCATTCTTGAGTGAGGAGAGATAGTGCTTCCTGGCACTCCTGAGGGTAGACACACACTTGTTCCGAGCTTGGTGGAAGGAACTGAGATTTCCTTCAGTTGGATTAGCCTTCCAAGAGGCAAAGGCAAGTTGTTTCAGGGCAACTGCCTCACCACAAGATTCAGTGTACCATGGACGGGAGGAAGGGTAAGACAATTGAAGGCGAGATGGGATAAATCTGTGCATGAGAGAGATCAGTTTGCTTTGGAAGAATTCCCAGGAAGAATTGATGTCAGAGGCAGTGGAGATGGGAGACCAATCCAGACGATTGATGGCTGCTTGAAGACCGTCCCAGTCAGCCTGAGTGAAATGCCAGACTCGTCGACGCTGAGGAGGCTCTCTGAGAATGGCCAGAGAGATGTCCACTTTGACAAGCACATGATCAGAAGAACCGATTGGAGCAGAAGAAGAGCAGCAGACATTAGCAGGGAAGTTTGTCATAACCAAGTCTAGAAGAGAAGATACTCCATTGGCTGAGATCCGGGTCGGGAAATTGACAGATTGTGTCAATCCCAGTGAGTCACAGAAGTCCTTTGCTGAGGTGCCATGACTAGTGAGAGAGGAACCCACACCCAACCAGGTGGCATGATGACAGTTGAAGTCACCACATATGAGGAAGAGAGAGTTGGGATGAGTGGATAGAAGTTGGTCCATGTTGTCAGACATTGAAATGTAGATGGAGTCATCACTGTTTGGGGGACGGTACAGAACACATATGAACAAAAGGTGGGAGCGGAGAGGAAGCCGTAACCAGAGGTACTCCTGCGGGTGAGGAGGAAAGAGAGCAGTGCAAGGAGAGTGAGGAAGAGAGTTTTTGACAAAGATAGCCACCCCACCACCAGGCCGAGGCTCAGGTCTATCATACCGGAGGAGGGAGTAACCAGGAAGAGATATTAAGGAATCAGAGACATCTTGAAGGAGGAAAGTCTCTGTTAAGCAGATCAAGTCTGGATTGTCAGAAGCAACCTGTATGGAGAGATCAGTCAGGTTTGAGCGAAGGCCCCGGATGTTTGAGGTCCATACCGTTAATGAAGAGAGAGGGGGAGCATCGGGTACAGGACAGGGGAGGGGAGGAGTAGGGTAAGATGAAGGATGAGAGGGGGAGGTAGGGAGAGCAGTTGATAGTGTTTCAGATGTTGCAGAAGAGTTCCAAGAAAGGGAAGGATGAGAAGGATGAAAGGTTTGCTGGTGAAGGGATGCGGCACAGTGAGGGGTTGTTTGAGGGGGGGCAGAGGAAAGTAGAAGGTTTGGGGGGGTGGAGGTATGAGATAGAAGGGAGACGAAGTGGGGAGGAGGCAGCTTGGAGGAGGAGGGTGGAGGAGAGAGAATTGGAGAGGAATGGTATGGGGGGAGAATTGAATGGGAGGGATTGGGGGGGAGTTTTGAAGGGGAGGAGTGAGGGGGGAGTTTAGGAGGGGAGGGGCAAGGGGGGAGTTTTGGAGGGAAGGGGAAAGGGGGGAGATCAGGAGTGGAGGGGCAAGGGGGGGGATTAGGAGGGGAGGGGCAAAGGGGAAGTTTAGGAGGGGAAGGGCAAGGGGGGAGTTCAGGAGTGGAGGGGCAAGGGGGGAGTTTAAGAGTGGAGGGGCAAGGGGGAAGTTTCGGAGTGTAGGTGCAAGGGGGGGGATTTGGATGGGAGGGGCAAGAGGGGAGTTTAGAAAGTGGATGATTAATGAAAGACGAACATTGATAACAAATTGGGTTTGTTGTGATTTTCAAGTTAGCAATCCGGTTCAGGATGATGGAGGAGGGATGGAATGAATGTGAATTTAGACCATGTAGTGAGGGAGACGTATAAGATATTGAATTTCTTTTTTTTGAAGTGGAATGAGTTGGAGAGGAAATTGAGAAAAGCCTTTTAAATAGGAAGAAAAACAGCGTGTTGTAATATACCACTGAATAAAAAACAGAAGGGGAAAGGTTAAACATATTTAAAAATATTTAAACAGAACTATGAACAATCTTATATGCACAAAAATACCAACGGGGGGAGAGCCGAGAGGGACCACCACGAGTCACGTGAACAGGGCAAACGGTGGATGGCAAGGAGATAATGGGGGTGGGGCGAACAGCACACCTGGACAGAAAATACAGGATGAGACAACAGTACACGTGGAGAAAAGAAAATAAATGTTTTTGTTTTTTTTTGTTTTTTTTTGGGGGGGGGGGGGGGTGGGGAATTAGAACGTTAGACAGTATTATGTTCGGGGTAGAAGGGAAAAAACCAAGAGCCAAGCAAAACACGCTTAAGTTAACAAAACACCGACGGGGGTACAACTACAAGGCCACACACAAGGGCAGAAAACGATTAATTAATTACGAGTTACAGGAAATTCAAACCAAAACTAACTATAATCAAACAATATCACATGGACGATAAAATAACGAATTGAAATTTGACAATCTATCTGGGGAAATGGGGGAGAAACACGTGGTCGAAGAACGAACGAACGAATAAGAATGAATAAACGAATGAGCACAGAGAAGGTAGTCTTTTTTTTTTTCTTTTTTTTTGAGTTGAGATTTACATAAGTAAGTAGGCTTTGGGGTGGAAAGACTGCGAAAACAGAGAACGAAAGTTATTGGATAGATATTGGATAGTTGGTCGCAGAAGTCCTTTGCTGAGGAGCCATGGCTGGTGAGAGAGGTACCCACACCCAGCCAGCTGTCATGATGACAGTTGAAATCACCACATATGAGGAAAAGAGAGAGTTGGGATGAGTCGATAGAAGTTGGTCCATGTTTTCAGACAGCGAGATGTAGATGGAGTCATCACTGTTTGGTGGACGGTACAACACACATATGAACAAAAGGTTGGAGCGAAGGGGAAGCCGTAGCCAGAGGTACTCCTGGGGTTGAGGTGGAGAGAGGGCAGTGCAGGGAGAGGGAGGAAGAGAGTTTTTGATAAAGATAGCAACCCCACCTCTAGGACGAGGCTCAGGTCTATCATACCAGAGGAGAGAGTAACCAGGGAGAGATATTAAGGAATCAGAGACATCTTGAAGGAGGACTGTTTCTGTTCAGCAGATTACGTCTGGTTAGTCAGAAGCAACCTGGATGGAGAGATCAATCAAGTTTGAGTGAAGGTCCCGGATGTTTGAGGCCCATACCGTTAAGGAAGAGGAAGAGGAAGGAGGCGCATCGGATACAGGACAGGGGAGGGGTAGGGTAAGATGAGGAAGAGAGGAGGAGGTAGGAAGAGCTGTTGATAGTGTGTCAGAGATTTCAGAATAGCTCGGAGAAAGGGAAGGATGAGGAGGACAAAAGATTTGATGGTGATTGGGTGAGGGACAGTGAGGTGTTGTTTGAGGGGGGGCTGAGTGAAGAAGAAGCTTGGAGTAGATGGAGGTGAGAGTTGGAAGGGAGAGAAAGCGGGGAGGTCGCTTTGAGGAGGAGAGGTGGGAGGGGAGAATTGGAGCAAAAGGAGGGTGGGGAGATTTGAAGGTGAGGGGTGAGGGGGGAATTTAGGAGCTGTGGGGTGAGGGGGAGTTTGGGTGGGGAGGGGTGAGGTTGGAGCTTGTGAGGGGGGAGATTCGAAAGGGATGGGTGATGGGGGAGTTTAGGAGGGGAGGGGTGAGTTTGGATTTTATAAAGTGTTGGACGATTCATGGAAAACGAACATTTATTGCAAAATGAGTTTCTTGTGATTTTTGAGTCAGAGATCCGTTTGAAAACATTGGAGGAGGGGTCGAATGCAGACCGTGAGTTTAGCAAATGTAGGAAGGAAGAACTGTAAGAAATTGAATTTTTGTTTGAAATGAAGAGATTTGGTGAGCAAATCGAAAGCTACCTTTCAAAGAAGAAGAAGAAAAGTGTGTTATAATATTCAACAGAATACAACACTTCAGGGGAAAGTTTTTAAACATTTTAAACGAAATCGTGAAAACATTCTGGGGAAATTCCCTAAATGAGGATATGAAGGATTCCTAAGGGGGATTAATAATTCCAGCACAGGTTCAGAAGCAGGAACAGAAGAATAGGAGATCGACAGCCAGGAGAGCAGAGAACGAAGGAACAGGGAGGTGTATAAGCAAATGTGTTGGTATGGGAGGAGAGGCCTACTTATTAAATTCTTCGTTAATATGTTTTTTGAAGGTTATGTGAAAGTGGATCAGAGGAAGAAGGAGAAAGTTGAAGGAGTATGGTGAAAAATAGAATTGGAAAGGTAAGGTGTCTTTTGGTTGGAGAGGATTGAGTGATGAAGGAAGGAGAGGAAAAAAAACTGGTTTGGTGAAACACGTTGTCGAAGAACGAACGAACACGAACAAAGAAGGAAATTATTTTATTTTTTTTGGAGTTTTTTTTATTTATTGAATTAAGACTAACCAAAGGGTAAGATGTCCGGGAACTATGGGGTGAAAAGAAAGACTGGAAAAAACAGTGAGAAAACGAAAGTAAATGGACCACAAATGACCGCCGAGAGGAGACAACAAAGCCTCAAGGGACCAGGCCTGAAAAACGCGGCAGGAACCAACCAACGATTATATACAGGTATGCATGATTTACATTGAGATCTTGCTAGAAACACACAGTAGGCACACACAGCATTAAAAAATACAGTTTTGACAAAAATACAAACGGGAACAAATACTTTACTTTGATAGCGTGGAGAGCTTGGAAAAAAACACGTCAAAAAAAAAACACGAGGTTGAGCGTAGCTGAGCTTGCGCCAAGCATATCTTGTGCCAAGTTTGAACAAAATCGGACCATGCAAGTTCAATAAATGGTTGGGGACATGTTTAAGTAACAAAATGGCCACCAGTCGGCCATCTTGGATCTTATCACAAAAATTAATGATGTGCATATATGTAAGCCATAATTCATTATCTGTGTGCCAAGTTTCAACAACATCGGTAAATGCGTGTCCTAGAAATGGTTGAGAACGTGTTCAACATGGTTTTTTACAACCAAAATGGCCGCCAGTCGGTCATCTTTTATCGCACCTTGAGCGTATGTACTGTCATGTATTATATTTCTACCAAGTTATGAACAAAATCGGTCCATACTTCTCCGAGATATAGTTGCGGACGCATGCACGGACGGGCGGATGGACAGACGAGACCCAATCCATAAGCCCCCGTTTCGGACTAAGTCCAATGGGCTAATAACTCGAACAGCACTCGGTAGAGCACATACTTCCACCAGACTGAACAGTTTATGTTTTGTATCCCGCTTATAGACCAGATCCGAATCCGGATCTGAACCACAATCTAATCGGCTTGTTCTTGTCACCAACTCATCCACCTAGTTTTGTCATAATCTGTCCACAACTTTTTGAGATATTGTGCTATATATCGTTTTGTCCCTATCTCTCAATGTGGAAGAATCACTTGAAAATATATATAAATCTCGGATCTGGATATGGATTCAGATCTTCAACAAAATTCAACCAATTTGTCCTTCTCACACATCCAAACTGTCCACCAAGTTTCGTCGGAATCCGTCTTTCAATTTTTGAGATATTGTGCTGTACATGGTTTTTGGGCAAATATTGCTCTATGGTGAAGAATCACTTAAAATTTTCTCGTATCCGGATCCGGTCCGGATCGTCACAAAATATTTTCGAGTATCCGGATCTGGTCCGGATCTTCACCACAATATTTTCTAGTGTCCGGATCCAGTCCGGATCTTCACCAAAATATTTTGTAGTATCCGGACCTGGTCCGAATATTCACCAAAATATTTCCTAGTACCCGGACCTGGTCCGGATCTTCACCAAAATATTTTCTAGTGTCCGGATCCAGTCCGGATCTTTACCAAAATATTTTCTAGTGTCCGGATCCAGTCCGGATATTTACCAAAATATTTTCTAGTGTCCGGATCCAGTCCGGATCTTCACCAAAATATTTTGTAGTATCCGGAGCCCTAACCATGAGGCCACCAAGTCTGATCTAATGCATCATGCAATATTTATTTGTATGTACACAGTTGAAACTCTTACTGCTGAAGTTTATTTTATATCTGATTTCTCAGTTCTATGCAACAGACCTTCTAATGCTTCACCAGTCTGGGAATTAATAAAACGCTTATTCAATTATTTCATTATACCAGTCAAGAGTAATATGCACCTAACTAAAGTCCCAGTTACCAAAGTCAATTTGTATTGAATTTTATACATTTGTGCAAAGCCTGGATAACAGTGATCAATAGAGTATGCCTGGGAAAGTGACCCAGGGAAAGCCAAAGTTTGAACCTTTTTGTGAGTTTCAAAAAAAACTTGTGGGATGCGGAAATCATTATGCTTCTGGTTTTTCCCAGGGTTTCTACTTGGCCCATGGCCTTTTGAGACTCCCACATCCTGAGCAGATCTGATCACCTCCTTAAACTCTCTCACCTCTGACAAGGAAACTAATGAAAAATGGAATCAAGCTGGAACACGTTCGAGTATTTACTCTGTCAATTGCATTTATTTTCTTTGTCGTTTTGCGGTTTCTCCCCCCTCTTTGTGCATGTTTGCTGATATGTAGACAAGTTGTTTCGGCATCATTTTAATGTCCTATGAATTATTTTTAGTCCTAATTGTATTTTTAGTCCCAGCCCTCTCTCTGGACAGAGTTTGGGCATTTGGCAGAGTCTGGGATTCTTCTCTGCTTGCCAAGCTCACTGCCTGCGACATACAAGGTCACCTTCATACCTGGCTTTTTGACTTCCCCCACCAGTAAACACATTGCTATCAACAGAACTCTCTCCTCTCCTATCCCAACTGATGCCGGTTGTGTCCCAAGGCAGTTCCTTTTCTAAATAAACAACCTCTCTGATGCTCTGGAGAACTCTCTCTTCCTTTTCGCAAATTATTCCACATCGGATCATACAAACCCTAATTGCATTGACAGACAGACTGCACCTGTGTTACTCTGCTGATCTGGAATTGATGAGATGCTGCTCTGATGAATGGAACATATATTTCAATCCTGAAAAATCACACAGCCTCACTCTAACACTCCAGAAACGATCAGCAAACGAACCCACATTTCTATTTCTTTGGTTAACCAATGGAAGATGTTCAATCACTTGAACTTCTTGGCCTCACCATCAGCCATGACCTCTCCCAGGTTAACTACATAGCAAAGTTTGTCTCCAAAACAAGATGCATCCTGGACATCCTCTCTCTTTCCAAGTCGTTCATTGAAAAAGCAGAACTACTGACTCTACAGGGTCTTTGCCCATTGCCGATTGGAGTACTGCCCTCCCTTATCCCCTGGAGTATATCCTGAAATGTCACGTCGCTGACTCCTGAATTCTGTGGAATCTAAAGCTCTCAACATTTCATCACATATTCTGCAATGCAGCTGAAGAATGAGGCCTGTTACTGTCACGTCACAGACAGGTCAGTGGCCTTTGTTTTTTTAACAACCTCTCGTCAGGTCTCCCTCCTTCTGCTCTCTCAGCCTTCCGAGTCCCCCGCAGCTCTTCCAAGTTGTACGCCTTCTTCCAGTACACACTTCCTGGTTCAACTTCCAAAGTCCATGCTTTCTGTACAACCCTACTCTTTCATTACCACCACCAGTGAAGGTGGATGGAGGTTATGTTTTCACCCCTGTCTGTTTGTCTGTCTGTCTGTGAACAAGATATTTCAAATAGTTTTGGATGGATTCAGATGAAATTTGGTGGAGAGGTTGGATGTGTACAACAACAACAACATGCATTTTAAGGCCATTTTCCCTGCGAGAGTGGGGGTTAGCCTTGCGGGCCCCATGACAATCTTCTCCATTTTGCCCAATTTTCTGCATCTTCTCCATTTTGCCCAATTTTGCCCTTGCACGCATTTCTTCTTCCACCATCTTTAGCCAAGTCTTTCTCGGTCTTCCCCGTCCTCTACTTTCTTCTACATTCATTTCCATCACTCTTCTCAACCAGTCACTTTCATCCTTCCTCAACACATGACCAAACCATCTCAAACTGTGTGTGACACAAACAAAATGATTCGATTTTGGTGAAGATCTGGATCCAGATCTGGATCTGAGAATTTTAAAAGTGATTATTCACCATTGGGACGTGGGGCCAAAAACGATATATATTATGATATTTCAAAAAGTTGTGGACTACTCATAACAAAATTAGTTGGATGAGTTGGTTAGGCGACAAGAACAAGCTGATTCGATTTTGGTTCAACTCCGATTCCAGATCCGGCCTATCAGTGGGATACAAAATGTTAACTGTTCAGCCTGGTGGAGGTATTCTCTCTACCGAGTGCCGCTCAAGTTCCTCCCTTTTCTCATTTGTGGAGCTGCCTTCTCAAGATGTTTCAATTGGATCCTTTTCCCCAGGCTTTCAAGCAAGTGCTGCACCATTTGTTATTGCCCTTCATCTTTTCTGCCCCTATTAACCTTAATTCATCCAACCCTCTAACTTGCAGATTGCTGCGTTTCCTTGTCACAACTCTATTAACTTATTTACTCCTTGTATATAACTGTGACCTCCATATCACTGCATTGCCTTTTCACCCTTTGGCACCCACTCATCGGTGGCGAGATCAGTGCGGCTCAGGAATGCAAAGTGTGGAGGTTTTGGTGAAATGGAAAAGTTTGTTTTCTATAGAAACAAATATTTCATTGATATAGACCAAGACTAATGTGGGTCCTAAGACACTGCCCTCTGGAATCCCAGCCTGAAGGATAATATCATAGAAAAGCACACCATCAAGTGGCACCCGCTGTTTCCCCTCGCAGAGAAAATCAAACAACGACTTGAGCAGAGGCCCTGAATTCCAAATGAAGACAACATGGACATCAAGGCTGGATGCCAGACAGTATAAAAGGCATGAGGGATCTCTAAATCGATGGCCCTAACCTCTTGCTTGTGATTCAGGGCATTCAACTGCTTTGCTAAACACCAGTCCGACAGTTGATATAGCCCGGTCAGGAATCAAACCCAAACTAGATTTATAGTCTGGTCGGGCATCAAACCCAGGCCGGATAGGGGAATGCGGCCGCTACCTCTGAACCACCTGCTCGACATGATTCATTCACACAAAGTGCATACCCAAAATTATACCACATTCTCCTCGTGTGACATACTTAAATTTACTGAATGTAACTTTTGGTCGTGCCGGAAATTCTGTTTCGTCCCTGATACATTATATCACCGCAGCATTATTTATTCTGAGTGTTATTTGAAAATCATTAATTATGTAGCTCTCTGGTGTGTCAGACGGGATGAAATAATCTATTAGCTTCATTTTTGCTGGAGAGACATTCTACAGCATTTAATAATTAAAGGCTATTTTTCTGGCAGGGAGAGGGGAAATGGGTGGTGGGGGAAGAGAGGGAAGGAGAGGTAAAGAGTGTGAGGGGGTATGGTAGGTGGTTTAGTTTGGTGGGGATCATACCTATTGCTTGAGAGACACCATCCATGAGATGCATGTCAAGCATTTACTTTATTTTTGTATTTTGGAGGGCAAGTAGGATTGTTTTAATAGGTGTGATCTCCACTGCACTCCAAACATGTCCAAGTGACTCAAGCCTGGGTGAGAAGTGCGCAGACTCTTCCTTTTAGACATGAACTATGTAGGCCGGAATAGTCAGTGTAGAACATGGTTCAGTCACCGAATAAATTACAGGGATTTTATCGTGACAGTCTGTAATGGTCATGGGAATTATATGTTTTATTTATTACATGAACCACCTTTAGAGGCCATTTTTTCCCCGCAGAGCAGGGGTGGTCTTTTTCAGGCACCATGGTGCCCTTTTTGAAGCAATGTTTTATGGCCGGATGCCCTTCCTGCCGCCAACCCTGTTAGTCGCCTCTTGCGACACACAGGGAATTACCAGTGAACTGGTACTCAATTTGCCGACCTCGGAAGGATGACAGGCTGAGTCAACCCTCCTGGTGTTAATTCAGCGATCGACCGGGATTCGAACTCAGGATCCTCGGATCCCAAGCCGGCACCCTAACCGCTAAGCCAACACCAGGCTCTGTTTTATTTATTACATAAGTCTACATCTACATCTACATTTATTACATAAGTTTATTTATTACACATACATCGTCTACCGCCCTCCCAAACCACACCCATCATTCCTGTCTGACTTCTCCTACTTTCTGACCCAGCTATGTTCCCTCTCCCCCTCAATCCTCCTCCTTGGTGATTTCAATATCCACATGGACTCCACTGACTCCACAATAACCACTGACTTCACTGATTTACTCACCTGCTTTAACCTCACTCAACATGTCGACTTTCCTACCCATATCCGTGGTCACATTTTGGACCTTGTCTGCTCCACTGGATTAAATTTGCACCATCTCTATGGCTCCGACCTCACCCTCTCTGACCACTTAGCCATCACTCTGACCATCAACATCCCCGCCCCAACTCCAAGGCATTATCGCACAATCAACTTCCGTAAGCTAAACGCTCTTTCACCTACCTCATTCTCATCCACCCTCTCTGAAAAAATGTCCACTTCTCCCTTCATTGACCTCCACACCCCTTCCGACCTCACTGACTACTACAACCACACTCTCTCCTCCTGCCTTGACCAGCTTGCGCCTGTAAAAACCAAAACAGTTTCTTTCACCCATTCTGCTCCCTGGTTTACCCCTGAACTCCACCTGATGAAAACTCGTGCTCACCAACTTGAAAGACTCCGCAATAAAACGGGTCTCACAGTTCACTCCCAAGCCTACAAGGACCACATACAACACTACAAAGATGCCCTCTCCCGCGCCCGCTCTGCCTACTACTCTCAAATTATCCACTCTGGCTCCGGAAACCCAAAAGCACTCTTCTCGACAATAAACAAACTCCTCCGCCCCCTGAACACCACCACCCAGTCATTCACAGTAGACAACTGCATCTCCTTCCTCTCTTTCTTCCAACGCAAAATTGACAACATCTACAACAGCTTGACCACCGCCGCACCCGCTCCCCCTCCAACCACCTGCCCCCCCTTGTCCTGCCATCCCCTGTCTCGGTTCTCCCCAATCTCTCCTACTGACCTCTCTGAACTCCTCATAGGAATGAAAACTGCCACCTGCACTCTTGACCCCATCCCCTCCAGCTTTGTCAAGGCCTCCCTCCCTGCTCTCTCTCCACTTATCATTGCAACAATAAACTCCTCCCTGTCTACAGGCATCGTCCCACCTTCCCTCAAAATTGCTGCTGTTACCCCCATTCTAAAAAAACCTGGTCTAAACCCTGACACCCTAAACAACTTCAGACCCATCTCCAACCTACCCTTTCTGTCAAAAGTTTTGGAACGCGCTGTAGCCACTCAACTCAAACATCATCTCTCTCTGCCAATAACTTGTATGAAACATTCCAATCCGGATTCCGCTCCAACCACAGTACTGAAACTGCTCTCCTCAAAATCACCAACGACCTTCTCCTCTCCTCTGACGCTGGCAACCTCAACATTCTCGTCCTCCTCGACCTCAGCGCTGCCTTTGACACCATCGATCACACTATCCTCCTCACCCGACTTGAATCCACCTTTAACGTCACCGGCACTGCCCTCTCTTGGATTAAATCATACCTCTCTGACAGATGCCAGTTCATCTCCATCAATAACTGCAAATCCCCCACTGCTCCCCTCCCCCAAGGTGTCCCCCAAGGTTCAGTTCTTGGCCCCCTCCTCTTCATCCTTTACCTGTCCCCGCTCGGTCACTTAATCCGCCGTCATGGTCTCCAATTCCACTGCTTCGCCGATGACATCCAGCTTTTCATCTCCACCAAGTCCGTCTCCACCGACACCCACTCTATCCTGACAAACTGCATCACTGAAATAAAATCCTGGCTTCAAATCAACTTCCTCAAGCTTAACTGTGATAAATCTGAAATAATCATCATTGGCCCAAAAACGCTCACAAAATCCACCCATAACTTTGCCCTCAACATTGACGGTATCCCAGTATCCACCTCCCCTCACATCCGGAATCTTGGCGTCATCTTTGACCAAACCCTTTCCTTCGACAAATACACTAAACAGATCACAAAGTCAGCCTTCTTTCACCTGAAAAACATTGCCCGTCTCCGCTCATCCCTCTCCTCCACGGCTGCAGAAACCCTCATCCACGCCTTCATCACCTCCCGTCTGGACTACTGCAATAGCCTCCTCTATGGTTCACCCTCAAAAATCACCAATAAACTCCAATACATTCAGAACTCCGCTGCCCGTCTACTCACTCATTCCCGGACCCGTGACCACATCACCCCCGTCCTTTACAAGCTTCACTGGCTCCCCATCCCCCAGAGAATCCAGTACAAAATCCTCCTCTTGACATACAAAGCCCTCCATAACCTGGCCCCATCCTACCTGGCTGACCTCCTCTCCAGACACACTCCCACCCGCAACCTCCGCTCTGCTGGTACCAACCTCCTGACCCCCTCCATCCGGACCAAATTCAGATCCTGGGGGGACAGGGCCTTCTCCATCGCTGCTCCCACCCTCTGGAACTCACTACCTCACACCATCAGAGACTCCTCCTCACTCACCACATTCAAAACATCACTAAAGACCCACCTGTTCAACGCTGCATTCAACATTCAACCCACAGCATTTAACCCCTGACTATCTCTTCTCCTTCTCCCTCCTTTTGCTTTAAATATTTCCTTATTGATTCTTGTCTTGTCTTTTTGATTCTTGTCTTATATATATGCCGTATATCGCTGCTGTTTGTTTTCTTGATTCTTGTCTTTTTGCAATTGTTGTTTTCATGTATTGTTATGCATTATGTTTTCCACTCTGTCAAAGCGCCTTTGGGCTTCTGGAAAAGCGCTATACAAAATAAATGAATTATTATATTATTATAAGCAACATAATTCAAAAGTGGAGTTTGTAGCGAAATGAGTTAGGTGCTTGGGTCTTTTGGGTTAAAGTTATCATATGCAGACTGTCTTGCGGGGTTAATCTCTGGAGGTCTGAGCTTGCGAAGATGTTTCGTGTTGAATTCCACCAATGACGTTACGCTGTCACCAGCCAACCGGTGTTTTTGGGAAACCGATAGGAAGCGATGATTGAACTTTCAGTATATGAGCAAAGTTGAGCACAGACAGGTATGCATGCTCAGTGGCATGAGCACAAGGATGTCTCACCTTTCACAATTCATTGCTTTCAGATGTTCTTCAGAATGCTGTTGTGTGTGCTGCAGTAATAATGCAGAGAATGGAGTCAAACCCGAGAAATATTTATGTTTGTGAAAAATGGAGAAAACCTGCAAAAAGTCATCAAGAAAGTATATTACCTGCCCTACGGCCAGGAAGGTGGGAGAAGATTGATTTAGGGTAACGGTGGTTTCTTTTCCATACCAGACATAGTTCCAATCAATCTGCGGATTTGCTCATGACCAACTTCCCAAAATATACCATAGTGGTTGAGTTGATGATACCTTGTGAGGAGCGGATTGGCGTGGCCCGAGAGAGCTACTGCATGATGAGGCTTCACATGCGTGTTGTGAACAGAAGGAATTGCCTTGTAAAGTTGTGGAATTAGAATGAAGAGGTTTTGCTGCATATTCGGTGATTGGCGTAGGTTCCAACGGATGTTGGCCTCTATAGGATAGATATTATATTACCTCCGCCAACCGAAGGTAGACGAAAATTAGGTTTTCATTCCTCTTTGTTTGTTTGTCTGTTTGTGTGAAGAATATCTCAAAAAAGTTGTGGACGGACTCGATGTTCCAGCTCACAATAGCAGACAGGAAATCTCGTTTCACATTCATATGAAAGAGAGCTAGCTGACTTTGTTATGCGACGACCGAGCTGTTAATCTCCAATCCGAAGTTTTGTAGTCAGGTTGGGAAGCAAACCCTAACGATACAGCTCAAATAACGATACTGTGTGTTGTCTCTGCACCATCCTGTCAAACTATTTTTTTTTATTTCAGTGGCATGTTGCTCTTTTATTAACAGTTACATCAATGTTTCTGCTGAGGATATAGTCATGTGACTTGCAAATAGCTCAAACTGCCAGTTTGGAGACAAACTTAACAGCTGACAGATTTACAAGGAACATCAATACAGGAGAATGCCATTAGGCCCATCAAGTGTCAGCAATTGTGCCAATGTCTTTGTGTCCTACCATCCCACCATAAGGCCCATCAAGTGTGTGCAATCATGCCAATGTCTTTGTACACTACCATCCCACCATAAGGCCCATCAAGTGTGCGCAATCATGCCAATGTCTTTGTACACTACCATCCCACCCTAAGGCCCATCAAGTGTGTGCAATCGTGCCAATGTCTTTGTATCTTGCCATCCAACTACTTCCATATACCTATCCAAATCCATATTAAAACTATCCACTGATTCTACTGCCATTATCCTTGCAATATGACTTACTTTTTTAAATTGATCTAAGGCTCATACAAGGGCTTGGATATAAATCGCATGCACGACAAATATATTAATATACATCACTGTACACATGAGAAGACAGTCAAAGGAATAATATGAGGGCCAGTCAATAAGTAACCTTAAAATGGTGATATAAATTCGAGAATGTAATGTGTGTAGTTGCAGAAGATATGTTATATCTATGGGTAAGAGTAATGTTTTTCCTGTTTTAGATCTGGCAACATTGAGTGTATGACGTCAGAAGAGCAGTTCCAAGATGGCGGCTCCCTAAGAAGCATGCACCAGGGAGGAGCAACGTTCTGTCATCTGTTTCTTGGGAAGTGATGGTGTGAATCTTAGTGAAATCCATTGCAGAATGAAGATGCAATCTGGTGACGCATGTTTATCGCTGCAGCAGGTGTACGACTGGGACAGGAAGTTTAAAAGTGGAGTGTCCAGTGTGGCAGATGCTGCTCGCTCGGGCTGGACTCACACAGCCGACACACCAGAAATGGTTGCATGAGTTGAGCGTGTGTTAAGGGAAAACCATCACATTACATGGGATGAAGTGGTCTCTGAATTGAACATTAGCCATGGTTCTTCACACCATATCATTCACAACATGCTGGGGTTCTGCAAAGTGTCTGCAAGGTGGGTGCCGAGACAACTCACACCCGAACTGAAAGAACGGTGAGTGGACGCATGTGAAGAACTTCTGTGATGTTACGAAACAGAAGGCGACACTTTCTTACAGCGCGTAGTGACTGGGGATGAAAGCTGGGTCCACTACTTTCAGCCAGAAACGAAGAGGGCAATCAAAGAGTGGTGCCATTCAACTTCACCGAAGCCCAAAAAATTCCGCACACAGCCGTCCACTGGAAAAATGATGCTGATGCTCTTCTGGGATAGCCGAGGCCCACTTGTAGAGCATTACATGCCCAGAGGGACCACAGTCACCAGTGCATCATACTGAGACTTCCTTAAAAATCATCTGAAACCACATGAAAACGTCGGGCACTACTCACTACCAGTGTTTTTCTACAGCATGACAATGCTTGGCCCCATACTGCCCACGCTGCAACAATCGAGGACCTGCATTTTGAGAGTCTTCCTCATCCACCCTACTCGCCAGACCTCGCTCCTTCGGATTACCACATATTTGGGCCACTTAGAGGCGCTTGGTGGAACCACTTTCCGATCCGACAAAGAGGTCCAACGTGCGATGCACGAATGGCTACACAAGCAGCCAAATAATTTTTTTCAAGAGGAATCCAGGCCTCAGTAAAGCACTGAAAAAAATGCTTTCAACGCAATGGAGCTGATGTTGAAAAATAAAACATTTGTTACAAACGTACATGCAATAAACAAGTTGTGAAAAATATTTTAAGGTTACTTATTGACTTCCTATATATATATATATACATATATATATATATATATATATATATATATGTATATATATATATATATATATTGTTGCGGTTTTGAGAACCCACACAGGTAACATCATTAAAGGTTAAAGGTTGCACCCCATAGTTAGGCCACATGCAACACTTAGGTCACCTGAGAATGTTAGTTATCTCATAGTATGTGTTTAGGATAAGGCCATTTCCAATAGTTGCATCTGTGTTGTGTAAAACAAATAAGAGTAGGCCCCGTTCAGTTTGCACCCTCCCTCCAATCGACTCCATTGAGCACTATCCAGTCTGCACCCCATTGCCCCTCACAGTTTGTTACGCGTTGGGCCGGTAGCATTCGCTGCCCTTGGGCTTTCGCTCAAACCAGCCCAAATGCCACGAGGTAAGGCCCGAAACGGGGGCGGAGCGCAAGGGTGGGGGTGTGGCCACGTCAGGCAGCCATCAAGGGCGGAGCCGGTAAGACCTCATCAACCAATCAGGGCTGAGGCGACATCGCCTGACAGGGTGTGTCTGGAGGTTCCAGAGGGTTCGCTGGGCGTGGCAATAAAACCCGTTGCGCGAGGCCCCCACCTCAGTTATGAGGCGGGAGAGACGCTTGAACAGAGTTGAGACCTCAGTTATGAGGAGGGAGAGACGCTTGAACAGAGTTGAGACTCGAGTTGAGAAGGGAGAGGCAGGCGCTCGAGTTATGAGGAGAGACGCGCTGTGACGAGCATTGAAAGGATTGATTGCGCTTTACAAAGGACTGGCGAAGGACTGATGCAGCGGCACTCATTGCAAAAGGACTTGCACGATTGCGTTTACCAGGAGGACGGATGCGATTACAAAGGACTCGTGTGCAAGGATTGTCACGTTTGGCATTCGTGCAGAAGGACTTTCGTGGAAGGCGCCAGTATTGAAGGACTCGATTGGGGAAGGCGCTTTGGTGACATCATTGTGGAAGTGGTGCATTGTACCGAGCGATACCGGGAGCGCGTATAAAGGCGCCGGTACAACTATTACATACGCAGTATAATCGCCAGCTTACCGATCCCCTCCCAGTGTAATTGTCCGATCCGCGCCACCGACACGGGACGATCTCGCCTGCCGTCTGCCATCTACCTCACCATCTGCTTCGTGGTATGAGTCGGGGACCGGAGCGAGCTGGGGACACCATCGGTGGACCCTCAACCCGACCATCTACAACCCTGTGTGAGTCTGAGAGTGAGTCTGAGTGTGAACGGGCCCGTGTCCAGGGGATAAGTATAAGACTGTAT
The DNA here is from genome assembly GCF_964187855.1 of Myxine glutinosa. Classification (NCBI taxonomy): domain Eukaryota; kingdom Metazoa; phylum Chordata; class Myxini; order Myxiniformes; family Myxinidae; genus Myxine; species Myxine glutinosa. The sequence goes on from NC_136262.1 coordinate 247,886,111, forward strand.
AAGGCTGCCCTGTGTATCTGCTTCTTCCTCTTCATTGTACATTTCTGCTCTTCTTCCTCTTCTTTGTACAAAGTGTGTGCTTCTCTTCCTTCCCATACAATTGTAAGTAAATTCCTTGTTCTTCCTGTTTTTCTCTCAATTCGACCGTCTTGGTGATTTCTCCATTGGGTAAGCTTGGCACGATTAAGAACCGCTCCAATCGGGTTAGTTCCCGTTAACGGCCCAAATCGCGGCTCACTTCGCTCGGCGTGTCCACTAACGCCGTGGTTCGGGTGGGGTTATTTCCTTGCTTCACGGCCGGTGTTAGTACTTAGGTAATAAGACTAATTTGGCTTACAACCCTATATAACACCGACCGGAAGGAACATGATAGCCCCGGATCGCGTCGGCTAGTAAAAAGACAAGGGGATTAATCCCCCCTTGATAAGGGGGAGGCCGACGTTGGAGATCCGCAACAATTGGTAGTCAGGAGTGGGGATTTGGAACCTGGGACTAAAATTTTTAGACCAAATTTTGGACATCAATTGTGCATATTGGCCGCAACAATTGGTGTCGGGGAGTGGGATTTGACCCGAAGTGTGCCAAACGCACTCAAAATTACGAGCAGCCGAAATTGTAGTAACATCTAAATTAAATCGTGCCATGGATAGCCAAGGCGGTCGGATGCCGGTGGGGGTAGATGAGGAGGAATTAGAGTCAACCCAGGACCCCTGGGAAGAATTGGGACAATTGGAAGAAATGGAGGATGCAGTTAATGAGGGTGCAGCATTAGGGGTTGCAGGCGAACAAAATGGCGGCGCCTCGCACATGGCGACGAGGGCCGCGCCCGCTGCGCAAATGCGGGGGATGGATGTGCAGGCCCTCCATGGCGCAGATACAGGCAGCCATACAAATGGGGATGGACAAGAACAGTGAGTAGTTGGGAAACCAAATTGGGGAATTGAGAAATGATGTGGGAAACCAAATTGGGGGATTGAGTAAGGAGATGGGAGAAATGAGGGCCGATAGTAAGCAATTGGGAAATCAAATTATGGGATTAGAAAGCAAATTGGGGGGATTAGAAAGCAATTTGGGGGGCCAATTGAAGGACGTGGGTGGCCACATGGGAGAAATGAACGAGGGGTTAACGGGGTTGGAAAACAGGATGGCCACCGAGAGAATCAAATGAAAGGAATTAAGGACGGGTTAACGGGGTTTGGAACCAGAATAGGGGGCCAAATAAAAACAATGGGGAAGGACATAGATCGCAGGTCGAGCGGGAAGGTCGTGGGGGTATGCGACGGGGTAACGCGACTTGAGGAGCGCAGGGAAGGCGAGGTGGAGCAAAGCACAGCCGGGTGGACCGGGATAGAAATCGCGACACGGGGTATGGAAAAGCCGACGACCGCCGAAGTAGAAGAGAAAATTTTATTCGTGCCGGCGGTCGTCGAGGAAAAAGAAAATGAAATAATTATAGTTGAAATCGGGGTTAAGGAGACGGCAGAAGCAGAAATCAAATCGGAAATTGAGATGGAATATGTGCAGAGTCCGTGTTCGCATCATGATGCCGTACTTGCTCACCCCAATGGAAGTTTGCAGTTGGTGCAGGAGAGGAGGATCCCGAAGGTAAGCAGGACTGTGTATGGCGCGAAAAGGTTTGGCGCGAAATTGTTTGGCGCGAAAGGATTTTTCGCGCGCTTGGGATCCCGACGTCACCCGGGCGATCGTGGAAGGTCTGTGGTGCGCTGTACGAAAGTGAATGGTGCGCGTGTGCGAACGGCGCCGGAGCGCGAGTGTGAAACGGAGTGTGGAACGGAGTGTGATACAGAGTGTGAAAGTGAGAGTGAGTGTGACACAGAGTGTGAGTTTGCCGAAGAATGTGTGCGAGGATGCACACCAGAGCGTGTTGTAGAGCGTGTGCGAGGATGCACACCAGAGTTGGATGGAGAGAGTGTGTGGGGATGCACACCGGAGCGGGTGATTGGGTGTACAATAGAGTGCACACCCGTGGTGATTACGGAGTACTTAACGGGGGAAAGTGCACGAGAGGAGTGCGGGGAAGAAAGGTGTGTTACGGAGTGTGCAACGGAGAAGTGTGTAACAGAGTGTGTGAGTAGAATGAGTGCACCTGGGTGGTATGCACGAGCGAGTGCGGTGACGAAATGTGTGGGATGTATGGAAGGCGCTGGAGCGCCGCGATTTGTGAGTGTAGAAAGGGTCGCGTATGGATGTGAGAATGCGATCCAAGCATCGACGCAGACCGGGGGCAGCGTTTAGGCCGACGTATAGCCGACGTGAGTCCTCGGTGCGTGGGGTGCTTTGTGTGCTGCGGGGGCCGGCGGGGATCGTTGCCGCGGCAGCATGCACGATTCGGGCCGGGCCCCGCCCTGTATGGTCGGTGCCGCGCTTTGACAAAAAAGGCAAACGGCACAGTTTGAGGGGGGCTAGGCGAGGTCGGACCTTTGCCCCCTGGCGGGGGCGGTGCTCCGACCGGGGGAGGTTGGGCCACCGTGACAGAGACCGAAAGGCTCCAAGCCGGGATGAACCTCGGTCCGAGTATGCCTCCTCCCCAGAATCAAAGATGCCGGATGGACCCAACCAACAGGAGACAGACCACCAGTATGCATTGCTCAGCTTTGCGAAGCCGAGCTGTGAAAATGTATTTCCACCCTGAGAGGCTCGAGAGTAGTGGACTGGAATAGCGATAGTGTTGGCGATGGTAGCCGGTGTAGAGGGATAGTAGCTCTACCATCCCTCACCTTTGGGGCAAAGGAGCTATAGGATTATGGGGTTTGGCAGTATGAACTAGCCAGGGCAGGCTAGGATAATTGTTAGGGACTTAGAAAGATGACCATAGGAGACTGAGATGTAAGTAGTGACTTTGTACCAGCAGAGGGGACGTAGAGAGATTAGATGGATGATAATGACGAGGGATGTGCTTAGTATAAGGGATGACGGGGAGCACGAGTTTTAGAGGGAAATCGTTAGTTAAATGATGCTGTGTGTGTGGAGAAATTGTGTGTGAGCTTGAGGATGCGCTTTAGGCGCAAATGAGGAATTGTGAATGAGAATCTTTGTGGTGAGCTTGATGAAATGAGGCAATGGTCGAGAATGATGTGTGTGTGTGTGTGTGTGTGTGTGTGTGTGTGTGTGTGTGTGTGTGTGTGTGTGTGTGTGTGTGTGTGTGTGAAAGTGTATGAGTAGAGTATTGTGGACAAGTGTAAGTGTATTGAGTGATTGGCTTGCATGGGGTGCAAGTGAATAAATGGTGTGGAGTAAATGGTGTGTGGAACGAGTGGTGTGGCGTGCATGGTGCGAAGGAGTGGATGGGGGAAGATGGACCCCTTCACAAATATCCGGGGAGGTTAGTTTAAAGTTAGGTAGAGGGAGTAGGTAAATTGTTTGGATATTGACATCTGTGGTGCGGGGAGTAGCAAGTCGTTGCTTTGAGGGGTGCATGAGTAAGTGGAATGGCTGGGCGTGTGAGCCTGTTAGTGAGTATGGTTAAATGGGCACTCCGCCACTGGTAGTCTGTCGGCCAGGTGAGGCCGCAGGTAGGCTCTGGGAGCCAGGTAGAGTTAGAGTCCAGTATAGAGTTCAGCCGGGCCTGAGGATCCGAGGGAAGGACCCGGGTAGCCCAATGCCAGAGAGGGCATCACGGGGTGAGAGAAGCCAGGAGGGCGTTCCCCAGGTTAGGGTAGTTGAGGAGCTAGGCAAGCTCGGGTGGCGACTTCAGTGGCGGAGGTGCGCAGGTAAGTAGGACCTGCTGGTAGAGCCACACGACCCAGCCCCGAAATTGTGCGAGGGCACAGTAGGAAAAAAGTGGGGGAGTGAGACCCCAAATTGGAAGAGCACCACAGGATAGTCAATGGGAATTGGTTTTTAGAACCGCATAGTGGAATGATGGCCAATTGGATTGGCAGGGCAAGAACCCGGGTAGTGTAAGTGAGTTAATGTCAATTAGAAGGATAGTTAGGAGAAAATCTCTTCGCACCATACACATCCACTCACCGAGGTGACAGGACTCCACACCAGATTTTGTGAACAATTTGGATGGAAAGATGCATCATGACGTGGGTGAGACATTGTGTGATATTCCATCCCTTCCTTCTTGGGAGGGATTGGAAACGAATTTGGTTTAGGGGGAGATATGGGAGACGAGATGGTAGAGACGAATTTGTAAATTGTGTAAATATGGGGAGGGGCAAGGTTAGAGTAGGTTGACATGGGGGGTCACGTACGGCTAGGGACGAGCTTTCTCCACTCGCTCTCCCATGCCCCTCATGTCGCATTACCTTGTTTTGACGTGTACCCTTGCGCCCTTGCCCCCGTTAACCTCTGCTTTGTCTTCCTCCCCACTCATGGACCCATGGTCTTTTGTTGAGGGGAGTGTGCAGGTGCCCTGAGCGGTGCGGCAGCACGTTTGCGTTGCACCCTGCTGCCTGTGCCTGCACCGGTACACCATATGGACCACACGTTCTGTGGCCTGGCACCTTTGCTGGAGCAGACCATTGCTGCCAGCAGCATCTTACTTGCGGACCACTGTTTTTTTTAGTGGCTCCAATGCCATGCAGTCGGTCCAACTAAGCTGGCCCTGCTGGCCAAAATAAAAAGCGGACACGGTTTGTGCACTTTTTATTAATTTCCTTTGGTGTGTCAGGGACAAGAAGACTTCAAGTTTGATGATGGCACAACGAAGAACATGAAGCAGGAAGACATCGCAGCCCAGCAGCCAGCCAAGCACAAGGCATCATTGGTTTATGAAGTGTGATGATTGTGCATTTTGTTTTGGTGATGGTGCTTTTTGTGCATTTTTTAAAATTTGTGTGCATATTGGGTGTATGGTGTATTGGTGCAGTGCAGTGCAATTGGTGTTTCCTCTTTCCAAAAAATCCGTTTCTTTTCCCACAAAAGACAGGTCCTGGGTTGTAGTTTTGTAAATAATTAGTAGTCTTGTAAATAACATGCTCCCCACCGGCTTTTTGTATAGTTTGAGAATAATTCTGTAACCGGTTAATTGTGGGCGTGAGTCAGTTAGATAGTACACAACGCAGCAGGTGGGACATATCTAGTGTTTAAAACTGTCGCACTCAGGGTGTTAGGTTAAATGTAGAGGGTTACCACACCTAAGTGTCACACTAATTGTTAAAAAGTAGTCCTGACCCTTGCTTGAAGCTGGCCATCCTCACTGGTATGTGGTTCGGCTCGGGGACGAGCCTGGCGAAAGGAGGGGTGCAGTGTTGCGGTTTTGAGAACCCACACAGGTAACATCATTAAAGGTTAAAGGTTGCACCCCATAGTTAGGCCACATGCAACACGTAGGTCACCTTAGAACGTTAGTTATTTCATAGTATGTGTTTAGGATAAGGCCATTTCCAATAGTTGCATCTGCATTGTGTAAAACAAATAAGAGTAGGCCCCGTTCAGTTTGCACCCTCCCTCCAATCGACTCCATTGAGCACTATCCAGTCTGCACCCCATTGCCCCTTGCAGTTTGTTATGCCGGTAGCGTTCGCTGCCCTTGGGCTTTCGCTCGAACCAGCCCAAATGCCACGAGGTAAGGCCCGAAACGGGGGCGGAGCGCAAGGGTGGGGTGTGGCCACGTCAGGCAGCCATCAAGGGCGGAGCCGGTAAGACCTCATCAACCAATCAGGGCTGAGGCGACATCGCCTGACAGGGTGTGTCTGGAGGTTCCAGAGGGTTCGCTGGGCGTGGCAATAAAACCCGTTGCGCGAGGCCCCCACCTCAGTTATGAGGAGGGAGAGACGCTTGAACAGAGTTGAGACCTCAGTTATGAGGAGGGAGAGACGCTTGAACAGAGTTGAGACTCGAGTTGAGAAGGGAGAGGCAGGCGCTCGAGTTATGAGGAGAGACGCGCTGTGACAAGCATTGAAAGGATTGATTGCGCTTTACAAAGGACTGGCGAAGGACTGATGCAGTGGCACTCATTGCAAAAGGACTTGCACGATAGCGTTTACCGGGAGGACGGATGCGATTACAAAGGACTCGTGTGCAAGGATTGTCACGTTTGGCATTCGTGCAGAAGGACTTTCATGGAAGGCGCCAGTATTGAAGGACTCGATTGGGGAAGGCGCTTTGGTGACATCATTGTGGAAGTGGCGCATTGTCCCGAGCGATACCGGGAGCGCGTATAAAGGTGCCGGTACAACTATTACATACACAGTATAATCGCCAGCTTACCGATCCCCTCCCAGTGTAATTGTCCGATCCGCGCCACTGACATGGGACGATCTCGCCTGCCGTCTGCCGTCTACCTCACCATCTGCTTCGTGGTACGAGTCGGGGACCGGAGCGAGCTGGGAACGCCAACAGTGGACCCTCAACCCGACCATCTACAACCCCGAGTGAGTCTGAGTGTGAACGGGCCTGTGTCCATGGGATAAGTATAAGACTGTATAAGGCTGCCCTGTGTATCTGGTTCTTCCTCTTCATTGTACATTTCTGCTTCTTCTTCCTCTTCTTTGTACAAAGTGTGTACTTCTCTTCCTTCCCATACAATTGTAAATAAATTCCTTGTTCTTCCTGTTTTCCTCTCAATTCGACCGTCTTAGTGATTTCTCCATTGGGTAAGCGTGGCACGATTAAGAACCGCTCCAATCGGGTTAGTTCCCGTCAACGGCCCGAATCGCGGCTCGCTTCGCTCGGTGTGTCCACTAACGCCGTGGTTCGGGTGGGGTTATTTCCTTGCTTCACGGCCGGTGTTAGTACTTAGGTAATAAGACTAATTCCCTATTTAACACCGACCGGAAGGAACGTGACAGCCCCGGATCGCGTCGGCTAGTAAAAAGACAAGGGGATGAATCCCCCCTTGATAAGGGGGACGCCGACGTTGGAGATCCATAACAATATATATAAATAAATAAATAAATATATATATATATATATATCAGTCACTATGCGACCCCCATATCATCAGTGGAGAACCGCTTATATATATATATATATATATATATATATATATATATATATATATATATATATATATATATATATATATATATATATATATATATATATATATGTATGTATGTATGTATGTATATATATATATATATATATATATATATATATATATATATATATATATATATATATATATATGTATATGTATATATATATATATATATATATGTATATATATATATATATATATATATATATATATATATATAGATAGATATATATATATATATAGATATATATATATATATATATATATATATATATATATATATATATATATGCAGGGTGTGTCAATAAAAGGTTACCGCTTCAAAACTTTATTAACCAAAACCTTGAGTGATAAAAAAAAAATTTACTTGGAAAATGAAAACCAAATCATGGAGAAATTAAACTCATTATGCAATAGCAATAATGCGCTTATAGTTCAGGTGTTCGATGTGAGCACCCCTACGCACACAACATGCATTCACACGAATTGCGATGTTTTCAATGACGTTTCTGCAAGTTTCAATGGTTAACTGTCTGCACACAAGCCTCAACTGCTGCCTTCAGATCAGGTTCAGATCTGGACGATGTTTACTCTTTGCTCCGTCGAAAACGTCATTTTTCCCATAGAATGCTTTGGTTATGCTTGAATAACTTCTTCAAAGATCATTGATCACTCCTGCAAAACCAAAAAAATTAATCTAATGACTAAAAGTACAAAGGTCATTAAGCGGTTGACTTTTCATTGACACACCCTATATATGCATATATATATATATATTTACATATGTTTATATGTGTGTGTAAATACAGTATATGTTCTCACAAAGAGCCATCTAGTTTGAATATCCTGATGTCACATTGTGCATCCAAAGTTTCTAATGTGCCAGACCGTTATAGAAATGTCAATGTAAACACATGTAAAATTTTGACTTGATTTCATAGTGCCATCTTCCTTGATGGGGTTGAGGTGGAGGAGGGTTCTGGGAGGGGGGGGGGGTGGGTGGGAGGGGAGGGCTGTGGCCTGCAAATGGTTTTCGATCTGAATGTGAATGGAGAAGGGATAAGGGGAGGGGAAAGTGTGCTCAGCCTGGAAACATTCATCTATCCTGAAGGACCCAAAAGCACTGAGTGAGTATGAAACGAAAAACGGTCTCTCGACAGGTCTGTCTTATCTAAGGTCATGAGATCATGTGCATTCAAGTGCGTGCTTCACATCAGCTCTGCTTTCTTATCATGGAGCAGAATAGGAGAGGAACTGGCAAGGGAGATCTTGGGTTCCTGCAGCCAGTACTTTGTCACGCAAATAATTGTTTCAGAGATAAAATCTTTGCAAGAAGGTGGCTTGCCTTCCACCTTTTGCCCTGTTCACGTGACTCGTGGTTGTCCCTCTAGGCCCTCCCCGTTGGTATTTTGGGAATATAAGACTGTTCTTCACGGTTCTGTTTAAATATGTTTAAACTTTCCCCTACAGTGTTTTATTCAGTGGTATATTAGAACACGCTGTTTTTCTTCCTATTTAAAAGGTTCTTTTCAATTTCCTCTTCAACTCATTCCACTTCAAAAAAAATATTCAATCTCTTATAATTCTTTCTCACTACATGCTCTAAATTCACATTCATTCCACCCCTCCTCTATCGTTCTTAAACGCATCGCTAACTTGAAAATCACGACAAACCCAATTTGTTATAAATGGTCGTTTTCATTAATCAGCCACTTTATAAACTCCCCCCTTGCCCCTCCCCTCCAAATCTCCCTCCTTGCCCCTCCCCTCCTAAACTCCCCCCTGCCCCTCCCCTCCTGAACTCCCCCCTCACCCCTCCCCTTCAAAACTCCCCCCCAACCCCTCCCCTTCAAATCTCCTCCCCTACCATCCCTCTCCAATTCTTCCCCCTCCCCCCTCCTCCTCAAAGCTGCCTCCTCCCCACTTCGTCTCCCTTTTATCTCATACCTCCACCTCCCCCAACCTTATACTTTCCTCTGCCCCCCCTCAAACAACCCCTCACTGTTCCTCATCCCATCACCATCAAACCTTTCGTCCTCCTCATCCTTCCCTTTCCTGTAACTCTTCTGTAATCTCTGACACACTCAACTGCTCTCCCTACCTCCACCTCTCATCCTTCATCTGACCCTACCTCTCCCCTCCCTGTCCTACACCCGATGCTCCCCCTCTCTCCTCATTAACGGTATGGACCTCAAACATCTGGGGCCTTCGCTCAAATCTGATTGATCTCTCCACTCAGGTTGCTTCTGACAATCCAGACTTGATCTGCTCAACAGAAACTTTCCTCCTTCAAGATGTCTCTGATTCCTTAATATCTCTTCCTGGTTACTCCCTCCTCTGGTATGATAGACCTGAGCCTGGTCCTAGAGGTGGGGTTGCTATCTTTATCAAAAACTCTCTTCCTCACTCTCCTTGCACTGCCCTCTCTCCACCCCACCCCCAGGTGTACCGCTGGCTACTGCTTCCTCTCCGCTCCCACCTTTTGTTCATATGTGTTCTGTCCCGTCCTCCAAACAGTGATGACTCCATTTACCTTTCGCTGTCTGACAACATGGACCAACTTATATCAACTCATCCAAACTCTCTCTTCCTCATATGTGGTGACTTCAACTGTCATCATGCCAGCTGGCTGGGTGTGGGTTCCTCTCTCACCAGCCATGGCACCTCAGCAAAGGACTTCTGCAACTCATTGGGACTGACACAATCTATCAATTTCCCGACGTGGATCTCAGTCAATGGAGTATCTTCTCTTCTAGACTTGGTTATGACAAACTTCCCTGCAAATGTCTGCTGCTCTTCTTCTGCTCCAATCGGTTCTTCTGATCATGTGCTTGTTAAAGTGGACATCTCTCTGGCCATTCTCAGAGAGCCTCCTCAGCGCCGACAAGTCTGGCATTTCACTCAGGCTGACTGGCACGCGGCACGGTCTGCAAGCAGCCATCAATGATCTGGACTGGTCTCCCATCTCTACTGCCTCTGACATCAATTCTTCCTGGGAATTCTTCCAAAGCAAACTGCTGTCTCTCATGCACAGATTTATCCCATCTCGTCTTCAGTTGTCTTACCCTTCCTCCCGTCCTTGGTACACTGAATCTTGTGGTGAGGCAGTTGCCCTGAAACAACTTGCCTTTGCCTCTTGGAAGGCAAATCCAACTGAAGGCAATCTCAGTTCCTTCCACCAAACTTGGAATAAGTGTGTGTCTACCCTCAGGAGTGCCAGGAAGCACTATCTCTCCACACTCAAGAATGAACTCTCAAACCTGTCTCCTTCCTCCAAATCCTGGTGGCGTCTGGTCAAAATCGTTTCTGGTGTTTGTTCCCCCTCCATCCCTTCCCTAACCTCAAATGGCTACACAGTTGACACCGCACGTGACAAAGCCGAATGCCTCAACTCTATGTTTGCCTCAAAATCTTGTGTCCCAAACCCATCTCTCTCTGTTCCCACCTTACCCAGTCAAACCCAACTGCTCCTGGACTCTGTGTCCTTTTCTCCTGAGAAGGTGGAGAAGTTTTTGTCAAACCTCGACTCTGATTCTGCAACTGGACAGACGGCATCAGCCCATGGGTCCTAAAATCCTGCTCTGCCGCTCTATCTCACCCTCTCTCTGTTCTTTTCACCCTCTCTTTTGCTCAAGGTCATCTGCCAGCATCTTGGAAATCAGCAGACGTTACTGCTTTACACAAAAAAGGTGCAAAAACAGATCCTTGCAACTGCAGACCAATCAGCCTGCTCGCAATCATCAGCAAAGTCATGGAATCCGTCATTGGATTCTACCCCCGCTAATTTCACCCCAATTCCACTTTTTGAAATACCAACTTCTGTCCTGGAAGTCCTTGGTGTCCTTGTGTTTTATACTTCTCCCACCCCCCCCCCCTTCCCACGCCTCCTCCCCCAAAGCCCTCTCCCTCTCACACATCTCCCTGCTCTCAAATGTTGTGTTTGTGTGCTTCCCCTTCTCTCCCCATATTGTCTTCCGCTCCCTCTTTTTATATATTTTGTTTGTCTGCTTGATTTGTTTGTGAAGTAAATGTATTATTATTATTATTATTATTATTAAGTAAATGTTAGCTCTTTCACGAGTCTCGATTCAGTATCCAGAAAAAAAAAAAGAAAAAAAAATTGCTTCGAATATCAAATCCGCTTCTCCAATGGCTTGATCTCCGATTATCAATTTGGATTCAGACCAGGTCATTCTACTCTGGACATGTTGCTTCTGCTGTCTCAAAAATGGATGGAGGTCCTCAATGCCAAACAGGAAATCAGAGCTGTCTCCCTTGACATATCACGTGCCTTCAATACGGTCTGGCACCCTGCTCTGCTCACCAAACTCTCCTCCTATGGTATCCATGGAAATCTCCACGCATGGCTTGCGGACTTCCTCTCTGGTCGTAGTCAACGTGTGGCCCTGAATGGATTTCTCTATCATCTCCCCTTCCTGTTCTGGCTGGAGTTCCCCAAGGTCGTGTTCTGGGCCCTGTGCTTTTTCTAGTCTTCATCAATGATCTCTCCGACTCTCTGGAAAATCCTCTCTTTCTCTTTGCTGATGACTCCACTCTCTGCCGCTCCATTCCTCATCCTTCAGATCGGCAGTCTGCAGCCTCCTCACTCTCTGCAGACCTGCACAAAATCACAGACTGGTCAAACAAGTGGAACATGTCTTTAAATCCTGACAAATCTCACACTCTTACTATGTCTCTCCGAAAAGACCGACTGGAAAACCCTCCCATATACTTTCTCAACAATCCTCTCCAAGAAGTTCTGTCGCTCAAGCTTTTGGGTCTCACTATCTGCCATGACCTTTCTTGGGAAAACCACATTTCCAAGCTGGCCACCAAAGCCAGTCGCCGACTGGGCATCCTCCATCGTGCGAAGTCCTTCCTTGGCATACCTGAGCTCCTCACCACATACAAGGCTTTCATCCGCAGCTCAATGGATTACTTTTCCCCCCTCTGGGCCGGTGCTCCTGCCTCACACCTAGCTCGGCTTCACGCTGTTGAAACCAAAGCTTTCAGAATCATTGGTATCTCCTGTGATGAAGCTGATTTTGAGGGCCTTTCACTCACTCACCGCAGGCAGGTTGGTGGTCTTTCTGTCTTCTACCGACTCCTCTTCGGCCTTGCTCCCCCAGCTCTCTCTGTGCTCTGTCCCCCAAATATTCCTCCAGGTCGCACAAGATCTGCCATCAACCCTCTTATGGTTAAACTGCCAAAATCTAGACTCTCTGCTCACCTTCACTCTTTTATTCCTCTTTTCTCCCACCTCTGGAACAAACTCCCCCACTCCCTTCAATCCCACTCCCCCCTCCAGGTCTTTACAACAGCTGTTCACCACCATCTCTTATCTTCCCCCATCCAAAACCTTGATCTTTTCTACCCCTGCTAATTCACCCCAGATACACTTTTTTGAAATTCGAACTTCTTTCGTGGAAGTCCTTGCAGTGTCCATATGTTTTATACCTCTCCCACCTCCCCCCAAGCCCTCTCCCTTCCACAGTTCTCTCGATGTCCCTGCTCTCAAATGTTGTGTTTGTGTCCTTCCTCCTCTCTCCCCATCTTGTCTACCGCCCCCCTTATTTTGTGTTTTATGAGTTGGTTTGACTTTCTGTGTGATTAATGTTCGCTCTTTCATGAGCCTCGATCTTGTATACAAAAAAAAAGAGAAAAAAAAGCTCCATCATTTTGTGAATTTACCACAGCTTTTTTTGCGACCATCTCTATATCATATACTGTCGGACCACGCTATTCACAGTTTTTTCCCATTCGCTGCCGTGTTCCTTGAAATTCTGGTTTTTCAGGGGCACAAAAAGAAAAAAAATTCACAAGCCTTTAGCTTCACATACGGTATTTATATAACCTTCGCGGATTATTGTCGACATTCGTGGGATTTGCCTCGCCATTTGTAGATTTTGCCTCCCCATTCGTGGATTTTGCCTCTCTATTCGCAGTTTGGTCCTCTCTATTTGTGTATTTTCGTGACTCGAACATATCCCCACTTTTTCCATTGAAACAAAGCACCGCTATTCGTGGGTTTCGCTATTCACGGATTTTCCAGGAACATATCCCCCACGAATAGCGGAGTCCGAGGGTACTCAAATGGCATAATTTTTGACTCTCACTGCAGTCCTTCATCCTGTCGGCCCATGTCCCACTGATCTCCCTACTATCTCTTGCTCAACTCTTGCTCTTGTCTCTTTTCCTTCACTTCTGCAACTCCATTGTCTTTCTATACTTCCCTATCATACTAACCAGAGGATGCACTTACCTTTAACAGATCACTAAGGGAGACTCTTTTCACTGATATTTTATCTTCCTTGAAAAAAAACGATTGTTTTTAATACTCGATTCTTCTCCCTGCAGGATATTGTTGTAAAAATTATATTAAAAATTATCCTATATATTAAAAATGTAATCAAGCTGTCTGCGTGCATGCATCTGAAGCTTACTAGTCAAAAACCATTGGCCAGTTAGCCTGACTCCACTCACAATTTTAATTCGGAAAATCATATGCCTTGCATTTTTTTTTAGGTTTTTAGGTTTTAGGTTTTTAGGTTTTAGGTTTTAGGTTTAGGTTTTAGGTTTTAGGTTTTTAGGTTTTTGGTTTTTTAGGGTGGCATAGTTCCGAACCCGAAGGATCGGTAACCGACACAATTTCGGTCTTCGAGGCCGGCCGATAGGCACAGTGTGACCAGAAGGGACGAGGTTCTCCTGACCACGTGGCCCTCGACTTGGTGGGGTTTGTCCGCACAATGTGGGCGCTTCAGGATGAACTTTAGCCGGGGAGCGTTTGGGCGCCCCGGTCTGATACTGCCGCCCACGCGCAGAACAACTTGTGAGTGCACGTGGGTCCCGGCGGTCCCACTGGCCTAGCGCTACCATGTTTAGACAGTGAAATCCGTCCACGGCACCGGCACCTACTCCCGGAAGTTTGAGAGAATAGCGGCGCCAGGCACGGTAGGACACCCGCGGAGCCCCGGCGGACCAGGGACGCACGAGCCTACGCGTTAGCGTGCTACGGCGGAATCAACGGCTTCGGCCACGGTCGGGCCGATACTCGGCCCGGTCGGGCCGATACTCGGCCCGGTCGCACCGGAAATGAACTGGTTCGACGCTGAACCGATTCACCGACCGACGCTGAACCGACCGACGCTGAACCGATGAACGACGAACGACGGTCGATGGTTCGACCGACGCTGAACCGATGAACCGGTTCAAACGGATTACGAAAGGATTTCAAAAGGAAAGTTTACAACTGGTGTGTTCTCCCACCAATGAGATATGACAGTGAAACATGGTCTCCATCATAGAGGATGGAGCAAAAATTGATTACTGCACAAAGAATGATAGAAAGATTGTTTCTTGGTGTATCCAAAATGGATAAGAACAAATATTGCATTGAATAGAACATATAAGAAGAGAAATGAATATGTCAGGCAGAAAACAAATTTTTTGATATTCTGGTAACACAAAATAGAAACATAACTGGGCTGAACATTTATAGCAAGGGGGAGACGACTTGCCAATGCTTCTTTGGGGACGGGAGTTGATGGTGGCCTTCATCCTGCATTGAACTAAATAGGCTGGTCAAGTCTTCTCCCTGCATAATACATGTCTATCCCATTACTATATATTGTTATCAATTTTGGGTAGGGCATATATTGATTTGGGTAGATCTGCATAGGTAGGTGCTCCGATGTCACGAAGAAGAAGGACCATTTCAATGTACAGTAAGTCAGGGACCCGTCTAGCCCGTTTGTCGGATTAAGTGTATGTCTGTGATCATACAAGGATGATCGGGTGATAGGTAGAGTCGGGATTATGCTAACTCCCTGGTATGTCAAACCTGTGAGCTATCCATTGTCCTGTATGGCAACGCATCATATACATTAGTTAGGCCCATTAGCGCACACGTTCATTAATTCCCCCTCCGCCACAATAACAAAGGAACTGACAGAAGAACAGACCGGAAGCGACCGCGCACTATGGCGGCATTGCAAGCAAACATCGATGAGGCAGGCAATAGCCACGCCCAGAAGGACTCGTGAGTGACAGGGGGGAAGGGCGATAAAGAAGCAGGTCGCCGATTGGCAGAGTATGGAAGGACGTGTGATTGGTCAGGGGAGGGGCAGAAAGCTTCCCCGTGATTGGTGGAAGGAGTGACACACTGATTGGCCACCAACCGATGGCATGACACCAAAGGCGCGAAGCGCTCAGCCAATCAGAGAGGAGGGCGCGAACAACGAGTAAGAAGCTACGTGCTGATTGGAGGAGAAGTGCCAGTGACATGAGGAGGGCGCTAAAGACTAGCAGGAAGTGATACACTAGTTTGAGGGGAAGAGGGCTGACGTCACGAGACGGCCGGTAAAACGACTCGCTGGCCGACATGTCCTTCTCGTTGTTGGATTCCTTCCTGCCTGGACCTCTCTTCCTTTCTCTCCCATTTGGACCTCTTCCCGTTGGACCTTTGCTTGTTGAACGTTGGAAAGACGGTGGAGCGCCGACGATCATCCTCCCCTGTTGTTCTTGCTCCTGGTGCCTGCGTATGAGTGCTGTGGCATGGGACGGACCGTGCAGTGAGGCCGGTGTTCACACCAAGGCCCGAGCGGTTCGCGCCAACCGGAGCTGTGGTCGGACGACATGCTCAGACCTGATGATCCCCAACAACACATCCAGACAGATGAGATGCATCCACAAACACAACGTTTGTTTTATTTAATCTTCCATTTGTCGTGTAGTCGAAGTCTGTGTGGAAGCGCTCCATGAGAGGGGTTTAGTTCATCTGCACGTTTCGTTCTTCTCGGGGTCCGGCAATAAAGCCGCATTTATTTTTGTTTCTTCAATTCTTGTTTTCGTGAGTTTCTTTTCAAAGGGTGAAGACATCGTCGAGGCCATCCAGGTAAGTCGGCATTCTCCCCAAACATCCCCCCTCATGTTTCATCCGCCATTTATTTGAAGTGAATGCCTCAAAGTAAGCTCGATTAGCCATCCGTGGTGTACTCTCGGTGTTAACTGAGAGCCATCCACAGGACAATAAACATACATCATCATTCCTGGACATTGGGAATTATCATTTGCATATTTTGAGTTATTCTTCTCGTATGTTTATATATATATATATATATATATACAGACTTGGCATTTAATATGGAATATTTTTTTTGGGGGGTGAACTTACTTTTCAAGATGACTTAGAACCAAAAGTTCATTGGAATTATGTTGAAATTATTCCAGATTTTGTTAATGTGACCTTTAAAAGAAACAAAAACCACATTTGCAATTTCGAAACAAATAAATTGATCCTTGAAAGTGATGAAAACTGATATCGAACTCAATTCACGGACAGTACTGTGTTAAACTTCTGTGCGTTTTCCAGAAGTATCTCTTCATTTTGCACATTAGCCAAATTTTTTTTTAGCAAAAACAAAAGTTAAATTACGACTGGGATTACGGACAGTAAAATTACAGTTCAGTACTTCGTGTAACCCCCACGAGCATTCAGGAGAGCACGTACACATTGAGGCATGCTGTTCACGAGATTTGCCAAGGTTTGGACAGGAATCGCTTGCCATGCAGTGACAATAGCCTGCTGCAATTCACGCACAGAGGTCGGCTGCTGGTCCAAGTGGTCGATTTGACGCGTTAATTCTGCCCACAAGTTCTCTATCGGATTCATATCCGGGGACATGGCAGGCCACTCCATGTGCTCTACACCATGGTCAGCAAGAAAGTGTTGGATCATGCGAGCACGATGAGGCCGTGCATTGTCATCTTGGAAGACAAAGTTTCCTCAAAAGGCTGCACGAGCAAATGGAAGCAATGTTTCTTCCAGAATGGCCCTGTACTTGAACTGGTTCAGGTTTCCATTCAGAACAACCAGGTCAGTTTTGCCCCCTGCATGAAAAGCAGCCCAAACGGTCACTCCACCACCTCCAGCTTGGACTCTTGGCACTACACAATCTTTGTTGTAGGCTTCATGCACTTGTCTGCGCACTCGGACGTGGCCATCTTGACGATAGACCAGAAATCTAGACTCGTCACTGAAGATCACGTGATTCCAGTGTCCTGGCTGCCATTGACGGTGCTCTCTGGCCCACTGCAATCGGCACTGGCGGTGTTGTCTGGTCAGTCGTGGCTTTCTCAGGGGACGCCTGGCACGATAGCCTGCTTGAACCAGTCATTGGTTGACGAGCCTTCTGGATACAGGCACATTTGCCAGTTGCTGCCACTCAGCCCTAAGCCGATTAGCTGACTTGGTACGGCCATTGCGGACTAACCAGTGCAGCTGGCGATCATCCCTCCTTGTGGTTCTGCGGGACGTCCTGGCCTCGGTATTGGAGTAGGGACACCCCTGTGAGCATTTCGTTTCAGGATCTTTGACACCTGACCTTGAGTGATGCCATACTGCCGAGCAATAGCACACTGTTTCATGCCGTAATTTCGTAAAGCCACCACCCCATGATAAACAGCATTGTCGAGTTGACAGACCATCTCCAGAGGAAGCGACAATAACTTTTGTAGACGTGCAGCAGTTGTTTTCCACTAATACAGAATGCAACAACCCTTGGAAACCCGACTGTGAAGCCAATCATCAAATGCACCTGTCCGTACATTTTGCCACACCACCTGTGATATAATCCTGTTGTTGACTTCTTGCTGCGACAGACAATCAGTGACATGGTTCTTTCAACAAATAAATCACCGAAGTTTAAAAGAAACTCACCAGATTGATATACTGAGTTAAGAAAGTAAACCCAAGTCAAGAAAAAAAAAAAAATTCCATATTAAATGCCAAGTCTGTATATATATATATATATATATATATATATATATATATATATATATATATATATATATATATACATATATACATATATATATATATATATATATATACATATATACATATATATATATATATATATATATATATATATATATATATATATATATATATATATATATATATTGTTGCGGATATGGGATTTGCATTTTTCCATATCCGCTTGTAAATATTCCCCTATTTCCTCAATACTTCCCAACTATCCCCAATCCCCCATTCCCTAGTCCCATTTTCTGTAAACAACACTCTGTAGACCCGACCTCCCCCCTATTTCCCCCATTAAATGTCGTGCCCAGGTTCACCGCATCTCATGTAAGACAACTATAGGACATCTTGCTAGTTATTCTTAGTCTATGTCAGTTAAGGACTCGTTTCCATTAATTCTGACCCTTCGTTGCACCAGAATGTGATTGTATGGCACCGTTAGGAAGTTTAGGACCTCCCAATACCTCCCCGCAGCTCTTCCTCACAGTTCAGCAACAACAACAACAACAACAGCAACGGCGGCGGCGTGCACAGGGAGTGCGCGTCCTCACTCCGGCTTGGTTGGTAGGGGGTGTTGGGAGGGCATGAGGCCTTCCCAGCGAGCCGCCATCGAACATGTGCTCGACGGGGTTACCAAATAGGGGCTCCCTGTCAGCTCCTCGTCAAGGGCGGAGCCCGGTAACCCCCGCACCCAATGGAAGCGGCGGACCGGTCCCATCTGGGGCGGAGCCAACCAGCCGAGGGCGTGTCACTCCCCGCTGAGCATGCGCAGGAAGAGGGAGGTGATGTCAGATGCGCGCTGAGCTTGGAGAAAGAAAGACGCCACCTCCGAGCGCTGTGAGGCCTCCCTGCATCTCTTGGACCGTGCTTGATCCTGTCCCCGAGCCAAGGTGCACCTTGTGCTATCGAACTACCTGTCCTTCCCTGCCATCAATCCCTGTGTAAGTCAGCCTTGTTCCGTTTGTCTGTGGTCTGTCTGGGATAAGATAAGACTGTAATTAAGTGCCTATCTCTTCTGTGCCTTTACCTCACTACCTTGTAATCTACCCCTTTTCTCCCCCACTGTAATTATATCCTCCTCCGGAGGTCTTGAGAACTGTACCCCTTGCGTCGTTTCATCTATCCCAGTCGTTGTGTCCTTTCCATCATTGATTTAGCATTGCGCGATTTGGTCAACGTTTGGGTGGAATCGGGGTCTAGTCGGGGAATAACTGTTAGGTCGCGGTAATACACCACCGCTCGGTCGAAATAACATCTAACCGCGATCCGTAACAATATAATATATTGTTACGGATTCGGAGTACGGCACTACCGTTACCAAGGGGGGGTTAGTCCCCTTGTCTTTTAAGCTGGCCGTCTCCGATCCTGGAAACTATAACGCTCCTTTGCGGTCGAGATTGGCCAGGGTGATCGGTCAAGATTTGTTGGTCCCAAATACCTGCGTGCCAATCCCTCCGCAAAGCAGGGAGATAATTTCCGCCCGGGCCACGGATATGATGTAAATTGCCGAGCGGTTTAGCAATCCAAAGCCCGAGCCGTTAGCAAAAAGACCAACCCGATTCTGAGCGGTTCTGCCAAATCGTGCCACCGGTACTCAATGGGGAAAAGACAAAGACAATCGGATGAGAGAAAACCAAAAGGTAAGGAAAGAACAAATATGATTTATTACTATACGACACAATAATAGAGGAAACGAAAGAAGGGCATGTACAATAGGAAGAGGAAGAAGCAGACACAGGGCAACCTTATACACTCTTAATTAACACGCCCAGGACAACACAAACAGTCTTACACGAAAGGGGAATAGCAGGAAGGAGGAGAAGGTCCAGGCAGATGGCAGGGAAGGTCCGGGCAGATGATTCAGGCGTTGAGGTCCCGCTCCAGGTTCACGCTCCGGTTCCGCTCCACGCTTTGGTTCGCGGCGAAACCCGGCAGGCAGTGCCGCTAGTATTACACAGTTCGTATCGAGCAATCGCCCAGCGCAGTTTGATCACAATAAGCAGTCCGTGGCACAGTCCTTGCGCAGTGCGCGTTTCCCAGCGAGTCCGTAAAAGGGCTTTGCGCTTGCGCTTTTATAACGCGCACGCGTATCAAGACGCATGCTTTTTAGGTCCGCCTACCGGTGAACACGCCTCGGCCCTGATTGTTCGCGAGGGTTCACCGGCTCGTCCCTTCGTGACACGTTGATGGGGCCAGGCCTTGCTCCGACAACTCCTCCCACTTTTTCTCCGCTCCGACCGCATGGTCAATGGCGTTTGGAGCCAGCGCTGCGGCTGGCAGAGATGCGCAATACACTTTGGAGGGAGGCTACGCCGCAAAATGAAGGGGATTTGAAAAGGGGCCTATGTTATTTGATTAATGCAACGCAGAGTCAAACGATTGGAAACAGAGCCTTACCTGAAACACATACTAATGAAATAACTGAAGAAGGTCCTACGGTGTCCTACGTGTTGCAAAATGGACTAACTAGGGTGCGACCTTTGACCTTTGGAAGATGGGGATATTTACAGGGAATTATTTACAAGGCTTATTATTTTACAAAGTGAAGGTTCTAAAAACCGTAACACAATATATATATATATACATTTATTTATTCTTCCTCTATGCTGTATTAATCGCGCGCTCTAGAGGACGACCCGCGCCGGGCCACAGACGCGCGATTTCCTCCTGCCTGCCTTCGCCTGAATACGTGCCGTGAACATCGGAGAGCCACGCTGGGGGAGCTGCCCCGGGGCGACCGACGGCAAAGCGCGCCTGGCGCGCGAACTTCTCTTCCTCCATCTCCCCGTGTGCGTGAGTGGGCCCTTCATCTGGGAAATAAGTAAGATTGATTAAGCTCTGCTCTGTGTCCCCTTTCCTCCTTCATTCTGAATCATTGTACATTGTAAATAAATTGTGTTCTTCCTCTGATTTGACCGTAATGTCCCTTCCATCCATTGGCTTTGCATGGTACGAATAAAACCGCTCGAATCGGGTTCCAATAAAGGTAACAGCACGAGTCACGTGATACGCATACCGCTCGGGCGTACTCGATTAAGCGTGGCTTGTGTGAGGCTAGATCCCCGCTTTCGTGGCAGCGTGGGTTAAAGGTACGTGCAAATTTGCCCCGATACCCTTTTTCATGTTTGCCCGGAAGTGGCGATTCAGCCTCGCGGACCCGAAGACCCAGGGGAAAAAAAGGGGTTTAACCCCACCCCCCCCTTTGTAATGGGAATGGGCTTCGGGAGATCTGCAACAATATATATATTGAAGCGTGAATTGCAGCTGGCTGCTGTGATATGCCTGTGAAGAGCTTCGTTTTCGCGTCCTTATTATACGTCTGCTCCAGGGCCATATCTGTCCATACTCCATTTAGCTTTCCTTCCTTCTGCCTGACAACAAAGTTACCGTTCCTAAACTCGGCCACAACTGTAGGCGGTAGTGTTTTCATAGCATCCAAGTAATGTGGAAGACATGATACATATTTGGTATGTCCAGCAGCCACTATATACGGCAGCATCTCTTCGGTAGATGCTAAATGAAGGTCCCAGTTGCCAGACCTCTCCGCGTGGATGTACTTCTTCAGGATGCTAATTAAATCGATATACATCAACCAAAGTTGGCTCGTTGGAGATTGACATGTCTTTATAAATTCGTCCAGCTTGCTCTTAACAGCCATTATACTCTCATGTGCGTCTTCACATGTTGAATGAAGATGTTCAATATCATAATTGTTTTTGCTGTTGTTTATTAATTCACATACCCTGTTGACTTGAACTGAAAGTAAGGACATATCATCAGTTTCGCATGACTCAGCCAAGATCCAGTCCTCGAAAGCTTCCCATAGAAGAGCGTAGATCGCATTCTCAGCCAAGGTGTGTGCCCGAAGCATCTGGTAGTAGTCTTTCCCATTCATAATCTGTTTGGAAGTCCCTGGTAAACACACACCTGATTCGACAAAAAGGTCTTCAAGACCAGTGCATTTCATCAAATAACCGATGGCTCCAAGGAAATTCATGACGATGTGGAAGCCACCCATTCGTATGATAAGGTTTTGATATTTCTCTGGACGTTTTTTCTGCAATGCTAAAACAATCTCATAAATTGCCTGGTCACAAGTCAAAACACAAAATTCTTGGCCTAGATCTTTTGCAACAGACATGCAGTAATTGACAGACTCTTGGACCACATCTGGGCTTGTTGGGGACATAGGAAAGAATGGGCCATAGCCAATCACAGAGGCTTTCTGCGCAGTTTTGGTGAAAGTTTCGTTGAATTCCTTCCAGGACACTGGCTGCATTTCATGTGTAATATCCAGTAAGTTAGTAGAGCCAGTATGACATAGCTTGAACAAGATATAATGGTTCTGTATTTATTCAAATCGGTTCCTGTTATCTGGAATTCGTTTAATGCCACAAAGAGAGCGGCTTCTCTGTCGATCAGTAAGAGTGATCCTGCTTGACCGTGGTTGTAAAGGTTCTGGTTCTTTTACTGACTGTGCGAGATTTCTGCAGTGGGATGCCTGATTTAACATGTTGGGAAGAATTGTTAGGATATTGATAAATTATGTGAGTGGTTCCATGAGTTGTAGTTCCATCAACAGTATTTTCTCTGAAATCTAGGTTGTCAATAGCAAATTGGGTAAAAACACTTTTGGCAATATTATGAGGGATGAAATAGCCTCGCCTCTCTTCCTGGTCATCGGTTTCAGCCGCCATAGTTGCTATATATCTCTGGGCATCTGTATAACTAATACAGTTGCCAAATCTATTTCGTAATGTAACTGTGTCTTTGCTCCGTGTCTGTTTTATTATATGTATAGCAGTACCTACATGTTTCGGAGTTTTTACATTGGAAATGGCAGCACATATATCCTGAGTTAGGTTAAGAACATTTTCATGCTGTTTCTTTTCTAGTACAACATGCCCTTCAGACCCTATTTCTTCATCTGCTCCTGTTATCATCCATGCAATGTGGTTGTAAAGATCAGTTGGGACACATTTCTCAGCAGACTCATAAGAGATGGCCATGTTAGTTTGTTGAACATTCATTTGTTCTGATGACATACTTGATTGCATCTTATCCTGAATACTGATATATTTCACTTGACTACGAATAGCTTTCGCGGTATGGAATGATTCTTTCATAGACACACAGTATTGACCTACACCTACCTGTTCAGACTCTGTGGTAACTTTTTCATTTTCAGTGCCAAGCTCAATGTAATTAAAATCTTTTAACTGACTCTTTACCTTTTTAACTTCTGCAAGTACTTTTGCCAAATTTAGCTCAGAGGAGCATAAAAGATTGGAAGCTCCAACCTGTGGAACAATAATTACCCTGTCGCCATAATGGTTTTGAAACTGCCTAGACAAGAGCCGCATATCACTACCAACTGACATTGCATTTTCAACATTATTATCAAGTAACCAACTTCTTAGCATATCACGCAAACAAGAAACTGAATAAACACAACCATCGTTGAACAATTTCGGTTCAATCATAGAAATTACCCATAGAAATCCTTCTTCGTATGACGTTAACCCCTTATCAGTATTTTTTGCTATAACACGTTTCGTTAAGAAGTTCTCTAAGCACAGTTTATGATACCTGAAATCACGAGCAATCATATCATCACCACTTCCCTGCAATAAATGCAACATTGTTTCGTCATGTCGTTCTTTCGCTTTGTTCCATATCGATTGCTGTCGATCCTCAGTGGCAACAAGACAAAGTTTTCTATCACCTTTTCTGTCTCTCTCTTTACCACAAACAAAACATGTCGTTTTTAAATCGAATTTCGAAACAATCTTTGAGCGAGTTGATAAGCCAACAGGTGCTTCACTTGAATCGATCTCTTCTTGCAACTTCACCCTTTTCTGTTCTACGGTTTTCTTGTTGACATATGCACTGCGACAGTCAGCGTGAACCTTGGGATTTCTGTGCAAGAATGAGTCCTTATTTTTGGCATCGTCTATGAGACGGCATGCGACACGATCACCCCGTTGCGTTACAGCTTGCAATAATGATGCATAACCTCTACTTGTGATTTTCTGAAGGGGAGATGATATCTTCTTCTGGCAGATTAGACAGGAGTCGTAATCTGTCTCATGAGGAGTCTTCTTCTGACCAACTTGAATCGATGAGTCCCCCAGAGGTTCCATAATTGTTGTGGCAACAAACCTGTAACATGAATAACACATCATGAGTACCGATGAGTAAAATAACAAAAAACATTATAATGTAAAATGATGCAGGATACATCTTTTTCTAGCAATTTCCACAAATTTGGCTCGAACAACACAAGGGGTCAACATAATGACTATATTACTTTTGATGAATATCTCGCTATCAAAAACTTTGTTCGTGAGTTCACTTTCTTCAGTAATATGTTTGTTATTTTAGTTCTCATGGTTTATGTGATATAAGACATCTTATTGAAGAGGTACCTAGATTTTCACATTTGTCCCATTAGGAGTCTTTCTTTTCTGACCAACTTGAATCGATGAGTCCCCTATAGATGATCCAAGATGGGTGTAGCAACAAGCCTGAAATAAAAATGAATGACACATTATTCGATATATGAATAACATAAAAACAGATTTTCACTTCCCTTTTAGATCAATGACCTTTTGAGCTCTGGTGACGTCTTCGATGATGTAATCAAAATAATTTTACTACCCAAAGTGTTAATATCTGATATAAAATTGTTATTGAATGCATTATGAAGCTAGATCAAGATAGAATCTATGCTGCTACACCATAAAGTGAAAATAATGAATGCTATCTGTATTTCTCAAGAATTTCCCAATTTTGGTGATTTTTCCAAAAATTTCCGTTCCGTTGAAATGGGTTTACATAACAAATACGCATCTTTTGTAAACTTTATTTATATTAAAAACTTTGCGTATATGTCTTCTTATATAAAGAGTATATTTGTTATTCTAACTTTATTGGTATGTCTGAAATGGGGCAATCTATTGACGAGATACCTTAATTTTCACTTCCCTTCCAAATCGGTGACCTTTTGACCTCTGATGACGTCATCGGTGATGTAATCAAAATAATTTTACTACCATATTGTAGCCTGGGCCAATACCTTTCTACTGATGCCTAACATGTGTGTTTTCGTCAAAGCTGACCCTATCTAAATCCCAAATGTATTTCCCCTACCCCTAATTTTTTGACCAAAATTGTTGCATGCAAAAATTCAAAGTTATGGCCATAATTTCAGTTCGCAAGAGTTTTCGCAGAGCACACAACCTAGAATCTATGCGGAATGAATATATCTACCAGAAAATCCATTCAAAGAAAGTATAGCATCCATCCCCACCTCCAACCGTTATTTTGCACGATAGCTCACTCTGGCTCCCCTACTATTGAGGAAGTTAGGAGTGGAGGAATGGTTGATCAGAGTAGTGATGGCAATGTACAAAAGAGCGTGCACAGCTGTAAGGACGAAGGACGGGAACAGTGGTGAGTTTGAGGTGAAGGTGGGAGTGCATCAGGGGTCGGTACAAAGTCCACTACTATTTGTAGCTGTGATGGAGGTGCTGGCTCAGAACGTAAAGGAGGGTTTACAGTGGGAGTTGTTGTATGCAGATGATTTGGTGTTGATTGCGGTAAGTATGGATGGACTGAAGGAAAAGATGAACAAGTGGAAGGAATGTATGGAGACATAAAAGGTCTGAAGGTGAATATCGGAAAGACGAAGGTGATGGCAAGTGGTAAAGCATGTGGTGAGGTGGAAAGAACTGGGAAGTGGCCGTGTGCTGTGTGCAGGAAGGGTGTCGGAGTGAACTCCATTCAATGTACAATGTGCGCTGAGTGGGTTCATCAAAAATGTAGTGGTCTGAGAGGGTCATTTACCAGTGTGGCAGCTACATTCAAATGTAAGGTGTGCACAGAGGGAGCTGCAGATGGAGGAAATGTTGAGTTGGATCTTGGAGACAGCGTGAAGCTGGAAGGTGTGAAAACATTTTGCTACCTCGGAGACATGCTGAATGGAGAAGGTGGATCAGACTCGGCAACGGTTGCTCGAGTGAGGTGTGCATAGAAGAAGTTTCGGGAACTGAGTGGCGTGCTGACGATGAGGGGTGTCATTGAA
Source organism: Myxine glutinosa (assembly GCF_964187855.1). NCBI lineage: Eukaryota > Metazoa > Chordata > Myxini > Myxiniformes > Myxinidae > Myxine > Myxine glutinosa. The sequence continues at coordinate 247,911,971 of NC_136262.1, forward strand.
GCATTGAAGCGAATATATTCACGCTATATATATATACATATATATATGTGTATATATATATATATATATATATATATATATATATATATATATATATATGTATGTATGTATGTATGTATGTATGTATGTGTGTGTATATATATATATATATATATATATATATATATATATATATATATATATATATATATATATACACACACACACACACACACAGACACACACACAGACATGGGCTAAGGCTCGTAATAGAGCTGACACACATACAAGGACATAATGACGAGACAAACACTTAACAGCCACTGAACTTGGCGGAAGTTTCGTCACTATACCTTCACTTCCTGGGATACTCTGGGTACCAGCGACGTCATAACAATGGCTCCGCTTTTCTCACCGTACTCAGTGGGTCATTACCTCAAGAGGAATTTTCTTCTCCCCATGGATGCCAACAGATGGGTATTGTCCATGCTCTATCCTTTTCAAGCAAGGAAGCAGCACGTACCATTTTAAAAGTCTTTGGTTTGACTTGAACGGGTCCAAACTGGATAGGTGTTTTTTAGGAGACACTATATCCTCACTGGATGGCTGTTGGCTCCCTACAGGAGTCATCCACATTTTGCCAGATGTTGTTTTTGCTCGTGGCAGGGTGTCACAATCACTCTCCCCACTAGCAAAGCCAGCGAGGTGTGTCGGTTTAGTTGCCGACAACCCGACCATGCAGCAGGTAGCACTGGGTTACATGTTACCAGTGGCAGACCCAAAAGACTGACCTGACAACAAAAATTTGATTTGTTTGTTTTAGAATTCAGCGACATAATAGTTAGGGCATCCACTCTGAGTCTGGGAGATTGGTGGTTCTAACCCTTGCTGATCATGTGAATGTTTTGAATCGAATTCAATAATTTTGCATCTTCTGACTCGTGGTTAAATATAGGAAAATGGATCAGGTCTCTATTTCAGATTCTCACTCATAAATCTAATAATATAACAATGGTTTTGTAACACATTATTTATCATTGTGGGGACTCTAAGTACATGTTTGCTTTTTCATCTTATCAGTTGTGAACAGTTCCTATCTGAAAACCTTGGGGAAATTCCTGTAGAGAGATGCCTTTGTCGATATTTAGGGTTACCAACAGGCCGACGTCTCCTCGATCTGCTGCTGCTCTCCTGAACTGTTGGGGAAACATGTCTATGGCCTTTGAATCTAAGCAGTCATAAAACCTCTATTATCTCTTAGTTTATGTATTACTTGTTATGATCTCAAAAGATCCAAAAGTTGCTTCTGAGCCTTAAACTTTGCACTTAACTTAACAGTAGGGGAGAGCAGGGTACCTTTTTTCTTTTTTTTTTGTACACAGAATCGAGGCTCGTGAAAGAGCTAACATTTATCACAAAAAAAAATCAAAGAGACAAACAAACAAAGTATATAAAAAGGGGAGCGGTAGACAAGATGGGGAGAGAAGGGGAAGCACATAAACAACATTTGAGAGCAGGGACATCGGGAATGTGTGGGAGGGAGAGGGATTGGGGGAAAGCGGTGTGGGAAGGGGGGGGGGGGTGGGAGAAGTATAAACACAAGTACACCAAGGACTTCCAGGAAAGAAGTTGGTATTTCAAAAAAGTGGCTTTGGGGTGAAATTAGTGGGGGTAGAAAAGATCAAGGTTTTGGATGGGGGAAGATAAGAGATGGTGGTGAACAGCTGTTTCAAAGACCTGGAGGGAGGAGTGGGATTGAAGAGAGTGAGGGAGTTTGTTCCAGAGGTGGGAGAAAAGAGGAATGAAGGAGTGAAGGTGAGCAGAGAGTCTTGATTTTGGCAGTTTAACCATAAGAGGGTTGCAGGCAGATCTTGTGCGACCTGTAGGAATATTTGGGGGACAGAGCCCAGAGAGAGCTGGAGGAGCAAGGCCGGAGAGGAGTCGGTAGAAGACAGAAAGACCACCAACCTCCCTGCGGTGAGTAAGTGAAAGGCCCTCGGAGGTAGCTTCATCGCGGGAGATTCCAATGATTCTGAACGCTTTGGTTTCAACAGCGTGAAGACGAGCTAGGTGTGAGGCAGGAGCACCAGCCCAGAGGGGGGAACAGTATTCCATTGAGCTGCGGATGAAAGCCTTATATGTGGTGAGGAGCTCAGGTGTGCCAAGGAAGGACTTTGCACGACGGAGGATGCCCAGTCGGCGACTGGCTTTGGAGGCCAGATTTGAAATGTGGTTTTCCCAGGAAAGATCATGGCAGATAGTGAGACCCAAAAGCTTGAGTGACAGAACTTCTTGGAGAGGATTATTCAGAAAGTGGATGGGAGGTTTGTCCAGTCAGTCTTTTCGGAGAGACATCGTAAGAGTGTGAGATTTGTCAGGATTGAAAGACATGTTCCACTTGTTTGCCCAGTCTGTGATTTTGTCCAGGTCTGCAGAGAGCGAGGAGGCTGCAGACTGCCGATCTGAGGGATGAGGAATGGAGCGGCAGAGAGTGGAGTCATCAGCAAAGAGATAGAGAGGATTTTCAAGAGATTTGGAGAGATCATTGATGAAGACCAGAAAAAGCACAGGGACCAGAACACTGCCTTGGGGATCTCCAGCCTGAACAGGAAGAGGAGATGAGAGAAACCCATTCAGGGCCACACGTTGACTACGACTGGAGAGGAAGTCCGCCAGCCATGCGTGGAGATTTCCATGGATACCAAAGGAGGAGAGTTTGGTGAGCAGAGTGGGGTGCCAGACGGTATCGAAGGCATGTGATATGTCAAGGGAGACAGCTCTAATTTCCTGTTTGGCATTGAGGACCTCCATCCATTGTTGAGACAGCAGAAGCAGCATGTCCAGAGCAGAGTGACCAGGTCTGAAACCAAATTGATGATCAGAGATCAAGCCATTGGAGAAGAGGAAAGATTTCATATCTGAAGCAATGATGGATTGAACCTTGAACAGGTTTTTCAAGATTTGGCTCTACACCTGAAATTCCAACGAAATAAAACTTCCATTGTGGGTCAAAAATATATTTTGACTTTAAGCTAAATTCTGCCAGAGGCAACATGAGTCAGCAATTTTCCATCATGGCCAATTTGGATGTTAAAAAAAAATCCTAAGGGGATCAACGTGCCCCGTGTGCGGGGTACCTTAACCACTGCAAGGGGGTAAGTTGAACCATGCCCTGGGATCATCAATGAAGTTTAAAAAAAGACTAATTTAAGGTAGTTATAAACTTTTAATGAACTCCAAACAGTGTGACATATTGAAATGTGACATATTTGACTCCAAACTGATTACTGTCCCCTGTCATGGCGTGTGCATCAAGATGACGTAGCAATAGGTGCAAAGATTGTCAGTTGTGACGTTGTCACCATCCAAACCTTTTTAAATACACAATTCCCAAGATTGATTATTTATTTATTGACAGTTATACTCCCGTAGGTCTACACTGAATTACATCATGGATGCCACCCTCTTACTACCTACCACCTGTAGTGAGGCGTTGCACAAGGCACATGACAATAATGTCACCTCTCACAATCCTGGAGTTTTCTTCAATAGTTGGTTTAGTAAAAGGTCCAGTCATTTTTATGCCACTGTCTATAGAATTCTACATTGTATGAAGTTTCTCCCTCGTCTGATGATATCTCATTAATTTGACAAACATTGTGGATGCCCTTGACGTCAGTTTCACAAAAAGTCACCAATTTCTGGTTATTTTGCCGCTAGCTTTGCTAATTCTAAGGGATCATCTCCGAACTCCTCTTCATAGCCCCCACTCGAGTCTTCATGGTAAGAAATATACATATCATTATGGTGGGGCACCTTGAACATTGGTTCGACCTGCCCCACCTTTGAAGGGTCAAGGTGCCCCATGCAACACCATTATACAAAAATGCATGTTCACTTTCTATGTCCAGAGAAGATCAATAATTGATTACTTTATAATTAACCTGACTTCCTCCGCTGTCAGTTTAAATTGACAGACCCAAGTTTTCTGCTGCATTTATAGTACTCAGATAAAGAAGAACTTACATGATGAAATTTACTTCGGCCATCTTAAATCGAACAAATAAGTGTAACCTTGCAAAACCAAAAGGCAAGTGCTAATCACTATAGGTACCAGGTGATCATACTCTAGAGATATCGATGTGAAGGGAGTTATACCAAGGGAATTGAGGCCTGTGATTCAAGGCGCCCCTATATTCAAGGTGCCCTGCTCTCCCCTATTACGCATCCCACAATTAATTTGCAATTTGTCACTGGCATATTTTTATTACAGACCCTTAGGCATCAAAAAGCGACATACAGACTTGGCATTTAATATGGAATATTTTTTTTGTGGGGGTGAACTTACTTTTCAAGATGACTTAGAACCAAAAGTTCATTGGAATTATGTTGAAATTATTCTAGATTTTGTTAATGTGACCTTTAAGAGAAACAAAAAACCACATTTGACATTTCGAAGCAAATAAATTGATCCTTGAAAGTGATGTAAACTGATATCGAACTCAATTCACGGACAGTACTGTGTTAAACTTCTGTAATTTTTCCAGAAGTATCTCTTTATTTTGCACATTAGCCAATTTTTTTTTCAACTAAAACAAAAGCTAAATTATGTCTGAGATTACGGACAGTAAAATTACAGTTCAGTACTTCGTGTAACCCCCACGAGCATTCAGGAGAGCACGTACATGTCGAGGCATGCTGTTCACGAGATTTGTCAAGGTTTGGACAGGAATCGCTTGCCATGCAGTGACAATAATCTGCTGCAATTCACGCACAGAGGTCGGCTGCTGGTCCAAGTGGTCGATTTGATGCGTTAATTCTGCCCACAAGTTCTCTATCGGATTCATATCCGGGGACATGGCAGGCCACTCCATATGCTCTACACCATGGTCAGCAAGAAAGTGTTGGATCATGCGAGCACGAAGAGGCCGTGCATTGTCATCTTGGAAGAAAAAGTTTCCTCGAAAGTCTGCACGAGCAAATGGAAGCAATGTTTCTTCCAGAATGACCCTGTACTTGAACTGGTTCAGGTTTCCATTCAGAACAACCAGGTCAGTTTTGCCCCCTGTATGAAAAGCAGCCCAAACGGTCACCCCACCACCTCCAGCTTGGACTCTTGGCACTATACAATCTTCGTTGTGGGCTTCATGCACTTGTCTGCGCACTCGGACGTGGCCATCTTGACGATAGACCAGAAATCTAGACTCGTCACTGAATGTCACGTGATTCCAGTGTCCTGGCTGCCATTGACGGTGCTCTCTGGCCCACTGCAATCGGCGCTGGCTGTGTTGTCTGGTCAGGCGTGGCTTTCTCAGGGGACGCCTGGCACGATAGCCTGCTTGAACCAGTCGTTGGTTGACTAGCCTTCTGGATACAGGCACATTTGTCAGTTGCTGCCACTCAGCCCTCAGCCGATTAGCTGACTTGGTACGGCCATTGCAGACTAACCGGTGCAGCTGGCGATCATCTCTCCTTGTGGTTCTGTGTGGACGTTCTGGCCTCGGTATTGGAGTAGGGACACCCCTCTGAGCATTTCGTTTCAGGATCTTTGACACCTGACCTTGAGTGATGCTACACTGCCGAGCAATAGCACGCTGTTTCATGCCAGAATTTCGTAAAGCCACCACTCCATGACAAACAGCATTGTCAAGTTGACGGACCATCTCCAGAGGAAGTGGCAATAACTTTTGTAGACGTGCAGCAGTTGTTTTCCACTAATACAGAACGCAACAACCCTTATATACCCGATTGTGAAGCCAATCATCAAATGTACCTGTCCTTACATTTTGTCACGCCACCTGTGATATAATCCTGTTATTGACTTCTTTCTGCGAAAGACAATCAGTGACATGGTTCTTTCAACAAAGACATCACCGAAGGGTAAAAGAAACTCACCAGATTGATATACTGAGTTCAGAAAGTAAACCCAAGTCAAGAGAAAAAACATATTCCATTTTAAATGCCATGTCTGTATATCGAAGAAACAGTTTCAAATGGAGCACCTCACCCCCATTAAAACATTTGAGTTGCATCATATGTGGCAATAAATGTGAATTGTTGCTCACAGCTTGCTGGATCGATGACGGAAGAGGCCATTTGAATTTTTGCCGCCTACATCCCTACTGTTACGGATTCGTCACTTCCGTTGTGGTGGTTTGCATCCACTGTAAATATTTCTGATTCCATGTACTGTTATTGTTTTCAAAAGGTTTATTGTCCATGAACTGTTTTCAAAATGTAAAAAAGTTAATGTTAAAAGAAACAGGAAACCGGATCGGGAACCGGACGATGAAGAGGAAGAAGAGGGAAAAGAGGGCGGAGCGAGGGAATCGGACAAGAAGGAGCCGAGCTACTTGCGGTCTGGAGCGAACTTTGGCGAGCAAGAGTCACTAGCGAACTTTCGGGTTTCCGGGAAAGGGATTCCTGCGACAGAGTTGTCATCGCTGTGACCGATCAACCTGCGTGTCAGGTTTTTGGTGGTGGATTCCGAGGAGAATTATCGCCGGGCCGTTACGTCTCAAGAACGGGTCGTCGGCCATTTTGACTCGCGCAGGAATTGTGCTTCGCTCACGGTTTTGTCTCTTTTCGACCATTTTCCCCGCATTCAGACGTCGATCTGGGGCGTGTGTGTGACGTGGCTTTTTGAAGGTTAATTCGTCCATACCCGAGGGTGTGATCTCTCAGTCGCCTGGAGGGCGCCTTTGGATTTCCCAGTCGCCTTGAGGGCGCCTGTGCCCCGCGTTGGCAGCGGGACTGTTCTTGCCATCCGAACGGGATTCTGGTCTCGATGGGACATCGTTCTGGCGATCGCTGGAGCACATCAACTTCTGCTTGGAGCCAGGAATAAGAGACATTGGGAATGTTCTTGGTTCACTCACTTGGAGCGCAGTGAGTTATATATAACAAAACTGATGGTACCATCATAGGATATTGATTGTACTTGTGATTACTATTATTGTTGTACCGTTATTCTTGTGTGATCTTAATACAGTATTTGTTTGTGAGTAACAATTGGGGTGGCTTCTCCATTGATCTTTGACATACAGAATAACACTTTTTTCTGCCGTGACTCCTCTCGGGGCTCAGAGGTACGCCGTGACCAGGGGGTCGGGGAGGAGCACGTAACACTACGCATGTTAAATAATAAATCAACTAGAACGCCACTCAGTAGAGTGCATACTCTCGCCGTGGGTCAAGTTGGAATAGTACGATTTCACAAAAGTTTGAAGGAGTAGTTCAGTGACAACACAAGACAAGACAACACAAGACAGACACTGCACAGATATATATTTAGAATATATAGAAGATAGTTAAAAAAAACATACAAGGCAATTTCACTTACATTTTCGGATTCAGCGTTCAATTCTATATAAGTGAGTGTATTTTGAGGCATGTGTGACTTCAAATAAAATTGTAAACCAGGAAAACGTTCGTTTCATTCCTTAGGGATACAACATGTAAAACTGGCCCAAACGGCAAAACAAAACTCGCTCATTTTAAGTCGTACAAGCTAATGCGACCACTCATTCTTCTGGGAAGAATCCCGTGCACATGCTTGTCACACTTATAAGTCACCTAAGTCTTTGTAAGTTCATCAAATACTGACACCGCGATTGACATTTGCTGAGGTAAATATTGATATCTCTTCTGAGGTAAAAACAAACAAACAAACAAACAAAAACAGTTTTAAAGCATTATACGTATCAAACGATACATTTTATGAAACTGGGAAACCGAATACACACTTTGGTGGTTTTAAAATGACAGAATATGTCTTTATTAGAAAAAAAAATAAACCTTGAAGACGACGCTGCTAACAAAATACAACGCTCTAACGCATAACCACGAGTTTAAACTACATTTACAACAAATATGAAAACTATTTTCATATCACAATGTTAAATATAGAATATATAAAAGATAATGTTAAAAAAAAATGAGCCCTATCTTCCAATGGTAAACAATCCTTCAAAAACTTCCTGGATCCGGAATAATATCCTGAGCTTCACCAAAAACTAATCAATTCTTCCTTATCCCAAGGGCAATCATCCCATCAACTTTCATCCAAATCCGTTCAGAACTTTTCCAGATATCTTTTTCACAAACACACGAACACACACACGCGCACACACACACACACACGGACGCGATCGAATGCATTACTCCCTGGCGGGAGTAACAAAGCACAACGTTTTCCAGTTAATTTTCCCGAAACACTTCCTTAAAAAAAAAAAAAAAAATTGAAGCTACGTGTGGACTTCTCACACTCTTTTTGAGACACATGATATTGATAAGACTAGGGCATGCCCGTACTATATATATATCTAAAATTATATCCCCCCCCTCTATTTACATGAAATGGTTTGGTCCAAAGCGAACGGCTTGCGAGTACGGTGACAATCCCCCCCCTCTATTTACATGAAATGGTTTGGTCCAAAGCGAACGGCTTGCGAGTACGGTGACAATCCCCCCCCCTCTATTTACATGAAATGGTTTGGTCCAAAGCGAACGGCTTGCGGAGTTTGGTAAAGAAATCGCCATAGCGTGCACAAACGCGCAGGAAAGCGAAAGAATCGCAAATTAGTTTTAATTAGTTTTAAAACATAGTTTAACGCCAACATAGTTTGCCAACGTGAAATAAATGAATACGCTCTCAAATGTGCCGTCCGAGGCAGAGTCTGTTCGCCACGTTCGGCACACGTGATAACTCGCTGCTCTCTGATTGGTTGAATCGTTTTTTGGACATAGCTCGGTAACTACTTGTCCGATTAATATGAAACCTTGAAAAGGCACATCCTCGGGTCCCCAGCAATATACCTGGCAAGTTTCAAGTATATCGGACCCGTGGTTGTCGAGAAACAGCGATCACAGACATACAGACATACATACATACATACATACACACAGAGATTACTGGAATTATAGATAGATAAACTTAAACAGGCCCCAATGTAATAAACAAATGGCCCCAATTGTTATATGGTGAAAATGAATTGCTGGGGTTTTAAGTAATTAACGTAATTGCTGGAGCTTACACAATGTTCTGAAAAGCGAGGTTGCGTCTAAGATTATTGGTGATCATTATGATCATTGTAAATTTGAACATGTCAAGGCAGTGAAAAGTTTTCACAGGAATCTTCATTCTTGAAGAATTTCCTTCAAGTTCCACGAAAGGCCAAGCGGGACCTCCATTGTGTAACCACTTAACCAAGGCGATGGAATGTCAGAGTTACAAATGTTAAAAAGAAATCCCCCTCTCCTTTTTCTATTCATCCAAAAACTTAAACGCAAGGCCTTCTGTGACTCTTGTGCCAATTAAAACCAGAATAAGGCCTGAGAAACATCGATGGTTCCAAGTAGCTTATTCACTCCGCATCTTTGTCACAGACCGGTACAACTTTCTAAAAGGATATCCCCGTATACAAAGGAAGGAAGGCCCCAATGGGAGTCTCTTTTGTTGCCGAACTATCCTGGGCCAAGTTGGCGATCCCTCTGCGGCACAAGTATGCACAGAGTGCTGAAACCTTTGGCAGCGCCCCTCAGAAAATGATGAAAAATGACTGAATTCCAACTTCCTGATGTACAACAGTGCTCATCCCTGCTTGTCCATGTCTCTGTGCCTTTGGGATATAACTCGTCATGCTGAGACAAACTGTTTCTGTGTCAGCAACTGCACACGTTCCTTCGATCCCAAGCTTCAGTGACTCTTCCTTCATGAGAGATTTGCAATATTTTTTGATTTATGAGACATATCAAGGGCAAAAAGAAAAGTTCTAATCATTTCAGAGCATAATTCCACCTATCAGGTCTATTTCAGGGGAAAACTATCTTCAGTACTTATTTTTACCTTTCTCTGGTGTTTCAGCCAAATGTGCTGCATTAGGAGTTTTTAAAGATTAATTTTACCGTTCATTCACATTTACAAAAATATATAAGGAACTGGAGATGCATTATCATCAAAGTTGCCCCAGACTCCCTCATATCAGGGCTGTCCACGACAATCAAGGACATTTCCGTGGCTGAAAATCAAACCTGGACAGGTCGGCTCAGTGTTACAGGGAGCTATACACAAGGGAAATAATTGAAAATCCTTCCAGGCATTGGCATGCAATAGTCTACACTTTTCATTCAAGAGATTCTTAATGTCCACAACCTACCCAATGCAGACAGCACAATATATATATATATTTTTTTATACAAGATCGAGGCTCGTGAAAGAGCTAACATTAATCACACAAAAAATCAAGCAGACACATAAAACATATCATAAGGGGAGCGGTAGACAAGATGGGGAGAGAGGGGGAAGCACACAAACACAACATTTGAGAGCAGATGTCCCTGCTCTCAAATGTTGTGTTTGTGTCCTTCGCCCTCTCTCCCCATCTTCTCTACCGCTCCCCTTATTTTGTGTTTTATGTGTTGGTTTGTGTCGGTTTGACTTTTTGTGTGATTAATGTTAGCTCTTTCACGAGCCTCGATCTTGCATACAAAAAAAAAAAAAAATGGGGACATCGGGAGATCTGTTGGAGGGAGAGGGCTTGGGGGTTGGAGGCAAAAGTTGGGGGAAAAATGGGCTTTATGTTCTCAACTGCAAGAATGTCTTGCTCAGAGATATGGCACTTCCTGCTCGCACTGCATTAAAAAGGCAGTCTTTAATTGTTTCATTCCACCGGGGATCGAAATGAGATGAGACGGTTAAATGAGGAGCATTGTACCAATTGATAAATATACTCAAGAAATAATTTATTAACTGCAGCACAAGAATACAGAAGAAAAGAGTACCAGAAAACAATTAAGCAGAGAACTTGTCAAACCAAATCCCAAGAACATTAAATGTTCAAATAACTGATCAAATTTAACATGTTTTATTTAAATTTCAAAAACGCAAATTGAAAAACCAAAGTTTGAAAGGCATTCGACTAATGACATTTTAAACTAGAACGACACACTTTGACGTCACGACATCGATCGATATGCTCCACCCACATTATTACATCATTATAATATTTGTACCAAGTTTGCTTTAAATCCATTCAGCTGTTCTCAAGTTATCACAATTTTACCTGACATAACCTCTTGACCCCAAAATCTAATCAGTTAATCTTTACATCATGATACATACCTGTACCAAGTTTTAATTCAAACCGCTTCAGCCGTTCTCAAGTTATAGACCTATTACAGCCTTTGACCTCTTGACCCCAGAATTTAAACCGTTAATCTTTACAACATTATACATAAGTGGACCAAGTTTGAATAAGATCACTTCAGCTGTTCTCAAGTTATAGACCTTTTACAGACTTTGACATTTGCCCACAAAATCGAATCAGTCCATCTTTACATCATTATACATATACGACTTGACCAAAAGTATGCGGACACACATTCTAATTAGTGGATTCGGCTATTTCAGCCACACCCATTGCTGACAGGTATATATAATCAAGCACACAGCCATGCAATCTCTACAAATAAACATTGGCAGTAGAATGGGCTATACTGAAGAGCTCACTGACTTTCAACATGGCATCGTCATAGGATGCCACCTTTCCAACAAGTCAGTTCATGAAATTTCAGCCCTGCTAGATTTATGCTGCCCAGTCAACTGTAAGTGCTGTTATTTTGAAGTGGAAACGTCTCGGAGCAACAACAGATCAGCTGCGAAATGGTAGGCCACACAAGCTCACAGAATGGGACCGCCGGGTGCTGAAGCGCGTAGCACGTAAAAATCGTCTGTCCTCGGTTGCAACACTCACTACCGAGTTCCAAACTGCCTCTGGAAGCAACGTCAGCACAACAACTGTTCATCGGGAGCTTCATGAAATGGGTTTCCATGGCCGAGCAGCCGCACACAAGCCAAAGATCACCATGCGCAATGCCAAGCGTAGGCTGGAGTGGTGTAAAACTCGCCGCCATTGGATTTTGGAGCATTGGAAACATGTTCTCTGAAGTGATGAATCACGCTTCACCATCTGGTAGTCCGATGGAGGAATCTGGGTTTGGCGGATGACAGGAGAATGCTACCTGCCCGAATGCATAGTGCCAACTGTAAAGTTTGGTGGAGGGGGAATAATGGCATGGGGCTGTTTTTCATGGTTCGGTCTAGGCCCATTAGTTCCAGTGAAGGTAAATCTTAATGCTACAGCATACAATGACATTCTAAACAATTGTGTGCTTCCAACTTTGTGGCAACAGTTTGGGGAAGGCCCTTTCTTGTTTCAGCATGACAATGCCCCTGTGCACAAAGCGAAGTCCATACAGAAATGGTTTGTCGAGATTGGTGTGGAAGAACTTGACTGGCCTGCACAGAGCGCTGACCACAACCCCCATCGAACACCTTTGGGATGAATGGGAACACCGACTGCGAGCCAGGCCTAATCGCCAAACATCAGTGCCCAACCTCACTAATGCCTCTGTGACTGAATGGAAGCAAATACCCGCAGCAATGTTCCAACATCGAGTGGAAAGCCTTCACAGAAGATTGGAGGCTGTTATAGCAGCAAAGGTGGTACCAACTCCATATTGATGCCCATGATTTTGGAATGAGATATTTGATGTTTGGGCGACCACATACTTTTGGTCATGTTGTGTACCTGTTCCAAGTTTGAATTGGATCACTTCAGCGTTCTCAAGTTACCGACATATTACAGACTTTGACTTTTGACATTTGACGTCTTCACCCCAAAATCGAATCTGTTCAGCTTTATATCATTCTACAATCTACAATTCTACATAATTGTACCAAATTTGGTCAGAATCCCATCACTGTTTCACAAGTTATCGTGGCAACAGAATTTTTACCTAACATGACCTCTGACCTTTGACCTCTTGACCCCAACATCTAATCAGTTCATATTTACCTCATTATACATACCTGCACCAAGTTTGACCAATATCCCTTGAGCCGTTCTCAAGTTATTGCGGTGACGAAAACCAATCATGGACGGACGGACAGAAAGCCGGATGGACGGACGGACAACCTGAAAACATAATGCCTCCGGCAACGAACAATGGACCAACATGGTCATGTCACTTATACATTCCAATGCATTTAATTCATCAAAACGCTTGAAAACGCAACACTGTCTGTGCCTCTTTTGCCAATTAACACCAGAATAAGGCTTGAGAAACATCAAGAGTTCAAAGTTTCATTTTACAACTCCCTCCACCATATTTTTACTGTACTTTTCGTTCTGATACTTCTTGATCTGTTCTGTGTTCTAACTCCTGCACGAGTCTCGGCACCGCAGTATGCAAAAAGTGTATAATATATGTGTAAAATTAACCTGATAAATCATCTAACAATAGGCAACGTAGTGATTACAATTAATCTTATAAAGTGTAAGCCACAGTGGAAACCAATTCAACAACAAGCTACAGCCAAACTTAATTTACAATTATTTAAAGCTTTAATTTTTTAAAATAATTTTTTAAAATAAATTTTTACCGCTTTACTATCAATCAAAACTAAATTATCTTGGATTGGAGGAAGTTTTAGTTTAATGCGGATTGCTTTCTATCTTAAATATGCTCAATAAATATCTGACTCGCATAATTAAGACATGATGTTAAGCAATGATAAAAAAATATTGCAACACATTAAAATGCATATCTACATTAGTTATATCTAGGTCAGCTAGTGTACAGTATATTTATGAATCCACTAAATTTTATTAGAAATTCTAAGATTAACTAAACTGAAGATACTACTGCTACAACTACTACAATTTCAACTGATGATGATGACCACTCCTTTTTGCATCTTCAGATGAATAAGGCTGCCGAAGCAGTTTCCTTGGCTATTTGGCACAATCCTGGACGGGTCATGCAAGGTACTCGAATGGCTCATTCATCCAAGGAAGTTGGTACTCATTTGCCGACTCGGAAGGATGACAGACTGAGTCAACCCAGCTGGTGTTAATTCAACGGCTGATAGGGGCACCTGAACTCAGGGCCCTGAGATCTCAAGCCATCCTCCTTAACCATTAAGCCAACACCAGCTGACACTTACAACTACCACTAAAAATAAAATTTTAACATCTGCAATTAATCCCACCTTGTAGAGGCGATCACACGGGGCAAGTTTAGTCTTAAGTCCTTCACTAACTGGCTGGCCAGGCCTGACATTCAAATAGAGCCTGATTTTGACAAGAATTTGTAATTTGTTCAGGGTGCTGATAGTTATACTCACCTACTCTTTGTGAAAGACACCGTTCGATCCTTAATGTCCACGACATAATGATAGTAGATGCGACACCCAGCTTAATGTCCAGCTGAAGGATGGTGCACTTTGTGATGCGATGTCCTGTTTATAAAAGCATTAATCCAACTCAGGGGTAAGTGCGCTACCTCCGTACCATCCCATTGGACATTAAACTAAAGGTGCAGTCAATTAATTTCCATTGAGGTTTATTGTCAAAAAATACTCCCACAGTGTAACCATTCTGTGCAGGAAATAAGAAAATGGAGGAAAAATGAACAAATGGAATGATGAAATGATAAGAGGTAACAAAAGTAAGGAAAGAGCAGGTGAGATCTTCCCTTATCATACATTTCCAGTAACCTTAAAACATGCAACCATTACTCCATCAAATTCCTTGAGCTGTCGGTTCTGATAGCTCATGTTTCTGCAGGATCATAACCACAAACGGAAAGATGTATTATTGATCGATGTATATCTGCTTTTTTTAGCTGCGTCGCAGACGCTGCTAATAGAGTGCCCTTTGCTGTTGTTGTTGTTGTTCTTCTTGTTCTTGTTCTTGCAGAGAAGACAAAACCTCAAAGCTCCACCCATTCTGGGAACCATAGCTCCACCCATTGTGGGAGAGGCTTCATATAAACAAATATCCACCATTTTATTAACTCGCATAGCTTTGAGGCCTGTTTTGTAGGCCCGTGGTGTCTTCCTCTCTCACACAGTTTTATTTCAAATCAAATTCGATATATCATTTCATTTTTCACAGTCGCTAACATAGTTTTAGACTCGGTTGAAAAAAAACGGGAAGAAAATCCGATGAAAGTTGCCCTTGATAGAACGAAATGAATTCTCAAAGGCCTGTAACTTCAAGTCCATTGAGATACATTTTTTTTAAATCGCGGCATGGTCAGTCATACACCGCCCGAAATAACAGACGGGAAAATGCCGAGATATATTAAAAATTCGTCCATTTGATGATAATCGTCACGATGAAATATTTAATTTATACGTCGTCACAATAATGTGGAGAGAGGAGCATAGCTTCGTTCACGTGTCACCACACACGGGAAATTGCCGAGATATATTTTTTTTAAATCGCGGCATGGTCAGTCATACACCGCCTGAAATAACAGACGGGAAAATGCCGAGATATATTAAAAATTCGTCGCCACACACGGGAAATTGCCGAGATATATTTTCACTTTGCACAAAAATAACATCAAGTAATCGAATCAATGGGAATGTCCTGTGCCTATAACATCGACGTTATAGGCACAGCTGCATCTAGGCATTGTGTAACATCAACGCGGCTTTTGTTTTAATTAAAACTTTTTGTACTTGTTCATTTGTAGGGTATTATTGTTTGATTGGTGGGGTGGGTTTTAAACAACATAATGATGAAGTTTGAGGTGTTATGATGTTTTCAGCATGCTTGATTGGTTGAAATTGAATGAGGATTGATTTAACAGCGGAGGTGCAGTCAAGAAAACAAACAAACGGGATGGTACATAACGTTATGATGCTGTGGAAATTGAGACACAAGGACATTTTTTCATTTTCACAAAAAGATTCCTCATCTCATAAATGTTTTACGTTCAATTAAACTCACCAGAATGCAGTGCAGGTACCTCAGAAAGTTTGGAATTTAACTTAATGCTGTTGACTCTAATATGGTGCAAGGAACTCTGTTCCACAGGGGAGGAGAGGGAAGGGGTAACTGCAGCATGTAATTGTAAACAAAACACTTTGATGTGGTATTTGACTGTTTGGAACGAGGCATTTATTGTTTTCAAAATAAATGATGTAATAAACTGTGCAAAATCTATTTGTGTTGGCGATACACTGTGCGAAGCAAGTCATGCGTATATATATATATATACACACACACACGACATGACCAAAAGTATGTGGACACCTGAACATCACACATCTCATTCCAAAATCATGGGCATTAATATGGAGTTGGTCCCCCCCCTTTGCTGCTATAACAGTCTCCACTCTTCTGGGAAGGCTTTCCACTAGATGTCGGAACATTGCTGCAGGGATTTGCTTCCATTCAGCCACAAGAGCATTAGTGAAGTCGGGCACTGATGTTGGGCGATTAGGCCTGGCTCGCAGTCGGTGTTCCAATTCATCCCAAAGGTGTTCGATGGGGTTGAGGTCAGGGCTCTGTGCAGGCCAGTCAAGTTATTCCACACCGATCTCGACAAACCATTTCTGTATGGACCTCGCTTTATGCACGGGAGCATTTTCATGCTGAAACAGGAAAGGGCCTTCCCCAAACTGTTGCCACAAAGTTGGAAGCACACAATCGCCTAGAATGTCATTGTATGCTGTTGCGTTAAGATTTCCCTTCACTGGAACTAATGGGCCTAGCCCAAACCATGAAAAACAGCCACAGACCATTCTTCTTCTTCCACCAAACATTACAGTTGGCACTATGCATTTGGGCAGGTAGCTTTCTCCTGGCATCCGCCAAACCTAGATTTGTCCATCGGACTGCCAGATGGTGAAGCGTGATTCATCACACCAGAGAACGTGTTTCTACTGCTCCAGAGTCCAATGGCGGCGAGCTTTACGCCACTCCAGCCGACGCTTTGCATTATGCAGGTGATCCTAGGCTTGTGTGCGCCTGCTCGGCCATGAAAACCCATTTCATGAAGCTCCTGATAAACAGTTGTTGTGCTGATGTTGCTTCCAGAGGCAGTTTGGAACTCAGTAGTGAGTGTTGCAACCGAGGACAGACGATTTTTACGCGCTTCAGTACTCGGCGGTCCCGTTCTGTGAGCTTGTGTGGCCTACCACTTCTCCGCTGAGCTGTTGTTGCTCCAAGACGTTTCCACTTCTCAATAACAGCATTTACAGTTGACCGGGGCAGCTCTAGCAGGGATATCCCGTGAAGCTCTCGATTATAGTCCAGCTAAAATTTGCGTCCGCAAAAGCCATGAAAAGGCAAATCACACAGCAGACCATACTCGCGGCTGGCAGAAGATGTTTTTTTTGCGTATGTCCAGCTGCTTTATGCATGATTGGTGAAAGAAGGGTTTTATAAATGCATCATGTTAGTGGCTCGTGAATTTTTTTTTTGCGTCCTTGAAAAACTGTGAATTTGCAGAACATGGCCTTGAATAGAGGGGAAAAAACCGCAATTTCGTGGAACACAGCCACGAAAAGAGAAAATAAACACGAATTTGCTGGACATTTTTCCGCGAATAGAGAAACATGTCACATTTTATCAACCGCGAATAGCGGGGTCCAACTGTGTGTGTGTGTGTGTGTGTGTGTGTGTGTGTGTGTGTGTGTATGTATATATATATATATATATATATATATATATATATTGTTACGGATCTCAGAGACGGCACTCCCCTTAGCAGGGGGGGTTAATCCCCTTGGCCTGTTAAGCCGGCCGTCTCTGGTCCTGGTACTTGTAACGCTCTTTTGCGGGGTGGGATTGAGCAGGGTTATTGGTCAAGGTGTTATCCCGAATACCTTCACCAATCCCTCCGCCAAACAGGGAGACAAGTACCGCTCGAACCACGGACAAGATGGTATTTTCCGAGCGGTTAGCAATCCGCGGTTCGAGCCGTTATCAATTGACTAAACCCGATTCTGAGCATTGGCCAAATCGTGCCACAGGTATTCAATCGAAAGAAAAGACGAAAGCGATCGGGGAAGAATTAAACCAAAAGGGTAAGAAATAACAGACATTTATTAATTACTAGCTGAGGTACCCGGCTTCGCCCGGGTTGAATAAGAATAAGACAAATATATGATGAAAAGAACATGTATATTTTAGAGCCATATCACAGTACATTGCCTACATGACGTTTTGTCAATTTTCAATTTCTCAAAACCTCTTGGTATACAATATTTCTGGTTTTCTTACTTGGTGCCAAGACATAAAGATTGCTTGGTGTTCCAACCCTCGAGCAGCCCACGTACAGCTGGCCAAGGGCAAACACTTGTTCTGTGAAGTTCAGGCCTACAACCTTCATTGATTGCCCCTGCGCCTTGTTGATGGACATAGCAAAACATAGCCTGATGGGGGAACTGAATCCTCTTGAAGGAGAATGGAAGGTCAGGTGGAATAAGTGGTATCCTTGGAATGAAGACTTTCTCTCCTCTGTATTGTCCTGAGAGGATGGTTGCCTCTAGGACATGCGGCATCATTTGCTGGATTGTCAATCGTGTTCCATTACACAGCTTTGGTGGATGAAGATTTCTTAGAAGCATAATTGGTGCTCCCACCTTGAGAATCAACCTGTGTGTTGGGAGTCCTTGAGGCTGAAGACTGTTGAGAAACTCAGTTGGGAAGTTTACTGCCTGATCTTCATCTGTCACTTTGTCAAGAGAATCATAATGTCTTTCATGACCGGGAAGTTGGTGGAGGAGCAAATTGTTGATCTCTTGAACAGCATTGTTCTTGGGGGCCAAAATGGCTCTTTCGGCAAGCCATGATGAGTCCTGGAACTGGGTCTCCATATTGGGAAAGACCTTTTTGATCAAGTCATCTTTTGTTTCAACAAACTGTCCAAATGGTAGAATTATTTGTTCTGATGCATCTTGAGGGTATAGGCCATTGCCAACTTTCAAAAGCTGGCTTGAGAACGCCCCTGCAGTGTTGTCACCAAGAAGGTGGACTCTCATGTTGGTATTCAGGGTAAGTCTTTGCACATGTGGCCAGAGGAGATAAGAAGACTTGATACAGGCCTTGACTTGATCTGTTCTTGTGCCCCGTTGGATGACTGGGAGAGTCTGACGAAAGTCTCCAGCCAGAACAGTTGTCACACCACCCATGATTTTCTTGTTGTTGCGAATATCTTGGAGTGTTCTGTTCACTGCTTCGAATGCCTGCTTGTGGTTCATAGTAGCCTCAATCCCAGATAATGATTTTGCACTGTTGAAAGATCTTGGCTTTTGCTGAATTCTTGCTAATGTTGCAGGTTGGGGTGTCTTGCTTGGTCAAATCCAAAGGCAGTTTGAAAGTTGAGTGTGCTGTCCTTCCTCCTTCAAGAAGTGTAGCTGCAATTCCACTTGAGGCCACAGCCAGAGCATTTTCCGACTTTTGACGAACCTTGGCCAGGATGATATTAATGAGGAATGTTTTTCCTGTCCCGCCAGGAGCATCGAGGAAGAATATCTTGCCAGCATCATCATCAACACTCTTCAGGATAGAAGTAAAGGCTTGCTGTTGGTCCTCAACCATTCTTGGGACATTCTGCTCTACAAATGTGGTCAGCTCTTCCATGTTGTAGTTTGTTTCCCTCAGAAGCTCCTGAGCCATTCCCTCAATGCAGACAGTAGGGATGGTGTTGGATGGGTGTTGAGCTGTGCTCGGCTTCCGTCAGACGTGACACTTTGCATTCAGGCCAAAGCATTGAATTTTCGTCTGTTGCAAAGTGGGCGTGTTTTGCTAGGGGAAGGTCGAGATTAAATCGACCGTTGTTGGTTAACCCAAAAAATATTTCCAACAGTTGAAATAATTATTGTTTCCAACAGTTGAAATTTAATGGAATTCGAATTCGAATAAAATCTCAACTAAAAAAAAAAACCGTTTATTCGTTCTTGGTGCGAAAAAATGGCGCGCATTTTGTCATTATGTGCGACTTTACGTCACTCCTACGGACGTGAAAACATTTGTTTTCCTTAAAAATATATTTAAAATAAATAAAATAGTACATAAATTAACAATAAAAGAAGCTAAAAAACAATTTAAAATACAATAAAAAGCACATTAAAAATATATAAATATGTACGTACAGTATACTGTACGTACGCGCAACTGCCGATTCTCATTCAAAACAGAGGCGACGTACAGTATTCCTTTACTGTGTCTGTGTTAGCCATGGGTCCGAAGAAGGATAATGCTAGTGTTTCCAAGCGTAATGTGGTTACGATGGACGATAAGTTAAATCTGATTAAAAGGTATGGAAAAGGTGGAAAAGTGTCGGTGATAGCGCATAGACCTTATCGCGAATCGGAACCGCAATGCGTCATGGGATCGGAAAGGGGAAATAGCGCCGCCACAAACTACACCATGGAATTGCAGCTGGCCCGGTTTTTTAAACCATTGATATTAAAATAAAACGTAGCCTATAACCACCGGAATTTTATGCTGATTCCGAATCTGTGTCTAAAACTTTTCTCCGATGTGTAGTTCTTGAGTTATAAGCGGACATCCAGACAGACAGACAGACACTCCTCCTTTATATATAGAGATGTACAACAAACCAAAGGAAGAGCAACGAAAGTAATATACAGGACGAAGAAGAAGAAGATACAAAGGGCAAGCCTTAAAACAGTCTTATAATATACCCCAGACAACAAACAGGACAGACCACAGACTTACACGACAAGGGAATTGCAATGGTAGGGATGCGCCAGGGGGAGAAGGGTCCAGGCCGATGGCAAGGATGCGCTAGGGAGAGAAGGGTCCAGGCAGCGGTAAGCGTTGAGGTTTACTCCAGGTTTATGCTCCGGGCTCAAAGCGAACAGCGGCCGGCAGCTTCGCGTCTCAACAACCAGCGACAATAGGGCCCGAGAGGGGTCTCGGTTTATTGTCGCAATGCGAGCATCCCCACGTCACTCTCTTTCTTCTCGGTTCGGCTGGATCACCTCATCTCCCCTAAGCAGTCCCCCGCGCCCGCCTTTATAGCTCGTGGCCGTATCAAGCCGCGGGCTCCGAGGGCACGCCTACCAGTTGGCTCACTGCGGTGCTGGTTGGCCGGTAAGGGCTTGCTGACTCCACCTCCGATGACGCGTCGACGTGCCACGCCCGTGATCTGTCGGCTCCTCCCCCTTCTTCTCGGCCTGACCGCATGGCCAATGGCGGCTGGTGGGGAGTTAGCAAACCACTCACACCGCTTTTGAAGGGAACGAAAGGGACCCATGTTATTTGATTAATGCAACGCAGATTCAACTACTGGGAACAGATCCTTAACTGAAACACATAATAATGAAATAACTACGAAGAGGGCCTATGGTTCGCTACGTGTTGTTCATGGACTAATTAGGGTGCGATCTTTAACCAGCCAATTGATGGGGATATCAACAGGGGGACATTTATAAGGGATACATTTACTACATTTACTAGTGAAGCTTCTAAAAAACCGTAACAATATATATATATATAATATATATATATATATATATATATATATATATATATATATATATATATATATATATACATATACACAAAGAATTAAGTTAAGCACCCCCCCCGTTTTTTTACAACCTCGCACATTACAAGTTTGTTGTCGTCAAAACAGTGTAATATACCCATGATATTGCTATATTTTCTGGAGAAGTGATATTATGGTCACATAAAAACATAACAATCATGCCGTTTTCAATATTTTATTCTGAATAATTTAAGGTGAAATTTTTTGGCAATTTTAGGCATATTTTCACCTCAATTTAAGTATGGAGCTATAGGTCCATCACGGACAGTGTGGATGACGTTTATGTTTTCTAACGTACAGTCATTGTTCTGAGAAGACCTCTAGCGATCTTTGCGTCAATAACGTGTGTAGGACCCACGTGATCGGATCACTGACTCAACCCTACGTCTCATAGACCCTGTAAGCCGTCGTATGCGTTGCTGTGGCAGGTTGAACCCCCTCGAGCACGTTTGGGACATGTTGGGACGACAAATTGCGAAGATGGTCCCTCCAATAGCCAATCTGGATGAATTGGAACGTGCATTACATCGGGAATGGAACAACCTGCCACAGCAACGCATACGACGGCTTACAGGGTCTATGAGACGTAGGGTTTGAGTCAGTGATCCGATCACGTGGGTCCTACACACGTTATTGACGCAAAGATCGCTAGAGGTCTTCTCAGAACAATGACTGTACGTTAGAAAACATAAACGTCATCCACACTGTCCGTGATGGACCTATAGCTCCATACTTAAATTGAGGTGAAAATATGCCTAAAATTCCCAAAAAATTTCACCTTAAATTATTCAGAATAAAATATTGAAAACGGCATGATTGTTATGTTTTTTATGTGACCATAATATCACTACTTCTCCAGAAAATATAGCAATATCATGGGTATATTACACTGTTTTGACGACAACAAACTTGTAATGTGCGAGGTTGTAAAAAAACGGGGGGGGTGCTTAACTTAATTCTTTGTGTATATATATATATATATATATATATATATATATATATATATATATATATATATATATATATATATATATATATATATATATATATACATTACCGGTCAAAAGTTTTAGAACACCTCAATTTTTCCAGTTTTTATTGAAATTTACGCAGTTTAATGTCTCAATGTACTCTGAAATTAAGCATAGAACAAATAAACAATTGGAGATAAAAAAAGAAATCTTAGAATCATTTTGTTTAACAACATTTAATTTTAATTTTTGACTCAGCAAAGTAGCCACCTTTTGCAGATATAACCGCCGAACACACTCGTGGCAATCTTTCTTCAATGGAAATCAAATATTGTTCGGGAAGTTCTTCCCAACACTGTTGCAGAAGTTCCCACAAATGTGTTGCACTTGTAGGTTGCTTTGTTTTCACCCTTCTGTCCAGTTCATCCCAAACCAGCTCGATGGGGTTTAAGTCTGGAGACTGTGCTGGCCATTCCATGATTTGAAGCCTACTGTCCTGTTCTTTTTCTCGAAGGTAGATTTGACATCGCCTGGAGGTGTGTTTAGGGTCATTATCTTGCTGTAGGATGAACCCCTGAGCAACTAGGCGTATTCCAGAGAGTATTGCATGGCCCTGCAAAATGCTGTGGTAGCCCTTTTGGTTCAGGGTGCCAGTGACTCTGTACAAGTCGCCGACTCTGGATCCAGCAAAAGAGCCCTGGACCATCACGCTTCCTCCTCCATGTTTGACAGTTGGTGTCACACACTGAGGAACCATCCTTTCGCCTACGCGACGGCATACAAAAACCTGCGTGATGAACCAAAGATTTCAAATTTTGATTCATCGGTCCATAAGACCTTCTTACAGTCTTCAGTAGTCCACTGGCGGTGCTTCATGGCCAGGCAAGCCTCTTTTTCTTATTTTGCCATCTCAGCAATGGCTTTCTTACTGCCACTCAACCTGTCAAACCTGCAGCTCGAAGTCTTCTCTTCACAGTTGAAACTAAGACTTGCTTACTTCGACCAGTGTTAAGCTTTGCGTGAAGCTGTTTTCCTGTGAGCCGCCTATCACGCAAGCTGTTGACTCTCAGAAACTTGTCTGAAAGCCCTCTTTCAGGTAACTGTGAGGGCGATTATATATATATAATCTCTATATATAAAGGAGTGTCTGTGTGTGTGTGTGTGTCTGTGTGTGTGTGTGTGTGTGTGTGTGTGTCTGTCTGGATGTCCGCTTATAACTCAAGAACGACACATCGGAGAAAAGTTTTAGACACAGATTCGGAATCAGCATAAAATCCTGGTGGTTATAGGCTACGTTTTATTTTAATATCAATGGTTTAAAAAACCGCGCCAGCTGCAATTCCATGGTGTAGTTTGTGGCGGCGCTATTGCCCCTTTCCGATCCCGCGGTTGCGCGTACGTACAGTATACTGTACGTACATATTTATATATTTTCAATGTGCTTTTTATTGTATTTTAAATTGTTTTTTAGCTTATTTTATTGTTAATTTATGTACTATTGTATTTATTTTAATATATTTTTGAGGAAAACAAATGTTTTCACGTCCGTAGGAGTGACGTAAAGTCGCACATAATGACAAAATGCGCGCCATTTTGTCGCGCCAAGAACGAATAAACGGTAGTTGAGATTTTATTCGAATTCGAAATCCATTAAATTTCAACTTTTGGAAACAATAATTATTTCAACTGTTGGAAATTGAAATAATTATTGTTTCCAACAGTTGAAATTTAATGGAATTCGAATTCGAATAAAATCTCCATTAAAAAAAAAAGTCGCGTTTTAAAATTATGACGTCATCAGCGTATTTCGGAACGTTAATTTTTCAACTTCATATTCGGAATCAGTACGTCCAGAGCAACTACAGCACACCTTAAATGTTTAAAAAACCTTTGGGTTTTAAAATTATGACGTCATCAGCGTATTTCGTAACGCTAATTTTTCAACTTTGCCGACAATGACTTCCGACTTCCGTGTTCGGAATGCGGGACCAATGCCATTTGACAGGGAATAAAAAATAAATGCGACATTCAATTGACGACAATGACTTCTGACTTGACTCCCCCCTCCCCCTCCCCTCCCCCTCCCCTCCCCCCTCCCCTCCCCCCCTCCACCCTAACCCCTCCCCTTCTCCCCTCTCCCCCTCCCCCCTCCACCTCCCCCACCCCCTCACCCTCCCCCCTTTCTCCCTCCCCCCTCCCACTCCCCCTCCCCTCCCCCCTCCCCCCCCCTCCCCCCTCCCCCCACTCCCCCCTTCCCCCCCTTCCCCCTCCCTTCCCCCCATGGCCCTCCCTTTCCCCCCTGCCCCGTCCCTCCCTCCTCCCCTCCCTCCCCCTACCCCCTCCCCTCTCCCCTCCCCTCCCCTCCCCTCCACCCTAACCCCTCCCCCTCCCCCTTCCCCCCTACCCCTTCCACCTCCCCGACCCTCCCCCCTCCCCCATCCCCCCTCCCCCCGCCCCCTCCCCCTCCCCCTCCCCTCCCCCCCTCCCCCTCCCCTCCCCCCCTCCCCCTCCCCTCCCCCCCCTCCCCATCCCCCTCCCCTCCCCCCCTCCCCATCCCCCTCCCCTCCCCCCTCCCCCTCCACTCACCCTTCCCCCTCCCCTCCCCCCTCCCCTCCCCCTGCCTTCCCCCATGGCCCTCCCTTTCCCCTCTGCCCTGTCCCCTCCCTCCTCCCCCTCCCCTCCTCCCCTCCCCTACCCCTCCCCCTCCCTCCTCCCCTCCCCCTCCCTCCTCCCCCTCCCCCTCCATCTCCTCCCCTTCCCCCTCCATCTCCTCCCCCTCCCTCTCTTCCCCCTCCCCCTCCCTCTCCTCCCCCTACCCTCCCCGTCTCCCCTCCCCCTTGCTCCTCCCTCCCCCTCCCCATCCCCCCTTCTCTCCTCTCCTCCTCCCCCTCCTCCTCTTCTCCCCTCCCCCCTCTTCTCCCCTCCCCCTCCCCCTCCCCTCCCCTTCCCCCCTCCCTCCCCCTCCCCCTCCCCCTCCCCCTCCCCCTCCCCCTCCCCCCTCCCCTCCCCTCCCCCCTCCCCCCCTCCCCTCCCCTCCCCTCCCCCCTCCCCCCCCTCCCCTCCCCCCTCCCCCTCCCCCCTCCCCTCCCCCCTCCCCCCTCCCCCCTCCCCTCCCCCCTCCCCCCTCCCCTCCCCCCTCCCCTCCCCCTCCCCCTCCCCCTCCCCCTCCCCTCCCTCTACCCCCTCCCCTCCCTCTCCCCCTCCCCCCTCCCCTCCCCTCCCCCCTCCCCCTCCCCCTCCTCCTCCCCCCTCCCCTCCCCTCCCTCTCCCCCTCCCCCCTCCCCCTCCCCCTCCCCCTCCCCTCACCCCCTTTCCCTCCCCCTTTCTCCATCCCTCTCCCCCTCCCCCTCTCCCTCCCCCCTCCCCTCCCCCCCTCCCCCTTCCCTCCCCCTTTCTCCCTCCCCCTCCCCCTCCACTCCCCCTGCCCTCCCCCCTCCCTCCCCTCCCCTCCCCCCTCCCCTCCCTTCCCCCATGCCCCTCCCTTTCCCCCCTATCCCCTCCCCCCCTATCCCCTCCCCTCCCCCTCCACCCTACCCCCTCCCCATCCCCCCTCCCCTCCCCCTTGCCCCTCCCCCTTGCTCCTCCCCCTCCCCCTCCCATCCCTCCCCCTCCCCCTCCTCACCCCCCCTCTTCTCTCCTCTCCTCCTCCCCCTCCCCCCTCTTCTCCCTCCCCTCTCTTCTCCCCTCCCCCCTCTTCTCCCCTCTCCTCCTCCCTCCCCTTCCCCCTCCCCTCCCTTCCCCCGTCCGGCAATACCGGGTACTTCCCATGGCCAGCTGTACGTGGGCTGCTCGAGGGTTGGAAAACCAAGCAATCTTTATGTCTTGGCACAAAGTAAGAAAACCAGAAATGTTGTATACCAAGAGGTTTTGAGAAATTGACAATTGACAAAACGTCATGTAGGAAATGTACTGTGATATTGCTCTAAAATATACATGTTCTTTCATCATATATTTGTCTTATTCTTATTCAACCCGGGCGAAGCCGGGTACCTCAGCTGGTATATATATATATACACACAGACACACTTTATACTGGGCAAAAGTTTGGAAAGAAAAGGAAAGGTAATAATGATGAGAATCGAGATTTCATCATGCAAGGGGAGTTTTTGGAGCATGTGACGGATTGTGACGCAGGAGAAAGATCTGGGAGTGGTGATACATATGTGGGGGTTGGAAGGAAGGGTGAGGGTGGTGAGATAGTATGGTGCTAGGCAGCTACTGGTAAAGCTCACAGGGTTTGAGGTTGTATTAATAGGGGGATAAATTATAAATAAAAAGAGGTAATGTTAACTCTCTACAGGAATTTAGTGAGGCCTCATCTGGAATATTGTGTGCAGGTTTGTTCACCACATCTGAAGAAGGGGATTCCATAGAGAGGGTACAGCATAGAGCAACTAGACTGAGCTTGGGCCTCGCTAGACTCTCAGCTATGAGGAGCAGAGGAAGGAGGCAGGACTTTTTACATTAGAAAGCAGAACGTTGCAAGGGATCTGAAAGAGATGATGAAGATAATGAAGGGTACAGACAATAACAACAAACAACAACATGCATTTTAAGGCCATTTTCCCTGCAAGAGCGGGGGTTAGCCTTGCGGTCCCCATGACAATCTTCTCCATTTTGCCCTATTTTCTGCATCTCCCCTTGTTAACCCCCTTGCCCGCATTTCTTCTTCGACCATCATGACCAAGGGTACAGACAACAAAAGTGCAGAAATATTTTCTCAGCAGATTGGACACTGACAGGACAATGGGGCACAACAGTTAGGATGGTAGTAAGGCTTTATATCTATATATAAAGGAGTGTCTGTGTGTGTGTGTGTGTGTGTGTGTGTGTGTGTGTGTGTGTGTGTGTGTGTGTGTGTGTGTGTGTGTGTGTGTGTGTGTGTGTGTGTGTGTGTGTGTGTGTGTGTGTGTGTGTGTGTCTGTCTGTCTGGATGTCCGCTTATAACTCAAGAACGACACATCGGAGAAAAGTTTTAGACACAGATTCGGAATCAGCATAAAATCCTGGTGGTTATAGGCTACGTTTTATTTTAATATCAATGGTTTAAAAAACCGCGCCAGCTGCAATTCCATGGTGTAGTTTGTGGCGGCGCTATTGCCCCTTTCCGATCCCGCGGTTGCGCGTACGTACAGTATACTGTACGTACATATTTATATATTTTCAATGTGCTTTTTATTGTATTTTAAATTGTTTTTAGCTTCTTTTACTGTTAATTTATGTACTATTGTATTTATTTTAAATATATTTTTGAGGAAAACAAATGTTTTCACGTCCGTAGGAGTGACGTAAAGTCGCACATAATGACAAAATGCGCGCCATTTTGTCGCGCCAAGAACGAATAAACGGTAGTTGAGATTTTATTCGAATTCGAAATCCATTAAATTTCAACTGTTGGAAACAATAATTATTTCAACTGTTGGAAATTGAAATAATTATTGTTTCCAACAGTTGAAATTTAATGGAATTCGAATTCGAATAAAATCTCCATTAAAAAAAAACGTCGCGTTTTAAAATTATGACGTCATCAGCGTATTTCGGAACGTTAATTTTTCAACTTCATATTCGGAATCAGTACGTCCCAGAGCAACTACAGCACACCTTAAATGTTTAAAAAACCTTTGGGTTTTAAAATTATGACGTCATCAGCGTATTTCGGAACGTTAATTTTTCAACTTCATATTCGGAATCAGTACGTCCCAGAGCAACTACAGCACACCTTAAATGTTTAAAAAACCTTTGGGTTTTAAAATTATGACGTCATCAGCGTATTTCGTAACGCTAATTTTTCAACTTTGCCGACAATGACTTCCGACTTCCGGGTTCGGAATGCGGGACCAATGCCATTTGACAGGGAATAAAAAATAAATGCGACATTCAATTGACGACAATGACTTCTGACTTGACTCCCCCCTCCCCCTCCCCTCCCCCTCCCCTCCCCCTCCCCTCCCCCTCCACCCTAACCCCTCCCCTTCTCCCCTCTCCCTCCCCCTCCACCTCCCCCACCCCCTCACCCTCCCCCCCTTCTCCCTCCCCCCTCCCACTCCCCCTCCCCTCTCCCACTCCCCCTCCCCTCCCCCCTCCCCCCTCCCCCACTCCCCCTTCCCCCCCTTCCCCCCCTTCCCCCTCTCCTCCCCCTCCCTTCCCCCCATGGCCCTCCCTTTCCCCCTGCCCCGTCCCTCCCTCCTCCCCCTCCCTCCCCCTACCCCCCTCCCCCCCTCCCTCCCCCTACCCCCCTCCCCTTCTCCCCTCCCCCTCCCCTCCCCTCCACCCTAACCCCTCCCCCTCCCCCTTCCCCCCTACCCCTTCCACCTCCCCGCCCCTCCCCCCTCCCCCATCCCCCCGCCCCCTCCCCTCCCCTCCCCCCTCCCCATCCCCCTCCCCTCCCCCTCCCCCCTCCACTCACCCTTCCCCCTCCCCTCCCCCTCCCCTCCCCTGCCTTCCCCCCATGGCCCTCCCTTTCCCCTCTGCCCTGTCCCCTCCCTCCTCCCCCTCCCCTCCTCCCCCTCCCCTCCCCTCCCCCTACCCCTCCCCCTCCCTCTCTTCCCCCTCCCCCTCCCTCTCCTCCCCCTACCCCTCCCCTTCTCCCCTCCCCCTTGCTCCTCCCCTCCCCCTCCCCATCCCCCCTTCTCTCCTCTCCTCCTCCCCCTCCTCCTCTTCTCCCCTCCCCCCTCTTCTCCCCTCCCCCTCCCCTCCCCCTCCCCCCTCCCCTCCCCTCCCTCTCCCCCTCCCCTCCCCCCTCCCCTCCCCCTCCCCCTCCCCCTCCCCTCCCCCTCCCCTCCCCCCTCCCCTCCCCCCTCCCCTCCCCCTCCCCCTCCCCTCCCCCTCCCCTCCCTCCTCTCCCCCTCCCCCCCTCTCCCCCCTCCCCTCTCCCTCTCCCCCCTCCCCCCTCCCCCTCCCCCTCCCCCTCCCCTCACCCCCTTTCCCTCCCCCTTTCTCCATCCCTCTCCCCCTCCCCCTCTCCCTCCCCCCTCCCCTCCCCCTCCCCCTTCCCCTCCCCCCTTTCTCCCTCCCCCTCCCCTCCCCCTCCACTCCCCCCTGCCCTCCCCCCTCCCCTCCCCTCCCCTCCCCCCTCCCCTCCCCTCCCCTCCCCCCTCCCTCCCTTCCCCCATGCCCCTCCCTTTCCCCCCTATCCCCTCCCCCCCTATCCCCTCCCCTCCCCCTCCACCCTACCCCCTCCCCCTTCTCCCTCCCCATCCCCTTGCCCCTCCCCCTTGCTCCTCCCCCCTCCCCCTCCCCCTCCCCCTCCCATCCCTCCCCTCCCCCTCCTCACCCCCCCTCTTCTCTCCTCTCCTCCTCCCCCTCCCCCCTCTTCTCCCCTCCCCTCTCTTCTCCCCTCCCCCCTCTTCTCCCCTCTCCCCCTCCCCTCCCCTTCCCCCTCCCCTCCCTTCCCCCGTCCGGCAATACCGGGTACTTCCCATGGCCAGCTGTACGTGGGCTGCTCGAGGGTTGGAAAACCAAGCAATCTTTATGTCTTGGCACAAAGTAAGAAAACCAGAAATGTTGTATACCAAGAGGTTTTGAGAAATTGACAATTGACAAAACGTCATGTAGGAAATGTACTGTGATATTGCTCTAAAATATACATGTTCTTTTCATCATATATTTGTCTTATTCTTATTCAACCCGGGCGAAGCCGGGTACCTCAGCTGGTATATATATATATACACACAGACACACTTTATACTGGGCAAAAGTTTGGAAAGAAAAGGAAAGGTAATAATGATGAGAATCGAGATTTCATCATGCAAGGGGAGTTTTTGGAGCATGTGACGGATTGTGACGCAGGAGAAAGATCTGGGAGTGGTGATACATATGTGGGGGTTGGAAGGAAGGGTGAGGGTGGTGAGATAGTATGGTGCTAGGCAGCTACTGGTAAAGCTCACAGGGTTTGAGGTTGTATTAATAGGGGGATAAATTATAAATAAAAAGAGGTAATGTTAACTCTCTACAGGAATTTAGTGAGGCCTCATCTGGAATATTGTGTGCAGGTTTGTTCACCACATCTGAAGAAGGGGATTCCATAGAGAGGGTACAGCATAGAGCAACTAGACTGAGCTTGGGCCTCGCTAGACTCTCAGCTATGAGGAGCAGAGGAAGGAGGCAGGACTTTTTACATTAGAAAGCAGAACGTTGCAAGGGATCTGAAAGAGATGATGAAGATAATGAAGGGTACAGACAATAACAACAAACAACAACAGGCATTTTAAGGCCATTTTCCCTGCAAGAGCGGGGGTTAGCCTTGCGGTCCCCATGACAATCTTCTCCATTTTGCCCTATTTTCTGCATCTCCCCTTGTTAACCCCCTTGCCCGCATTTCTTCTTCGACCATCATGACCAAGGGTACAGACAACAAAAGTGCAGAAATATTTTCTCAGCAGATTGGACACTGACAGGACAATGGGGCACAACAGTTAGGATGGTAGTAAGGCTTTCATTCAGTGATAAATGCATGGAATGGTCTCCCTGCAAAGGTAGTGACATCAGAACCAGTGGATAGTTTTACAATTGAGTTGACCAGGTATCTATAAGTAGTGGGAACGGAGCAGTACTAAGATGTTGAACAGATTGCACAAACTTGATGGGCCGAGAAGTTCTGCAATGAAGTTCCTTGTATTTTATTGTTCATGGGTTGTTGTTTATAATGATAACAGATACGTCTTTGACCAGTTTTTTTTATGTTTGATCAGTACCCACATAACTTCAAATATGTATTGTCACAGTCGAAATTATCATCACAGATGGCAGTGATTCTTCTTCTGTGGGAACGTACACTTTCAATGACTTCCTCTAACATTGATTTGAATACGGTAACGAATTTGTGAAAGAATGCCTATGCCTACCACCAGAGGGCCAACCATTTTCAGTTGGTTTGGCTTTATTTACCAACTTGCCTGCTTGATATTATTGGAGGTTTGAACAATCCAGACCTGAGTCTGCACTATTAGTGCTAAAAGCTGGACCCCTGGTGTAACATTTACGGATTTGTGGAATGGCACCGTTTGGAAAAAATGCACATGATGTACTTTGTCTGACGCATTGTTATGACCCTGGAGTACTTGACAATATGTATGTTCAGAGCACTGTCTGTCGATAAGTGTGCATCTTGGAAGCGATTAAAAGATACCTCGCTCGCTCAGGGAAATATGTAATGCATATAGGTCTGCTAGTAAAGCATAAGGTAGCCTCTCCTTTTTCAAGAAAGGTACCTGGCCTTGATATTCTTGAATTATTATATGAACAAATTGCCTAATTTCCCCTCAGTGATGGCAAATCTTCTTTTTTTTTTCTCGTTACATTGAAGTGCAAGAACATAGAGAATGTTAGCATTTTAAAATAGTACTTTCTTTGTTATGTTTTTCACAATTTATTTTGGCTTGATGATGGAATGAAGGTTGTTCTGATGTGTATTTTACTATATACACTCAGTGTACAAAACATTAAGAACACCTTCCTAATATTGAGTTGCACCCCCTTTTGCCCTCAGAACAGCCTCAATTTGTCGGGCCATGGACTATACAAGGTGTCAAAGCATTCCACAGGGATGTTCGCCCATGTTGACTCCAATCCTTCTCACAGTTGTGTCAAGTTGGCTGGTATTGGATCTCTACTCCGAATATCTCGTTCTATCTCATCCCACAGATGCTCAATTGGTTTGAGATCTGGTGACTGGGCATTCTGCAGTAAGCTGAATTCACTGTCATGTTCGTGGAACCATTTCTGCACAATCCTAGTCTCGTGGCATGGGGCATTATCCTGCTGAAGAAATCCATTCACAGATGGATACACTGCTGCCATGAAGGGATGCACCTGATTGGCAATGATGTTCAGATATCCTGTGGCATTCAAACGTTGCTCCACTTTTATCGAGGGGCCCAAAACACACCCCACACCATCACCACCAGCCTGCAGTGTTGACACACGGCATGATGGATGCATGTACTCATGTGGTTTATCCATACCCTAGTCCTCCCATCAGCGTGAAACAGCAGGAACTGGGATTCATCAGACCAGGCAATGTTTTTACCAATCCTCCAGTGTCCAGTCTTTTCGTTCTTTAGCCCACTGAAACCACAGGTTGTTGTTTTTTGCTGAAACAAGTGGAACTCTGCGCAGTCGTCGGCTGCCATACCCCATTCTTGTCAACGTACGACGAGTTGTGCATTCTTTTATGGGTCCTTCGGCACCAATGTTGCACTGGACTGTCAATTGACTAACTGTAGTCCATCTGTTGCTCTGCACAATTCGTGTCAGCCTCCTTTGGTCTCTTTCATCAATGATCCGTTTTCAACCACTGGCTTGCCGTTGGCTGAATGTTCTTGATACACACGGGAAACTGTTGAGCATGAAAAACCTAGTGGCATTGCCCGGTGTGCCTGGCACCCTCTGAATGGCACTCATACACAATCCATGTCTCAATCGTCTCGAGACTTAAAATCCTTCTTTTACCTGTCTCCACTTCATCTCCACTGATTCATCTCGATTCACCGGATCAGTCTATTTCATGGAAAGTCCCTAATGTTTTGAACACTGAGTGTGGAAAAAAAAAAAATATTGTTACGTTTGTGGGGGTGTAGGCAATACCTTAGTCCAGGTAGAATTGTATAGTTAGTGTGCTGCGACTGTCGTGAAGAAGAAGAAAGCACATGTAATAAGTAGGAATTTGTGTCGACCGTATGTCGTGGAAGAGCGCGTTTTCGTTCCCATCACGAGGGGTGGGGTATGTTAATTAGCGAGGGATTATGTGTAATTAATCCCCTGTATGTAATGGCCTCTGTTTTTTTCCCTCTGTTCCTTATGACACCCATCTGTTGCCCTGCACACACAAATAGTAAGAAATCGCCCATTTATGACATTAAATAAAAACCAACCGGAAGCAGGACATTGAGCACTACCGTGGATAACATCGACTTGGTGAGCACAGGCACTAAAGGTCCGTGAGGCCACGCCCCAAAGAGCAGTGATTTGATTGGCGCAAGGACTGGTAAGATGGGACACGCTGATAGGAGTGGACACAGAGACGTTGTGGGATGACGTCAGAGCCTCGAGTACAAAACAATTAGAACTGTGGACATTTTCTCTCTCGGGTTCTGGAGCTGGTGGTGAACGGTTGTGTCCCGACATTGCTCTTTTTCTTTGTTTCTCGAGTCCTGGCTTTGACAACGAACGGTCGAGGCTCTGGACTTCCTTGCATCGTCTGGCTGTGGTGTTGGTGTTGGTGGGCAAGATCATGATGACAAGTGCGGTTGGAAGAGCGAGCTGCGCACCAAGGCCTACTGTGCGCCAACGAGCGCGTTTTCGCACGCAAGGACGGAGAGGCCTCAGACGATCTTTGACAATTCCTGACGGGGTTCAAGAGCAACTCGGAGTTAAGTCCCCATAATAAATAGCACACATTTATTTTCGTTCTTTTTTATTTCCCTTTATCTGTAATTGAGTCTGTATGGGGACGTTCCGTTTCGGAATTATAGTTTTTATTTGGCCGTGTTTTATTTTGTTACCGGCATTTTCCTTAATAAAGCCAGTATTTTTGTACAGTTTAATTCCGTGTTGTTTGAGTTAATTTATCCAGGTGCAAAGACATCGGGTGGACCCGTGCCGGTAAGCGCTCATGGCTTCTCCCCCACTTGCTCCCCACGCATATAACGAAGGTCCACCACTGAATTGAACGCCTCGGATTTAAAGCTTGTTTGGTCATCTGTGTCGCCCTGCGGTGTTCACTACAGGGTAGTCACGTGACAACTGGTGTTAGGAGTGGGATTCGGACTCGACAGACACTCTGTGTTCGGGGGTTGCGAGATCGACACCCGCTGGGTGAAAATTGCGCCTATCATTTGGAATCGAAATTTTTAAACGATTGTCTTTCCCTCATAGAGGGGGAGGTAATCGTAGTACCGGGGTGTCAAAATTTATAGTTATTGGTGTACGAAGTGCAACATCACCTTTTTCGAAAAAATTTAAATCTTTTATTTTTGTTTGATGTAAAATACACACGAGGGAGAACTGCTTTGTCACCATGAATGGAGGATGTGAGTGAGATGGCTGAGCGAGTGGGGGATCCCGAAGAGTATGGAAGCGAGCTGGAGATAGTGGGATTAGAGGATAGGAGAGGAACTTCCCCAGTCCCGAACATTAGCCCACCCCCCTCTCCTACAAAGGAGCCGGGAACGATGGGAACGGGTGCGATGGCTGACCAGGTCTCGTTGCAAATGTTTATTGAACGAATGAATGAACTAATGGATGCTCATGAGGAACGAATGATAGCCATTATGGATGGAGTGAGTGCCCATAGAGAACAAACAAATTAAGCAAAGGAAGAAAGAAAGAATAAATTTGGGGCACGGGAGAGGGAAAATTTAAATAGGGCATGCCTAGAAGTAAATGGGGGAATGTTTGGAGGTAAATGGGGAGTGTCAAGAGGTAAACAGGGGAAACTCACATTTAAATGGGGAATGTTTGGCTGGAAAAGACCTGGAAGGTTGTCGGGCTTGTGTGGATGTCACAATGCATCAGCAGGGGAAGGAATTGACTTGTGCAGCACCAGGGCGGTTGTGCGGAACAACAGGAGGTAAATATATTAGAGGTCCGTGTAACGGAACCGGACCGGGTATGTAGAGATAAAGACCAGTTGGGGCCACAATCGATTGATGATAATGATGATGATAATGAAATTTTAATTTATTTACAGTAATGTAAAAGACAACGAAAGGTGAGGTAACTAAAATTCCTAGGTTGAGGATCCTCCATTCCGACTCATATACAGACAAGTAAATGATGAAAGAAAAGAAAATAATGCTGGTCATGCAGCCACTTAGCTCTGGTCGCAACACAGGGCTTGGTGGTCGTCGCCTCGAACCACTTCGCAGGAAATGCACAATGGCGCGGAGTCGCGTTTTCGTCGCACCCCAACCGTGAGGTAATCCGTGCAGGCGGCCTTTCTTCACTACATAACAATAATAAATCTTTATTGTCCCATGTTCAGGGAAATTATTATTTCGATGATCTAACACGGCTCTGATGATCTCTGCACCAAGCGACCGCCGCGATCAAGACCAAGGCAAGAACAAAAGGTCGCGGCCGTCCTCTTTGAAAGCCAGCACAAAAGAGAAATGCGACCGCCTCCAACGAATGCCAGGACCAGAAGAGAATACGACCTCCTCCAACAAACGCCAGAACAAGAATAGGGAGAGACAGGAAAATTACAGGAAAATTGTGACCGTTTGCCCGCACAGCCAGGGCGAGGACAGAGAGCAAAAGGCAAACGCAGCCGTCCTTGTTGAAAGCCAGCACAAAAGAGAGAGAGAGAGAATGCGACCACCTCCATCGAACGCCAGGACCAGAAGAGGCCAAGACCAGTGTTGCCACTCGGGTTTTTCGAATTTCACCAATCGGGTGCCTAAATTTCACCAAATTGAAGTAGATTTCACCAAATGCCAAGTTTTCATTGGATATCGACTTCTAAATGATAATAAACTTGTAAATATTGTTTACGATACAAACTTTATTTGACAAATGAACTGTCGAACAAACGTTTTTAACGAAAAGAGTTGCGTAAAGTTCGCAAAACGGCCTCATCATTTGCCGTGGTCTGACGTCACTGGCCCTTCCCTCCAATCAGCGCACAGGTTGTTGGTAGGTCTTTTTCGCCATCCGCACCGATTGGCCGAATGTTTGCGCCTCCCTCACTGATTGGCCGAGGTGTCATTGCTCGCACTTCGATTGTCGGTGGCCAATCAGTGTGGCCCGCTTCTTGTACGCACCTCCCCCTTGTCAATCAAAGGTCCTGGGCGTGGCTATTGCTTGCCTTGCAGGATGTTTGCCTGTCATGGTGTTGTACTGGTGATGTGGCTGACTGCGGCCCCATCGGCGGTGCCCCGAACTGGCTTCCTGTTGGTTATTAACTACTTAACATGCCCCGCCCCCTCGTATTGTTGATATTTCACCAGATTTCGACCAATTTCGATTTCTTTCACCAGATCACCAGACTCGGACCGATTTCACCCAATTGGGTGAAATTTCACCAAGAGTGGTCACGCTGGCCAAGACGGCGAGACGGCTTCTTTTTGCTCTCCTAGCTCTCAAATGTTACACGATGGCTTTTTCTCTCTACCAATCACTTGAGCCCTGCCCATCACCTCATCGCGCCTCCACCAATCACGAAGCTCGGGGCGTGGGAATGTTCGGATTACGTCAGGGTTTAATTGCTGATCGGAAAATGCTGTTTCTGTGGGCCCTGGCGGCGTGGTTGGCTAATGGAGCCCATCGCCTGGCTGGCTGAATTTTATTAGAACATTTGGGAAAAATCGCAGGGAGGCAAGCACGTACAGGGGAATTTAACCTAACAGACCCTACCTAGAAAGCACAACTCCACTCCTCCGTGTGAAGACACCTAAACACTTAACCAGACATTCAACCCAACTGAGATACATTGAGATGACATCTTCTTCTTCGTGACACTCGGAGCGTGCTAATTTATACGATTCTGATTTCCTCAGGTATTTCATCTCCTACCCCCTCAAACGTAACTATATATATATATATATATACCAAAGGTGGGCGGTCCGCTTCGAAAGTCCGCTTATCCGCTTATCCGCTGCAGCGGACTAACGTTTTCGAAGCGGATAAGCGAATCGGAACAACCCCCGGAAACCGAAGCGGATAAGCGTAAGCGGACGACCGAAAAATTAAAGCGCATCGCGATTCGCCAAAGCAGCTGTTAGCCTGAGCCGTTACTCTAGAATTGTGAATATTTATTTAAGTGAATAATAAGTGAAACCCTAACAACTCGGCTCTCGCCCAATCTCTTCCCGCTCGAGTTCCGTGATGCTTGGGTAACTCTATTTCTCAGGCAGAACACGCCGCTCCCGAGCTCTGCCTCGGTCGAGCGCGTGTTCAGCTACGGGTCGGACATCCTCAGGCCTAAGAGGTCGGCCCTGGCTGCACCGAACTTCGAGGCCCTCGTCTTCATGAAGGGCAACCTCCAAATCCTCAAGAAGGCCCACGAGGTGGAGGAGGAAGACGAGGACTAGTCAACAGACTGCTAGTCTGTTGACTAGTAGACTCTCTTGTCAAAGAAAGGACGGGCAAATTGATTTTTCTTTAATGTAACTTGCATATATTAAAATTATATTTAAATTAACTGTAGCGTAGAGTAGAGTCGAGTGGAAAACTTTATTTCAATAAATTTTGAATAAATTTTATTTAAATAAAAATGTAATTTTTTTGATCTTAAAAGCTTTGTTTGTCTTTGTAGTAGTTAGAAATGGCTATTTAGGCTTAAAAAGCATTAAATTCCCTTTATAAACGTCAAAAATCGCTTTTAAAACGTCGAAGCGCTTTAAAAAAATCGAATCGAAGCGGATAAGCGGTAAGCGGACTAAGATTTTCGGCCGCTGAAGCGGATAAGCGGTAAGCGGACTAAGATTTTCGGCCGCTGAAGCGGATAAGCGAATCGGACGACACGGGCTGGCGGAGCGGATAAGCGGTAAGCGGACTTAAAATTTTCCGAATCGCGCCCACCTTTAATATATACACACACACTAGTGGGAATCCCACGGGCATGGACGTGTGTGACATTTCGACATATTGAGTTAGATGCTGCACCTGTTTCACAATAACACACACACACACACACACACACACACACACACACACACACACACACACACACCTCGTTTTTTCATTTCTGTATCTCACAATTCGGTCTCTCTCTTATTCACACACCCACACAAACACACACACACACACACACACACACACACACACACACACACACACACACACACACACACACACACACACACACACATATACACACACACACACACACACACACACACACGTACACCGACACACATATACACATACACACACACATATATATACACACACACGCAAACACACATACACACACACACATGCACGCACACGTACACACACATGTACACTGACATGCATATACACATACACACATATACACATACACATATGGATACACACACATGCACATACACATATACACACACAGAACATACACACACACACACACACACACACACGTACACCGACACACATATACACATACACACACACATATATATACACACACGCAAACACACATACACATACACACACACACACACACATGCACGCACACGTACACACACATGTACACCGACACATGCATATACACATACACACATATACACATACACATATGGATACACACACATACAGTCATACACATATACACATACACACACACAGACACACACACACACACACACATGCATACACATACACACATATACATACATACACACACACACACACACACACACACACACACACACACACACACACACACACACACACATATATATATATACACATACAGACACACATATATACACATGCACACATATATACACACACATACACATGTGTACACACACATGTACACCAACACACATGCACACACATACACATATGCACATACACATATACACACACATATATATATATACACATACACACATGTACACACACACACACATACATACACACACACACACACACACACATACACACACACAAACACACACACACATATGCACGTGCGCGCACACGCACACACACCCACACACACACACACGTCCCACATGTATATATCCCACATCCCACATGTATATACATGTTTAAAGTGTACGTGCCCTTCCCCCCTCCCCCACCCGGCAACGCTGAGTACTTCTGCTAGTAACTAATGAAATAAAAACGAAGAAATATCTCTGGGTAATTTCCTGAAACTCGGTGAAATTCGCTGAAATTCGCTGAAATTCGCTCGGTGTATCGGTGAAATCTTTTATTTGGGCGGTGTAGAATTGCTTCGAACGAAATATCTCTAAGCAATTTCCCGTCTGTGTTTCATGTCCATGCACACGTGAAATGGAGTTTGTTTTTGCACACGTGAAATGAACATGTGAACCTTTACTTCTGGATAATAATGTTGAATGAAATAAAAACGAAGAAATATAGTGGGGTCACCCGTGGGACATTTCGACATATTGAGTTAGATGCTGCACATTCAAAATGGTTACTGGCAATTCATCAGATCCATAAATGGTGTAATGAACACAATTTATTTATTTCACATAATATGTGACCCCTCACTCCTCTCCACCTGACACACTCCTCACCACCTGACACTCTCCTCTCTCCACCTGACACTCTCCTCTCTCCACCTGACACTCTCCTCTCTCCACCTAGCACTCCTCTCCTCTCCAATCCCTCACATTCCTCTCCTCTCCAATCCCTCACCTCTCCAATCCCTCACACTCCTCTCCTCTCCAATCCCTCACTCTCCTCTCCAATCGCTCCTCACTCGCCTCTCCAATCGCTCCTCACTCGCCTCTCCAATCTCTCCTCACTCGCCTCTCCAATCGCTCCTCACTCGCCTCTCCAATCGCTCCTCACTCGCCTCTCCAATCGCTCCTCACTCGCCTCTCCAATCTCTCCTCACTCGCCTCTCCAATCGCTCCTCACTCGCCTCTCCAATCGCTCCTCACTCGCCTCTCCAATCGCTCCTCACTCACCTCTCCAATCGCTCCTCACTCGCCTCTCCAATCGCTCCTCACTCGCCTCTCCAATCTCTCCTCACTCGCCTCTCCAATCGCTCCTCACTCGCCTCTCCAATCGCTCCTCACTCGCCTCTCCAATCGCTCCTCACTCGCCTCTCCAATCGCTCCTCACTCGCCTCTCCAATCGCTCCTCACTCGCCTCTCCAATCGCTCCTCACTCGCCTCTCCAATCGGCTTTCCCCGTCTCGTTTCTCTCGTTTTTCTCCCGTCTCGTTCTTTTTCTTGCTCCAAATCGGCCCGTCTCGCCCGTCGGCCCCTCGGCCCGTCGGCCCGTCTCGCCCGTCGGCCCGTCTCGCCCGTCGGCCCCTCGGCCCGTCGGCCCGTCTTGCCCGTCGGCCCGTCGGAATCGGAAATCGGGCCGTCTTGCTTTCTTGCTTGCGCGTAAATAAATTGTGTTCATTACACCATTTCTGGATCTGATGACTTGCCAGTAACCATTTTGTAAAAATGAATGTGCAGCATCTAACTCAATATGTCGAAATGTCACACACATCCATGCCGTGGGATTCGCACGGGTGACCCCGCAAGTTTGCATTGACGTTCGTCGACGGACTCGTTCGCCCGTCTCATTCGCTTTCTTGCTACATCCTGTTCAAGTCTGCGTTCTTCATCGATCGTCTCATTCATTTTGGAAATAGAAGTTTCCACGCAGCGCATGAATTGTCACGATCCTCAAGAGGAAATGTCTCGTAATCATCAAATGATAAATGGCAAGTAAATTATATTGTGGAAAATTAAAGATTTCAAATAAACCTATTTAAAGTGTATTCGCACATAACTAATTTTAAAAAACGAAGAAATATCTCTCGGTAATTTCCTGAAACAAATTTTACTTCCGGCTAATAATGTTGAATGAAATAAAAACGAAGAAATATATGTCGGGATCATTGTTGACGTTTTTGTGACGACTATCATCAAACGAAAAAGTAATATATCTTAACGGAAAAGCAAAAGCGAATTTTTTATATATATCGACACGTTGCCGTCGGTGTCATGTTGGGCGGTGTATGATACACCATGACGCGATTTTTAAAAATATATCTCTGCATTTTCCCGCGTGTGTGGAATGTTTGTGGAAAATTAAAGATTTCAAATAAACCTATTTAAAGTGTATGCGCACATAACTAATTAAAAAAACGAAGAAATATCTCTCGGTAATTTCCTGAAACATATTTTACTTCCGGCTAATAATGTTGAATGAAATAAAAACGAAGAAATATATGTCGGCATCATTGTTGACGCTTTTGTGACGACTGTCATCAAACGAAAAAGTAATATATCTTAACGGAAAAGCAAAAGCGAATTTTTAATATATATTGACACGTTGCCGTCGGTGTCATGTTGGGCGGTGTATGATACACCATGACGCGATTTTAAAAAATATATCTCTGCATTTTCCCGCGTGTGTGGAATGTTCTCAATTATTGCTGACACCGAGTCTGAAACCATCGATAAAAATGAAATCATATGGTGAGTTAGATTGGAGATAAAGGCGTGAGAGAGACTCAATGGCCTTGAAGTTACAGGCCTTTGAGAATTCATTTCGTTCTATAAACGGCAACTTTCATTGGATTTTCTTCCCGTTTTTTTTCAACCGAGTCTAAAACTATGTTAGCGACTGTGAAAAATGAAATGATATATCGAATTTGATTTGAAATAAAACTGGGAGAGAGAGCAAGACACCACGGGCCTACAAAACAGGCCTCAAAGCTATTCGAGTTAATAAAATGGTGGATATTTGTTTATAATTATATGAAGCCACTCCCAGAATGGGTGGAGCTATGGGTGGAGCTACTCTGCAAACCGAGTAAGCCACACCCCGGACAGACACCCAACAGACAGAATAATCTACGGCTAATATATATATATATATATATATATATATATATATTGTAACGATTTTGAGAAGTGTAACGGGTTTTGAGAAGTGTAACGGGTTTTGAGGAGTGTAACAATTTTGGAGGAAGGGTAACGGATGTGAAGAGTATGGTTTTGGTATGGTAACATCCTGGTAATGTAAATAATGGTCGCAGCCGTCCTCCTAATTAATTTCATAGAACATACACGCAGGTCACGATATATCTTTTAAATAGTGTATTTCCTTATTCCATGTAGGCTAAGTATGTGTTTTCCACTAGATTGACTTTGCATTGTATCAAACAAAATAAGCGTAGGCCCTTCCAATTTCCCCAAAACCTCCCTTCCAATTGCCTTCCGCATTTTGGCTGGTTTTCTTCAAACCACCATTGGCCACGAGGTAAGGTTGGGGAAGAAAGGCGTGTCTCCACCTCGTCATAAGAAGCAAGGAGTGAACCAGCCCTGACAGCCAATCAACACCGCGGTGAGTGACCCGGTAGGCGCGCCCTCGGAGTCGGCGGCTTGATTTCGCTGGAGGTGATAAAAGCGACTGCAGGGGACTGCTTTAGGAGATGAGAGATGACTGGAGAGAGGCCTTGAGAGATACGCTGGGGGATGACCTGGAAGAGGAGCGCAATCCACCGCAAGCCCTACCTACCTACCTACCTACCTACCTACCTGCCTGCCTGCAATACCCCCCTGTCGTTGGAGAGACGCGCTGAACGGAGGGAGACGGCTCCACCCCAGGAAGAGGAGCAGGTGTGCCGAGCCAGCGCGTGACGGCCGCGGATACGCGACGGAGGTTTTCCCGCCAAAACCGCGAGGGGTGCTGCGGCCTCCGACCTTGCCTTCCTCTCAAGCCATCAACCTCGAGCGATTACCTGCCTGCAATATCCATCGTGTGAGTGTGAACGTCCTGTCCTACTCGTTTGTCTTGGGGATTAAGTAAATGAAATAGAATAAGTTAACAATGCACTGTGTGACTGCTCTTTTCCATCTATTGCTGTAAATAATATTGGTCGCTCTAAAATATTGCTTGTGTGTGTATAATAAATCTGTTCTTCCTCCAAACTCTGTCTTTCTTCTTCTTCTTTTTCATTCTCTTTCGGTCGCTTTAGAGATTTCCCGATTGAATCTCTGTGGGGCGATCTGGTCAACGTCGGGTGGAATCGGGTTTTAATCGGGGAGTAACTGTTCGGACACGGTTAAATACACCACCGCTCGGTCAATATAACATCCAAAAACCGTGTCCGTAACAATTGGTTGTCAGGAGTTGGGATTCGAACCTGGGACTAAATTTATTTAGCCCAAATTTTGGACACCAATTGTGTTAGTACGGTAACAATTGGTGTCGGGGAGTGAGATCGACCCGGAGCGCGCTGCACGCGCTCAAAATTATAAAGCGGACGAAATTGTGTTTTATAAAACCCGAATTTTTAGATCGCGCCATGGACAATCAAGGCGATCGGATGTCGGTGGGGGAGATAGACGGGTTAGGGGTAACCCAGGAACCAGGGGAAATGTATGTGGAAGAAAGGGAGGAGGAAAATGGCAATGTGGTTGCGGGAATTTCAGGTGCACAAAATGGCGCTCTAGCGCACGTGATTACAGCGGCGCCACATTTAGCCACGCCCATGGTCGCAGTAGGCGAACCGGAGATGCCAATGGATTTGAACCTTTTTTTTTTATACAAATGAAGGCCCTTATGGCCCAGAATAGTGAGCAATTGGGGGTAATGGGGAACCGGATGGATGCTCAGAGTGAGCAATTGGGGGTAATGGGGAACCAATTGGGGGTAATGGGGAACCGGATGGATGCTCAGGGTGAGCGATTGGAGGGCAAAATAGGGGTAATGAGGGACGAAGCGAGGGGTACCGTTGAGGGGTTAGACAATAATTTTAAGGAGTTAGACAAGAAATTTGAGGGGTTAGACAATGGGATAGAGGGGGTGAAAAATGGGTTAATGGGGTTAGAAAATAGGATGGAGGACAAATTGCGGGAAATA
Organism: Myxine glutinosa; assembly: GCF_964187855.1. Lineage (NCBI taxonomy): Eukaryota > Metazoa > Chordata > Myxini > Myxiniformes > Myxinidae > Myxine > Myxine glutinosa. The sequence continues at coordinate 247,955,800 of NC_136262.1, forward strand.
GGGGAACAATCCGCCCGGGAAATCGAACAGATGGGGAACCAGATGGAGGAAATACGACGAGGGGTGAGTGAGGAGGTCTCGGGGCTACGCGAGGAGGTAAAGCGAGGCGAAAAGCGTATAGAGAAAGAAGTGAGGAATAATACGGCTAAGTTACAAGGGGGAATAGAAGATCTGACGGAGGAGGTGGAGCAGCTGACGGAGGGACAAACTAAGTTAGTGGAGCAGGTTCAAAAGAACACTGCGGTACTAGGAGGGTTAAAGGCGACACAAAAAGAAATTAAAAACGAATTAATAGCGACGCAGAGGCAATGTCAGATGGTACGGGAGGAACTGACAATGAGGGTGGAGGAGGTGACAGAGATAATGGAGACAAAGGACCGGCAGGTGAGGATGCACATAGAGACGGTCACGGTAGCCTTAGAGGACGAACTTGAGGAGACGCACCGAGAAATAAAAGAGGTTAAACAAAAAGTAGAGGAAGTGGAAGAAGAGGTGAGTGAAATTAAGAAGAGACGGACAGAAACTAAGAGAGAAATAAAGGAGGAGATAGCGGAATATGTACAAGGTCTGTGTTCAAATCATGATGCGGTGCTCACTAACCAAATAAAAAGTTTGCAGGTGGCAGAGGAGGTGCGACGAGGTACGGAGGTGAGTGGCAATGTATATGATGTAAGGAAAGCTTCAGTCGGCTTGGGGATTGGGTTGGATCCGGGTGTTCGTGAAAGGCCGTTGGTGAGGTGTGTGACAGGACAGGTGTGCGAAAAAAGAGGTGTGCGAGAATGTCCGACCATGGGGTGTGTGAGAAAAAAGTGCACGCCGAGGAGTGAGTGTGCCGTCAGGAGTGAGCCGGTCGAAGCGCGTGTGCGAGGGAGCACAGGGAAGCGCGGTGTGGTGAGTGTTACGGAGGAAGTAACGAAAAAGTGTGCGCGGGAGGATGCGCGAGAAAGGTGTGTAACGGACGGGTGCATGGGGAAAGCGCATGCTGTCAAGAGTAAGGGTGAGTGCGTGACCGAGAGTGGAGGTGAGAGTAGTGAGAGTGAAACGGAGCGTGAGTTGGTTGTGGCAGGTGAGCGAGGATGTACACCTGGGATGGAAGGATGCACACCTGGAATAGTAGAGCGTGTGTGGGAAGGCACATTTGAGTTAGTAGTGAGGCACGTGGTTGGGTGTGCGAATGAGGGCACACCTGTGATTGTCACAGAGGAGGTGACCGAGGAGGGGGCGCGAAGCGGTGTATTGGTGAGGTGTGCGAGCAACGAATGTGTGCCAAAGTGTTCGGTGGTCAGGTGTGTGACCAAGTCGGTGAGCGGAGTGAGTGTACCGAGGTGTGAAAGAAAAGGTACGAGGAGAATGGGAACGGCTGCATGTATGAGCAAGAAAGAGGTAGCGTATGCATGTAAGCCTGCAGGTGAAGCGTCGACGGTAACCGGGTTAAAGGTTAGGTCGACTTTTAGCCGGATCGGGCCCTCGGTGCGTGCCGGGCTTCGCGTGCCGCGAGAACCAGCGGAGATCCGAGCCACGGCGGGTTCGAAAGGACCGCCGTGCGCGATCCACGCTGGGCCTCGCGTGGAGCGGCCGCGTCCGGGCTCCACAAGGCGGAGCGGGCAGCTCGATAGGAAGGGTCGTCATGGCGACCACTTTCTATTGAGACGTGCCGGCAGGTCGAGATCGGGACATTGGATGGCTCCACGCCGAAGTGGTGCATGGGATCTCGGCCCGGGTAAGCCTCCGTCCCTGCCCCGAATGCGGGACGTATCCAGCCGCTGGAAAAAAAAAAACGACCCGCGTTCATTGCTCGGCTGTACGAAGCCGGGCTGTAGATGTGAATTGGCGCACCGAGAGGATGTAATAAGTAGACGGGTGATGTGAATTGGCGCACCGAGAGGATGTACTAAGTAGACGGGTGATGGTGATAGTGATAGTAGTGATTTGAAACGAAATTTAGAAAAGTGAATAGAATTGGCAGTAAATGGAAAATTTTTGAATTGTTGGATTTGGACGAGCGAAATTGGTAGTGAGAGACCCCCGATGTGGTGGGATGGCAAATCCACCATCCCTCACAGGTGGGGGCAAATGCGCTATAGATTATGGGGTTTATGGCAGTGAAAACGAGCCAGGGAGGGCTTGGATAATGATAGGGATCTAGCGAAGATGACCTTAGGTGACGTTAAGTTAGTTAGTGACTGATACCTGTAGTGGGGACGCAGGTAGATTAGTGTGGATTATAATGACGTGGGAGCGCAATAGTTTAAAGGGACGACTGGGAAGCGCAAGTTTCAGAGGGGAGTAGTTAGCTGAGATGATGCCGTGTGTGTGAGGATTGAACAGGTGAGAATGGAACAGGTGTGATTGCACAGGTGTGCAACTGAACAGGTGTGTGGAGCAGTGTATGAGGGAGTAGTGGTGATTGCGTGTTGTGTTGACCAAATGGTCCAGGAAGAAAGGAGGGTGCAGGTGGCACCAGGTATGATTGCACAGGTGTGCAACGACAGGTGAATGAAGAACAGGTGTATGTGGCTGTGTGGAATAAATGGTAGTGTGGAATATCTGGAGTATTGGAATGGATGGTCGTGGAGTGAGTATGGTGGAAATTGTGGAGTGGAGTGGATGGTGCGAAGGTGTGAATGGGGGAAGAGTGGACCCCCATCACGGATACCCGGGGCGGGTAGTGTAAGTGTTAGGTAGAGGGTATAGGTAAATTGTAGTTGGATATTGGCATCTGTGGTGCGGGTGACAGAATGGTATGTGGATGGGTGCGTTGGTGTTGTGGAAATGGCTGGGCGTGTAGCCTGTTAGTGTGTGTAGTTGGTTTGGGCACTCCACCACTGTGAGGATGTCGGCCAGGTGAGGCCGCAGGTGGGCTCTGGGAGCCGGTAGTAGTTGTTGTGGATGGGGCCCGAGGATCCGGAGGACGGACCCGGGTAGCCCAGTGCCAGAGGGCACCAGTGGGGTGACAGATCCAAGAGGGGTCTTCCCCAGTTAGTTAGGTTAGGGTGAGGAGCTAGGTAAGCTCGGGTGGCAACTACAGTGGTGGAGGTGTGCAGGTGGGTAGACCTGTTGGGAGAGGTACACGTCGCAGCCCAGAAATTGTGCGAGGGCACCGGGAGATGAATCGGGGGAGTGAGACCCCAAATTGAAAAGCACCACAGTTTGGTCAATGGGAATTGGTTTTTAAAACCACATAGAGTAAGATTGCCAATGGATTGGCAGGGAAAGACCCCGGGTAGTGTAAAGTGTGTTAAAGTCATTTAGAGGATAGTTAGGATGAAGGATCTCCTCGCACCATCTGCACCCACTCACCGGAGGTGACAGGTAACTCCACACCATGCCATGTTTTGATTATTTTTCATGATGCAAATGTTTGGATTGTGAGACGCATCATGACGTGGGTGTGACATTGTGCTTTGATGTTCCATCTCTGCCTCCTTATGAGGATTGATGATGAATTTGGTGATGGCAAATTTTGAAGTAGAGGGATTGTGGTGACGAATTTGGTATAAGGGCAATATGGGGAAGACGTGACAGTAGTGACGAATTTGTAAATGGGTAGATTTTGTAAATATGGGGTAAGAGCAAGGGTAGTGTAGGTGACAGGGGGGTGACGTACGGTAGGGACGAGCTTTCTCACTTCGCCCTCCGTACGCATTTCACCTTGCATTGCCTTGTTTGACGTGTACCCTTGTGACCTTACCCCTCGCTCAATTGTCTTTCTTTTGTCTCCCACATGACCTGTGCGCCATTGGGTGCCGAGGGGAGCGTGCGTGAGGTGGCCATTGTGCGCCCGAGATTCCCAGAACCAGCACGCATTGCGTTGATGTACCACTTTATGGACCGCTGTTCGGCGGCCAAGTACCACTTGATGGACCCCAGGTTCTGGGGCAGGGCACCTCTGTTGGAAACCGGCCATAGTGGCCAGGGAATCTTGCTTGCGGACCTCGGTAAGGTGGCACCTCTGCCAAACAGATGGACCACCCTTAGTTGGCCCCTGAGGCCCTAAATAAAAATGGACACAAGTTGTGCTTTTTATTATGTCCAAATAGGCCGCATGAAGCCAGAAGACGTCGGGAAGAACATCGGCCCAGCAGAGAAAGAGAAGACCACCACCAGTTCTTTTGTTGTGTTTATTATGAGCCATGGTGACCGCACCGGATGGTGCTTTTGGGTGCTTTGTGGTGTTTGGGTGCTTTTGGGTGCTTTGGTGGTATTGGTACTGGTGCATCGATGCAATGCGTGCTGTCTCCTCCCTCCCAACAGGAATTTCTTTCTCTTGTTCCCTAAAAAGAAAAAGAAAAAAACACACAGGTCCTGGGTTGCGTTGTAAATAAGAAATCACGTCATTGTAAATAATGCTCCCCACCGTAAATGTATAGTTTCAGAATAATTCCGTAATTCGGTTAGCTGTGGGCTTGAGTCTGTTAGACAGGATGCAATGCAATAGGGGGACATACTTATTTGTGTTTTAAAATTGTCACACTCAGGGTCAGGTTAATTGTAGAGGGAATTACACCTACATGTCACACTCAGTTAAGTCTAGTAGGCCCGAGGACGTGCCTGAAGAAAGGAGGGTGCAGTGTAACGATTTTGAGAAGTGTAACGGGTTTTGAGAAGTGTAACGGGTTTTGAGGAGTGTAACAATTTTGGAGGAAGGGTAACGGATGTGAAGAGTATGGTTTTGGTATGGTAACATCCTGGTAATGTAAATAATGGTCGCAGCCGTCCTCCTAATTAATTTCATAGAACATACACGCAGGTCACGATATATCTTTTAAATAGTGTATTTCCTTATTCCATGTCGGCTAAGTATGTGTTTTCCACTAGATTGACTTTGCATTGTATCAAACAAAATAAGCGTAGGCCCTTCCAATTTCCCCAAAACCTCCCTTCCAATTGCCTTCCGCATTTTGGCTGGTTTTCTTCAAACCACCATTGGCCACGAGGTAAGGTTGGGGAAGAAAGGCGTGTCTCCACCTCGTCATAAGAAGCAAGGAGTGAACCAGCCCTGACAGCCAATCAACACCGCGGTGAGTGACCCGGTAGGCGCGCCCTCGGAGTCGGCGGCTTGATTTCGCTGGAGGTGATAAAAGCGACTGCAGGGGACTGCTTTAGGAGATGAGAGATGACTGGAGAGAGGCCTTGAGAGATACGCTGGGGGATGACCTGGAAGAGGAGCGCAATCCACCGCAAGCCCTACCTACCTACCTACCTACCTACCTACCTGCCTGCCTGCAATACCCCCCTGTCGTTGGAGAGACGCGCTGAACGGAGGGAGACGGCTCCACCCCAGGAAGAGGAGCAGGTGTGCCGAGCCAGCGCGTGACGGCCGCGGATACGCGACGGAGGTTTTCCCGCCAAAACCGCGAGGGGTGCTGCGGCCTCCGACCTTGCCTTCCTCTCAAGCCATCAACCTCGAGCGATTACCTGCCTGCAATATCCATCGTGTGAGTGTGAACGTCCTGTCCTACTCGTTTGTCTTGGGGATTAAGTAAATGAAATAGAATAAGTTAACAATGCACTGTGTGACTGCTCTTTTCCATCTATTGCTGTAAATAATATTGGTCGCTCTAAAATATTGCTTGTGTGTGTATAATAAATCTGTTCTTCCTCCAAACTCTGTCTTTCTTCTTCTTCTTTTTCATTCTCTTTCGGTCGCTTTAGAGATTTCCCGATTGAATCTCTGTGGGGCGATCTGGTCAACGTCGGGTGGAATCGGGTTTTAATCGGGGAGTAACTGTTCGGACACGGTTAAATACACCACCGCTCGGTCAATATAACATCCAAAAACCGTGTCCGTAACAATATATATATATATATATATATATATATATATATATATATATATATATATATATATATATATATATATATATATATATATATATATATATATATATATATATATGTATATATATATATGTATATATATATATGTATATATATATATATATATATATATATATATATATATATATTGTTACAGACGCGGTTGTGGATGTTGGTTTACTGAGCGGTTTGGTATGACCGCGTCTGCACAGTTTACCCGATTATACTCGAACGTTGGCCGAGTCGCGCTACGCTAAATCAATTGAGGAAAGGACACAACGGCTGGGTTAAATGACACGACACCAGGGGTACAGTTCTCAAGACCTCCGGAGGAGGTTATAATATTTCGGAACGTTGAGATTACAAGGACAAGAGGGACAGCATAGGAAGGTAGGCACTTAATCACGGTCTTATAGTAACCCCGACAGACCACAGATAAACAGGACAAGACTGACTCACACCAGGATTGATGGCAAGGAAGGGCAGGTAGTCGGTGGTCAGCACAAGGTGCACCTTGTGCTCAGGGACAGAATCGACCCGGTCCGGTCCAGAGATGCGGGAGGTCTCTCAGCGCTCGGAGGTGGCGACTGGTTCTCTTCACTTCAAGCTCGGGGCACATCTCACGTCACGTCCGGTAAGTGGCTGTGTATATCCGGCGGGGAGTGACACGCCCTCGGCTCGTTAGCTCCGCCCCAGATGGAATCGGCCCGCCGCTTCTTATTGGGTGCTGGGGGTTACCGGGCTCCGCCCTTGACGAGGAGCTGACAGCCAGCCCCTTCGTGGTAACCCTGTTACCTGGAGGTAACCTGGAGCACATGGGCAATGGCGGCTAACCGAGCCGGAGTGAGGACGCACACTCCCCGCGCGCTGTTGTTGTAGTTGTTGTTGTTGTTGTTGTTGTTGTTGTTTCATGAGGAAGATGGGAGGAGGTATGGGGAGGTCCTAAACTCACTACTGGTGCCATACAATCACATTCTGGTGCAACGAAGAGTCAGAATTAATGGAAACGAGTCCTTAACTGACATAGACTAAGAATAACTAGCAAGATGTCCTATAGTTGTCTACGTGAGATGCGGTGAACCTGGGCACGACATTTAATGGGGGAAAAAGGGGAAGGTCGGTTCTACAGAGTGTTGTTTACAGACAATGGGACTAGGGAATGGGGGATTGGGGATAGTTGGGGAGTATTGGGGAAATAGGGGAATATTTACAAGCGGATATGGATGGAGGCCAAATCCCATATCCGCAACATTGCACCCTTCTCTACCTCGGGGCGGCCCGACCCGATAAATCTTTACCTACGTTAGTGTGGCACTCAGATGTAGTTCCCTCTACTATTAACTCTACCCTGAGTGCGACAGTTTTACAGATGTTCACAAATGAGTAAATATGTCCCCCTGCGACGTTGCACCCTTCTCCTCACAGAAACACACCCACAGGATAACCGATCGCGGAAAGAATTCTCAAACTAAACATACAGCCGGTAGGGAGCATTATTTACACAAGACTACACTGATATTTACACTACGATCCAGGACCTGTTTTCGGAGGAACACATGCAGATGTTATGCATAGAGAGAGCACGCATGCCAGCATCGATACACCAACCCACGAGTGCTCTGTGGCCTTACGGCCTTTAATAATGTGCAGAGCACCCCTTCCAAGCACCAAAAGCACCACCCCATCATGTACAGTCAGCACCATCCGGTGCACCAATAAAGTGTTTATAAATCACCGGTGGTGTCGCAGCCGGCCGATGTTCTGCCGCTGGTCTTGCCTTCGTGTGGTGCACTTGGCCTTCTGGCTTCTTTAAAAAATAAAGAAAGGCGCCAACCGCGTCCATTTCTAAATTGTGGCCGTCAGGGGGCCAACTATTAGTGGTTCACCTGTATGGCATAGGTGCCACGTTGACCAACAGGTCCATCCACGGGTGGTGCTTGGCCGCAAAAGAACTGCGGTCCATTGTGGGTGGCCACCAAAATTGCGGTCCATATGGTGTATCGATCCCGGCAGCAACCAGCGAAAGTGCAGGCCCACAACTGCGGAGCCAGCACCTCTCTCTCCTCTCTCTCTGCCCCAAAGCCAGATCCTCGGAGGTGGGAGACAAAAGAAGAAGACAAGTGAGTAAGGTGGTAAGGGCGCAAAAGTGCACGCAATATAAGATGATGCACACTGGGGGCACATGGGAACCAGGTGAGACAGGTACGTTCCTATCGTACGCCCCCCCCCCCCCCACCAGGTAACCTACATGGCCCCTCCCTTACCCCTTACTGTATCCACAAAACACAACACTACCCATAAACATCTATTTTACAAATCAACAACCGTCCCTACTGTCTTCCCCGTTCCTCCCATAAACCAAATTCGTCTTCTCTCCCTCCTAACCAATCAAATTTGCCATTTTCAACTCTCATCAAAATTTGCCATCTCCAACTGAACATCAAAATTTGCCATTACCAATTCATCATCAGTCCCTCCTAAGGAGGGAGAGATGGAATCACCCCAATGTCTCATCCACGTCGTGATGCGTCTCACAAATCCTCACAGCAATTCTCATTCCCTGCAACAGAACAAAGAAAACACAGGTGTGGAGTCATCATCATTACCTCAGGTAAGTGGCTGCGTATGGTGCGACAGGTTCATCAATCCTAACTATTTCCTAAATGAATTTAACAACTTTACATTACCCGGGGTCTTTCTCCTGCCAAACCATTGGCCCTCTTACACTATGGGTTCTAAAAACCAATTCCCATTGACCAAACTGTGGTGCTTTTCAATTTGGGGCCTCACTCCCCCGATTCATCTCTCGGTGCCCTCGCACAATTTCTGGGCCGCGACGTGTAGCTCTCCCAGCAGGTCTACCCACCTGCACACCTCCACCACTGCAGTTGCCTCCGAGCTTACCTGCTCCTTACCCTAACCTAACTACCTGGGGAAGGCCCTCTGGCGCTCTCCCCACTCGGTGCCCTCTCTGGCACTGGGCTACCCGGGTCCGTCCTCCGGATCCTCGGGCCCCACTGACACTAACGGCTCCCAGAGCCCACCTGCGGCCTCACCTGGCCGACATCCTCACAGTGGTGGAGTGCCCAACCAACTACACACACTAACAGGCTACACGCCCAGCCATTTCCACAACACTAATGCACCCATCCGCAATACCATTCTGCAACCGCACCACAAATGCCAATATCCAACCACAATTTACCTATACCCTCTACCTAACACTTACACTACCCGCCCTGGGTACTCGTGAAAGGGGTCCACTCTTCCCCCATCCACACCTTCGCACCATGCACACCACTCCGTACCACTTACTCCATGTACTCCACACACCTGTACTTGCACACCTGTGCTCTCACACCTGGTGCCACCTGCACCCTTCTCTCCCCAAGCGCATTCGCGCTGATCCACAACACTCACTACTCATACACTGCTCCACACACCTGTCCAGCTCTCACACAGCATCATCTCATCTAACTACTCCCCTCTGAAACTTGCGCTTCCCAGTCGTCCCTTTAAACTATTGCGCTCCCTCGTCATTATCATCCACACTAATCTACCTGCGTCCCCACTACAGGTATCAGTCACTAACTAATCTTATCGTCACCTAATGTCATCTTCTAGGGCCCTATCAATATCCTAACCCACCCGGGCTAGTTTTCACTGCCATACACCCCATAATCTATAGCGCATTTGCCCCACGTTGTGAGGGATGGTGGATTTGCCATCCCACCACATCGGGGGTCTCTCACTATAAATTTTGTTCGTCCAAATCCAACAAATCAAAAATTTTCCAATTACTGCCAATTCTATTCACTTTTATAAATTTCGTATCAAATCACTACTATCATCATCACAGTCCGTCTACTTATTACATCCTCTCGGTGCGCCAATTCGCTTCTAAAGCTCGGCTTCGTACAGCCGAGCAATGAACGCGGATTCTTTTGTGCCGGCGGCTGGATGCGTCCCGCATTCGGGGCAGGGGCGGGGGCTTACCCGGGCCGAGATCCCACGCCCCACCTCGGCGTGGAGCCATCCAATGTTCCGATCTCGACCTGCCGGCACGTCTCCATAGAAAGTGGTCGCCATGGCGACCCTCCCTATCGGGCTGCCCGCTCCGCCTAGTGGAGCACGGACGCGGCCGTTCAAAGCGAGGCCCGGCACGCACCGAGGGCCCGCTTCGGCTAAAAGTCGACCTAACCTCTAACCTGGTTACCTTCGATGCCTCACCTGCATGCTTACACCCCGCAGCCCGTTCCTTGCTCACACATCCAGCCGTTTCCATGCTCCTCATACCTTTCCTTACACACCTCGGTACACTCATTCCACTCCCAGCCTTGGTCACACACCTGACCACCGAGCACCTTGGCACACATTCGTCGCTCGCACACCTCACCAACACACCTCTTCGCGCCCCTTCCTCGGTCACCTCCTCTGTGACAATCACAGGTGTGCTCTCACTCGCACACCCAACCACGTGCCTCACTACCAATTCCAGCGTGCATTCCCACTCACGCTCTACCATTCCAGGTGTGCATCCTTCCATTCCAGGTGTACATCCTCGCTCGCCTGTCACAACCAACTCACGCTCCTTGTCACTCTCACTACTCTCACCTCCATTCTTGACAGCGCACTCACCCTTACTCTTGACAGCGCACTCTTCCCTCATGCACCCGTCCGTTACACACCTCTCTCGCGCACACTCTCCCGTCACACCCTCTGTAACACTCACCACAGGCGTGCATTCTTCCTTGCCTTTGACAGCGCACTCTTTCCCCATGCACCTGTCCGTCACACACCTTTCTCGCGCACACTCTTGCGCACACTCTCCCGTCACACCCTCTGTAACACTTACCACACCGCGCTTCCATGTGCTCCCTCGCACACGCGCTACGACCGACTCACTCTCGCCAGCACCCTCACTCCTTGGCACGCACTTTTTCCTCACACACCCCAGAGTCGGACTTTCTCGCACACCTCCTTTTTCTCACACCAGACCTGTCGCACACTTCACCAACGGCCTCTCACGAACACCCGGGTCCATCTCGACCCCCAAGCTTCTTAAATCCCCTGGCGCATCATACGCACGACCATATTGATCACCACTTACACCGGGTCCTCTTCTTCTTCGCTTCTCCTCCATCACCTGCGAATCCCTCATCCGGTTAATGAGCACATCATCACGATCCAAACACAGACTTTGGACCAATTCTTTAACTTCCTCCCTTATCTCTTTCTTATCCTCTCTCCGTCGCTTCTTAATTTCGCTCACCCCTTCTTCCACTTCTTCTAATTTCTGCTTCACCTCTTCTATTTCCCGGTACGTCTCCTCAAGCTCATCCTCTAAGGCTACCGTGACCGTTTCCATGTGCGTCCTCACCTGCCGGTCCTTTGTCTCCATTACCTCTGTCACCTCGTCCAACCTCGTTGTCAGTCCCTCACGTACCATCTGACATTCCCTCTTCGTCGCTACCAAGTCATTTTTTTAGGTCATTTTGTGTCGCTTTTAACCCTCCTATTACCGCTGTGTTCTTCTTTACCTGGTCCGTTAGTTCTTTTTGTCCCTCTGTCAGTTGTTCTACTTCCTGCGTCAGGTCCTCTATGCCCCCTTGTAACTTTACAGTCCCCTTTCTCACCTCCTTCTCCATGTGCTCCTTACAGTGCCTCACCTCCTCGCGCACTCCTCCGACCTCCTCACTCACTCCTCTTCTGATCTCCTCTCCCATCACTTGCATCTCCTGCCCAGATGCCACCCTCATCTGCTCCATTTCCTCCCTGTGAGCATCCAGTTTGGTTTCTACCCCCATTCTGACCCCCTCTATCTGCTGCCCCATTTGTTTAACTTCCCTTTCCGCTTGGTCCCTCATGTCCCTCAATTTGCCTTCCATACTGTTTTCTAACCCCTCTAACCCCTTTTGCATCCCTTCCATTTGATTCTCTTGAGCGGCCATTCTGTTTTCTACCCCCATTAACCCATTTTTCACCTCTTTTATCCCGTTGTCTAACCCCTCAAAATTATTGTCTAACTTCCCAAATTTCTTGTCTAACTCCTCAAAATTATTGTCTAACTTCCCAAATTTCTTGTCTAACCCCTTAAAATTATTGTCTAACCCCTCACCGGTACCCCTCGCTTCGTCCCTCATTACCCCCATTTGGCTTCCCATTACCCCTATTTGGCCCTCCAATCGCTCACCCTGAGCATCCATCCGGTTCCCCATTACCCCTAATTGCTCACTCTGCAGTTTGAGGGACGCCTGCATTTGCGCCATAAATTGCTCCATGAGGGCCTGCATTTGGGCCATCCCTCCCACTTGTGCAGCGGGTGCGGCCGCCGTAGCTATGTGCGAGGCGCCATTTTGCGCGCCCGCCACCTCGTGCGTGACGACGCTATTTTGCGAATCTGCTACCCTCACTGCTTCGCTCTCCTCTTGTCCCTCAATTTGGTCCTGGATCGACCCTGCCTCACTCTCTTCTACCGGAACCCAGCCGTCTTGGTCTGCCATAGCGCGACTTTCAAAATTCGGGTTTTTATTTTTTTTGTAAAACACAATTAAATTTCGCTGTTATAATTTCGAGCGCGTGAAACGCGCTCCGGATCGAATCCCACTTCCCGACACCAAATGTTACCCGAATGGTACAATTGGTGTTCCAAAATTTGGGCGAAATGAATTTAGTCCCAGGTCCGAATCCAACTCCTCGACACCAAATGTTACAGACGCGGTTGTGGATGTTGGTTTACCGAGCGGTTTGGTATGACCGCGTCTGCACAGTTTACCCGATTATACTCGAACGTTGGCCGAGTCGCGCTACGCTAAATCAATTGAGGAAAGGACACAACGGCTGGGTTAAATGACACGACACCAGGGGTACAGTTCTCAAGACCTCCGGAGGAGGTTATAATATTTCGGAACGTTGAGATTACAAGGACAAGAGGGACAGCATAGGAAGGTAGGCACTTAATCACGGTCTTATATTAACCCCGACAGACCACAGATAAACAGGACAAGACTGACTCACACCGGGATTGATGGCAAGGAAGGGCAGGTAGTCGGTGGTCAGCACAAGGTGCACCTTGTGCTCAGGGACAGAATCGACCCGGTCCGGTCCAGAGATGCGGGAGGTCTCTCAGCGCTCGGAGGTGGCGACTGGTTCTCTTCACTTCAAGCTCGGGGCGCATCTCACTTCACGTCCGGTAAGTGGCTGCGTATATCCGGCGGGGAGTGACACGCCCTCGGCTCGTTAGCTCCGCCCCAGATGGAATCGGCCCGCCGCTTCTTATTGGGTGCTGGGGGTTACCGGGCTCCGCCCTTGACGAGGAGCTGACAGCCAGCCCCTTCGTGGTAACCCCGTTACCTGGAGGTAACCTGGAGCACATGGGCAATGGCGGCTAACCGAGCCGGAGTGAGGACGCACACTCCCCGCGCGCTGTTGTTGTAGTTGTTGTTGTTGTTGTTGTTTCATGAGGAAGATGGGAGGAGGTATGGGGAGGTCCTAAACTCACTACTGGTGCCATACAATCACATTCTGGTGCAACGAAGAGTCAGAATTAATGGAAACGAGTCCTTAACTGACATAGACTAAGAATAACTAGCAAGATGTCCTATAGTTGTCTACGTGAGATGCGGTGAACCTGGGCACGACATTTAATGGGGGAAAAAGGGGAAGGTCGGTTCTACAGAGTGTTGTTTACAGACAATGGGACTAGGGAATGGGGGATTGGGGATAGTTGGGGAGTATTGGGGAAATAGGGGAATATTTACAAGCGGATATGGATGGAGGCCAAATCCCATATCCGCAACAATATATATATATATATATGGCTTGAGATCCCCCTCCCCTTTTGTGCTTTCTTGCTGTTTTACAAATTACCAAATATAAACAAGTGTATGTTCTGTTTTGATTGCTTTCTGTATATTTTTCATACTTTTATTCCTTTCGTGGCCTTTGGAAACTTGTTATATCCTTATAAGGAGTTTTCTGCTTTGTAAAAGCCCAGGCCCCGTGATGGCATTATCTTTTACTCTGAGAAAGACCAACCGTATCTTTCCAGCCTCCCACAAGACTGTGTCAAATCACTTTCATGTTGGCATATTTACGACTATCCACTCCCTTTGTACTGTCCAAAAACAGGGTTCTATGAGAAAAGCGTCAACATGTTGACGCATATTGCTGACCATCTTATCAAAGCTTACCCATGAGTAACCTTGGATGAAGTAACCGATGAGCCCACTCTATCTTTCTCTTTGTCTTGTGAGCTAAAGCCACACCCCCATATTCCCTTTAAAAAGTGAAGCTTGACCGAATTATTGCAGAGCATTCTGTTGAGAAGTTGATCATTTGTGAGCTTCTGTTCGACGTGTTTTGCTCTCCACAAGCTTGTGTATAACGAATCCAATAAATATATCAGTTGTCCCTTCTCTCAGTCTTGAGTCCTAAGTCAACGGATCCCGTCATATATATATATATATATGTATGTGTATATATATATATATATATATATATATATATATATATATATATATATATATATATATATATATATATATATATCTATGTGTCTGTGTTGTCCTGTCCTGTGTTGTCACTGCACTACTTTCTCAAACATTTGTGAAATCGTACCAAACTTCTGGTATGCACATATCTCTCCCGTCGGTATGTCCTAAGGGTATTTTTTTTGAAAATGTTTCGAATTTTTTTTTTTTTTTGGGGGGGAATTTGTTTGGGGAAAATTTTTATTTTCAACTTAAGTTTTCAACTTCAATTCTTTATAAAATGTGATATCCCGTATATTACAAATACATTTGAATATTGAATATTTTGAATTATTGTTTGAATTATGATTGGTTTAAACTATAGGTTCTCAAAGTGGTCTCTACCGCCCCCCAGTGGGCGCTGGGAACTTTCAGGGGGGCGCTCGAGAGTCCACAGGCAGTAGGGGGGTGCTGGCAATGATTTGGGGGGCATTGGCGATTTAGAGGAGCAGCGGCGATTTGGAGCGCTCATTGGGCTTCCTGCAGTCTGAACAGGTTACCCGGCGCCATTTGGCAAATTGGCCATCCAATCAACGACCACATTCTTTCCCCCTCCACATGGTTTTTATGATCACATATTCGCTGATGTCGTGTAGGTATTTTCTTGTCCATACATGCTCACGCAACAAACATGATAGTGTATGACACCAGCGAAATTGGCGGCCAATAGTACAACACTAATTTTTGTCACGTGGTGCCATTTCAACCAATCGGCTTGCAAGAATCTTTTTATGCGGGATATAATACGCTCTATTCGTGCTGGACTATTCAACATGCCTGGTTCAACTTTACAGCCTGGCCTTGCCAGCACAGACATTGGGCAAGGTATGAACAGTCAGTGTTAGCGCTGGTGTTAGTCTTTCGACATTTTGGCATATTATTTCGTTATTCAAAAAAGCTTCACATCCGGTCGGCTTGAAGATGTCGGCCTCAAAGAAAAAGTGTCGTCAGTATTCCGTTGAATACATCAAGTATGGATTCATTCCATCTCCGACGAACAAACAGTTACCGATGTGTTTGTTGTGTGGTATCACGCTGTCCAATGAAGCAATGAAACCATCTCGACTGAACGAGCACCTGAGTAAAAAGCACAGCGATGAGGCTCGCGCAGAGGTCCGCTATTTCCAATCGCTGGAAGAGAAATTTGAGAAGCGATCCACGGTAACGACGATGTTCAAAGCCAGCCAAAAGCTCATGGATAAAGGACTGGAAGCATCGTATAAGCTGTCATTGCTCATCGCCAGATCTGGAAAACCGTATTCAATCGGCGAACAGTTGATCAAACCAGCTGTTGGGGAAGTGATAAAAACCGTTATGGGCCAGGATCCGAATCCAGTTCTCTCGTCGATTGCGCTCAGCAATGATTCCGTGGCCAGGCGGATTGATGAAATGTCATCAGAATTCAGATGTAGAAGATGAGCTGTGTGGTGAGCTGAGAAGTGCACACTTTGCCATCCAGCTGGACGAGTCCAGTTTGCGTGACAGTGAAGCTCTGTTACTCTGCTACATTCGCTTCATCCGTGATCAGGAAATGGTGGAAGAAATGTTGTTTGCCCGCTCTCTCCAGACCGATACGAAGGGCTCTTCCATCTACCAAACGTTGGAGAAGTACTTTACTGATAAGAACATACCGATGGAGAACATTCTCGCTTGCGCGACGGACGGGGCACCAGCGATGGTTGGCCGCCAGCGTGGTTTTATTGCGCTTCTGAAGAACCAAGTACCGTCCGTGTTCGCCATTCACTGTGTCGTGCACCGTCAGCATCTTGTAGCAAAAGCTCTCAGCACCAGACTTCATACATCACTCCAAAGAGTAATCAAAGCAGTGAATAAAATCAAGGTGTCGTCTCTGCATGATCGGCTGTTTCGTCAGCTTTGCCAGGAGAGCGATGAGGCATTCGAGCGGCTCCTGTTGCACACCGAAGTTCGATGGTTGTCCAAAGGCGCTTGTTTGACCCGTTTCCATGCCCTCTTCTCAACAGTGGTCGAGTTTCTGTCGGAAATTGATACGGAGCTATCGGAGAAAATGAATGCGATTGAGCATGATGTGGCTTACCTCACGGACATATTCAGTATACTGAATGATGTCAACAAACAACTCCAGGGTGACCATATGACGCTGATTAAAGCAAAGAAAGTGATCGGCGTGTTCGTAACCAAGGCGACTCTGCACAGGGAAACCCTCGGCCGCAGAGATATGTACCACTTTCCCCGGTTGGCAAAGGAAACTGCTGTTTCTGATGAAGAGCTGCTCGTTTATTGCAATCACCTTGAGAAGATTCGTGGAGATATGGAGCAGCGTTTCAGAGACATGCGAGAACTGTCGGTGCCAGCATGGGTGATGAACCCATTCAAATGTGACATTCAAGATGTGAAGCGTGAATTACAGGACAAAATTATCAACCTCCACAATGATGATGAGGCGAAGGCACGATTCTCGCACCATGAATACGGCAAATTCTGGAGTCTGGAGCGGGGCGAATACCCCGCAATGTGGACAGAGGCAGAACTGCTGCTGATGGCGTTCCCCACATCATACCTCGTTGAAAGAGGGTTCAGCGCCGGGATGGTGCTGCTGACCAAGTATCAAAACCGCCTTGACATTACCAAGAGGGGCGATCTGCGTCTCTACCTCACTGAGATGGAGCCAGACGTTCGTAATCTCGCAGCGAGTCACCAGGCCCACCCTGCACACTAACGGTATTTGGGCCTGTGATAACAGAATCCTAGTTTGCCTCACCTGGACCTGTTCTGCTGAAACATTGTTGGTCGTGCAAAATAAAATAAAAAGGAAAGTAAAATAAAGTAAAATATTATTCAGAAAATATTTGGCTTGTGTTATTTTTGCTACCTATCTACATAAATTCTGTGTGTCCGACCACGAACGATAGGACAAGGGGGACGTTGGGCCGGTCCAAGAGGGCAGAAGGGGGCGGTAGTCCAAAAAAGATTGAGAACCACTGGTTTAAACCATGACAAACGGCAACTCAGGTGTAGTCATTTATATATCTATATATCTACACATCTGGGCAGTGTCTGTGTTGTCACTTAACGACTCCCTCAAACTTTTGTTTCCGTGGTTGTGAAGTGTTTTTAATAACGTTGTGGTGGTTTTGAATCACGTGGTGGTGAGGTATTTTGAATTTGGTGGTGAGGTATTTTTAAATGACATGGTGGTGAGGTGTTTTGAATTACGTGGTGGTGAGGTGTTTTTAAATCACATGGTGGTGAGGTGTTTTGAATTATGTGGTGGTGAGGTATTTATAATTACTTGGTGGTGAGGTGTTTTTAATTATGTGGTGATGAGGTGTTTTGAATTACGTGGTGGTGAGGTGTTTTGAATTACTTGGTGTTGAGGTGTTTTTAAATTACGTGGTGGTGAGGTGTTTTTAATTTCGTGGCTGTGAGGTTTTTATTACATGTTTTATGGCTGTGAGGTGTTTTTAATTTTGTGGTTGTGAGGTGTTTTGAATTACGTGGTGGTGAGGTGTTTTGAATTACTTGGTGTTGAGGTGTTTTTGAATTACGTGGTGGTGAGGTGTTTTTAATTTCGTGGCTGTGATGTGTTTTTATTACGTGTTTTATGGCTATTAGGTGTTTTTAATTATGTGGTGATGAGGTGTTTTGAATTATGTGGTGGTGAGGTGTTTTTAAATCACATGGTGGTGAGGTGTTTTGAATTACGTGGTGGTGAGGTATTTATAATTACTTGGTGCTGAGGTGTTTTTAATTATGTGGTGATGAGGTGTTTTGAATTACGTGGTGGTGAGGTGTTTTGAATTACTTGGTGTTGAGGTGTTTTTAAATTACGTGGTGGTGAGGTGTTTTTAATTACGTGGTGGTGAGGTGTTTTGAATTACTTGGTGTTGAGGTGTTTTTAAATTACGTGGTGGTGAGGTGTTTTTAATTTCGTGGCTGTGAGGTGTTTTTATTACATGTTTTATGGCTGTGAGGTGTTTTTAATTTTGTGGTGGTGAGGTGTTTTGAATTACGTGGTGGTGAGGTGTTTTGAATTACTTGGTGTTGAGGTGTTTTTGAATTATGTGGTGGTGAGGTGTTTTTAATTTCGTGGCTGTGAGGTGTTTTTATTACGTGTTTTATGGCTGTGAGGTGTTTTTATTACGTGTTTTATGGCTGAGGTGTTTTTATTACGTGTTTTATGGCTGAGGTGTTTTTAAATTCGTGTTTTATGGCTGTGAGGTGTTTTTATTTCGTGTTTTATGGCTGTGAGGTGTTTTTATCACGTGTTTTATGGCTGAGGTGTTTTTATTGTGTGTTTTATGGCTGTGAGGTGCTTTTAATTATGTGGTGATGAGGTGTTTTGAATTACGTGGTGGTGAGGTGTTTTTAATTACTTGGTGTTGAGGTGTTTTTGAATTACTTGGTGTTGAGGTGTTTTTGAATTACGTGGTGGTGAGGTGTTTTTAATTTCGTGGCTGTGAGGTGTTTTTATTACGTGTTTTATGGCTGTGAGGTGTTTTTATTTCATGTTTTATGGCTGTGAGGTGTTTTTATTTCGTGTTTTATGGCTGTGAGGTGTTTTTATTACGTGTTTTATGGCTGTGAGGTGTTTTTATTACGTGTTTTATGGCTGTGAGGTGTTTTTATTTCGTGTTTTATGGCTGTCAGGTGTTTTTATTTCGTGTTTTATGGCTGTCAGGTGTTTTTATTTCGTGTTTTATGGCTGTGAGGTGTTTTTATTACGTGTTTTATGGCTGTGAGGTGTTTTTATTTCGTGTTTTATGGCTGTGAGGTGTTTTTATTTCGTGTTTTATGGCTGTGAGGTGTTTTTATTACGTGTTTTATGGCTGAGAGGTGTTTTTATTTCGTGTTTTATGGCTGTCAGGTGTTTTTATTTCGTGTTTTATGGCTGTGAGGTGTTTTTATTACGTGTTTTATGGCTGTGAGGTGTTTTTATTTCGTGTTTTATGGCTGTGAGGTGTTTTTATTTCATGTTTTATGGCTGTGAGGTGTTTTTATTACGTGTTTTATGGCTGTGAGGTGTTTTTATTTCGTGTTTTATGGCTGTGAGGTGTTTTTATTACGTGTTTTATGGCTGTGAGGTGTTTTTATTTCGTGTTTTATGGCTGTCAGGTGTTTTTATTTCGTGTTTTATGGCTGTGAGGTGTTTTTATTACGTGTTTTATGGCTGTGAGGTGTTTTTATTTCGTGTTTTATGGCTGTGAGGTGTTTTTATTTCGTGTTTTATGGCTGTGAGGTGTTTTTATTACGTGTTTTATGGCTGAGAGGTGTTTTTATTACGTGTTTTATGGCTGTGAGGTGTTTTTATTACGTGTTTTATGGCTGTGAGGTGTTTTTATTACGTGTTTTATGGCTGTGAGGTGTTTTTATTTCGTGTTTTATGGCTGTCAGGTGTTTTTATTTCGTGTTTTATGGCTGTCAGGTGTTTTTATTTATTTATTTATTATTTATTATTATTATTATTTTTTTTGAATACAAGATCGAGGCTCGTGAAAGAGCGAACATTAATCACACAGAAAGACAAACCGACACATAAAACATATAACATCGGGAGCGGTAGACAAGATGGGGAGAGAGGGGGAAGGACACAAACACAACATTTGAGAGCAGGGACCGAGAGACATGGAGACATCGAGAGATCTGAGAGAGGGCGAGGGCTTTGGGGGGGGGGGGGGCGCATGGGAAGGGGGCGGTGGGAGAGGTATAAAACATATGGACACTGCCAGGACTTCCAGGAAAGAAGTTGGAATTTCAAACAAGGTGGATCTGGGGTGAATTAGCGGGGGTAGAAAAGATCAAGGTTTTGGATGGGGGAAGATAAGAGATGGTGGTGAACAGCTGTTTTAAAGACCTGGAGGGAGGAGTGGGATTGAAGGGAGTGAGGGAGTTTGTTCCAGAGGCGGGAGAAAAGAGGAATGAAGGAGTGAAGGTGAGCAGAGAGCCGAGATTTCGGCAGTTTAACCATCAGAGGGTTGCTGGCAGATCTTGTGCGACCTGTAGGAATATTTGGGGGACAGAGCACAGAGAGAGCTGGGGGTGCAAGGCCGGAGAGGAGTCGGTAGAAGACAGAAAGACCACCTACCTGCCTGCGGTGAGTGAGTGAAAGGCCCTCAGAGATAGCTTCATCGCGGGAGATTCCAATAATTCTGAAAGCTTTGGTTTCAACAGCGTGAAGCCGAGCTAGGTGTGAGGCAGGAGCACCGGCCCATAGGGGAGAACAGTATTCCATTGAGCTGCGGATGAAAGCCTTGTATGTGGTGAGGAGCTCAGGTGTGCCGAGGAAGGACTTCGCACGACGGAGGATGCCCAGTCGGCGACTGGCTTTGGAGGCCAGCTTGGAAATGTGGTTTTCCCAAGAAAGATCATGGCAGATGGTGAGACCCAAAATCTTGAGCGACAGAACTTCTTGGAGAGGATTGTTGAGAAAGTAGATGGGAGGGTTGTCCAGTCGATCTTTTCGGAGAGACATCGTAAGAGTGTGAGATTTGTCAGGATTGAAAGACATGTTCCACTTGTTTGACCAGTCTGTGATTTTGTCCAGGTCTTCAGAGAGTGAGGAGGCAGCAGACTGCCGATCTGAGGGAAGAGGAATGGAGCGGCAGAGAGTGGAGTCATCAGCAAAGAGATAGAGAGGATTTTCGAGAGAGTCAGAGAGATCATTGATGAAGACCTGAAAAAGCACGGGGCCCAGAACCCGTGTTTATTTCGTGTTTTATTGCTGTGAGGTGTTTTTATTTCGTGTTTTATGGCTGTGAGGTGTTTTTATTTCGTGTTTTATGGCTGTGAGGTGTTTTTATTACGTGTTTTATGGCTGTGAGGTGTTTTTATTATGTGTTTTATGGCTGTGAGGTGTTTTTATTATGTGTTTTATGGCTGTGAGGTGTTTTTAATTTCGTGGTGGTGATGTGTTTTTATAACGTGTTTTATGGCTGTGAGGTGTTTTTAATTATGTGGTGATGAGGTGTTTTGAATTACTTGGTGGTGAGGTGTTTTTATTACGTGTTTTGTGGCTGTGCGGTGTTTTGAATTACTTGGTGGTGATGTGTTTTGAATTACGTGGTGGTGAGGTGTAATCGTCCCAAACTTCCAGTCTGCACCTACCCCTCCCCTATGTATGTGCTGAGGGGTTCTTTCTTGAAAAAAAAAAACATTCAACCTGAATCTTCAACCTAAATTGCCTATAAAAATGTAACATCACAAACACAACAAATGCATTTGTGCAAAATAATTGTTTGTATTATGATTGGTGTAAATCATGACAACACAGCAACTCAGGTACAGTCATTAGCCTCAGCTAAAATAAGCCCGTTCCTTAGTAACAACGTGTGGTGAGGCGAGCACAGCGAGCACAGCTCGCCTCACCATCTTGTAATATATATATATATATATATATATTTGTGAATCCTAAAAAGTATTATCCTCATTAAACACCTCAGCATATGTGAGGACATTATCCTCATTATCCTCATATCAGCTAAAATAAGCCCGTTCCTCAGTATCGACGCTTGGTGAGGCGAGCTGCGCTCGCCTCACCAAGCTAGTATATATATATATATATATATATATATATATATATATATATATATGTATTTGTGTGTGTGTGTGAATATATGTATGTACATTTTGTTCTTTTAAAAACAAACAACTGCTGGTTTCCAGCTAAACTACCGACTTAAAACCGATATCATGATTTTATGCTTCACGCCGAATTGGGAACATTCCTTTTAACAGCACAGATTACGTATTTACATAATTGTTTCTGAAAATTCCTAACTCTTTCTACTTTTTCAACGAACTGCAGAAATGATTGCTTTTTGTTCAAGGCAAAGCATTGTACATTTTTTTATTCACAGTTTATAATCCCATTGTTACCAAATGTTCTTTTTGATTCAGTAATTCTGAAAGATTAATCAGAAGAATTGAACTGATTGGGAATAGCTTATAATCTAACTTTGCATTAATACAACTTCAACAAAATAACCAGTTGGCAAAGACATTGGCAAAGAGTTCCAAGGTATAATTTTCATTTTGAAGATTTGAGATTTTGCCTTTAGCATTTCCATTAGTGCGAGCCAAGAGAATTGGGGTCGTATTAATAGAACTGGAACCTTTTTCTCTTTGGATGGCAGGAAATAGCTGACAATTGATCGCAATGGGACAATTTATTCTGTCAATCCTTAATGCTTCAAGCTTAAGTTTTATGGCAGGGTCACAGTAAGGCCTGATTTTATGCAAAAAGGAAGACTCCCAAACTGCTGTCCTTTCTGCAGACAAGGATAGGGCAGTGAAAACAGGACTCATTTATATTCGGCCTTTTGCCTGAAATATTAATGGAGGAGTGAATGCTGCCGGCATTTCTCACTTGCAATTGACTTTTCCTTTCAATGTAAGGAGAGTTTGTACAGCTTTTGGTTTTGCTCTTTGTACGAAGATTTTTTAAATTCATTTTTTCCTTTACGTCCACCAAGAAGAAAATTTACTCAATGATTGTTCATACATCAGAGTTATTGTCATGCATGTTGATGATGATTGTTGGGTCTCTATATTATCATTAGTGGACTTATTTGGCAAATAGTTCTAATGGAGAGCTAAAAGGTTCTTATGGTATGCCAGACACAATTTACTCAGGTGACCCATTGCACTCACGCCATGTGGAGATCTCCTTTTGAAAAAAGTTAGCGAGCAAATGTTCCAATATTCTCATGTCACTACACTCTTGGAATATCCCAAGAAAGATTAATGGATGTCTGAGAAAATAACTTTCTGGTTTTTTTTTTCATTCCCAACATTATTACATTTAGTGTGGATCGGCTCGCTACGCTCGCCTCACCACACATCTCGACAGAGGCACGGCTTGTTTGAACTGAGAAAAATGCCCTGACTGAACTTGAGTTGCTGTGTTGTTATGGCGTACACCAATCATAATACAAACATTTATTTTGTACAAATTTATTTGTAATATTGGTGATATTATTTACTTGTAATTTATTTGTAATCTAAATAATTGGTCCATGTGGTCTAAAGCTCGAAATGGTCAAGAATCCAAGCTGGTCTAATGGGTATAAAGGGTCCTATGGGTCTTCGGGGTCTTTTTGGTCTTCAGGGTATTTTGGGTCTTCAGAGTCTTTTGTTCCTTTGGGTCCTTAAGAGTCTTTGGGGGTCTTTTGGGTATTCATGGTTTTGGGAGTCTATAAGGGTCTTTTGGCTCTTCGGGGTGTTTTGAGGTCTTTTGGGTATTCGGGATCTTTTTGGGATTTTGGGTGTTCAGATCAGATTGTTCCCAATCTAAAAGCATGATCCTTTCTGCCCGAGTTAACCCCACACAAATCCCTTCTTCCAATTTTCCAGTTTTCCCTCCTTGGAGTTTCCTTCTGTGTCTATGTTGTACACCCCATGCATCCTCTGTGTTGAACTGGCCCACCCCATGCATGTGTGTTTTGCACCCTGTTTTTGTCTGTTACAGCCTGATCAGTGCAGTGTACAACCTCTTCCACGAGACTCGACTATATATACAAAAATAATTTAAAATGGTCTTAAAGGGTCTTGAAAGGTCTTAGGTGTCTTATCTGTCTAAAGGGTCGAAAGGTGTAAAAGATACATTCCAACAATCCAAAATTAATAGACGTAGTGACGGTGCAACTGATGTTCAAACAATAATTAAGAGACAAATACAGCACCCTCCATAAGTATTGGAACAGTGAAGTCAAATTTGTTATTATTGCTATATAATCAAGAAATTTGTATTTCAGATCAAAATATGAATACGAGGCAAGAGTACAGGTGAGCTTTTATTTTTGGTATTTCTATGCATATGTTTTAACATTGGAGAGCAATATAACTTTTTAATGTCAGTTCCTCCCATTTTAGACAAGCATAATTTCTGGAACAGATTAAGTTATAGTAGTATAATACAATAGTTAGTATTTGGTTGCATATCCCTTGCATGCAATAACTGCATGGAGTCTATTTCTCACCGACATCACCAAACTCTTTGTATCTTCCTTTGAGATGTTTTGCCAAGCCTTTAATGCAGCCAGTTTCAGTTGTTGTTTGTTTTGGTGGGTTTCTGACTTTAGTCTCCTCTTATAGCAAGTGAAATGCATGCTCCATTGGATTTAAATCAGGAGACTGAATTGGCTTGTCTGAAACCTTCAACAATTTGCTCTGATGAACACCTTGGTTGCGTTGGCAATGTGTTTTGTGTCATTGTCTTGCTGCATGGTGAAGCTCGCCCAATGAGTTTCGAGGCATTTTCTTGGACATCGGCTGACAAAATGTTTCTGTACACTTCCAAATTAATTATACTGCTGCCATCATTAGTTACAGTCACGTGAAAAAGTAAGTACACCCCATGTAAAGTTTTGACTTTTTCAACATACAGCTATTTGATCTTCATTACAACAATATTGATAGATAAAGGTGATATAATATAACAAATATCATGAAACATTTACATTTTGTAGTCCATTGTATAATTTAAATAAACATGAATGCAAATTTCGCATGTGGAAAAAGTAAGTACACCCCGACATTTATCACTACTTCATATACCTAAAATTAGAATCAGGTGCCCCAGCTCAGGTGCAAATGATTAGAACATCGTTAGAGAGGATCTTGGAGGAACCTGTCTTATTTAAACCCCAGACATTTCGTTTGGTTTGCTCTTTGTTGTTGAAGTGTGCGGCGTCACCATGCCTAGATCAAAAGAGCTCTCTGAGGCCTTCAGAAAGAAGGTTATAGATGCCTACGAGTCTGGGAAGGGATTTAAAAAGATCTCCAAACAATTTGAAATCAATCATTCAACTGTCCGGAAGATCATCTACAAGTGGAGAAGATTCCAAACAACTGCCAACTTGTTCAGGCCAGGCCGCCCCAGCAAGTTCAGCCCGAGAGCAGACCGCAAGATGCTGAAAGAAGTCTCTAAGAACCCCAGAATGTCATCACGGGACCTACAGGTAGCTCTTGCCACTGTTGATGTCAAAGTGCACGAGTCTACCATTAGAAAGAGGCTGCACAAATTTGATCTCCATGGGAGGTGTGCCAGGAGGAAACCTTTGCTGTCCAGAAAGAACATCAGGGCAAGACTAAAGTTTGCCAATGAACATCTAGGCAAAGACCAGCACTTCTGGAACAATGTGCTCTGGACAGATGAGTCAACGGTAGAGCTATTTGGCCACAGTACCAGAAAACATGTTTGGCGAAAACCAAAGAGAGCATTTGACCACAAGAACCTGATACCAACTGTAAAGCATGGTGGTGGAAATATTATGGTTTGGGGCAGCTTTGCTGCATCAGGGCCTGGGCAGCTCACCATCATAGAATCCACTATGAATTCTTCATTGTACCAGAGGGTGCTTGAGGATAATGTGAGGCCATCTGTCGGAAAGTTGAAGCTCAACCCAAGGTGGACCTTGCAACATGACAATGACCCTAAACATACCAGTAAATCCACCAAAGAATGGCTGAAAAGAAAGAAATGGAGGGTTCTGGAATGGCCAAGTCAAAGCCCGGATCTAAATCCCATCGAGATGTTGTGGGGGGATTTGAAACGAGCTGTGCATGCAAGCAAGCCCTCAAACATCGCACAGCTGAAAGAATTCTGCATGGAGGAGTGGGCAAAAATTTCTCCCAGTCGATGTCAGAGACTGGTAGACAGTTATAAGAAACGCCTACTTGAGGTTGTTTCTGCCAAAGGGGGCAATACCACCTATTAGTGCCAAGGGTGTACTTACTTTTTCCACATGCAAAATTTGCATTTATGTTTATTTAAATTATACAATGGACTACAAAATGTAAATGTTTCATGATATTTGTTATATTATATCACCTTTATCTATCAATATTGTTGAAATGAAGATCAAATAGCTGTATTTTGAAATATGTTGAAAAAGTCAAAACTTTACATGGGGTGTACTTACTTTTTCACGTGACTGTACATCACTAATAAAGATGAGTGAGACAGTTACAGAAGCAGCCATACAAGCCCAAGCAATGACACTACCTCCACCATGATTCAGAGATGAGCTGGTATTGGATCACATGCAGTTCCTTCCTTTCTCCGCACTTTCACATTTCCATCGCTTTGGTAAAGGTTTATCTTGGTCTCATCTCTCCATAATACTTTGTTTCAGAACTCTATTGGCTCACTTCTGTACTTCCTGGCAAATTATATTTGCAAAGCAAATCTTGCAGTGTAGCCTTTGTAATTCTACTGTTTAAGTCATCTGCAAATGGTAGATTGTGATACTTTCACCCCTGAACTTTGTAGTTTGATGGTGATATCACTTGGTTTCTGCTCAGCTCTGATGATTTTTCCAGTCATTAATTAAAGATGTTTTCATTGGTCGACTTGGCCGTCATTGTCTATGGCTAAGTACACTCGTGGTTTATATAATTTCAGGATATTCCAAATTGTTGTATTTGCTATGCCCAATTGTTGTGCTGTGACTCTAATTGAACTATTCTGTTGTTCTTTCAGCTTCCAAATTGCTTGCTTTTCTTTCATTGGTAGTTCTCTGGTCTTCATGCTGGTTTATGCCTACTGACTCCAAAGGCAGACTCCCAAGGCAAAAGCAAGGGCTAAAACCAAGACTAGACAAGACTACACAGCTCTTTTATGTGTGAACAATGAATGCAACAAGAAACACATGTCAGTCATTTGTCAGTCATTACTTTGGCATGTAAATGTAAAAAAATACTTACTTTAAAAAAAGCAATACTTAAAACTTAAAATGATTACCTAAAATGGTGGGACTGAACATAAAAAGTGCTTTTGTTCTACAATGGCATAACATGTATGCATAAAAATACCAAGAAATAAAAGCTGACCTTCTGTACCCTTTAAGTTTAACCTAATATTTATCACAATTTATTTGCTTGACAGCTTGCTTGTATTGAATGTTAGGCCAATTTGTCTTCAGGCATGCACTTTGTGTTGTAATTGTAGTTACAATATTAATATGTTGGCGTATCGAATATGAAAATAGATGTCATTGCTGTGGATCAGATAAATAGTTCAATGTCAGAAAAAGCTGGTGAAAATGAAATGGACGAGGCCATTCCATTTTAGTGCTCAAAGCATGAAAACCATTCAAATTTAATATTTACAAGATAGTGCTTGAAGCATGGGTATTTTTTAAAGGATACTATTTTTCATGCTGGTTTTTAACATAATAATTCCAGTTCCAAGCATTCCCTTATGAGCGACTATTGATTTTTGTACAGTATAATGTCGTTAAAAAGATATATGGCAACTGGAAACAATTTATTATCCATACATATTGCTTGCTGCACCTATTTGTTTGTTTTCATAAGGCAACTTGGTGTGTCATGCAGTGTATGTATTGCTATAGTCGCACGGTTTCAGTTGCCTGCTACGAATCTGATGTGTTGCTTCAATGTGACCATAACGGCCAGCTGGGTTCCAGTCCCGGTTTGGATTATGGGTCGTTTCACCCTGATACTATACCCGTGGGACTGTCAAATCAGCCAGGCACTATGCTGACTGGTACCACACGTCTCATCTCTAATTAACGGCTGATTGAAGCCAGAGACGTGTGGCATGTTTGGTATATGTGACATTAATTGGCAACAGCCAATTAACGCAGCCGAAATTGAAAATTAATTAACCTAAGGGTGTGGTGCAGCATGGCAACCTAGAAACAGAATGCAGCCTTCGTACACATTCAGTCCGGGCAACTCCTTATTTCCACTGTGAACACTTCTATAATGGCTGGCCCACCCACATCTAGCCGTGATGTACTTCACCCCTTCCCCCTGGATTGCTATTGGATAAGGGCCCTCTTTGATGAGAGGTGGGAACACCCCCTCCGACTTATCACTCGGACGGTCCTCGCCCATCCTTTTCAAGCCGGAGTGAAGCCATTTCTGCACCTAAACTGTCACCTGATGGCCTACCCAGACACTTACAAAAGAAGATTTAGGACAGCATAGAGGACGAAACATTAAAAAGGGGTTCTAAAGGGATGGCAATTTTTAGAAACATATTGGGGAGGGTAAACATCATCTGTCTATACATAATGCTTCGCATATCTAATATCACAAAAAAATTACTTTGCACTTATTCTAAGACATTTATTAAGGAGATATTTAAACAATACTAAGCAATGTTAACCCCCCAAGAGTCATTTCCACAACTATGTATATATATATATATATATATATATATATATATATATATATATATATATATATATATATTGCGGTTTTGAGAACCCTTCACTAGTAAATATTTGTAAATAACAACTTGTAAATATTACCTTTGCAACGTTAAAAGATCGCACCCTAGTTAGGCCAAAGATCGCACCCTAGTTAGGCCAAGAGCAACACGTAGCAAACCATAGGCTTCTTCTTTAGTTATTTCATTAGTATGTGTTTCAGGTAAGGATCTGTTTCCAATAGTTGAATCTGCGTTGTATTAATCAAATAACCTAGGCCCCTTCTCCAATTCCCATTCCATTCATATTGTGACGTAAACTGCCCTCCACAACATATTGCGCTACTCTGCCAGCCGCAGCAAGACGCCATTACGCACGCGGTCAGAGTGGGAGAAGAAGGGAGGAGCGACCAGGAACATAGGCGTGGCCCCATCAACGCGTCACGAGGGGAGGTACCGATGAACCCTCACGACCAATGCGGGCAGAGGCATGTTCACCGGTAGGCGGAGCAAAGCGGATGCGGCTTGATACGCGAGGCTTGTGATAAAAGCGCGAGCGCGAAGCCCTTTCACGCAGATGCGGGGGAGATCGGCAGATGCAGAGAGGAGAGAAGATCGGCAGATGATCGGAAAACTTGAGAGAACAGCGCAGAGGCGGCGAATGATAAGAACATTGCGCGGGGGATCGCTTGGGACGATCGTGTGATACGAACTGCCGTGTGGTTTTGAGAGCGTTCGGCACGCTATACGTATGCGCATTCCAGCCCCTCGCATATGTAAGGTCCGGTCGCGCGCCAACGATACGCAAAGCTGCCTGCCATTTTTTGCCCGCGGACGCGAGCCTGGACGGAGTCGACCTGCCTGGACCTTTCTCCCTTACCAGCTACCATTCCGTGTGAGTCTGTCTGTTTGTCCTGGGGTCGTGATAAGTTAAGACTGTTTAGATAAGCTTGCCCTATGTCCTTTTATTTCCCTCTTTTGTATATTCTTCTTGCCTTTCGTTTCCTCTTTTAGGTAGTTAATAAACCATATTTGTTCTTCCTACACCCTTCTTATTCTTTGGTTCCTCTCATCTGATCGCTTGCGTCCTGTCCCCAATTGAGTACCTGTGGCACGATATAGGAACCGCTATAATCGAGTTTAGTCCTTGTGTTAACCGCTCGGATCGTGAATTGCTAAACCGCTCGACAATTACCATCACATCCGCGGTTCGAGCAGGGACTCATCTCCCTGCTTTGCGGAAAGATTGGTGAAGGTATTTGGGAAACCTTTGACCAATCACCCTGGCCAATCTCATCCCGCAAAGGAGCGGGATAGTTCCAGGACCGAAGACGGCCAGCTTAACAAGACAAGGGGATTAACCCCCCCCCCCCTTGCTAACGGGAGTGCCGTACTCTGAGAACCGTAACAATATATATATATATATATATATATATATATATATATATATATATATTGTTACGGTACGCGGTTAATGATGGTATGTTTGCCGAGCGGAGGCTCCGCGACCGAACAGTTGTTCCCCGACTAAACCCGATTCACCCAAACGTTGGCCGTATCGCACCACCGCTATTCAATGGGGAAAAGACTAAGACGACGAATGCAAAGAGGAAGAAGAAGACGTACAGAAGAGTAACGGGGTTTATTATTATTTACACACATAAGCAAAAAGAGCAGTCACGGGTATTTACTGCGGACATGAAAACGCAGGTGACACAGTGAAAATTACTAGCTTATACAGACTTAGTTACTACCCAGGACAGCACGAACAAAACAAACTCACGTACGCAAATGGGGAACTTGCAGGCAGGAATGGCTGGAAAGGGTGAGCAGGTGGGATCACAGGGCACAGCGAGCAGGTCCACTCCGGGCGGAAAGCGGGAGCCGGCAGCTCCTTGTAATCCGCTTTACAGCGCACGCCGGCAGCTCCTGGTATTCGGCTTTACAGCACACGCCGGCAGGGTCACTCGCTGCCCCGTCAGGGCTTCACGCGGCTGGTTGAAACGGGGCTGGACTCATCTGCCGTATCTCTTTGCAACTCGTTCGTAAAAGTTCCTCTGCTTTCTCTTGGACCCTTTTTTTTTTTTTTTTTTTTTTTTTTTTTTGTATACAAGATCGAGGCTCGTGAAAGAGCGAACAATGCAAAGTTCAAGCGAACCCTTTCAAAGCGAACCCTTTCTTTGTCGTGTACCTCTCCACGCAGCTCAGCTCGTATTTCCTTCCTCTCACTTCTCTCCAGCGCGGGACTGACACGCCCCCTTCGGTTTCGGTACCGCCCTCCTCCCCCGTGCTCTGTTTCGTGACCTTGTATAGTAATCCCATGGGCTTGTCTCCTTATTTGGGCATGGCGCCGACGGCACGCCCCTCGTGGCGAGCCACGGGCTTGTTTCCTTATTTGGGCATGGGGCTGAACAGCCCCGCCCTTCGTGGCGCGCCCTGGGCTTGCCTCTCCCGGGCGACCCCGCCCCTCCTGTTCAAACAGAGCACGGAGCACATATTCACTATAGCAGCGAAATGAGAGGGCGTGCACCCCACGCTTGTGAACTGCTTTACCCGCAGATGGAGAGTTTGGCTGGGAAATGGAAGCATTGAAGGGGAGCTATTCTTAATTGATTTGGTGCAATGGAGTATTATTCTAATGGAAGACAAGGCCTTACTCTAAAACACATAATAAGATATAAGCTACTGAACAAGGGTTTTATCGGGTCCTGCAATGTGGTGTTTCATGGAATAACTACCGTGACGCCCTTTTTATCTTTACACAACTCCGGAGGCAGGAGGGGCCATATCCAAACAATGTTCATCACCATTTCCAATACAATACAACCAAAAAAATGCAATCCTCATATCCGCAACACTGCACCCTCCTCCTCTTAGGCACGGCCCGGGCCTACAACTTTTATTTAGTGTGACACGTAGGTGTAGTTCCCTCTACTTTTAACCTGACCCTGAGTGCGACAGTTTTAAAACATAAATAAATGTGTCCCGCTGCTCCATTGCACCCTGCCTAACAGACTCACGCCCACAGTTAACCGAATTGCGGAATGGTCTTCAAACTATACACTGACGGTGGGGAGCATTATTTACAGTTGACGCTACTTTTATTTACAAAACTAACCCAGGACCTGTAATTGTTCTTTCTGGGGGGGGAGACAGTCTGCTCTGCATCAATGCACCATGAAAGCACCCAAAAACGCACCAAAGCACCCTCAAGCACCAATCGGTGCAGTCACCACAGTTCATCAGTGTTCATGAATAATCAAAATAAACCAACAACCCCTAACCCTGCAGGTGGTCTCTTGCTCTTCGGCTCCCTCTGCTGGCTATTATTATTTGTTCTTCCAGATGTTGTCTTTTCCTTTGCTGGCGGCCTATTTTTAATAAAACTTGCCCAAACGTGTCCATTTTATTTATTTTATTTATGGCCCACAGGGGCTGACTAGTGTGGTTCACCTGTGGGGCATCGGTGCCCTGTGGCCCAGGTCCGCCAGCAAGATTTCGGGCCCTCATGGCCGGTTCCAGCAGAGGGGCCATGCCCCAACCCATGGGGTCCATAAGTGGTGCTCGGCCACAGGCATGTGGTCCATAATGTGGTGCATCGATGCAGACAGCTGGTTCTGGGAGTTCCGGGCGCACAATGGAGGACTCACTCACGCTCCCCTCGGCGCCCAATGGCGCACAGGTCATGTGGGAGACAAAAGGGGGAAGATAGATGAGCGAGGGGTAAGGTCACAAGGGTACACATCAACAAGGCAATGCAGGGCGAAATGCGTACGGAGAGCGAAGTGAGAAAGCTCGTCCCTACCGTACGTCACCCCCCCTGTCACCTACACTACCCTTGCCCTTACCCCATATTTACAAAATCTACACATTTACAAATTCGTCGCTACTGTCACGTCTTCCCCATATTTCCCTTATACCAAATTCGTCACCACAATCCCTCTACTTCAGAATTTGCAATCACCAATTCATCATCAATCCTCAGAAGGAGGAAGAGATGGAACATCAAGCACAATGTCACACCCACGTCATGATGCGTCTCACAATCCAAAACATTTGCACATAAAAAATAATCAAAACATGGCATGGTGTGGAGGTACGTCATCTCAGGTGAGTGGATGCAGATGGTGCGAGGAGACTTCATTCTAACTACTTTCTAAATGACTTTAACACACTTTACACTACCCGGGGTCTCTCCCTGCCAATCCATTGGCCAACTTACACTATGGGTTCTAAAAACCAATTCCAATTGACCAAACTGTGGTGCTTCTCAATTTGGGGTCTCACTCCCCCGATTCATCTCCCGGTGCCCTTGCACAATTTCGGGGCTGGGTCGTGTATCTCTCCCAGCAGGTCTACCCACCTGCACACCTCCACCACTGTAGTTGCCACCCGAGCTTACCTAGCTCCTCACCCTAACCTATCTTATTGGGGAAGGCCCCTCCTGGCTCTGTTACCCCACTCGGTGCCCTCTGGCACTGGGCTACCCGGGTCCGTCCTCCGGATCCTCGGGCCCCATCCACAACAACTCTACCGGCTCCCAGAGCCCACCTGCGGCCTCACCTGGCCGACATCCTCACAGTGGTGGAGTGCCCAAACCAACTACACACACTAACAGGCTACACGCCCAGCCATTTCCACAACACTAATGCACCCATCCAAATACCATTCTGTCATCTCGCACCACAGATGCCAATATCCAACCACAATTTACCTGTACCCTCTACCTAACACTTACACTACCCGCCCCGGGTATTCGTGATGGGGGTCCACTCTTCCCCCATTCACACCTCCGCACCATCCACTCCACTCCATAGTTTCCACCATACTCACTCCACGACCATCCATTCCAATACTCCAGATATTCCAGACCATTTATTCCATACAACCATTCTCCATTCACCTGCAGTTGCACACCTGTGCAATCTCACCTGGTGCCACCTGCACCCTCCTTCCTTCCTGGACCATTTGGTCAATACAACACTCATCACTATCACTATCACTCAAACACTGCTCCATCCACCTGTCCAGTTGCACACCTGTGCAATCACACCTGTTCAATCAATTCAATCAATTCAATCAAGTTCAATCAATCACACCTGTCGCTCAAGATTTTGGGTCTCACTATCTGCCATGATCTTTCTTGGGAAAACCACATTTCCAAGCTGGCCTCCAAAGCCAGTCGCCGACTGGGCATCCTCCGTCGTGCGAAGTCCTTCCTCGGCACACCTGAGCTCCTCACCACATACAAGGCTTTCATCCGTAGCTCAATGGAATACTGTTGTCCCCTATGGGCCGGTGCTCCTGCCTCACACCTAGCTCGGCTTCACGCTGTTGAAACCAAAGCTTTCAGAATTATTGGAATCTCCCGCGATGAAGCTATCTCTGAGGGCCTTTCACTCACTCACCGCAGGAAGGTAGGTGGTCTTTCTGTCTTCTACCGACTCCTCTCCGGCCTTGCACCCCCAGCTCTCTCTGTGCTCTGTCCCCCAAATATTCCTACAGGTCGCACAAGATCTGCCAGCAACCCTCTGATGGTTAAACTGCCGAAATCTCGGCTCTCCGCTCACCTTCACTCTTTCATTCCTCTTTTCTCCCGCCTCTGGAACAAACTCCCTCACTCCCTTCAATCCCACTCCTCCCTCCAGGTCTTTAAAACAGCTGTTCACCACCATCTCTTATCTTCCCCCATCCAAAACCTTGATCTTTTCTACCCCCGCTAATTCACCCCAGATCCACCTTGTTTGAAATTCCAACTTCTTTCCTGGAAGTCCTGGCAGTGTCCATATGTTTTATACCTCTCCCACTGCCCCCTTCCCACGCCCCCCCCCCCCAAAGCCCTCGCCCTCTCTCAGATCTCTCGATGTCTCCATGTCTCTCGGTCCCTGCTCTCAAATGTTGTGTTTGTGTCCTTCCCCCTCTCTCCCCATCTTGTCTACCGCTCCCTATGTTATATGTTTTATGTGTCGGTTTGTCTTTCTGTGTGATTAATGTTCGCTCTTTCACGAGCCTCGATATTGTATACAAAAAAAAAAAAAAAAAAAAAAAAAAAAAAAACAAACAAAAAAAAAAACAAACAAACACCTGTTCAATCCTCAAACACACGGCATCATCTCATCTAACTACTCCCCTCTGGAACTTGCGCTTCCCAGTCGTCCCTTTAAACTATTGCGCTCCCTCATCGTTATCATCCACACTAATCTACCTGCGTCCCCACTACAAGTATCCTTGTCACCAACTAATCTTACCGTTACCTAAGGTCATCTCTCTAGATCCCTACACACGATATATCCTAACCCACCCGGGCTAGTTTTCACTGCCATCAACCCCATAAGACTAGTGCTCCTTTGCCCCCCCTGTGAGGGATGGTGGATTGGCCATCCCATCACATGGGGCATCTCTTACTATAAATTTTGCTCGTCCAATTTCCACAAATCAAAAATTTTCCAATTACTGCCAATTCTACTCACTATTCTAAATTTCGTATCAAATCACTATCAGTATCATCATCATCACAGTCCGCTATATCCGAGCCTCGGTGCGTCATGACATCATTAAAACCCGGCTTTGTAAAGCCGAGCAATGAATTCGGGTGGTTTGGTCGCCTGCAGGTTGAATCCGTCTGGCTTTCGGTTCAAGGGAGGTGGTTTGGTCGGGCCGAGATTCCACGCACCATCTCGGCGCGGTACCTTGCGGTCCCGGGCCCGATGGCGCAATCTCCCCCGGTCGGAACCCCGTCCCCACGAGGGGGCACCGTTCCGCTTCCTCCCAGTCGCCCTTGAACCGTACCGGTCGCCTCGCCCGCCAAGGCCCGGACTCGACCGTGCGGGGCAGGGCCAAGCCCGAATCGGCAACGACGCTTCGAAGAGAAACGACGCAGCTTCGATCCGCGCCGGGCCTCACATCCAACAAAGCACACCGCGCCCCGAGTGCTCGCATCGGCTATCCGTCGCTCTAACCGCTAACCCGGTTACCGTCGATGCTTCACCTGCATGCTCGCACGCATACGCTACCCCTTTCACCCTCACCAAACCCGGCGTTCCAACGCCGTCCGTACATTCCACCAACGTACTCCCTGTTACACACCACACCTCTTGCGCACACTCGCCGTTCGCACACTCCCTTAACACACCTCGCGCACCATCTTGCGCACTCTCCCTCGGTACGTACTCCGTACCACTCACCATGGGCGTGCACTCTTGCATCCACCCACAAACGCGCTCAGATGGGCTCTCCCACACTCGCGCTACCACCAACTCAGGTGTGCTTCCTCGCACACGTTCCACCACCACCTTACTCTCCGTGTTACACTCAGTACACCCCGACGTGCATTCTCGCTCGCACTCAGTTTCACACTCGCGCTCCGATGTGCCCTCTCGCACCTGCGCCATCACCAACTCACTCTCCGTGTCACACTCTGTACACCCCGACGTGCATTCTCGCTCGCACTCGGTTTCACACGCGCTCCGATGTGCCCTCTCGCACCTGCGCCATCACCAACTCACTCTCCGTGTCACACTCCGTACACCCCGACGTGTATTCTCGCTCGCACTCGCGCTCCGATGTGCCCTCTCGCACCTGCGCCATCTCCAACTCACTCTCCGTGTCACACTCCGAACACCCCGACGTGCATTCTCGCTCGCACTCAGTTTCACACTCGCGCTCCGATGTGCCCTCTCGCACCTGCGCCATCACCAACTCACTATTCGTGTCACACTCCGTACACCCCGACGTGCATTCTCGCTCGCACTCGGTTTCACACTCGCGCTTCGTAACACGCTCACCCTTTGACGCACACTTTTTCCTCACACGCGTGCCATTTTTACTCACACGGGACCCTTCACCAACGCCCGGATGCTTCCTCGATCCCAAGCGTGCGAAAATTCTTTTGTCGCCAAACATCCTCTTACAAAATCTCCCCGCACAATATACAGCACGACTCACCTGGGGGATCCTTTTCTCCACGCGCACCTGCAAACTTCCATTCGGGTTAAGCACAGCATCGTGATGTGAGCAGGGACTTTGCACATTTTCCATTTCTCCCTGCAATTCCCGGGCTACCTCCGTCATCTCTTCAATTTTAATTCCCAGCACTGCTTTGTCTTTGTTCCCCTCGACGACCGTTGGCTTTAATAAAATTCCCCCTACCTCATCGGTCGCCGGCTTTTCCAAACCCCGTGTCGCGATTTCTACCCCCGTCATTGTACCCGCGCTTTCCTCCGCTTCGCTCAACCAGCGCTTCTCGACCCGCGTTACCTCCTCGTGCACCCTTGGGACCCTCTCGCCCAACCTGCGGTCTCTGTCCCTCTGCTCCCTTTCCTCCCTATCGGCCCTCATTCCGTCCATTTTTGCCCCCATCCTATCTATTTTTGCATTCATTCGGGCCATGAAGGCTTGCATTTGGGCCACCATTGGTAGTACAAAGGGTGCGGCCGCAGCTGCCCCCATTTGTAACAAAAAAAGGTTCGAATCCACCGGTGGCGCTGCTACGGTCGCGGGCGCCGTAGCCATGTGCGAGGCGCCATTTTGCGCGCCCGTAACCTCGTGCGCGAGAGCGCCATTTTGCGCGCCTGATACCTCCTCAACCACATTGCCAATGTTCTCCTCCTCTCTTTCATCCACATACATTTCCCCGAGGTCCTGGGTCGATTCTACCCCGTCTATCTCTCCCACCGGCATCCCGTCGCCTTGACCAGCCATGGCGCGATTTCAAAATTCGGGTTTTGTAAAACAAAAGCAATTTCGGTACTTTGTAATTTTGAGCGCGTTAAACGCTTCAGGTCTGAATCCGACACTCCTGACACCAATTGTTACGGTACGCGGTTAATGATGGTATGTTTGCCGAGCGGAGGCTCTGCGACCGAACAGTTGTTCCCCGACTAAACCCGATTCACCCAAACGTTGGCCGTATCGCGCCACCGCTATTCAATGGGGAAAAGACTAAGACGATGATGGGCAAAGAGGAAGAAGAAGACGTACAGAAGAGTAACGGGGTTTATTATTATTTACACACATAAGCAAAAAGAGCAGTCACGGGTATTTACAGCGGACATGAAAACGCAGGTGACACAGTGAAAATTACTAGCTTATACAGACTTAGTTACTACCCAGGACAGCACGAACAAAACAAACTCACGTACGCAAATGGGGAACTTGCAGGCAGGAATGGCTGGAAAGGATGAGCAGGTGGGATCACAGGGCACAGCGAGCAGGTCCACTCCGGGCGGAAAGCGGGGAGCCGGCAGCTCCTTGTAAGCCGCTTTACAGCGCACGCCGGCAGCTCCTGGTATTCGGCTTTACAGCGCACGCCGGCAGGGTCACTCGCTGCCCCGTCAGGGCTTCACGCGGCTGGTTGAAACGGGGCTGGACTCATCTGCCGTATCTCTTTGCAACTCGTTCGTAAAAGTTCCTCTGCTTTCTCTTGGACCCTTTCTTTGTCGTGTACCTCTCCACGCAGCTCAGCTCGTATTTCCTTCCTCTCACTTCTCTCCAGCGCGGGACTGACACGCCCCCTTCGGTTTCGGTACCGCCCTCCTCCCCCGTGCTCTGTTTCGTGACCTTGTATGGTAATCCCACGGGCTTGTCTCCTTATTTGGGCATGGCGCCGACGGCACGCCCCTCGTGGCGAGCCACGGGCTTGTTTCCTTATTTGGGCATGGGGCTGAACAGCCCCGCCCTTCGTGGCGCGCCCTGGGCTTGCCTCTCCCGGGCGACCCCGCCCCTCCTGTTCAAACAGAGCACGGAGCACATATTCACTATAGCAGCGAAATGAGAGGGCGTGCACCCCACGCTTGTGAACTGCTTTACCCGCAGATGGAGAGTTTGGCTGGGAAATGGAAGTATTGAAGGGGAGCTATTCTTAATTGATTCGGTGCAATGGAGTATTATTCTAATGGAAGACAAGGCCTTACTCTAAAACACATAATAAGATATAAGCTACTGAACAAGGATTTTATCGGGTCCTGCAATGTGGTGTTTCATGGAATAACTACCGGGACGCCCTTTTTATCTTTACACAACTCCGGAGGCAGGAGGGGCCATATCCAAACAATGTTCATCACCATTTCCAATCCAATACAACCAAAAAAATGCAATCCTCATATACGCAACAATATATATATATATATATATACGTATATATATATATATATATATATATATATATATATATATATATATATATATATATATATATATATATATATATATATATATATATATACATACATATATATATTGTTGCGGATATGAGATTGGCCTCCATCCATATCCGCTTGTAAATATTCCCCTATTTCCCCAATACTTCCCAACTATCCCCAATCCCCCATTCCCTAGTCCCATTTTCTGTAAACAACACTCTGTAGATCCGACCTTCCCCTATTTCCCCCATTAAATGTCGCATCCAGGTCCACCGCATCTCACGTAGACAACTATAGGACATCTTGCTAGTTATTCTTAGTCTATGTCAGTTAAGGACTCGTTTCCATTAATTCTGACTCTTCGTTGCACCAGAATGTGATTGTATGGCACCGTTAGAAAGTTTAGGACCTCCCAATACCTCCCCGCAGCTCTTCCTCATGGTACAACAACAACAACAACAACAGCGGCGGCGGCGCGGGGAGTGTGCGTCCTCACTCCGGCTTGGTTAGCCGCCATTGAACATGTGCTCCGACGGGGTTACCACGCAGGGGCTCGCTGTCAGCTCCTCGTCAAGGGCGGAGCCCGGTAACGCCCCGCACCCAATAGGAGCGGCGGACCGATTCCATCTGGGGCGGAGCTAACGAGCCGAGGGCGTGTCACTTCCCGCTGGACATGCGCAGGAAGAGGGAGGTGACGTCAGATGCGCCTCAGCTTGGAGAGAAAAGGACGCCACCTCCGAGCGCGACAATACCTCCCCGCATCTCTGGACCGGACCGAGCTGTATCCTGTCCCTGAGCCAAGGTGCACCTTGTGCGATCGACTGCCTGTCCTTCCTTGCCATCAATCCCCGTGTAAGTCAGTCTTGTCCCGTTTGTCTGTGGTCTGTCGGGGATAGATAAGACTGTGTCTAAGTGCCCATCTTTTCTGTGCTTTACCTCTTACCGTGTAATCTACCCGTTTCTGCATCACCAATTATATCCTCCTCCGGAGGTCTTGAGAACTTACCCCTTGTGTCGTTGCCTTAATCCCAGCCGTTGTGTCCTTTCCTTCATTGATTTAGCATAGCGCGACTTGGTCAACGTCGAGTGGAATCGGGCGGGATAGGGTTCTAATCGGGGAGTAACTGTGCGGACGCGGTAATACCAAACCGCTCGGTAAACTAACATCTAAAACCGCGTCTGTAACAATATATATATATATATATATATATATGTATGTATGTATGTATGTATGTATGTATGTACAATTGGTGTGGTTGTACATACATACTATATATATATATATATATATATATATATATATATATATATATATATATATATATATATATATATATATATATATATATATATATATATATAATTATATATATATATAATTATATATATATATAATTATAATTATATATATATATATATATATATATATATATATATATATATATATATATATATATATATATATATATATTGTCACGTGACTGCTCTCAGTTAACACCGGGAGAGTCATGGAAGGCAATCGAGCGTTACTCCGGGGGGTTCAGTTCAAATGTGGATTTTATTGCGGGAGGAAGAAAGAGAAGGTGGAGGGATGAAGGGTCTTACCTGTCGCGATTGCCGGCAGTTCCCGAAACTGCGAAAAATAACTCAAACGAAAACGGGTTTATAAAGTACAAAAAATAATGCCGGCTTCCGAAATGCCGGTTGTACAAAATAAAAGGCACGATACTAAAATGCCTAAGTTGAGGGACCCTCCTTACCGACTCAGTATACAGACAGAGGGAAACATGAAAAGAACTTGAAAATAAAGATGTGTGATTTAATAGGCACTTGGCTCAATCGGATAATGGGGTCTCGTGAAGAATGGTGTCGTCCCAGGCCGTTGGCGGGAACAACTGCACGTCGTTTGGCGCGCGCACGCAAAATCCAATCTAGCTGCCCGGTCCGTCTTGGACGGTAGGTGCGCAGCTTGCCTCCCCAGCCGCGTCGGCCTCCGTTCTCCTCGCACGCCAAAGGATGGTGTCAGCAAGGGTGTCAAGGACCAGGGGTGGGCGAGAGGCAGGAATGTCGAGGGACAGAGGAAGATGTGAGAGGCGGGAGGAAGGGCAAGAGGTCGTTGGGTGCAAGATGAAGGCGTGAAAGGCAAAAGGCAAGGGGCCATAAATGACGGTCCGAGTCTCTTTTATTCATTGTCTCGTGACATCATCTGTGCCTCTCTACCAATGCCCGCAGGCCACCGCTGCATGTTCAGCTCTACACCAATCCACACGCAGTCCGCCTCTGACGTCATCGGTCGTACTTTGCCAAACAGCGAGTCTCTTCTTACCCCGGTCTTCCTGTTGGTCAACTCCCTCCCAATCACTGCCCTCTTGGAGTGGCTCTCGGCCCGCCTGACCTTCGTGGTGATGTAGCTGGTGGTGTCCCATCAGCAGTGCTCAGAACTGGCTTCCGGTTGGTGTTATGGTTATTATTTAGTGCAATTAATGGGCATTTCCTCCCTTGTGTCTCCGGTGCAGTGCCAAAAGAGCCAAAGGTTAAATCACATAGGGTAAGACATACCAATTTATCCTTATGCCCTAAGCTAGTTAACATGCCCCGCCCCCTTGTGACAGGAACGAAGGTACACCTTACTCCGACCATCGGCTAAACAGAACTTACGACATGGTGATGGTTCTTACCCAACATCCGGAGCATGATAACCTACACAAATGTAGCTGACTGCGTATCACTACCCCCACAAACATAACAATATATATATATATATATGTCGGATTGAGACTTAGAACTTGGGACTCAGAAGACTCAGAGAAAAGGAGCAACGGATATATTTATTAGAACTCGATTACACAAGCTTGCGGACAGCACGATGTCGCAGGAAGGTTCACATGGAATGACCAACACTACAACAAGATGCTCTGAAATAATTCGATTTAAACTTGCTTTATATAAGGAATATCGGGTGTGGTTTTAGCTCACAAGATACAGAGACAGAATGGGCTCATTGGCCCTCCCACCATAGTCCCATCCTGTTGTTCAGTTAGTTAGAGGAAGCTCATCAAGGCCACTCATAGTTTAACTCAGATAAGGAGATGGTCAGCCATATGTGGCAACATGTTTACAACTTTCTGTATAGAAACCTTGGTTGGGAAAGTACAAAAGGAGGGGACACTCATAAATGTGTCAAATACAGGATATTGGCAAAGTCTAGAGGGAGGCTGAGAGATAACAGCTACCACCAAGGCCAGGGAAGGGGAACTAAGAGATTGTGCCCACACAGGCCAAGAGCTCACAAGCAAAGAACTCCTTATTAGGATATTACACATCCTCAATGCACAAGAAAGAACTGAGTATTATAAAAGAGTACAGCAATCAGTCAAAACAAAACATATAATTGGTTATACTTGGTAATTGGTAAAGCAGCAAGGATATACAAAAGGGGGAGGGGCATTACAGCTCCCTACATACCGCCCTTTTGGATCTAAGATACAAAGTTATCTACGAGCCAATCAAAGGCCTTTATTTCAAACAAAGCAGAAACAAAACCAATCAGGAAAGTCATTCAACATATCACGCGAAGGCAGCCCAGTGAGCACGTCCCGTACCCAAAGCACCACACATACTCAGTAGGATGATTCGCGTCTGTATTTGAGTATACAAAGTATACAGTGTATAAGTCCGTAAAAGCAGGGTGATCAAATGGCATGAAAAATCCACCAAGAAAGGTGAGAGAGACAGTGTAAAGGGTTCACTAAACGTACCACGCGAATGCAGCCCAGTGAGCATGTCCCGTACCCAGTACCGCACATCGCACTCAGCAGGATGATCCGCGGGTGTGTGGGTGTAAGTGGGTGTAAGTGGGTGTATGATGTAAGTCAGGTGTAGATGGGTGTATGAGGTGAGACCGTAGAGGCATGAAGATCGAATAGCGCGTCAAATCCACAACGAAGACCACTGGTTCCACCGGGGTCCACACCCAGGAAGATCTCCGACCCACCCTTTGCCCACAGAGGTGCGGCCGGACTCCCCCCCGACTGGAGCTCGCCCAGGCTTCCCCAGGTGAAATCCTTGTAGATCTTCAGCGCTCAATTGATATTCATGTTCATGAGGTCTCTTACATGCTGGTGATCTGGGGAAGACACAACATCATCAGTATCAGGTGGCTCAAACCTATGGCCATAAAATAAAGCATAACGGTCCAAAGGAGGGAGAGCGACTTCCTTTGGGTCAAAGTCGAGATCGTCCGAGGCGATGCTGCTTGCATCGCTGTTATCCCTGGACGAATTCGTAAAACAATCAGACTCGGAACTCAGAGTATCTCCACGATCGAGTTCCTCTCCATCCGGGCTTGGGTTAGCAGCTGGGTCCAAATTCCGGACTGGGTCAGTGGCGTTTGACTCACTGTGAGCTTGTGAGACATAAAGGTGAGCTCGTGAAACATAAAGAGGCAAGGCCTGCATTGAGACATAAACATCAGTCGGGGACCCTTGCAAGTGGCCCACATCATCATTGGTAACATCATCAGTAACATTATTCTCAGGTGGCGTAGGCCTGCGGCGACGGCGGCCAGCCATAGTCACAGCCTTACACATCGAGAAGAAATGAGAGGAGTCCCTTAGGAACTCGTTGACGTCTGCATGCGACGTGTTGGGGCCCAGAGTAATCGGCCTCCTGGCAGCCTGAAATGCTTCGAG
The DNA here is from genome assembly GCF_964187855.1 of Myxine glutinosa. Lineage (NCBI taxonomy): Eukaryota > Metazoa > Chordata > Myxini > Myxiniformes > Myxinidae > Myxine > Myxine glutinosa. The sequence continues at coordinate 247,999,139 of NC_136262.1, forward strand.
GTCCGCAAAAGTGTAATCAACATCATTATCGGTAATATCAACAATGGAAGAACAATCTTCGGAAGCGGAGATCTCATTGTCGCGGCCCAGTGGCTCGTTCGGGTCGTCGTTCCAGGATCCGCGGTCTGCAGTCACGTCGACGGCCGGTGTGTCATCTGGACCTGTGATCAGCTTGTCGATCATCACCATGGCCTTTTCTGTTGTCGTCTTCAGTGTCCATCCTGTGGAAAACTTTCTCACACACGCAAGGACTAAAGCCTTGATTATTACACAACTAACCACGATTCCAAGGACTATTGCCAAGGCGGTCAGTACCCACTTTACTATCGTACCTGTCCACCCTTTGAACCAGTCGGTAAGCCACTGGTGGGAGGCTTCCCGATCCATTCGATCCCTTGTCAATATATGAGCGCTTTCCCTTAACCTTATAATAGCAGCACTGCCCCCCTGTGAGGGATCAGGAATAAAAGTGCAACATCTACCCTCAATTATCCCACATACCCCTCCTCGTTCTGCCAGTAGCATATCTAACGCAACCCTATTTTGCATAACCATTGTACGCAGGTGGACAACCGTGTCCAACATTTCATCATGTGCTGTAGCGGTGGCGTTGGCCACACTTTCTAAGATTAACGCAATTTTGTCAATGCGGTAACTGCTCATGACCGTCCCGGCCCATGGGAAGAAGAAACCAACGGCCTTCTCCCAATCCGTGCCGTGTAAGGTGGTGGTGTCGTCGTCGTGCCAATAGGTGCTTCGTTGTGTCCTTATGAGTGCGGGGGTATTATGCAAGTGTTGTCGCATTTCCATTTCTGGGAAAACTGATCCTAAATAGCAAATTCCTCCCCAATTATCAGGTAAATACGGGTAAGCTTTGTTCCCGCATACAAACATGGTTCCGTGTGGAGCCACTAAATGAGTGGTCATGCAAGTGCGAAGGTCTGCGATAGTGTTTGTTCCGTTTTCCCCTTCCCATGCCAACTGGAGGTGTGTGAGGTTATGTAAGGGCGAACTTGTAACATTTACTAACAGCATGTGTTTCCCTTCCCTAGGGTCCGCGAGGAGGGTATCTCTACACACGGATTTACCTACCATTATTTGGCCCTTTCCTTCTAAGCAGAGGGCCCCCTTAGCCGGCTTAACCCAAACCGGCGCCGGACGTTCCTCAAAGTGTCGGGGCTGGATGGGGGGCGAGTACTGGAAAACTCGTTTACACGCGATTCCGTCAGAACCTTGGCTTGTCAGGGTTGTACTAAGGCATTTGGTGTCTAGTGGTTTTGAGCACAAATCATTGAGTGATAGGGGTAACACTACCATTGGTATTCCTGCTGTGCTGGTGCGGGGAAGGTGCATACACATCCAACACCGTGTCCTGTTCTGTAATGTGGCCATATGCCGTGCGACCTTCCAGTATGTGTTCTCCTCTGGCTTCCTTCTTACTTCCTGGGCCGGCTGGGTTTTAATGACGTAAGCGGCGCAACTAGGTCGTAAGTAGGGTGCAGTTCCATTTGGGATTGTCGTGCGAGGGGGCCATATTCCACATTCGAGTATCATGGTTGTATCCGGGCCAATGGGGGTATAATGCAATAAGAGGGTAGTATTTTCGATGCCCTTGCCCCATCGATATCCTGGGGCATATCGGCTGCTTATGTCCCCAGTGTATCTTCCATTTTTCACTTTCCTAACCTTAGTCAGGACTAAGCGTGGTCTTGTCATGCGTGCCTGTGGTGTCTTATTGTGTACCACTATAGCTTCCACCCATCTTACAGATAACCACTTAAAGCTCGTTTCCAAGTTACAGCAATTCACCGCTATTTTGTCTCCCCAGCGAGCCGTTATATACTTGACGGGGTAGAGGGGAAATGCTGAATAATTGTCGGGTCCTGGGTACTTGGGGAGGTCCTTTCTCGATAGTTCAAAGTTCAAGAGCCTATCTTGGGCAGGGGGTTTTCGGCAGTTCCCCAGAATTCCCATCATCATGACCGTCATCGCCGCCCTTAGGAGACTGTGGTGCCCTAGACGGTGCATTGTCTTCAGCTGTGTGGGGTGTAGTGTCTTGTGTGGCTTGTGGTGCGGGGATGGACAACTTACAATGGGTGGCGTGGATCCACGAAGGTTTACCCTCGCAGAAGACTGCCGTCGGTGTGACCAGTAGCACCTGGAATGGTCCCTTCCACCGTGGCTCCAAAGCAGCCTTGCGGGTGAAGTGCTTTACGAGCACCCAGTCGCCGGCCTGGAAGTCGTGGATGGCGTGGCCTATTGGTTCAGGCAGCGCCTCTCGTACTCGAGCATGGATGCTGCGTGCCACATTGGACAAGCCTATGCAAAATCTCAAAAGCATGTCATCCATTACTGGCAAAGCAAGGGTGGACATGTCTGTTGGTGCTGAAACGGGCAAGCTCATAGGTCATCCCATTAATATTTCGTGGGGGGAAAGGCCCGTAGTGCGACCTGGGGTGGAACGGATGCTCATCAACGCAAGCGGGAGAGCCTCTGGCCACCTCAAGCCTGTGTCTGCGCAAAGTTTCGCTAGTTTATTCTTTAAAGTCTTATTCGTTCGTTCCACAAGTCCCGATGACTGTGGATGGTAAATGCAATGGAAGGACTGTTTAACGCCCAACGCCTTCAGGATGCCCTTGACCACCTGCGCCGTAAAATGACCCCCTTGATCTGACGAAATTATCTGGGGGATGCCGAATCTGCACATAAAATCCCTTACGAGGCGCTTCGCTACTGTCGGGGCATCGGACTTGACGCATGGGTAGGCTTCGACCCATTTGGTGAACGTATCTACGATTACCAACACATAGCGAAACGACATGCTTGGTTCCAATTCTGTAAAATCGAACTCGATAGTTGCGAACGGCCCACTTGGTGGAGGCCGTCCCCCGTCATGTGCATGTCTCGGCGGCGCCCCTCTATTGTGTTGCTGGCAGACCACGCACGATCGGCACACTTCGGATACAATCCGTGACAGTCCTGGCGCTGCCCAAGTGTAGTTTATCTGTCCCATCACCCCCCTCTGGCACACATGACCATTCTGATGAGCCATGCGTGCCAGCCAAGGCAGTAAGGCCTGGGGTGCTATAGGTTTCTCGTCAAGGGTCCATATTTCTCCTGGCCCGAGGCGTATCGCCCCTCGCTTGAGCCAGTCCTCGTGTTCGGCCGTCGGTGCAGCGTTCTGCAAATTTATGATATCGTCTTTAGTTGGTGTGGCGGGTGGTCCCACAGTCGGTATGTCAGCAATCTGTGCGGATGTCGCCTTTGCTCGTGTCACCATCGGCATGTTGTGTTCTATCTGTTGGTTGGCGGCCTTTCCTGCCGCCTCGTCCGCCCTTGCATTGCCCCGGGCAACGTCAGTGTCCGCCCTTTGGTGGCCACGACACTTAATTACCGCGATAGCGCGGGGAAGTAAAATACTTCGGAGGAGCCCTTCTACCAACGCGCCATTTTTTATCACTGAACCGGCAGATGTGAGAAAACCTCTCATCTTCCAGATGGCCCCTTTATCGTGGACTACGCCGTGAGCGTAGGCCGAATCTGTGTAAATGTTGACGGCAAGGCCTTCCGCCAAGCTGCACGCTCTAGTCAAGGCGCACAGCTCTGCCTGCTGTGCGGAAAATGTAGGTGGAAGACGCCCGCTTTCCACCGTTTCGCTATCCGAGCACACGGCGTACCCGGACAACAGGGACCCGTCCCATGCGCGCCTAGCCGATCCATCGACATAATATGTACAGTCGGGGTATTCTAAAGGATTGTCCTTTAAATCCGATCGCACCGTGGAGACTAGCTGCACAACGTCGGCGCACACATGGGGTTCGCCCTCCTCAGGGGTGGGCATCAGTGAGGCTGGGTTGAGTGTCGTGCATCGTTCGATCGTGATGTTGGCTGCAGTGATCAGTGAGGATTCGTATTGCATTAATCTAGTGTTAGACAAATGCTGTGTGCTTCGCTGTAACAACAGCGAAGTGACGCAATGCGGTACCCGTAGCGTTACTGGGTGTCCCATAACGATGTCCGCTGTTCTTTCTACTGCGTACCTGGCCGCTGCCACGGCTTGCAGGCACACCGGAAACCCTCGTTCGACCGGGTCTAACTTTTTACTAAAGTAGGCTACCGGCCGCTCCTTATCCCCATGGGTCTGTGTCAAAACTGACTGGGCGAAACCTCCCACGGCGTGAGTGTAAAGGGTAAAAGGTTTCGCATAATCCAGGAGTCCTAATGACGGTGCCGTGACCAACGCCTGTTTCAGCCCGTCAAAACATCGCCTCAATTCCTCCGTCCATATCAATTCGTCCGAGGCGGTTGATTTGGTCGCCTCGTATAGTGGCTTAGCTAGCAGCGCAAAATCAAGTATCCAAGTGCGGCAATATCCCGTCATACCTAGGAAGCGCAGCAGTTGCCGTTGTGAGCGAGGGCGAGGCAGCTCCATGATAGCGGTCACCCGTCCAGCATCCAATTCGCGTTTTCCGTGCGAAATGGCGTGTCCCAAGTAAGTTACAACCTTCCGCACAAACTGAAGTTTTGGTCTGCCTACTTTGTGGCCTTTGGCCGCCAAGGCCTTTAATAGGGCCATGGAATCCATTTCACACGCCTCCTTTGAAGGGGAGCAAATCAACAAATCGTCAACGTATTGCAGCAACACTGACCCTCCCTTCAATTCCACATCCGCCAGGTCGTGGTGTAGCGCCCGGGAAAACAGAGTGGGGCTATCTGAAAACCCCTGAGGTAGTACTGTCCAAGTATACTGGCGCCCCCTATGGGTGAAAGCGAACAAGTATTGTGACTCAGGCGCGATGGGCACAGAGAAAAACGCAGAACAAAGGTCGATAACTGTGAAGTATGTTGCGTCCGGCGGGATTGACATCATGAGGGTTTCTCCATTTGGAACTAGTGGGTGTATGCCCTGTATCACCTTGTTCACCTCCCTTAAATCCTGTACAAACCTCCACTTGTCCTTTGACGGCTTTTTCACTGGCAAAATTGGTGTATTACATGGGCTGTTAGTTTCCACGATAATTTTCTGTTCCACTAGGGATTGAATTACTGGTGCTATGCCTACGTCGGCCTCAGGTCGTAGCTTATACTGTTTTACATTTGGCAAGCGCATCCCCGGCTGCACTGCTATCACTAGAGGTTTGGCGTCTCGCATCCGTCCAACCTCACTGTCGCTCTTAGGCCATAAATTGTCTGGCACCTCCGCTAGGAGGTAATCTGACTCACCCGGGTCCGTTAGAACTGCCCTCATGACATAGGTGCCCTTAGGAGGCAACTCTGCCACTTCGAACACTCCATCCCTCCGTTGTGTCTTGAAGTCAATTGAGAATCCTTCGCCATTTTGGAGCCGTTTCAAAGTCCAGCGGCCTCTCTTACTCCGATAACCTTGTAAGGGGACTTCTCGTAACCGCCCCACCATCCAACCTACACTTTCCGGCGGCCACCCCTTGGCAGTAGTGAGGGTAACATGGGCGGCCGCTCCTTCGGGGTATTGGGTCAACGCACGCTGACTCGAGGTTAGGACTGCCTCAATTCCTATTCCCTCACGGCCGATCCATATCCGTGATAAATGTAGAGGCAAGCGCTCGCCCAGCTTTTCCTTAACCTTCTCTCGATAATTCTCGTCCTCGCCCGTTGCATCATAGTACGCAGTGCAATGGGGTGGATTATCCTTTACGTCTTTTATCGAAATTTGGTGCAGTTGTAGCCAATCTCGCAGAACTGAACTGTCCAAACACACATTATCTATGATATGCGTCCAGGTAGCCAGAGCCCATTCATCCAAGCGCCACCAATACGTGGTGGGGCCGGGCCGAGACAATGCCGTCATTACCAAGTCGCGTTTAGATTCCGCGACGTCTACGAAAACTCCCTCCTCTGTACATGAGATTTGACAGCCCAATCGGCACAACAAGTCCCGTCCCAACAAATTTGTCGGGGCGGTAGTGGTCATCAAGAACGCATGTTTAGCCTCCAGCGGGCCGCATGTTACTCGCACTTCCTCCGAAATAGGAAGCGCTTGGGGTAAACCCGAAACACCCAGTATTTGAACGTTCCTCGCCGTGGGGCGCAAAGAGGGCAACTGCCCCTTGTTAATTGTGCTGCGAGTCGCGCCCGTATCGACGAGAAATTCTAATTGTCTTCCCTCCACGTCCAACATCAAGGTCGGTTCCTCTTCCGGTGTCATGGTCAAAAGAGGACACTCCTTGGGCGACCCGCCAGCGTCCCGTCAATAGGCCCCTCTATTGTATTGGGGCGGAAACCCCTTACGAGCCTTTGGGCAATCTCGTATCCAGTGTCCCATTTGCTTGCAATAATGGCACGGTTCCTGCGGAACCGGTGGTGCGGAGGGCATAGGTCGCCCCTCTACAGCTCCCCTTCCGCCCAGCCGGCGTTCTGGTGGCCCCCACTGTGACTGGTTTACTGGTTACCATTGCGGCGGACCCCGAGGCGGGGCCCAGTTCCCCCTTGGTCCATTCTGCATCCCACTATTGGGGGGTGGTCCAGGGGTTTGGAGAAGGGGTCTTGGTGGATACCAATTTTGGGGAGGGGGCCCTTGCACAGTCCAAGTTTGAGGGTTTTGAGGAGGAGGGGGAAGAGGGGGTGGTATTGTCCATTGTTGTTTTACCTCGTCCATATTAATTAGTCCAAAGTCTTCCTCAGTACAACCGTCGCAGTTTTCATTTTCGTGGTGGATCCACTCTCCGTTGGGGAATTGGCCCCTATAGAAAGAAGGCCAACAACTCCTCCTATGTTCCTCTAAACCTCGAACAGGCCCCCACTTCTGGCACTGTTCGCGTATGTAGTTCTGACTCTGATCCCCCTTTTTATTTTGATTAAATTGAGCCCGTTTCTCTTGGACAAACATTTGCAATATTTCCTCCTTAATATCCTTCTTCTCCTCTAGGGAGGAGCCCGGGCATTGTTCCAGCTTGTCGCATAATTCGTTGGTTGTCATTCCCTTCCAGCCGAAGAGGACGGACTGTACCTGTTTCTTTAATATCGGCCGAAGCCCCTCGATTAGATATTGATTTACCAATGGTTGGGGTAGCCCTCCCAGCTGCATCGGACCCAGTCCTCCCCAGCGCGCGATGGCCTTTTCCAACCTTTCTCGGTACTCTCCAATTGGTTCTCCTGGTTTTTGTTTTATGGCCCCGATTTTTCCCCAATCCGGACCCCCTGCTGGCAACAGCGCATGTTCGATGGCACCCAGCAGCCGGACCTTCAGTGCCTCCCATTGCACTAGTGTTATCTGGGCCGCTCCTGCTGCCCTTGGATCGTCGTGCGGCCAGTGTGCTCTTAGTCTAGCCCTTTCCCATACCTTGGGTGGGAGCACGGATACTCCCATATGAGTTATGTCTCGATAGTCGCACTCGCCAGCTATAACCCAATTCGACATGGTTGGCACTATCTGTCGTGGATCCTCAATAAGCAAATGTTGAATCCTTTCCCGCATTACCGTTAAAGAGGATTCTTTCCATGGTACCCTTTCTCGAACCCCATGACCTGCTGCGTCAACTCCGATAACTTGTAGGGGGCACAATGTTTTCCTTCCCTCTATTTCCTGACATTCCGATGGGGTAGTTTGTGAGGTCTCTTTCCCATTACAGCCTACCAGTGAGGGATATAACCCATCCTGTCCTATCGGTGGCGGGAACCCTGCGATGTCGGTCCCGTCATCTATTCCGTTAGCCCCGAGTTGTGCAAACGGTCTTCCCTGGCTCGGGTGGTTCTGGGGTATCTGGGGCGCGATGGTAGCGGGGTTATAGGGAGGTGGTGGCGGGAGCGCAGAAAGGATAGGTGGTGCCTGAAACCCCGGGACAGGGCTTAGGTCTGGGGCTGGGGAGGGTAGATTGGTCACTACTTCCCCTACCGCAGGGTCTGGGTTTTCAACGAGCGACATCAGTCGCGCGTTGGCCTGCCTCTCTATTTCCTTAAGCGCTTCATCCTGCACTTTATTCGCCTGTTTCCTCAGACCCTTGAGTTTTGTTACCTCACCGGCCAAGCTGGCCTGTTTCGACTTTGCGTGTCGCTTCATTGCTTCTTCCTTCCACCAACCAAAGACTTTCCAATAGTCAGGCGGGAAGTGTTTCGTAGCCTGTTCCAACTTTTCTAATGCCTCATACAACGCGTCCAATTTTTCCAGCGCAAAAGACCCTCCTTCGGGCCACGGTTCACCTAAATCCTTCGTCAGCGCAACCCATGACTTCCCTGGTCTCGCAGCATCATAGCCATACCTCCGAAACATGAAAAATGCTGGGGTATTTCTAAGCGGTTCACCTGCCTTTACAATCTTATTACCCATCCTGTTCCCCATCCTAGGAAAATTTAGTTTACCGACGTAGCCTTGTACCCGTGAGGATCGCCCGCCTCGCGGTACAGCCGTCTACCTAACTCTGAGAGGCCCGCAGCCTTGTACCCGTGAGGATCGCCCGCCTCGCGGTACAGCCACGCTACCTACTCTCCTGAGAGGATCGCCCGCCTACTCAGCCGTCTAACCTACCCTTACTGTGCTTTCCTGGCGTCCTACGCCCGTGTAATACTTCTAACCTTACTTATAATTCCAACGTCTCCCGGGTAGGTCTCGGATCGGGACGCCGCCCTTATCCTTACCCCCACAACCCAGAGATCTATTACTCCTTACCCTCAGGCGCCCAACGTGGGGCACTTTCCCTTACGTAACGTTACCCTGACGAGTCCATAAACAGTCAGTTGCTCCGGGACCCAAGCGGTCCGTATTTAAATTTAGGTTCGAGGATCAGGTCTGAGCAGGGAACGGAACAAACGGCATCCGAGCAAGAGAGTGTGGGTTACAATTTGGACTGACCCCCAGGCTATAAAGGAAAAACAAAAGAAAACCACAGCTCACCTGACCCGGATCAATTGCCAGCTGGTCTCTCACCACTCACTTGCCTGGGACCGCGTCCCGGACTGCACAGACTGATCCCACCGCTGCCACCACTTGTCGGATTGAGACTTAGAACTTGGGACTCAGAAGACTCAGAGAAAAGGAGCAACGGATATATTTATTAGAACTCGATTACACAAGCTTGCGGACAGCACGATGTCGCAGGAAGGTTCACATGGAATGACCAACACTACAACAAGATGCTCTGAAATAATTCGATTTAAACTTGCTTTATATAAGGAATATCGGGTGTGGTTTTAGCTCACAAGATACAGAGACAGAATGGGCTCATTGGCCCTCCCACCATAGTCCCATCCTGTTGTTCAGTTAGTTAGAGGAAGCTCATCAAGGCCACTCATAGTTTAACTCAGATAAGGAGATGGTCAGCCATATGTGGCAACATGTTTACAACTTTCTGTATAGAAACCTTGGTTGGGAAAGTACAAAAGGAGGGGACACTCATAAATGTGTCAAATACAGGATATTGGCAAAGTCTAGAGGGAGGCTGAGAGATAACAGCTACCACCAAGGCCAGGGAAGGGGAACTAAGAGATTGTGCCCACACAGGCCAAGAGCTCACAAGCAAAGAACTCCTTATTAGGATATTACACATCCTCAATGCACAAGAAAGAACTAAGTATTATAAAAGAGTACAGCAATCAGTCAAAACAAAACATATAATTGGTTATACTTGGTAATTGGTAAAGCAGCAAGGATATACAAAAGGGGGAGGGGCATTACAGCTCCCTACATATATATATATATATATATATATATATGTATGTATATATATATATGTATATATATATATATATGTATATGTATATGTATATATGTATATATATATGTATATATATATATATGTATATATATATGTATATATATATATATATGTATGTACAGTGGTACCTCGGCTTACGAGTGCCCCAACGTACGAGTTTTTCGGGATACGAGCCGTCGCTCGGGCGGTTTGTTGCTTTGGGATACGAGCCGAGATCCGATGTACGAGCTCAAAAAATTTATTTTTTTGAATTTTCCGGTTGTGGCTTCCGGTTCCGGTCACGCGGTTATCTTGCCGTGAAAGCATCTCTGCTTGGATATAAAACACGCAATCGTCGAAATACATGAGCGAGGAATCTCCTTGCTCCAGCCGGTGACGTCATCGGCGGGGATCCCCGCCTCCAGAGTGGCTGGTCACGTGACCGCCAAAGCGTGTCGCGCGTGCGGGTATAATGAGCTACACCTGTGGATCACGTGACCACGGAAGCACGCCTCGCTTGAGAGGCATGGCTTTCGGTTTGCGTTTTGCTTTATAAGGCGCGATAAATGGGCTTTTGAGTGTTAGCGGTTCATGGCGTTGACGGTTCATGGCGGTTGACGGTTCATGACGGTTCATGACGGTTCATGACGGTTCATGGCGTTGACGGTCAAAAACCCATTACATCAATTTTACCAGGCACTGTACAGTAAGTACAGTGGACACCAAATGCACGGTGGAAGGCTAGAAGTAGAAGATCGTCCAAGACAAGTGAGAATAAGCCATACTTTGGAGGAGATGACGTCATTCGCTGGTCCGATAACCAAAGATGTGGTATAAAAAACCAGGTGAGCTAACAATGCAGCAATGAAGGAATTCGGCCAAGGCACCGGCACACAACGACCTACCTACATCGAAAGACTCAATGCCAATGGTGACAGAAGCCAAGACGGCCGGCTTAAACACCGCCGAAAGACCACGGTGTACCAACTTACGATGCAGAACATCTTGCACTTAATATGATGACAACAGGTGCCATCCTCTGACGTACCATTACAGGTACAGGTACAGTACACGTGAGCACAGAGCAAAAGTTCACTGAAACCGAGATTAAGAAAAAAGAAAAAACACCTCGTTGTCCGTGCTCGATATCCGAGTTTCAATCTTTTCAAACACATGATGCTCTCGGTCACGGTATCTCCTGCGAGCTGCTTCTCCTTCAACCACACAAACAACAACTTCTCCATATCTTCATGGATAGAGGTCCGGAGCTTTGAAATAATCGTAACGCCCTTGGCTGGCGTTATAGCCTTTATGGACTCCTTCTGCTTCAAAATCGTACATATCGTAGAAGGAGTACGATCGTACTGCCTCGCCAAGTCGACAACACGCACACCTCACCTGGCATGCTCTTCTCCTCTGCTTAATAAAACCAGTTTATTTCTTTACATTCTCTTGTATTATGTACAGTATATACGAGGTCGTGCTTGTTTATACATTATTTGTTATTTATAAAGTACATTTTTGTTATTTAAAAGCACCTAACAAAAAAAATTGGTGTTTTTTTTTTGAGGCTGGAACGGATTAATAGCATTTCAATGCATTTGAATGGGAAAATTTGCTTTGACTTACGAGCGATTTGGCTTACGAGCTCCGTCACGGAACGGATTAAACTCGTAAGCCGAGGTACCACTGTATATATATATGTATATATGTATATATATATATATATATATATATATGTATGTATGTATGTATGTATGTATATATATATATATATATATATATATATATCTATATATATATATATATATATATATATATATGTATGTATGTATGTATGTATATATATATATATATATATATATATATATATATATATATATATATATATATATATATATATATATATATATATATATATATATATATATATATATATAGATAGATATTGTTACGGTCCGCGGATTAGATGTTATTTTTACCGAGCGGTGGTCTAACCGCGGCCGAACAGTTATTCCCCGACTAAAACCCGATTCACCCAAAACGTTGGCCGTATCGCGCCACAGCTACTCAATCTGTAAAACTCTAAAGCGACCGAATGCAAAGAGGAAGAAGACGTACAGAAGAGTAACGGGATTTATTACTATTTACACACATAAGCAAAAAGAGCAGTCACGATTATGTACAGGGACATGAGACGCAGGTGACACAGTGAATTCCTTATACAAGCTTAATTACCTACCCAGGACAGAACAAACAAAGACGACGACACACGGGGAATTGCAGAGTGGATTGGCTGGAAGGAGGTGTGTGGCTGGAGGGGGAGGACGGCACGGAGCTGGCTGGAGCTTGATCCCGCACGGGACGTCGGGCTGGACCTCGACGGCCGCTGATGCCACCGATCCTGTCGTGTGCGCGGGATCACGGGTCGGATCACGGTCGGAGCCGACGCGCTGGTGGGGGGTCTGGCATGACGGGTTCTTTCCTCTCTCTTTCTTTTGTCCAACCACTCTTTCTCCAACGCAACCAATGCAACCACTCAACACAACCACTGACCACCCCTGACGACCAACTCAGCTCTTGTCATGGACCTCTCTTTTCAGACTCATCTCCTTGTCTCAGTAAAAGCGCATCTCTTCTGACGACCCAGCTCTTTCCTTGGACTCATCTCCTGGACTCATCTCTCCATGCAGCTCAGCTCAGCCTTTCTCTCACTTCTCTCCAGCCCATCTCTTGTCTCAGTAAAAGCGCATCTCTTCTGACGACTCAGCTCTTGTCTCTGACGACCCAGCTCTTTCCTTTGTACTCGTCTCTCCTCTCTAAAAGCTCATTTCTCCGTCTTTGTAAAAGCTCATCTCTCCGTCTTTGTAAAAGCTCATCTCTCCGTCTTTGTAAAAGCTCATCTCTCCGTCTTTGTAAAAGCTCATCTCTCTGGGGAACGCCCCCGCGGTGGGTTATATAGGCCCCGCCCCTCAACCTTTGCGAACCTCCCCCAAAGGCTCTTCCTCCGCCCTCTCAAACCAAACCCCTCGTGCTCGGTTGGTTGTTCGGGGCTGGCTCACTCCTCCCCTCTATGACGAGGTGGAGACACGCCTTTCTTCCCCAACCCTGCCTCGTGGCCAATGGTGGTTGAAGAAAACCGCCCAAAATGCAGTTGGCCATTGAAATGAAATGAAAGGGGATCTACTCTTATTTCACTTGGTACAATGGAGTATTTAAATTAATGGGAGACACGGCCTTACCCTAAGACACATAATAAGATATAAGCTACTGAACAAGGGTTTTATCGGGTCCTGCAATGTGGTGTTTCATGGAATAACTACCGAGACGCCCTTTTTATCTTTACACAACTCCGGAGGCAGGAGGCGCAGAATAAACAATAATAATAATAAAGCACACAATAAAAAAATACAGTCCTCATATCCGCAACAATATATACATATATATATATATATATATATATATATATATGTATATATATATATATATATATATATATATATATATATATATATATATATATATATATATATATATATATTCACGTGAAAAAGTAAGTACGTATATATATATATATATATATATATATATATATATATATATATATATATATATATATATATATATATATATATATATATATATATATATATATATATATATATATAAGTATATATATATATATATATATATATATATATATATATATATATATATATATATATATATTCACGTGAAAAAGTAAGTACACCCCATGTAAAGTTTTGTTGACTTTTTCAACATATTTCAACATACAGCTATTTGATCTTCATTTCAACAATATTGATACATAAAGGTGATATAATGTAACAAATATCATGAAACATTTACATTTTGTAGTCCATTGTGTAATTTAAATAAACATGAATGCAAATTTCGCATGTGGAAAAAGTAAGTACACCCTTGGCACTAATAGGTGGTATTGCCCCCTTTGGCAGAAACAACCTCAAGTAGGCGTTTCTTATAACTGTCTACCAGTCTCTGACATCGACTGAGAGAAATTTTTGCCCACTCCTCCATGCAGAATTATTTCAGCTGTGTGATGTTTGAGGGGTTTCTTGCATGCACAGCTCGTTTCAAATCCCCCCACAACATTTCGATGGGATTTAGATCCGGGCTTTGACTTGGCCATTCCAGAACCCTCCATTTCTTTCTATTCAGCCATTCCTTGGTGGATTTACTGGTATGTTTCGGGTCATTGTCATGTTGCAAGGTCCACCTTGGGTTGAGCTTCAACCTTCCGACAGATGGCCTCACATTATCCTCAAGCACCCCTCTGGTACAATGAAGAATTCATAGTGGATTTTATGATGGTGAGCTGCCCAGGCCCTGATGCAGCAAAGCTGCCCCAAACCATAATATTTCCACCACCATGCTTTACAGTTGGTATCAGGTTCTTGTGGTCAAATGCTGTGTTTGGTTTTCGCCAAACATGTCTTCTGGTACTGTGGCCAAATAGCTCTACCTTTGACTCATCTGTCCAGAGCACATTGTTCCAGAAGTGCTGGTCTTTGCCTCGGTGTTCGTTCATTGGCATACTTTAGTCTTGCCCTGTTGTTCTTTCTGGACAGCAAAGGGTTCCTCCTGGCACACCTCCCATATAGATCAAATTTGTGCAGCCTCTTTCTAATGGTAGATTCGTGCACTTTGACATCAACAGTGGCAAGAGCTACCCGTAGGTCCCGTGATGACGTTCTGGGGTTCTTAGAGACTTCTTTCAGCATCTTGCGGTCTGCTCTCGGGCTGAACTTGCTGGGGCGGCCTGGCCTGAGCAAGTTGGCAGTTGTTTGGAATCTTCTCCACTTGTAGATTATCTTCCGGACAGTCAAATGATTGATTTCGAATTGTTGGGAGATCTTTTTAAATCCCTTCTCAGTCTCGTAGGCATCTATAACCTTCTTTCTGAAGGCCTCAGAGAGCTCATTTGATCTAGGCAGGGTGACGCCGCACACTTCAACAACAAAGAGCAAACCAAACTAAATGTCTGAGGTTTAAATAAGACAGGTTCCTCCAAGATCGTCTCTAATGATGTTCTAATCATTTGCACCTGAGCTGGTGCACCTGATTCTAATTTTAGGTATTTGAAGTAGTGATAAATGTAGGGGTGTACTTACTTTTTCCACATGCGAAATTTGCATTTATGTTTATTTAAATTATACAATGGACTACAAAATGTAAATGTTTCATGATATTTGTTATATTATATCACCTTTATGTATCAATATTGTTGAAATGAAGATCAAATAGCTGTATGTTGAAATATGTTGAAAAGGTCAAAACTTTACATGGGGTGTACTTACTTTTTCACGTGGCTGTATATATAATATATATGTCAAGACCCAATCACGTCTCTAACATGTAATTGGAAGGAGTAACGAATCAGCTCTCACCTGTCAATTACATCAGGTGGCTAGAATTTTCATAACTAACCCCAATGCTCTTCCAGAAAAGGAAGGCTGCATAAAGCAATACAGAAGAGCTACACAAGGTAAAATATGCCTTTTGCTGTTTCAAACCCTACCTGCGTTCCTCTACAGCTATGGACATTCACCAGTAGTAGATACATGAAATTCCCAATGCTGCATGTCCCCCTCAGCCGCCAAACCGGTTTCATCACTTGTTTGCGAGTCATCAGCGACAGCATTGATAGAAACACGCACCACTGGGCCTCCAACCCATGCACCGTATGCAATGCCAATTGCACTTAACATTCAAATATCAGGAACCAATCATGTCTCTCACCCATAATTGCAGGGAATAACCAATCAGCTGTCACTTCATCTCACCTGACTAGTCTTAGGGTTCTAAATGGTCTAATGGGGACTCGAGGGGTGTTTCAACCAACTATATCTGCCCTGCTAGTCTAGTAATATGCAAGGAACAACATATGCGGTCTCAGGCAGCGTCACACCCGTTATGCAACGGGCTTCATCAGGCCAATAGACCCCAAGCCTCAGCACGTGTTCACCTTCATTCCCGAGGTGACATTTTGTTTCTGGTCACGTTCCAGCATGAGGAGTCAATTGAGAAGTGTTATTATTGCGTGTGTGTGTGTGTGTGTGTGCGTTTTGTAACTCTCCATCCTCGACATTATATTAGAGCAGTTGAGATCCATTATTTATACAAATATACAAAGGACAGCCAATGAAGAATTCCAATTAGTTTTTCCAATTTTCCAACCGGCAGTAGAGATAAGACTTCATCTTTTCCAATTTCCTACAAAATTCCGCCACGTAGTTCCACAACCCTGAGGAACCTTTGGGTCTCAAATGAAATTTCATCCTAAACTCTGTGTCTGCTCCCTCGTGTTTGTTTGTTGCACAAGAAACCAATGTACAAAAACATGTCCTGGATCGAAAAATAAATTTACAAGTTGGCATTACGTGGTGCATTGTGG
This sequence comes from Myxine glutinosa, assembly GCF_964187855.1. Classification (NCBI taxonomy): domain Eukaryota; kingdom Metazoa; phylum Chordata; class Myxini; order Myxiniformes; family Myxinidae; genus Myxine; species Myxine glutinosa. Next base: position 248,015,240 of record NC_136262.1, read on the forward strand.
GTATCCCATCTATGTAGCTTTTTTTAATCTCTCCCTAAAAATGATACCTTTTGTATGTCGATCAGAAAACGTTAAAATGTACGGAATGGTGATGGTAATTTTAAGCATCATTAATTGGAACAAAACCTGAGAAATGACCAGTTTGCCACGGGCTTTAACATGACAGGAAGAGGGAAAGATGATTTTCGGATAAAATAATTTCCTTTTTTTCGTGTTCAACATGGTGTGATGATCTTAATGTGCAATTTAAATCCATTACTGCTAAAGCAGCTCTGTAATCCAGGGGTACATTAACGTCATTCATTTGCAGGGAATAACATTATTCCTCAAACTTGGGCGTTAATGAAGGACCATTAAAGAAGTTTCGTGCACCATTTGCCTTTGTTCTACTTGCACTCAAGACAAACTTTTTAAAAGTCTGAACTCATACTGTTCCTTGTTAATTACTGAACATCTATGTGTTCTGGCACTTCTAATATCGTGCTTCCCTTTGTTTGAAAATAAATACAAGAATGAAATAATATTGTTTCAAATATTTTATGTATGTTTTTTTTTATGTTGCGGAAAGTTTTGATTGTTTATCTTTGTTGTGTATCCTTTCGTCTCCTTTTCCCCTTCTGTAGTATTTCAGGTAATATCCTAATGTCAGGCTCTCTCATTGATTTGGTGTTTTTTGCCCACTGGAGTTAGTTTTACAATGTTCGATGTGTGTTTTGTCCAATCAGGAGGAGACCGTGGCTTCCTTCACTGACATTACTCAGATGTTCACTGAAGTTGCATTTGGTGCTTATGGGTGCACTTTTCACCTCATTATGGGAAGTGAAAAATGATCAGATATCCAGCAGTAGGATTTGTGGATCTTACCTTCGCATTTTTTCATACAAGATGGAAGAATGAGAAGACATAGGGCAGAAAGGTAATGAGCTGACATTACAGGAGTAGGGTCACAGTTGAACACAAGCAAAGGAATAAATGAGCAGGAAAAGAAGGGAAAGAGAGGATAGGAGGTCATCTGCTCGTAGGAGGGTTGCTTTTGGTTAGTGGGGCTAATGGGGATGGAAAATCAAGACTCTCTGCTCACCTTCACTCTTTCATTCCTCTTTTCTCTCGCCTCTGGAACAAACTCCCTCACTCTCTTCAATCCCACTCCTCCCTCCAGGTCTTTAAAACAGCTGTTCACCACCATCTCTTATCTTTCCCCATCCAAAACCTTGATCTTTTCTTCCCCCGTTAATTCACCCCAGATCCACTTTTTTGAAATAACGACTTATTTCCTGGAAGTCCTAGCAGTGTCCATGTGTTTTATACCTCCCCCTCCCCCCCCCCCTTCCCATGCCTCCTTCCCCCAAGCCCTCTCCCTCCCACAAATCCATCTTGTCTCCCACTCCCTTTATTATATGTTTTATGTGTCCGTTTATGTTTTTGGTGATTAATGTTAGCTCTTACATGAGCCTCAATCTTGTATACAAAAAAAAACTATTCTGGGTAGGGTTTGGTGATGGCATGAGATGATAGTCAACCACCTGCGTGAATCCCTGGAGGAAAAACGGGGATTGAACAGCCTTAGGAAGGCCGATTCACAACTGGGGGTAAAGAATGACAAAGGAGTTGAGGTTTGCATGAAGCATGTATGTTGGAAATTTAACCATGAGTGGGTTACTGAAAAGACATGGACATCTTTGAGTTGTACTGGGTAGGGTCCGAGGGTTGAGAGAGAGCAGAAGGAGCTAGCCTGGAGGAGACGAGGAAAAAAGAACAACACGGGCAACTAGAACGCCACTCAGTAGAGCGCATACTCCCACCATGGGTCAAGTTGGAATAGTACGATTTCACAAAAGTTTGAGGGAGTAGTTCAGTGACAACACAAGACAAGACAACACAAGACAGACACTGCACAGATATATATTTAGAATATATAGAAGATAATGTTAAAAGAAAACAAGTCAATTTCACTTACATTTTCGGATTCAGCGTTCAATTCGATATAAGTGAGTGTATTTTGAGGCATGTGTGACTTCAAATAAAATTGTAAGCCAGGAAAACGTTCGTTTCATTCATTAGGGATACAACATGTAAAACTGGCCCAAACGCCAAAACAAAACTCGCTCATTTTAAATCGTACAAGCAGCTAATGCGACCACTCATTCTTCTGGGAAGAATCCCGTGCACATTCTGGTCACACTTATAACTCACCTACGTCTGTATAAGTTCATCAAGTACGGACACCGCGATTGGCATTCGCTGAGGTAAATGTTGATCTCTTCTGAGGTAAAAAAAAAAAAAAAAAAAACAGTTTTAAAGCATTATACGTATCAAACGATACATTTTATGAAACCGGTAAACCGAATACACAATTTGGAGGTTTTAAAATGACAGAATATGTCTTTATTAGAAAAAAAAATTAAAAATAACCTTGAAGACAACGCTGCTAACAAAATACACCGCTCTAACGCATAACCACGAGTTAAAACTACATTTACAACAAATATGAAAACTATTTTCATATCACAATGTTAAATATAGAAGATAATGTTTAAAAAAAAATGAGCCCTGTCTTCCAATCTAATATTATTCCGCATCCAGGAAAAACATCTAAGAATCTATATATTATAATAGCGTAAGGACTCGACTTTGTTATCCCTTTTACGCCGCACCCAGTGACCCGATGCCCACGGCACTAATGGATTTACGATCTACGAACCGCGCTCTTTGTTTATCACTACAGCCATACTCGAAAAATCTGAATTAGCCGACGTTGGGGCCCAAAAGCATCCGATTAACTGCCGATACGACGCCATCTTACGACGCCATCGTATTGGCGTCTGCTGGGCGAAGGCGAAGCAAGCCGTCCGCTGATTGGACAGGCGAAGGCGACAGCAAGCCGTCCACTGAGTCGACAATCCCAGGGTGGTGCTATGCCGATTCCTATTACGAATCCATTCATTTTTCACAAGTACAGTATATCGCAGCGTTGTCATTTAAGTAGATTGCAATAAATACGTTGTTCATGTACGTACTCTTCATTCTCATCTTTCTTCCTAACTCTTACTCGGACAAGCAAATCCCCTATGCCATCCATAATGGTACACTCTGTCCATACACCGCATCCTGCCTTCCGTGGATGTTCCACGGGTTTCGGCTAGTAAGAATAAAAGCTTTAATGCAGTAAAACAGAAAAAAATCTTTCCCAAAAAATTCCTGGATGCGGAATAATATCCTGAGCTTCACCAAAAACTAATCAATTCTTCCTTATCCCAAGGGCAATCATCCCACCAACTTTCATCCAAATCCGTTCAGAACTTTTCCAGATATCTTGTTCACGAACACACACACACGGACACGATCGAATGCATTACTCCCTAGCGGGAGTAATAAAACTCCAAGTTTATTTTCTCACTGTTGACCCAAAACATTAAAAACAAATGCATAATCGTGCAAACTTTAACCATCAATCAGGAGTAAAGTAATGGAGACGAATAGAGATGGGCATGGAGGAAGATAAAACATGAGGAGGAAAATATCAGCGATAAAAATCTGAACATCACATCCATTAATCACGACATGCTCCACATCTTATCATTTGTTCATGGCAACTTAATTAACACTGATTCATGGCCACCTCAAAGCAGTTTTTTGAGAAAGTCTGATCTCATAAGTACTTCTTCCGATGTGCTGCTGGAGATCATGTGACCTTCCAAGGATCCTTTTTCATCTTTAGCCAAATTCAAAACTGAAAGGTTACATCCTCTGCATGAAATCGATGTCCATTATTGAGCACATAAGCTCCGCAGGTCGTTTTAATAAACCATGTAATATCTCCACCATCGCTCCTCGTGCTGTGTACCAAAAGTCTCCACTCAAACATAAAAAGAGAATTAATTTCTATCGACATGTTTATCAAATGCAATGGTGGGCTTAGCCATGAGCACACTGGAATGATATCCCAAATATTGTGGGATATAACGTGTGGCTGAAGGTTGTAGTATTTGGATTTTAAGCTTCTGGAAATTGGACCAGGTCTCGCGAGAATGACCTCGCTGCTATTGGATTGTTGCTGGATATCCAAAGGGCTCTCATCCAAATGACAATCTTCTTACCTCTCCCGGTGCTTTCTCCAGGTGGTGTGCTAATCGAAACGTGTGATTTCCTTTCTATTCCCGCGGGGCAACTTGGTGTTGTCATGAAAATGCTGCCTTCGAAAACGAAAGTGCTGCCTAAAATACCCTGAATCAACTCTCTCGCCGATTCGTTTTGCTCAAAACAACCATTGCATGTTCCAAGATCTTCACTTAGGAGAATATAGCTCATCTTTGCTTTGGACGCTAAAAGTACAACTGGAACGGCACTTTGTAGAGCACACACCTCCGCCAGGCTGAATAGTTTATGTTTTTTATCCCACTGATAGGCCGAATCTGCATTCGCACCTGAACCTAAATCTAATCGGCTTGTTCTTGTCACCTCACCAACTCGTCCACCAAATTGAGTCATAGCTCGTTCATAAATTTTTGATATATCCTGCTACGTATCGTTTTTGGCCCTATCTCCCAATGGTGAAGAATCACTTAAAAAATTAAATAATTCTCGTATCCGAATCCATATTCAGATCTTCCACAAAATCGAATCTATTTGTCCTTGTCAGACACCCAACCTGTCCACCAAGTGTCGTCCAAATCCGTCCACAACTTTTTGAGATAGCCTGCTACGTATCGTTTTTGGCCCTATCTCCCAATGGTGAAGAATCACTTAAAAAATTAAATAATTCTCGTATCCGAATCCATATTCAGATCTTCCACAAAATCGAATCTATTTGTCCTTGTCAGACACCCAACCTGTCCACCAAGTGTCGTCCAAATCCGTCCACAACTTTTTGAGATAGCCTGCTACGTATCGTTTTTGGCCCTATCTCCCAATGGTGAAGAATCACTTAAAAAATTAAATAATTCTCGTATCCGAATCCATATTCAGATCTTCCACAAAATCGAAACTATTTGTCCTTGTCAAACACCCAACCTGTCCACCAAGTGTCGTCCAAATCCGTCCACAACTTTTTGAGATAGCCTGCTACGTATCGTTTTTGGCCATATCTCCCAATAGTGAAGAATCACTTTAAAAATCAAATAATTCTCGTATTCGAATCCATATTCAGATCTTCAACAAAATCGAATCTATTTGTCCTTGTCAGACACCCAACCTGTCCGCCAAGTGTCGCCCAAATTCATCCACAACTTTTTGAGATATCCTGCTATGTATCGTTTTTGGCCATATCTCCCAATGGTGAAGAATCACTTAAAAAATCAAATAATTCTCCTATCCTAATCCATATTCAGATCTTCAACAAAATCGAATCTATTTGTCCTTGTCAGATACCCAACCTGTTCACCAAGTTTCGTCCAAATCCGTCCACAACTTTTTGAGATAGCCTGCTACGTATCGTTTTTGGCCCTATCTCCCAATGGTGAAGAATCACTTAATAAATTAAATAATTCTCGTATCCGAATCCATATTCAGATCTTCAACAAAATCGAATCTGTTTGTCCTTGTCAGACACCCAACCTGTCCACCAAGTGTCGTCCAAATCCGTCCACAACTTTTTGAGATATCCTGCTATGTATCGTTTTTGGCCCGATCTCCCAATGGTGAAGAATCACTTAAAAAATTAAATAATTCTCGTATCCGAATCCATATTCAGATCTTCAACAAAATCGAATCTATTTGTCCTTGTCAGATACCCAACCTGTCCACCAAGTTTCGTCTAAATCCGTCCACAACTTTTTGAGATATCCTGCTATGTATCGTTTTTGGCCCTATCTCCCAATGGTGAAGATTCACTTAAAATTTATACTAGCCGGATCCGAATCCAGATCTTCACCAAAATCTAATCATTTCGTCCTTCATACACTACTTCTCTGCCAAATTTCGTTGGATTTCGTCCACAACTTTTTGAGATATCTTGTTCACACAAAAAACAAGAAATATGTCATGCAAAGCACGATGCTTGCTAAATCCATAAAATAAGTTGTTGACCTATGATGACCTCAAAAATACTTGGTTGAATTCAGTGACTTGGTATGCAAACCCTCTTAAACTTTCATGTCAATTTCTCAGCAACAATTTTTTTATCAGCAACCACATGTCCGATTAAGGCGAAACTTTCAGGGTAGGAGTGACACCCAGTCACCCATGCAGAATGTTTTTATCACAATTGTGATGTCATAGGTCACGTGGTATTGCAGCCATCTTGGAATTTAAAAAAAGGAACCTCCTTTAGAGGCCATTTTTCCCCGCAGAGCGGGGGTTGGCCTGTTTTGGCCACCTTGGTCCCCTTTTTGAAGCAATGTTTTATGGCCGGATACCTTTCCTGCCGCCAACCCTGTTAGTCGCCTCTTGCGACACACAGGAAATTACCCCCTGGCGTTAATTCAGCGATCGACCAAGATTCAAACCCAGGATCCTAGGATCCCAAGCTGGCACCCTAACAGCTAAGCCAACACCAGGCTCAGCCATCTTGGACTGAACGTAAATAATTAAAAAATATTTCTCAGAAACTGCTGAATGGAAAAATTAGTTGAAACTTGGCACATTGACAAGTACTCCCAATGGGGAACAAAAGCATTGTAATGATAACATCACAGGTGAAGTGGTATACCAGCCAAAAATGTTATCGAATTCCTTATCCTAAAAATCTGAAATTGCATGCACATGATCTCGGTCACATGGTTTGGCAGCCATATTGGATTTAACCTAAAACCTTACAAAAACATATTCTCCCAAACCACCAAATCGATTGACTCGAAACTTTACGTGTGTCAGTGACTAGGCATGGTGATTAAAATATGATCACAAAAACATCTTTGGTCACATGGTGTGGCAGCCATATTGGATTGAAGGAAAATATTAAATAATTATATCTCTGAAACCACTTACTCTATCGATGCGAAATTTTACAAATATAATCGAGCACCACTGTTGCATATAGTTTGAAAATAATGACCCATAGGTCATGTGGTTTGGCAGCCATATTGAATATGAAAACGAACCTTATCCGATCAACACAAAACTTCACAAACGTGATCCTCTACCCATGCATATTCAGTGTGTACATTTTTCATGTCATATGTCATGTGGTGTGGCAGCCATATTAGCTTGAAAGCCGATATTTTAAAAAAAAAACCCTTCTCTGAAAGCACTTCACCGATTGATGTGAAACCTGTCCTGTCTGGTGAAAATGTGATACTTCAAAACAGCTGAAAGGATTTAAATGAAACTTGTTTATTTTTAGGACAGTGAAAGAGGGCTTCTCCCTGTTGTGGGACTATCCGGAGGCATATTGGCGACACAGTCGCATTGCTCTAGTTTTTACTAACCTTCATTCCTTTGGCCTCTTTTTCACTCCACCTGAGGTATTGCAATATTTTATGTGCCTGATACTCTTTTCCTTCCGGTGTATCAAGGCAGAAGTCTGCCATTATTTCATGTTGTCTTCCATCAGGTCCTGTGATCTTCCTGACCTCTCATTCTTTGTTTTCGCAATTGATGTTATTTTTTTGCTGTGGGATACTGTTTACTTCTGCCACCTAAGGTGTGCAGAGGTCATGTTTTCACCCCTGTCTGTTTGTCTGTCTGTGAACAGGATATATCAAAACGTTATGGATGGATTCGGACGACATTTGATGGAGAGGTTGGTTGTGTCACGAGGACGAATGGATTCGATTTTGGTGAATATGTGGATCTGGATACTAGAACTTTCAAAAGTGCTTCTTCACCAATGATTGATAAGGCCACAAACGATACATAGCAGGATATCTCAAAAAGTTGTGGACAGATTCAGATGTAAATTCGTGGACAGTTTGGGTTTGTGACACGGAATAGTTGATTCAAGTTTGGTGAAGATCCAAATGCAGATCCGAATACGATATGCATTATTTTTTAAGTGATTCTTCACCAATGAAAGATGGAGTCAAAAACGATATATAGCATGATATTTCAAAAAGCAATGGATGAATTATGACAAAACTTGGTGGTTGCGTTGGTTGGGCGACAACAACAAGTCGATTAGTCTTTGATTCAGGTCCAAATCAAGATCCGGCCTATCAGTGGGATACAAAACGTAAACTGTTCAGCTTGGTGGAGGTATGCACTGTACCGAGTGGTGTTTTTATTGTACTTTTGTTGCATGTTCCACTGCTCCTTTGATTATTATATCCTTTAATACTCTATTTTGTAACTCCTCCCTTTATAGTGGGGCGGCTTAGCCCAAATATTCAAAAGAATTGTGCATTTTGTGGTACAAGCACCAAATTTGGCACAAATGTACATTAATATGTTGCGAACATTTTCAGATATTGGGCCACTTGAAATTCCGTAATTTTTTTTTTCAAATTTTTTCAAATTTCGTAATTTCAAATTTTTCGGGTGACACCGTCACAATTTCGGTCTTCGAGGCCGGCCGATAGGCAAAGTGTGACCGGAAGGGACGAGGTTCTCCTGACCACGTGGCCCTCGATCTGGGAAGCGAGAGGCGTTCCATTAGTGGACGCGCCCCTCACGCCCGACTTTTGGGCGGCCCCGGCAGGCCGTTTGTTTTGACGTTCCGTGACAGGCCCCGCACCCCCACCTCCGGGCCGACCGGAAGCTTGTGCTGAGTACATCATACCTGAACAACTCAGTGAGGCAGAACACAGCAGTGCACACCAGGGTGACCCCTTCAGTGCATAAACCAATTAACCTGTCCACTGCAGGGCATATAGAAATGAAGTTATTTTCTGCATATAATAATAATATAAGTTCAGTTCTATATAACAATTTCTGTTATCACCACTACCACTACAACTACCACTACTACAAGCTTTGTCTGGAATTTTGTGGACTAACAGACAAACAGACATACAGACAAGCTGGGATCAAAACATTACCTCCTTCCACCATTGAGTGTAGAGGTAAACATCATGGAAATTATATCATGCCCTAGATTTAATTCATGCTTACCCGTGTATTTGCTTCACTGGTTCACAAGGTCTTTTGCATACATGTAATTCAGACTCTCGTCTTCATTGCTGACCACACAATGTTCGCAACATATTAATGTACATTTGTGCCAAATTTGGTGCTTGTATCACAAAATGCACAATTCTTTTGAATATTTGGGCTAAGCCGCCCCACTATATCGGCCGGCCTCGAAGACCGAAATTGTGACGGTGTCACCCGAAAAATTTGAAATTACGAAATTTGAAAAAATTTGAAAAAAAAAATTACGGAATTTCAAGTGGCCCAATATCTGAAAATGTTCGCAACATATTAATGTACATTTGTGCCAAATTTGGTGCTTGTATCACAAAATGCACAACAGGTTTGCTATGCTGCTACACTATTAGCTAAATTTTGCAAAGAAAATAAGTTTGCAAAGGTCTATGAAGTAGCATGAGCAACTCATTACAGGTGCAACCATCACATTATTACTTGCACAAGGAGTCAACAACTTATTGTGCCAAAATCTTGGCCAAGACAATTGCTCTTCAGCCAAGATACATAATGTTCTGCACTTTTGTGACAGACCACAGGAATAATGAATTTCCCTTCAGATCACAGTTGGCTCTGGAAATAGCACATTGTTCATGTGCTGAGTCGGATGGCAGTTTGTCATTTCAAAACTCACTGCTTTTGAATGTTGAATCGATCATGTAAACACACTGCGGCTATAGATGGTATGGAAGTACCTCGGACATGGCATTGTCATGTGATTATAGGTAGGCATTGAAACGGTTTCCAACGCAACTTCAAACAGAACCACTCCAATGCACAATGTTCCATTAGGGATTACAATCAGAAACATGAAAGATTAACACAACATCAGACAGTTTGCTGCTGAACATCTTCAGTGTTAGCAACAAACAACTTAACTCAGAATAAAGTATCCCCCACCCCTTATCCCCATTGTAAGAGGCAATGTGTATGCAGTATATGACAATAATGTTGGTTGTGTTTCCTTTTGTATGACGATATTTCTTCCAAGGAGCTGAGCCGTTGCTTTGTTGCTAATTGGAGGTGGAGGGTTTAATCTCTGAGCCAATTGTTGGACTGGAGAAGCAACCTCTGGGGGAAGCAAAGTGACCCCAACACTGCAACCTGGGAAGAGCAGCAACGACTTCTACGCAACCACCAAACGTGCTGGTGATGCTTCATGCCCTGCTTCTTTACACGCATCGTCGGGAAACCCTATTGAAGGCACGGCAGTTGAGCCTTGAAGGTGCATATTTAAATATTCATTTCCACCATAATGTGTTTTGAATCCAGCTTCTCTGTGGCTTCCAGTGGGAAACAACAGAGCGTAATCAATCACGCAGACGCACAATTAATCAGTGGACCTATGAAGTGCTCGATTGAAAACGATCTTTGCAACTGCTTGTGTAATATATTACGTCCGCTTTCAATGAGTCGCCACTATGCAAAGGTGCCCCTGAAAAGTGAAGAAAAGTAGCAGGAAATCAATTGCAAAATCGATAAATAATTATTGTACAATGTAATTAACATTAAATTTATACACAATGGACTTATTGTTGTGGCTCAACAAATGGCATGCATTAGAGAGCAACAGTTTCCAGATATTGAATTGCAGAATCAAGCTGATGAACTGCAGGTATCAATTCCAAGAAAAGGGGAAATGAATGTCCTGTGATGGATTGCCATCATGACTACCTGAAAGCTGAGCAAAGGTACAATAACAGAGCACAGTTATGATGGGCCAAATTCTGCATTAAGGTTACTTGTATTAAGTTGTAATAACATTGTGTTACGTGTTACCTCCCCAAACTCCGGTTATGGTGCCTCAGAGTCTCGAGAGGGAACGCCGCAGAAAGATCTGATATTTTGAGTGTTCGAAACCATGGTAAAACCACACCAATGCAATTGTGTAGAACAAAATAAGTAATTGTATTAAGAACTCTCACATACACAATAATAACACTATTAAAGAAAGTACCATGAAAATTCATGAACTTGCATCTCATGAACAATACATATGATGGTACCATCATTCCCCAATACTCTCAAATCAATAAACTAACGATACGCCAAACGCGAGTGGAATGTAACAATCCAGAAGTCCGTGCACGAACCCCCACGCTGAGCGAAGTTCGAAGTCGTGCAGAACGGCAAGAACTATAGGCAGGTATCGGCACGGCTGCGGACGAGGAGTTACGAGGTGAGAGGTTGGGCAGATGGTGGCACGGGGTAACGATCCCCCAAAACGTGAGTGCAATCTACGCCCCACGTCCACCAACGATTAAGCTGATATGGAAACCAACGGTGATCAACACAATGATGTCGATATGGGAATCCCAATGACAAAACACGATGCACCAGTCGGACGGCCTCCCCGAGGAAAAATGGCAGATCGGCCTGTACTGGAGGCGCTTTCCTTCCCGCCAACAAAAGTTCACGCTTGGTACCAAAACCTGAGACGCAGGTTTAATTGCAATCTCAATATGGAACGATGTCACGGGCAATCCCTTTCACGGGAAGCCTCAATTCATTCGCAACCAATAACGAGGAAGTCCGCTCGCAGCCTCGATGCAACTCATAGCTGTCGCTTTCCCCTGCCGATTTTCCTCCTCTTCCGGTTTCTTTTTCACGTTTTTCTTTTTCTTCCACAAACATTTATTTTTTACCTTTTACTAAAGTCATCTCCATTTCACACAGAAATCTTAACAACAATATTAGCTGAAACTAAAAATCCTACAAGTATATAATAACAACAAAGGCAGAAGTGACGAATCCGTAACAATTGTGAGAGCGTGACTTCTGTTAGCCCTGATGTGAGATACTTTTTGTTCTTGCTGTAAGATCATGGTCTCCCTGGAAAAGTAGTGGCAGTAGATAGGCTCAAATTGGAATTAGATGGACACCAATCTGAATTGGAGTTGTTGGCATGGGGATATTGACAGGGCTTATAGGTAGCTAATTGTGTGTGGATGGGTGGTGTTTTCAAGGGTTGTTGCATCTCAGGCATGATGGGCTGAATGGCATCATCCTGCACCAAGGTTCCTCGTGTGTATCCTTGCGTGTAAATCATGCCAACTGATTATTACCCTCATCAGTGGTTCCAATGATTCCTATGGCTTCCAACATACTTTCTCACCTCCACTTTGAAATAGTGCAAAATGTGACTTGTAATACATTGATCCAGAGTCGAGCCTGAGTATATCACAGCACGGCTGTAGGTGTCGTATTTGGGCTTTTGTGTTTATCACTGGCTCCTGGAAAGGGGTAACCACCGATGCCGATAGTTTGCAACACCTAACCCATTGTTATTGTGGATATGTCATGAACTTGTCCAGTGCTGAATATTTAATCGATTTTGCTCCTTGTAAATCTGTGGCTTCCCATTATATGGATCGACTGTGTCGGCATTCTCTGCCAGTGGTTCTTATTTTGCATTCAGAGTTGAGCTCGCTGGTGAATGATTTGCTGCAACATTGTCATGGATCTGAGAGATTCTATTGATGAAAGTTTTTTGGCAGCTCAGCGACTTCTTTCAGAGACAAGCAGACCTGCTGTCACAGCCCAATGAAGTCACTTAGATCCTTGTGCTTACACATGTTGTGAAGCTATTGTAAGTATGATCAGTAGTTGCGTTGCTTTGGTTAGTGATCAATCCATTCGTGATCCGTAACACATTCGTGTTTCAGATTGTTATACCAAAGACAGTATTTCTTTTCATGGTGATGAAGGCCCAAATTATGTAGGCCCAAATTTAATGGTGATGTTATACCAAACTGTGCATCATCCTATCAGATATCACAAGATTGAAGATAGACATTTTAATTGGACCATTAGACTACAAAAGAGTACTAATTCCACATAATGATATATTTTCATTTTGACAATGACAGAAAATATATAGGCTGAAATCACAATTGCAGAGTTTGGACAGAAGATTGAGCAGTCTTGTCATCATATATTTGCTTGTAGACATCAATTAATGTAATAGTGGATGATCGGTGTTGGACTATGTTAAAGATCTTCCATTTGGTGCAGCCAGTGATGGATTTCATCAATAAAACTAGATGGTATTCATAGAATACTTATCCTGCGCAGTCAACTTAGTGCAAGCCAACTCTTCTGTTTTTGAATGTTTTTTTTCTTTGATCCAATATGGCTGCCAGACCATGTGAGCGATGACATCATAAATGTATATCCTCTAATATAATTGCTGCATAGATCATGCTCAATAAATTTCAAACTGATCAGACTAAGCATTGTCCCTGTCGAATTATGACGTCATAATTACGGCACCACTGACGTCATCGTTAACAACACTTATTCCCCATGTGGAGTTCTTTACAATGAGCCATGTTTCAATTTTTTCCATGGAGCGGTTTTGTAGGTATAGTGGTTCAACGTTTTTCGGTTTTCCAAAATGGTGCCTGTACCACATGACCTATGACGTCATGATTATCATAAAACATATTCTACACGAGGAGGCGCTCTTATGGTAAAAAGTTCGTCTCCATCAGTCCAATAGTTGCAGAGAAAAAAAAAATCATACTGATCGGATCAAGCGTTGCACTTGTCGAATTATGACGTCATAACGAAGGCCCCGATGACATCATTAACATATCTTATTCCCAATGGGGAGTACTTGACAATGAGCCAGGTCTCAATTTTTTCCATGGAGTGGTTTCAGAGATATAGAGGTGCAAAGTTTTTCCAAGATGGCGTGCATACCATGTGAGCTATGACGTCATAATTGTAAATAAAAAATTATACAGGCGGAGGCACTCCTATGGTAAGCTTTTGTGTTAATCGGACCAACGGTTGCAGAGAAAATGAATTTTAAAAATGCAGAAAACCACACGTACTGCAGTTGGTGTTCACAATACTATATACGAACAACTGCTCATCACTGGACATATCCCAATAAATGTACAACTTGAGACAAGCAGACTAAATGTTAAGCTGTTTGCCAATCACCTCCAGGGCCAAACCTCGATCTGGTGAGTTAATTTTACCTTTGAAAAAAGACATCATTTATCCTGGGATAGCAGGACAGCTTGTAGATAGACATGTGTGCTCTCACCATTGAGCTGTCTAACAGTTTTCACCATACCCCGAAGCTAATTACACAAACCAACACTACAAATCTAGAACTACCTCTAATAGTGGAGCAGATAACAGGATGTGCAGTGCCCTCCATAAGTATTGGAACAGTGAAGGCAAATTTGTTATTATTGCTCTACACTCCAGAAATTTGGGTTGATATCAAATGATGACTATGAGACAAGAGTACAGAAGGTCAGCTTTTATTGTACACTGCTCCTTTCCTATTCCATCTACAGGCGCTGCATGACGTCATTGCCAGGCATGATGTAGGTGACGACAGGTAAGTTGGCAGTATGTGTGCTGCTCTCTTCTCGGCTTCCAAGAAGCTTCCTGGTAGTGGCTTCAGCATCCGATTATTCAAGTGACCATGATGATGTACAGCAATAGCATGAGGTGCTCAACCTATCTGGAGGGTGTGTGGTAAAACAAAGCACAAAATCCCCTCCCCAATGCATCAGAAGAGAGGTAAGGCACCCCACCCCTAACTAGTAAAGCAATTTACAGGGCCCGTTTTTTAAATGGGTGTAAAGCAGGAGTTCCGCCTCAATATCTTTCCACATGGTCAATCATCAGCCCTATCCCATTTGTCGCAACTACCCCAACTCTGGACCTGTTCAAGCACCCCAATTTATCCAAAACTGCCTCCCCTCAGTAGCAATCTCTGTGACTCGACACTCCATTGCATTGTAGCGCACCCAAAGTTTGTGACCCCCAATTAACCAGGCCTCACACAGACTGCGCTGTACACACAGGTGACCCAAGCCCTCAGGAATTGCAGCCCAAGGACTCCAATCGCATAGCCAAACTGTGCCCTTTCCTGCACCTGAACACTGTGCTCTCCTGGCACTTAATCACCAAGGGGGAGGGGGAAGGGGGGGGGGTACAGTCGCATGGGCTATCCCACCTACATGCGCCACAGGCCCATACCTCCTTGCTCATCCTAATTTGCCGCCACCCACAGGTATCTGCATCCCTAGGCTGGGTGCACCTCGCTCCATTACTGTCATCAATCTGGATGGCATAACTCACCTTGAAGATCCTACTAATCGGGTTCAGTGTCCACGGTGGCGCCACAGTTTCCAGTGGTGTGGGGTTCCGTTAACTCCAATTACTATCCCTTCCTACTATAATCATGACCCCAGTCTGCAGTACACCCCTGTTCATCATAACAGACCCCCAGAACACCAATCACCTCACACTCCACTCTTTTGTTCCTACTTGAACATATCTCCTGTTTCGATCCATCCGTGTCGCCATCCCTCTCATGGTCCCTCAATCTCTATTTCTGTATGCGGCATGTTCTCGCGACTCTTTCCCCTCCATCATCGCCTGCTGCATTGATCCTGGGGGTTTACAGTATATCCATTCTGAACATTGGTGTTCTTCTTCTTCCTTACTTTGTAATTCCATTGTTTCTTATCAAAACAACCATGAACCTCACTCATTTTTGTTTTCTACCTGACTTTAGTATCACCTGACACATGAACACCTGACACTTTAAAGCCTCCTTGGAGTTTGCAAAAAAGTTCCTGAAGGACTCTCAGACTGTGAGAATCAAGATTCTGTGGGCTTTCATGTGTCTTTCACTGCGGAGAGGCTTCCGTCTGGCCACTCTGCCATAAAGCCCAGATCGGTGGAGTGTTGCAGTGATGGTTGTCCTTCTGGAAGTTTCTCCCATCTCCACACAGGATCTTTGGAGCTCAGCCAGAGTGACCATCGGGTTCTCTCTCTTACCAAGGCCCTTCTCCCCCGATTGCTGTTTGGCCGGGCGGCCAGCTCGAGGAAGAGTCCTGGTTGTTCCAAACTTCTTCCATTTAAGAATTATGGAGGCCACTGTGCTCTTGGGAACCTTCAATGCAGCAGAAGTTTTTTTGTAGGTTTCCCCAGATCTGTGCCTCGACACAATCCTGTCTCTGAGCTCTGCAGGCAGTTCCTTCGACCTCATGGCTTGTTTTTTGCTCTGATTTGCATTGTCAGCTGTGAGACCTTATATAGACAGGTGTGTGCCTTTCCAAATCATGTCCAATCAATTGAATTTACCACAGGTGGACTCCAATCAAGGTGTAGAAACATCTCAAAGATGATCAAGAGAAATGAGAGGCACCTGAGCTAAATTTCAAGTGTCATAGCAAAGGGTCTGAATACTTATGTCAATGTGATATTTCAGTTTTTTCTTTTTAATAAATTTGCAAAACTTTCTAAAATCCTGTTTTCTCTTTGTCATTATGGAGTATCGAGTGTAGATTGATGAGGGAAAAAATGAATTTAAACGATTTCAGCATAAGGCTGCAACATAACAAAATGTGAAAAAAGTGAAGGGGTCTGAATACTTTCTGAATGCACTGTACATAAGGCTCTGTTTTTTATTGCCTTTCAATCTTGGCCTTGCTTCACCATCTGAGCTATTGTCGCAATCACTATCAGCTTTGCTCTTCACACCAGCACTAATTTCAACCTCACCAACTTGATCATCTGAGCCACTCCTATTCATCTCTCCTTCCAATGACTGCATAAGGTTTCCTTGCAGGCATTTTACAATGTCTGTGCTGGGATGTATTTCCTGTGTCCTTTGATATGAAGACAGTTCTTCATCCTCCCCATCTGCCTCTTCCTTTGCAGTTCCATCTTCTTTGTCATAACCACTCTCAGCATCAATCTGCTCGTTTTTCTCAAGAATTCCACTCTCTGGATTCCCTTGAGTTCCATGCACCTTCTCTTTCTGCCATGCCTCCTCACTTTGATGTGCAAAGCATTTCAGAAAACTTGAAGACGATTCTTTTTCATTCTCCTCTTTATCAATCCTCTCTACATCACTCTCACCATAATTAGTTCCTTCCTCACCATACCCGTTTTCCTTTAGTGACAATTCCTGACCAATTTCGAAGATGGTAATCGCTTCCCCAACAGGCCGAGTCTGTTCCATTTCCCTCTTTATCCTCTGGATCAGGGCTACCAACTTCTGCAGAACTGCTGTTCCCCCTTGAGCTGGTACCACAACCCCCAACTTGCTATGCAATTCACATTTTGTTTGCTTCTGCTCCAGCTCAGTTCGCTGTTTTTTAAATTTCCTCCTCACTCTTCAACCTCCTCTTTTATTTCAATTTGGCCATCGCTCGGTAATGTTCCTTCTGTGTTTCCTTCACTAACCTCTCCTCATCACTCTCCAACCTCCTCTTTTCTTTCAGTTTGCCCATCGTTCGGTAATGTTCCTTCTGTGTTTCCTTCACTAAACTCTCCTTCTCATCACTCTCCAATCTCATCTTTTCTTTCAGTTTGCCCATCGTTCGGTAATGTTCCTTCTGTGTTTCCTTCACTAACCTCTCCTCATCACTCTCCAACCTCCTCTTTTATTTCAATTTGGCCATCGCTCGGTAATGTTCCTTCTGTGTTTCCTTCACTAACCTCTCCTCATCACTCTCCAACCTCCTCTTTTCTTTCAGTTTGCCCATCGTTCGGTAATGTTCCTTCTGTGTTTCCTTCACTAAACTCTCCTTCTCATCACTCTCCAATCTCATCTTTTCTTTCAGTTTGCCCATCGTTCGGTAATGTTCCTTCTGTGTTTCCTTCACTAACCTCTCCTCATCACTCTCCAATCTCCTCTTTTATTTCAATTTGGCCATCGCTCGGTAATGTTCCTTCTGTGTTTCCTTCACTAACCTCTCCTCATCACTCTCCAACCTCCTCTTTTATTTCAATTTGGCCATCGCTCGGTAATGTTCCTTCTGTGTTTCCTTCACTAACCTCTCCTCATCACTCTCCAACCTCCTCTTTTCTTTCAGTTTGCCCATCGTTCGGTAATGTTCCTTCTGTGTTTCCTTCACTAAACTCTCCTTCTCATCACTCTCCAATCTCATCTTTTCTTTCAGTTTGCCCATCGTTCGGTAATGTTCCTTCTGTGTTTCCTTCACTAACCTCTCCTCATCACTCTCCAATCTCCTCTTTTATTTCAATTTGGCCATCGCTCGGTAATGTTCCTTCTGTGTTTCCTTCACTAACCTCTCCTCATCACTCTCCAACCTCCTCTTTTCTTTCAGTTTGCCCATCGTTCGGTAATGTTCCTTCTGTGTTTCCTTCACTAACCTCTCCTTCTCATCACTCTCCAACCTCCTCTTTTCTTTCAATTTACCAATTTCCTGGTCATGCTCCCTGCGTGTTTCCTTCTCTATCCGTGTTCTTCCTTCTTTCTCCAATCTCACTTTTTCTTTTAGCTGACGCATCTCTTGCTTCAGCCAGCCAATCTCTTCCACACAAGCCGTTAGTTCAGCACTCTTCTGAAGGTTTTCCTGGGTCAGCCTGCTTCCTGCCACGTTTTGCTCATCATATTCCTGCTTTACCTCACTAAACTGGCGTTGCAGGTTGTCCACATCCTTCACCAGTTGCTCCCTTATTATAGTTTGTTCTTTTAGCTGCTGCCTCCAGCATCGTGTTTCTTCCACGGCCCACTGTAGGTGTAGCCGACCCTGCAGGATGCAAATGTTAGTGTGCCGCTTATTCAACTCTTCCTGCAACTTATTTGTCATGTTTGATTCTTTCCTCTACACTTCCCTTCAACCGATGCTCCCTTTCTTTTTCTTCTTCGTCCCTTTTCTTATTCTCCTTTTCTATATCTCTCATCACCTTGCAGATCTCCTCAATCTTCATCTTTTCCTCCTCTAGTTGTTTGATTCTCACTTCCTTGTCTTTCCACTCCATCTCAGCTGTTTCTTTCCATCTCTGAATCTCTTCAAAGGCTCACACGATCTCTTTTCTTTCTTCCTCGACCCTTCAAAGACTTTCCTTTTGTTCCTTTGTTTCCTTTTTAACTTCCATACAATTCTTCTCCATCTGCTTTAGCTGTTGCAGTGCCTCATCTCTTTCCTTTTGTAGTTCTTCGATCTCCTTATCGTCTTCCATGCAACATTTCTCCATTTGTTTTTCAGCCAATTTATTTCAGCCATTTTTTTCAGGTCACAAAAATGTGACCGGAAGAGATCGAATCTCTCTCTCACCAACACGCTCACTGAAGCCGTTCACACACGACGAGCAAGCATTTGTTTTTTACCACACCGCCAATAGACGCTCTTCTTCTTCTTCCTACTGCCCACACTTTCTTGCTTGAAAGAAAAAGGGTTGAATCCTTTCCAAAGATGTTTTTCTGCACCACCACCAACAGTCAAAATCAGGTGGCGTAAAGGGAGTGGATATGGTGTAAACTTTAAGAAAAAGGAAAAATAAATACGAAAAGGTCCTATTTGGGATCCACAGCTGAACTGGCATTTCTTATGCAATACACCCGAAATGACACGAATCGTCTATGCATGCATTGTAAACGATTGACATTACCACAAACATAACAATACTTATTGACTCAATGAATTGGAACGCCGACTGCGAACCAGGCCTAATCGCCCAACATCAGTGCCCGACCTCACCAATGCTCTTGTGGCCGAATGGAAGTCAATCCCCGCAGCAATGTTCTAACATCTAGTGGAAATCCTTCCCAGAAGAGTGGAGACTGTTTTGCAGCAAAGGGGGGGGGACCAACTCCATATTAATGCCCATGATTTTGGAATGAGATGTGATGTTCGGGTGTCCACATACTTTTGGTCATGTAGTGTATATCCTGCTCTAAAGTTCCTGTAAATACACATTTCTTATTCGCATGTGATCCCCGAAGACAGATAGAAACGAAATAGTTCAGGGATCCGAAGATAGCAGCTCGTGTACTCAGTCGAGTGAAACCTGTGGTTCATATTGAGTCTTGCAAGCAATTATCTTTAACCTCAATTAGTGATTGATTTATGTAGAGTGGCCTCGGGTGTCTAACTCCGTTGCACTCGTGGTTTAGTTCATACGAGGGGAATTGTGTTGTTGGGACATTACATTTCACATAGCTTTCGGACATAACATTTAGGTCAGAATTTAATTGTGCTGTAATCTCTGCTCTGCAGGTTTAAAAATTTTATTACCTGTAAAAATTTAGCAAAGATTTAGTAAACATTTAGTTTAAAAAACGAAAAAAAAAAAAAATTTAGTAAAAATTTCGTCTAAAATTTAATTAAAAAATTTAAAATTTAAATTTAGTAAAAATTTAGTCTAAAATAATTAATTTAGTAAAAATTTAGTAACAATTTAGTAAAAATTAATTAGTTTAGTAATAGTAATTTAGTAATTGCTTAATTAATTCATTTAGTAATAGTTATTAATAATTATATAATAATAATAATAATTTTTATTATTCATATTAATATGTTATTATTATTAACATTATGTTAATAATATTATTAACAATAATATGTTATTATTAACAATAATAATAATATTATTAATAATAATTAATAATAATAATAATATTATTAACATCAATTCTTAATAATAATATTAATTAATTAATATTTTATTAATAATATTATTATTATTAATTATATTATTATTATTAAATAATATTAATAATAATATTAATTCTTAATAATAATAATTTTATTAATATGTTTAATGTTAATAATATTATTAACATTAAACATATTAATTTATTGTTAATATTAATAATAAATATTATTATTATTAATATTATTGTTAATAATATTCTTATTATTAATAATTATAATAATAATATGTTATTATTATTAACATAACAATACTATTATTAATAATTATAATTCATAATTATTATTATTATTAATAATTTAGTAATAGTTAATTAATTTAGTAATAGTAATTTAGTAATTGCTTAATTAATTAATTTCGTAATTTAATTAAGTTAGTAATAATTTAGTAAAAATTTTGTCATAATTTAGCAAAAATTTAAATTTAGTAAAAATTGGAAATTTAAATTTAAAATTTCAATTTAGTAAAAATTTACTCTAAATTTTTTTTAGTAAAAATTTAGTTTAAATTTTTTTAAAATCCTCTGCAGGTCATTACATTTCACATAGCTTTCGGACATAAGATTTAGGTCAGAATTTAATTGTGCTGTAATCTCTGCTCTGCAGGTTCAATAGAAACAACCTGGTGTCAAAATGACTCGTGTGTTGGATCAACATGCCATCTTGGGTTCTCGTTCTCCTGCCACCCAGACTGTATACAGGTATACTTACCTGCTTCCAACCAGCCTGAGTGCTCATATCTATGCAACTTTGAACGAGACTTCAACCATAGGGAGATAATGTTGAACACAATCCACTTATGTAATTTTTTTTTTTAAAGTTTTGTTGCTTGCTTCTTTACCTGCGCCACCGAAGGTGCACGAAGGTTGTGTTTTCACCACTGTCTGTTTGTCTATTTGTCTGTGAACAAGATATCTCAAAAGGTTGTGGACGGATTTGGACGAAACTTGGTGGAGAGGTAGCGTATGTGACAAGGATGAAATGATTAGATTTGGGTGAAGATCCGGATTCGGATCCGGCTCGAATAATTATTTAATTTTTGAGTGATTCCTCACCATTGAGAGATCAGGTGAAAAGTGACATATAACATGATATTTTAAAAAGTTATGGATGAGTTATAAGTAAACTTGGTGGACGAGTTGGTTCGGTGACAAGAACAAGCCGATTAGATTTCGGTTCAGGTCCGAATCCAGATCTGGCCCATCAGTGGGATACAAAACGTAAACTGTTCACCTGCCGGAGGTATGCGCTCTTTTTTTTTCTTTTTTTTTTGTATTCAAGATCGAGGATCGTGTAAGAGCTAACATTGATCACAAAAAGACAAACTGACACATAAAACATGTGATACAGGGAGCGGTAGACAAGATGGGGAGAGAGGGGGAAGCACACAAGTACAACATTTGAGAGCAGGGAGATCTGTGGGAGGGAGAGGTTTTGGGGGGAGGAGGCGTGGGAAGGGGGTGGGGCAGAGGTAAAAACCACATGGACACAGCCCGACCGATGGAGGTACGGGGGCTCCACCGAGTGCCGTTCTCGTTTTCTACTGTATGCACTGCTGTGCACAGCAGCTGTTGTTGTAAGTGTACATGCATCACCTGTATGTGTTTATTTCGTGGAACATGGTAGGTTTTCCAATTCAGATTCACTCAATAATTATTCTCATTCGCAAAATGCTATAAAGTCTGTCAATGCTATGAGTAGTTATTGAGAATAGTTAATGTATGGACTGGTCTTCCTGGAAACGTAGTGTCAGCAGAAACAGAGGATAAGTTTAAATCGTTATGATAAACTGTAGTTACCGAGATGCATTAGACATAGAGAGGTAAAGGAATATTGACAGTACCTGAAGGTACCTTGAGTATGGATGGGTGATTGTGCACATCTGTGAGAGGGTTTCAAGGGATAGTGTGTTTGTTGTTTTACATTCTTCACATGAAAACCGCCTTCGCCCACTATCTCACCACCTCATTGCCCAAAAAACAAAAACAAACTAGAACGGGCACTCGGTAGAGCGCATACCTTCGCCGCAGCTACTGTTCTGTACTTGGCATGGGAGTGTAGGGAACAGAACAACAAAAATACGATTTTGACCTTTTCGTGACCTTGACCTTGACCTTTGACCCGATTGCTCCCAAAATCTAATCAAATGTGTCCCGTATAATAACCAATCATCCCACCAAATTTCATGCAATTCGGTTGAATACTTTTTGAGTTATGCGAATAACATACACACACACACACAGACATACAAATAAATACACAGCGATCAAAACATAACCTTCCGCTTTTGCGAAGGTAACAAAAAAAAAAACAAAGAATTTCCTCCTCCGCCATTTTAACTTTTAATACGCTGGTGATGTCCCTAAGCATGCCAAACCTCTCTCATCCCCACTCGTCCAAACCTCTCTCATCCCCACTCGTCCAAACCTCTCTCATCCCCACTCGTCCAAACCTCTCTCATCCCCACTCGTCCAAACCTCTCTCATCCCCACTCGTCCAAACCTCTCTCATCCCCACTCGTCCAAACCTCTCTCATCCCCACTCGTCCAAACCTCTCTCATCCCCACTCGTCCAAACCTCTCTCATCCCCACTCGTCCAAACCTCTCTCATCCCCACTCGTCCAAACCTCTCTCATCCCCACTCGTCCAAACCTCTCTCATCGTCACTCGTCCAAACCTCTCTCATCCCCACTCGTCCAAACCTTTCTCATCCCCACTCGTCCAAATCTCTCTCCAAACCTCTCTCATCCCCACTCGTCCAAAGCTCTCTCATCCCCACTCGTCCAAACCTCTCTCATCCCCACTCGTCCAAACCTCTCTCATCCCCACTCGTCCAAACCTCTCTCATCCCCACTCGTCCAAAGCTCTCTCATCCCCACTCGTCCAAACCTCTCTCATCCCCACTCGTCCAAACCTCTCTCATCCCCACTCGTCCAAACCTCTCTCATCCCCACTCGTCCAAATCTCTCTCATCCACACTCGTCCAAACTTCTCTCATCCCCACTCGTCCAAACCTCTCTCAGCCCCACTCGTCCAAACCTCTCTCATCCCCACTCGTCCAAACCTCTCTCATCCCCACTCGTCCAAACCTCTCTCATCCCCACTCGTCCAAACCTCTCTCATCGTCACTCGTCCAAACCTCTCTCATCCCCACTCGTCCAAACCTCTCTCATCCCCACTCGTCCAAACCTCTCTCATCCCCACTCGTCCAAACCTCTCTCAGCCCCACTCGTCCAAACCTCTCTCAGCCCCACTCGTCCAAACCTCTCTCATCCCCACTCGTCCAAACCTCTCTCATCCCCACTCGTCCAAACCTCTCTCATCCCCACTCGTCCAAACCTCTCTCATCGTCACTCGTCCAAACCTCTCTCATCCCCACTCGTCCAAACCTCTCTCATCCCCACTCGTCCAAATCTCTCTCCAAACCTCTCTCATCCCCACTCGTCCAAAGCTCTCTCATCCCCACTCGTCCAAACCTCTCTCATCCCCACTCGTCCAAACCTCTCTCATCCCCACTCGTCCAAACCTCTCTCATCCCCACTCGTCCAAAGCTCTCTCATCCCCACTCGTCCAAACCTCTCTCATCCCCACTCGTCCAAACCTCTCTCATCCCCACTCGTCCAAACCTCTCTCATCCCCACTCGTCCAAATCTCTCTCATCCACACTCGTCCAAACTTCTCTCATCCCCACTCGTCCAAACCTCTCTCAGCCCCACTCGTCCAAACCTCTCTCATCCCCACTCGTCCAAACCTCTCTCATCCCCACTCGTCCAAACCTCTCTCATCCCCACTCGTCCAAACCTCTCTCATCCCCACTCGTCCAAACCTCTCTCATCCCCACTCGTCCAAACCTCTCTCATCCCCACTCGTCCAAACCTCTCTCATCCCCACTCGTCCAAACCTCTCTCAGCCCCACTCGTCCAAACCTCTCTCAGCCCCACTCGTCCAAACCTCTCTCATCCCCACTCGTCCAAACCTCTCTCATCCCCACTCGTCCAAATCTCTCTCATCCCCACTCGTCCAAATCTCTCTCATCCCCACTCGTCCAAATCTCTCTCATCCCCACTCGTCCAAACCTCTCTCATCCCCACTCGTCCAAACTTCTCTCATCCCCACTCGTCCAAACCTCTCATCCCCACTCGTCCAAATCTCCCTCATCCCCACTCGTCCAAACCTCTCTCATCCCCACTCGTCCAAACCTCTCTCATCCCCACTCGTCCAAACCTCTCTCATCCCCACTCGTCCAAACCTCTCTCATCCCCACTCGTCCAAACCTCTCTCATCCCCACTCGTCCAAACCTCTCTCATCCCCACTCGTCCAAACCTCTCTCATCCCCACTCGTCCAAACCTCTCTCATCCCCACTCGTCCAAATCTCCCTCATCCCCACTCGTCCAAATCTCCCTCATCCCCACTCGTCCAAACCTCTCTCATCCCCACTCGTCCAAACCTCTCTCATCCCCACTCGTCCAAACCTCTCTCATCCCCACTCGTCCAAACCTCTCTCATCCCCACTCGTCCAAACCTCTCTCATCCCCACTCGTCCAAACCTCTCTCATCCCCACTCGTCCAAACCTCTCTCATCCCCACTCGTCCAAACCTCTCTCATCCCCACTCGTCCAAACCTCTCTCATCCCCACTCGTCCAAACCTCTCTCATCCCCACTCGTCCAAACCTCTCTCAGCCCCACTCGTCCAAACCTCTCTCATCCCCACTCGTCCAAACCTCTCTCATCCCCACTCGTCCAAACCTCTCTCATCCCCACTCGTCCAAATCTCTCTCATCCCCACTCGTCCAAACCTCTCTCATCCCCACTCGTCCAAACCTCTCTCAGCCCCACTCGTCCAAACCTCTCTCAGCCCCACTCGTCCAAACCTCTCTCATCCTCACTCGTCCAAATCTCTCTCATCCCCACTCATCCAAACCTCTCTCATCCCCACTCGTCCAAACCTCTCTCATCCCCACTCGTCCAAACCTCTCTCATCCCCACTCGTCCAAACCTCTCTCATCCCCACTCGTCCAAACCTCTCTCATCCCCACTCGTCCAAACCTCTCTCATCCCCACTCGTCCAAATCTCTCTCATCCCCACTCGTCCAAATCTCTCTCATCCCCACTCGTCCAAACCTCTCTCATCCCCACTCGTCCAAACCTCTCTCATCCCCACTCGTCCAAACCTCTCTCATCCCCACTCATCCAAACCTCTCTCATCCCCACTCGTCCAAACCTCTCTCATCCCCACTCGTCCAAACCTCTCTCATCCCCACTCGTCCAAACCTCTCTCATCCCCACTCGTCCAAATCTCTCTCCAAACCTCTCTCATCCCCACTCGTCCAAAGCTCTCTCATCCCCACTCGTCCAAACCTCTCTCATCCCCACTCGTCCAAACCTCTCTCATCCCCACTCGTCCAAATCTCTCTCCAAACCTCTCTCATCCCCACTCGTCCAAAGCTCTCTCATCCCCACTAGTCCAAACCTCTCTCATCCCCACTCGTCCAAAGCTCTCTCATCCCCACTCGTCCAAACCTCTCTCATCCCCACTCGTCCAAACCTCTCTCATCCCCACTCGTCCAAACCTCTCTCATCCCCACTCGTCCAAATCTCTCTCATCCACACTCGTCCAAACCTCTCTCATCCCCACTCGTCCAAACCTCTCTCAGCCCCACTCGTCCAAACCTCTCTCATCCCCACTCGTCCAAACCTCTCTCATCCCCACTCGTCCAAACCTCTCTCATCCCCACTCGTCCAAACCTCTCTCATCCCCACTCGTCCAAACCTCTCTCATCCCCACTCGTCCAAACCTCTCTCATCCCCACTCGTCCAAACCTCTCTCATCCCCACTCGTCCAAACCTCTCTCATCCCCACTCGTCCAAACCTCTCTCATCCCCACTCGTCCAAACCTCTCTCATCCCCACTCGTCCAAACCTCTCTCATCCCCACTCGTCCAAACCTCTCTCATCCCCACTCGTCCAAACCTCTCTCATCCCCACTCGTCCAAACCTCTCTCATCCCCACTCGTCCAAACATCTCTCAGCCCCACTCGTCCAAACCTCTCTCATCCCCACTCGTCCAAACCTCTCTCATCCCCACTCGTCCAAACCTCTCTCAGCCCCACTCGTCCAAACCTCTCTCAGCCCCACTCGTCCAAACCTCTCTCATCCCCACTCGTCCAAATCTCTCTCATCCCCACTCGTCCAAATCTCTCTCATCCCCACTCGTCCAAATCTCTCTCATCCCCACTCGTCCAAACCTCTCTCATCCCCACTCGTCCAAACCTCTCTCATCCCCACTCGTCCAAACCTCTCTCATCCCCACTCGTCCAAATCTCCCTCATCCCCACTCGTCCAAACCTCTCTCATCCCCACTCGTCCAAACCTCTCTCAGCCCCACTCGTCCAAACCTCTCTCATCCCCACTCGTCCAAACCTCTCTCATCCCCACTCGTCCAAACCTCTCTCATCCCCACTCGTCCAAACCTCTCTCATCCCCACTCGTCCAAACCTCTCTCATCCCCACTCGTCCAAATCTCCCTCATCCCCACTCGTCCAAATCTCCCTCATCCCCACTCGTCCAAACCTCTCTCATCCCCACTCGTCAAAACCTCTCTCATCCCCACTCGTCCAAACCTCTCTCATCCCCACTCGTCCAAACCTCTCTCATCCCCACTCGTCCAAACCTCTCTCAACCCCACTCGTCCAAACCTCTCTCATCCCCACTCGTCCAACCCTCTCTCATCCCCACTCGTCCAAACCTCTCTCATCCCCACTCGTCCAAACCTCTCTCATCCCCACTCGTCCAAACCTCTCTCAGCCCCACTCGTCCAAACCTCTCTCATCCCCACTCGTCCAAACCTCTCTCATCCCCACTCGTCCAAACCTCTCTCATCCCCACTCGTCCAAATCTCTCTCATCCCCACTCGTCCAAACCTCTCTCATCCCCACTCGTCCAAACCTCTCTCAGCCCCACTCGTCCAAACCTCTCTCATCCCCACTCGTCCAAATCTCTCTCATCCCCACTCGTCCAAACCTCTCTCATCCCCACTCGTCCAAACCTCTCTCATCCCCACTCGTCCAAACCTCTCTCATCCCCACTCGTCCAAACCTCTCTCATCCCCACTCGTCCAAACCTCTCTCATCCCCACTCGTCCAAACCTCTCTCATCCCCACTCGTCCAAATCTCTCTCATCCCCACTCGTCCAAATCTCTCTCATCCCCACTCGTCCAAACCTCTCTCATCCCCACTCGTCCAAATCTCTCTCATCCCCACTCGTCCAAACCTCTCTCATCCCCACTCGTCCAAACCTCTCTCATCCCCACTCGTCCAAACCTCTCTCATCCCCACTCGTCCAAACCTGTCTCATCCCCACTCGTCCAAACCTCTCTCATCCCCACTCGTCCAAATCTCTCTCCAAACCTCTCTCATCCCCACTCGTCCAAAGCTCTCTCATCCCCACTCGTCCAAACCTCTCTCATCCCCACTCGTCCAAACCTCTCTCATCCCCACTCGTCCAAACCTCTCTCATCCCCACTCTTCCAAACCTCTCTCATCCTCACTCGTCCAAATCTCTCTCATCCCCACTCATCCAAACCTCTCTCATCCCCACTCGTCCAAACCTCTCTCATCCCCACTCGTCCAAACCTCTCTCATCCCCACTCGTCCAAACCTCTCTCATCCCCACTCGTCCAAACCTCTCTCATCCCCACTCGTCCAAACCTCTCTCATCCCCACTCGTCCAAATCTCTCTCATCCCCACTCGTCCAAATCTCTCTCATCCCCACTCGTCCAAACCTCTCTCATCCCCACTCGTCCAAACCTCTCTCATCCCCACTCGTCCAAACCTCTCTCATCCCCACTCGTCCAAACCTCTCTCAGCCCCACTCGTCCAAACCTCTCTCATCCCCACTCGTCCAAACCTCTCTCATCCCCACTCGTCCAAACCTCTCTCATCCCCACTCGTCCAAACCTCTCTCATCCCCACTCGTCCAAACCTCTCTCATCCCCACTCGTCCAAACCTCTCTCATCCCCACTCGTCCAAACCTCTCTCATCCCCACTCGTCCAAACCTCTCTCATCCCCACTCGTCCAAACCTCTCTCATCCCCACTCGTCCAAACCTCTCTCATCCCCACTCGTCCAAACCTCTCTCATCCCCACTCGTCCAAACCTCTCTCATCCCCACTCGTCCAAACCTCTCTCATCCCCACTCGTCCAAACCTCTCTCAGCCCCACTCGTCCAAACCTCTCTCATCCCCACTCGTCCAAACCTCTCTCATCCCCACTCGTCCAAACCTCTCTCAGCCCCACTCGTCCAAACCTCTCTCAGCCCCACTCGTCCAAACCTCTCTCATCCCCACTCGTCCAAATCCCTCTCATCCCCACTCGTCCAAAGCTCTCTCAGCCCCACTCGTCCAAACCTCTCTCATCCCCACTCGTCCAAATCTCTCTCATCCACACTCGTCCAAACCTCTCTCATCCCCACTCGTCCAAACCTCTCTCATCCCCACTCGTCCAAACCTCTCTCATCCCCACTCGTCCAAACCTCTCTCATCCCCACTCGTCCAAATCTCCCTCATCCCCACTCGTCCAAACCTCTCTCATCCCCACTCGTCCAAACCTCTCTCAGCCCCACTCGTCCAAACCTCTCTCATCCCCACTCGTCCAAACCTCTCTCATCCCCACTCGTCCAAACCTCTCTCATCCCCACTCGTCCAAACCTCTCTCATCCCCACTCGTCCAAATCTCCCTCATCCCCACTCGTCCAAACCTCTCTCATCCCCACTCGTCCAAACCTCTCTCATCCCCACTCGTCAAAACCTCTCTCATCCCCACTCGTCCAAACCTCTCTCATCCCCACTCGTCCAAACCTCTCTCATCCCCACTCGTCCAAACCTCTCTCATCCCCACTCGTCCAAACCTCTCTCATCCCCACTCGTCCAACCCTCTCTCATCCCCACTCGTCCAAACCTCTCTCATCCCCACTCGTCCAAACCTCTCTCATCCCCACTCGTCCAAACCTCTCTCAGCCCCACTCGTCCAAACCTCTCTCATCCCCACTCGTCCAAACCTCTCTCATCCCCACTCGTCCAAACCTCTCTCATCCCCACTCGTCCAAATCTCTCTCATCCCCACTCGTCCAAACCTCTCTCATCCCCACTCGTCCAAACCTCTCTCAGCCGCACTCGTCCAAACCTCTCTCATCCCCACTCGTCCAAATCTCTCTCATCCCCACTCGTCCAAACCTCTCTCATCCCCACTCGTCCAAACCTCTCTCATCCCCACTCGTCCAAACCTCTCTCATCCCCACTCGTCCAAACCTCTCTCATCCCCACTCGTCCAAACCTCTCTCATCCCCACTCGTCCAAACCTCTCTCATCCCCACTCGTCCAAATCTCTCTCATCCCCACTCGTCCAAATCTCTCTCATCCCCACTCGTCCAAACCTCTCTCATCCCCACTCGTCCAAACCTCTCTCATCCCCACTCGTCCAAACCTCTCTCATCCCCACTCGTCCAAACCTCTCTCATCCCCACTCGTCCAAACCTCTCTCATCCCCACTCGTCCAAACCTCTCTCATCCCCACTCGTCCAAACCTCTCTCATCCCCACTCGTCCAAATCTCTCTCATCCCCACTCGTCCAAACCTCTCTCATCCCCACTCGTCCAAATCTCTCTCCAAACCTCTCTCATCCCCACTCGTCCAAAGCTCTCTCATCCCCACTCGTCCAAACCTCTCTCATCCCCACTCGTCCAAACCTCTCTCATCCCCACTCGTCCAAACCTCTCTCATCCCCACTCGTCCAAATCTCTCTCATCCCCACTCATCCAAACCTCTCTCATCCCCACTCGTCCAAACCTCTCTCATCCCCACTCGTCCAAACCTCTCTCATCCCCACTCGTCCAAACCTCTCTCATCCCCACTCGTCCAAACCTCTCTCATCCCCACTCGTCCAAACCTCTCTCATCCCCACTCGTCCAAAGCTCTCTCATCCCCACTCGTCCAAACCTCTCTCATCCCCACTCGTCCAAACCTCTCTCATCCCCACTCGTCCAAACCTCTCTCATCCCCACTCGTCCAAATCTCTCTCATCCACACTCGTCCAAACTTCTCTCATCCCCACTCGTCCAAACCTCTCTCAGCCCCACTCGTCCAAACCTCTCTCATCCCCACTCGTCCAAACCTCTCTCATCCCCACTCGTCCAAACCTCTCTCATCCCCACTCGTCCAAACCTCTCTCATCGTCACTCGTCCAAACCTCTCTCATCCCCACTCGTCCAAACCTCTCTCATCCCCACTCGTCCAAACCTCTCTCATCCCCACTCGTCCAAACCTCTCTCAGCCCCACTCGTCCAAACCTCTCTCAGCCCCACTCGTCCAAACCTCTCTCATCCCCACTCGTCCAAACCTCTCTCATCCCCACTCGTCCAAACCTCTCTCATCCCCACTCGTCCAAACCTCTCTCATCGTCACTCGTCCAAACCTCTCTCATCCCCACTCGTCCAAACCTCTCTCATCCCCACTCGTCCAAATCTCTCTCCAAACCTCTCTCATCCCCACTCGTCCAAACCTCTCTCATCCCCACTCGTCCAAACCTCTCTCATCCCCACTCGTCCAAACCTCTCTCATCCCCACTCGTCCAAAGCTCTCTCATCCCCACTCGTCCAAACCTCTCTCATCCCCACTCGTCCAAACCTCTCTCATCCCCACTCGTCCAAACCTCTCTCATCCCCACTCGTCCAAATCTCTCTCATCCACACTCGTCCAAACTTCTCTCATCCCCACTCGTCCAAACCTCTCTCAGCCCCACTCGTCCAAACCTCTCTCATCCCCACTCGTCCAAACCTCTCTCATCCCCACTCGTCCAAACCTCTCTCATCCCCACTCGTCCAAACCTCTCTCATCGTCACTCGTCCAAACCTCTCTCATCCCCACTCGTCCAAACCTCTCTCATCCCCACTCGTCCAAACCTCTCTCATCCCCACTCGTCCAAACCTCTCTCAGCCCCACTCGTCCAAACCTCTCTCAGCCCCACTCGTCCAAACCTCTCTCATCCCCACTCGTCCAAACCTCTCTCATCCCCACTCGTCCAAATCTCTCTCATCCCCACTCGTCCAAATCTCTCTCATCCCCACTCGTCCAAATCTCTCTCATCCCCAGTCGTCCAAACCTCTCTCATCCCCACTCGTCCAAACTTCTCTCATCCCCACTCGTCCAAACCTCTCATCCCCACTCGTCCAAATCTCCCTCATCCCCACTCGTCCAAACCTCTCTCATCCCCACTCGTCCAAACCTCTCTCATCCCCACTCGTCCAAACCTCTCTCATCCCCACTCGTCCAAACCTCTCTCATCCCCACTCGTCCAAACCTCTCTCATCCCCACTCGTCCAAACCTCTCTCATCCCCACTCGTCCAAACCTCTCTCATCCCCACTCGTCCAAATCTCCCTCATCCCCACTCGTCCAAATCTCCCTCATCCCCACTCGTCCAAACCTCTCTCATCCCCACTCGTCCAAACCTCTCTCATCCCCACTCGTCCAAACCTCTCTCATCCCCACTCGTCCAAACCTCTCTCATCCCCACTCGTCCAAACCTCTCTCATCCCCACTCGTCCAAACCTCTCTCATCCCCACTCGTCCAAACCTCTCTCATCCCCACTCGTCCAAACCTCTCTCATCCCCACTCGTCCAAACCTCTCTCATCCCCACTCGTCCAAACCTCTCTCATCCCCACTCGTCCAAACCTCTCTCAGCCCCACTCGTCCAAACCTCTCTCATCCCCACTCGTCCAAACCTCTCTCATCCCCACTCGTCCAAACCTCTCTCATCCCCACTCGTCCAAATCTCTCTCATCCCCACTCGTCCAAACCTCTCTCATCCCCACTCGTCCAAACCTCTCTCAGCCCCACTCGTCCAAACCTCTCTCAGCCCCACTCGTCCAAACCTCTCTCATCCTCACTCGTCCAAATCTCTCTCATCCCCACTCATCCAAACCTCTCTCATCCCCACTCGTCCAAACCTCTCTCATCCCCACTCGTCCAAACCTCTCTCATCCCCACTCGTCCAAACCTCTCTCATCCCCACTCGTCCAAACCTCTCTCATCCCCACTCGTCCAAACCTCTCTCATCCCCACTCGTCCAAATCTCTCTCATCCCCACTCGTCCAAATCTCTCTCATCCCCACTCGTCCAAACCTCTCTCATCCCCACTCGTCCAAACCTCTCTCATCCCCACTCGTCCAAACCTCTCTCATCCCCACTCATCCAAACCTCTCTCATCCCCACTCGTCCAAACCTCTCTCAGCCCCACTCGTCCAAACCTCTCTCATCCCCACTCGTCCAAACCTCTCTCATCCCCACTCGTCCAAATCTCTCTCCAAACCTCTCTCATCCCCACTCGTCCAAAGCTCTCTCATCCCCACTCGTCCAAACCTCTCTCATCCCCACTCGTCCAAACCTCTCTCATCCCCACTCGTCCAAATCTCTCTCCAAACCTCTCTCATCCCCACTCGTCCAAAGCTCTCTCATCCCCACTAGTCCAAACCTCTCTCATCCCCACTCGTCCAAAGCTCTCTCATCCCCACTCGTCCAAACCTCTCTCATCCCCACTCGTCCAAACCTCTCTCATCCCCACTCGTCCAAACCTCTCTCATCCCCACTCGTCCAAATCTCTCTCATCCACACTCGTCCAAACCTCTCTCATCCCCACTCGTCCAAACCTCTCTCAGCCCCACTCGTCCAAACCTCTCTCATCCCCACTCGTCCAAACCTCTCTCATCCCCACTCGTCCAAACCTCTCTCATCCCCACTCGTCCAAACCTCTCTCATCCCCACTCGTCCAAACCTCTCTCATCCCCACTCGTCCAAACCTCTCTCATCCCCACTCGTCCAAACCTCTCTCATCCCCACTCGTCCAAACCTCTCTCATCCCCACTCGTCCAAACCTCTCTCATCCCCACTCGTCCAAACCTCTCTCATCCCCACTCGTCCAAACCTCTCTCATCCCCACTCGTCCAAACCTCTCTCATCCCCACTCGTCCAAACCTCTCTCATCCCCACTCGTCCAAACCTCTCTCATCCCCACTCGTCCAAACCTCTCTCAGCCCCACTCGTCCAAACCTCTCTCATCCCCACTCGTCCAAACCTCTCTCATCCCCACTCGTCCAAACCTCTCTCAGCCCCACTCGTCCAAACCTCTCTCAGCCCCACTCGTCCAAACCTCTCTCATCCCCACTCGTCCAAATCTCTCTCATCCCCACTCGTCCAAATCTCTCTCATCCCCACTCGTCCAAATCTCTCTCATCCCCACTCGTCCAAACCTCTCTCATCCCCACTCGTCCAAACCTCTCTCATCCCCACTCGTCCAAACCTCTCTCATCCCCACTCGTCCAAATCTCCCTCATCCCCACTCGTCCAAACCTCTCTCATCCCCACTCGTCCAAACCTCTCTCAGCCCCACTCGTCCAAACCTCTCTCATCCCCACTCGTCCAAACCTCTCTCATCCCCACTCGTCCAAACCTCTCTCATCCCCACTCGTCCAAACCTCTCTCATCCCCACTCGTCCAAACCTCTCTCATCCCCACTCGTCCAAACCTCTCTCATCCCCACTCGTCCAAATCTCCCTCATCCCCACTCGTCCAAATCTCCCTCATCCCCACTCGTCCAAACCTCTCTCATCCCCACTCGTCAAAACCTCTCTCATCCCCACTCGTCCAAACCTCTCTCATCCCCACTCGTCCAAACCTCTCTCATCCCCACTCGTCCAAACCTCTCTCAACCCCACTCGTCCAAACCTCTCTCATCCCCACTCGTCCAACCCTCTCTCATCCCCACTCGTCCAAACCTCTCTCATCCCCACTCGTCCAAACCTCTCTCATCCCCACTCGTCCAAACCTCTCTCAGCCCCACTCGTCCAAACCTCTCTCATCCCCACTCGTCCAAACCTCTCTCATCCCCACTCGTCCAAACCTCTCTCATCCCCACTCGTCCAAATCTCTCTCATCCCCACTCGTCCAAACCTCTCTCATCCCCACTCGTCCAAACCTCTCTCAGCCCCACTCGTCCAAACCTCTCTCATCCCCACTCGTCCAAATCTCTCTCATCCCCACTCGTCCAAACCTCTCTCATCCCCACTCGTCCAAACCTCTCTCATCCCCACTCGTCCAAACCTCTCTCATCCCCACTCGTCCAAACCTCTCTCATCCCCACTCGTCCAAACCTCTCTCATCCCCACTCGTCCAAACCTCTCTCATCCCCACTCGTCCAAATCTCTCTCATCCCCACTCGTCCAAATCTCTCTCATCCCCACTCGTCCAAACCTCTCTCATCCCCACTCGTCCAAATCTCTCTCATCCCCACTCGTCCAAACCTCTCTCATCCCCACTCGTCCAAACCTCTCTCATCCCCACTCGTCCAAACCTCTCTCATCCCCACTCGTCCAAACCTCTCTCATCCCCACTCGTCCAAACCTCTCTCATCCCCACTCGTCCAAATCTCTCTCCAAACCTCTCTCATCCCCACTCGTCCAAAGCTCTCTCATCCCCACTCGTCCAAACCTCTCTCATCCCCACTCGTCCAAACCTCTCTCATCCCCACTCGTCCAAACCTCTCTCATCCCCACTCTTCCAAACCTCTCTCATCCTCACTCGTCCAAATCTCTCTCATCCCCACTCATCCAAACCTCTCTCATCCCCACTCGTCCAAACCTCTCTCATCCCCACTCGTCCAAACCTCTCTCATCCCCACTCGTCCAAACCTCTCTCATCCCCACTCGTCCAAACCTCTCTCATCCCCACTCGTCCAAACCTCTCTCATCCCCACTCGTCCAAATCTCTCTCATCCCCACTCGTCCAAATCTCTCTCATCCCCACTCGTCCAAACCTCTCTCATCCCCACTCGTCCAAACCTCTCTCATCCCCACTCGTCCAAACCTCTCTCATCCCCACTCGTCCAAACCTCTCTCAGCCCCACTCGTCCAAACCTCTCTCATCCCCACTCGTCCAAACCTCTCTCATCCCCACTCGTCCAAACCTCTCTCATCCCCACTCGTCCAAACCTCTCTCATCCCCACTCGTCCAAACCTCTCTCATCCCCACTCGTCCAAACCTCTCTCATCCCCAATCGTCCAAACCTCTCTCATCCCCACTCGTCCAAACCTCTCTCATCCCCACTCGTCCAAACCTCTCTCATCCCCACTCGTCCAAACCTCTCTCATCCCCACTCGTCCAAACCTCTCTCATCCCCACTCGTCCAAACCTCTCTCATCCCCACTCGTCCAAACCTCTCTCATCCCCACTCGTCCAAACCTCTCTCAGCCCCACTCGTCCAAACCTCTCTCATCCCCACTCGTCCAAACCTCTCTCATCCCCACTCGTCCAAACCTCTCTCAGCCCCACTCGTCCAAACCTCTCTCAGCCCCACTCGTCCAAACCTCTCTCATCCCCACTCGTCCAAATCCCTCTCATCCCCACTCGTCCAAACCTCTCTCAGCCCCACTCGTCCAAACCTCTCTCATCCCCACTCGTCCAAATCTCTCTCATCCACACTCGTCCAAACCTCTCTCATCCCCACTCGTCCAAACCTCTCTCATCCCCACTCGTCCAAACCTCTCTCATCCCCACTCGTCCAAACCTCTCTCATCCCCACTCGTCCAAATCTCCCTCATCCCCACTCGTCCAAACCTCTCTCATCCCCACTCGTCCAAACCTCTCTCAGCCCCACTCGTCCAAACCTCTCTCATCCCCACTCGTCCAAACCTCTCTCATCCCCACTCGTCCAAACCTCTCTCATCCCCACTCGTCCAAACCTCTCTCATCCCCACTCGTCCAAATCTCCTCATCCCCACTCGTCCAAACCTCTCTCATCCCCACTCGTCCAAACCTCTCTCATCCCCACTCGTCCAAACCTCTCTCATCCCCACTCGTCCAAACCTCTCTCATCCCCACTCGTCCAAACCTCTCTCATCCCCACTCGTCCAAACCTCTCTCATCCCCACTCGTCCAAACCTCTCTCATCCCCACTCGTCCAAACCTCTCTCATCCCCACTCGTCCAAACCTCTCTCATCCCCACTCGTCCAAACCTCTCTCATCCCCACTCGTCCAAACCTCTCTCATCCCCACTCGTCCAAACCTCTCTCATCCCCACTCGTCCAAACCTCTCTCATCCCCACTCGTCCAAACCTCTCTCATCCCCACTCGTCCAAATCTCTCTCATCCCCACTCGTCCAAACCTCTCTCATCCCCACTCGTCCAAACCTCTCTCAGCCGCACTCGTCCAAACCTCTCTCATCCCCACTCGTCCAAATCTCTCTCATCCCCACTCGTCCAAACCTCTCTCATCCCCACTCGTCCAAACCTCTCTCATCCCCACTCGTCCAAACCTCTCTCATCCCCACTCGTCCAAACCTCTCTCATCCCCACTCGTCCAAACCTCTCTCATCCCCACTCGTCCAAACCTCTCTCATCCCCACTCGTCCAAATCTCTCTCATCCCCACTCGTCCAAATCTCTCTCATCCCCACTCGTCCAAACCTCTCTCATCCCCACTCGTCCAAACCTCTCTCATCCCCACTCGTCCAAACCTCTCTCATCCCCACTCGTCCAAACCTCTCTCATCCCCACTCGTCCAAACCTCTCTCATCCCCACTCGTCCAAACCTCTCTCATCCCCACTCGTCCAAACCTCTCTCATCCCCACTCGTCCAAATCTCTCTCATCCCCACTCGTCCAAACCTCTCTCATCCCCACTCGTCCAAATCTCTCTCCAAACCTCTCTCATCCCCACTCGTCCAAAGCTCTCTCATCCCCACTCGTCCAAACCTCTCTCATCCCCACTCGTCCAAACCTCTCTCATCCCCACTCGTCCAAACCTCTCTCATCCCCACTCGTCCAAATCTCTCTCATCCCCACTCATCCAAACCTCTCTCATCCCCACTCGTCCAAACCTCTCTCATCCCCACTCGTCCAAACCTCTCTCATCCCCACTCGTCCAAACCTCTCTCATCCCCACTCGTCCAAACCTCTCTCATCCCCACTCGTCCAAACCTCTCTCATCCCCACTCGTCCAAACCTCTCTCATCCCCACTCGTCCAAACTCTCTCTCATCCCCACTCGTCCAAATCTCTCTCATCCCCACTCGTCCAAACCTCTCTCATCCCCACTCGTCCAAACCTCTCTCATCCCCACTCGTCCAAACCTCTCTCATCCCCACTCGTCCAAACCTCTCTCATCCCCACTCGTCCAAACCTCTCTCATCCCCACTCGTCCAAACCTCTCTCATCCCCACTCGTCCAAACCTCTCTCATCCCCACTCGTCCAAATCTCTCTCCAAACCTCTCTCATCCCCACTCGTCCAAACCTCTCTCATCCCCACTCGTCCAAAGCTCTCTCATCCCCACTCGTCCAAACCTCTCTCATCCCCACTCGTCCAAACCTCTCTCATCCCCACTCGTCCAAATCTCTCTCCAAACCTCTCTCATCCCCACTCGTCCAAAGCTCTCTCATCCCCACTCGTCCAAACCTCTCTCATCCCCACTCGTCCAAAGCTCTCTCATCCCCACTCGTCCAAACCTCTCTCATCCCCACTCGTCCAAAGCTCTCTCATCCCCACTCGTCCAAACCTCTCTCATCCCCACTCGTCCAAACCTCTCTCATCCCCACTCGTCCAAACCTCTCTCATCCCCACTCGTCCAAATCTCTCTCATCCACACTCGTCCAAACCTCTCTCATCCCCACTCGTCCAAACCTCTCTCAGCCCCACTCGTCCAAACCTCTCTCATCCCCACTCGTCCAAACCTCTCTCATCCCCACTCGTCCAAACCTCTCTCATCCCCACACGTCCAAACCTCTCTCATCCCCACTCGTCCAAACCTCTCTCATCGTCACTCGTCCAAACCTCTCTCATCCCCACTCGTCCAAACCTCTCTCATCCCCACTCGTCCAAACCTCTCTCATCCCCACTCGTCCAAACCTCTCTCATCCCCACTCGTCCAAACCTCTCTCATCCCCACTCGTCCAAACCTCTCTCATACCCACTCGTCCAAACCTCTCTCATCCCCACTCGTCCAAACCTCTCTCATCCCCACTCGTCCAAACCTCTCTCATCCCCACTCGTCCAAACCTCTCTCAGCCCCACTCGTCCAAACCTCTCTCATCCCCACTCGTCCAAACCTCTCTCATCCCCACTCGTCCAAACCTCTCTCAGCCCCACTCGTCCAAACCTCTCTCAGCCCCACTCGTCCAAACCTCTCTCATCCCCACTCGTCCAAATCTCTCTCATCCCCACTCGTCCAAATCTCTCTCATCCCCACTCGTCCAAATCTCTCTCATCCCCACTCGTCCAAACCTCTCTCATCCCCACTCGTCCAAACCTCTCTCATCCCCACTCGTCCAAACCTCTCTCATCCCCACTCGTCCAAATCTCCCTCATCCCCACTCGTCCAAACCTCTCTCATCCCCACTCGTCCAAACCTCTCTCAGCCCCACTCGTCCAAACCTCTCTCATCCCCACTCGTCCAAACCTCTCTCATCCCCACTCGTCCAAACCTCTCTCATCCCCACTCGTCCAAACCTCTCTCATCCCCACTCGTCCAAACCTCTCTCATCCCCACTCGTCCAAACCTCTCTCATCCCCACTCGTCCAAATCTCCCTCATCCCCACTCGTCCAAATCTCCCTCATCCCCACTCGTCCAAACCTCTCTCATCCCCACTCGTCAAAACCTCTCTCATCCCCACTCGTCCAAACCTCTCTCATCCCCACTCGTCCAAACCTCTCTCATCCCCACTCGTCCAAACCTCTCTCATCCCCACTCGTCCAAACCTCTCTCATCCCCACTCGTCCAACCCTCTCTCATCCCCACTCGTCCAAACCTCTCTCATCCCCACTCGTCCAAACCTCTCTCATCCCCACTCGTCCAAACCTCTCTCAGCCCCACTCGTCCAAACCTCTCTCATCCCCACTCGTCCAAACCTCTCTCATCCCCACTCGTCCAAATCTCTCTCATCCCCACTCGTCCAAACCTCTCTCATCCACACTCGTCCAAACCTCTCTCAGCCCCACTCGTCCAAACCTCTCTCATCCCCACTCGTCCAAATCTCTCTCATCCCCACTCGTCCAAACCTCTCTCATCCCCACTCGTCCAAACCTCTCTCATCCCCACTCGTCCAAACCTCTCTCATCCCCACTCGTCCAAACCTCTCTCATCCCCACTCGTCCAAACCTCTCTCATCCCCACTCGTCCAAACCTCTCTCATCCCCACTCGTCCAAATCTCTCTCATCCCCACTCGTCCAAATCTCTCTGATCCCCACTCGTCCAAACCTCTCTCATCCCCACTCGTCCAAACCTCTCTCATCCCCACTCGTCCAAACCTCTCTCATCCCCACTCGTCCAAACCTCTCTCATCCCCACTCGTCCAAACCTCTCTCATCCCCACTCGTCCAAACCTCTCTCATCCCCACTCGTCCAAACCTCTCTCATCCCCACTCGTCCAAATCTCTCTCCAAACCTCTCTCATCCCCACTCGTCCAAAGCTCTCTCATCCCCACTCGTCCAAACCTCTCTCATCCCCACTCGTCCAAACCTCTCTCATCCCCACTCGTCCAAACCTCTCTCATCCCCACTCTTCCAAATCTCTCTCATCCACACTCGTCCAAACCTCTCTCATCCCCACTCGTCCAAACCTCTCTCAGCCCCACTCGTCCAAACCTCTCTCATCCCCACTCGTCCAAACCTCTCTCATCCCCACTCGTCCAAACCTCTCTCATCCCCACTCGTCCAAACCTCTCTCATCCCCACTCGTCCAAACCTCTCTCATCCCCACTCGTCCAAACCTCTCTCATCCCCACTCGTCCAAACCTCTCTCATCCCCACTCGTCCAAACCTCTCTCATCCCCACTCGTCCAAACCTCTCTCATCCCCACTCGTCCAAATCTCTCTCATCCCCACTCGTCCAAACCTCTCTCATCCCCACTCGTCCAAATCTCTCTCATCCCCACTCGTCCAAACCTCTCTCATCCCCACTCGTCCAAACCTCTCTCATCCCCACTCGTCCAAACCTCTCTCATCCCCACTCGTCCAAACCTCTCTCATCCCCACTCGTCCAAACCTCTCTCATCCCCACTAATCCCTCCAAGCCCACAATGATATGAAGTCGTTAACCTGACGGGTTTATTAGCCCCCGTTGGACTTATAGTGGGGGGGCCAATGTTTTCCCGTTGAATTCAAATGTTAATTTGTGGACACTGGTTGGGTTGTCTTTAGGGATGATAGAAGTTGTAGAAAAAATATGTCTCCATTTTTTTCAAGTTCTTTATAGCGGCCATTTTGGATTATCAAAATGGCGTTTGTTGAAAACCGAAATTGTCATTATCTTGGCTTCTAAATGACCTAGAGTGTTAATTTTGGTGTCCAAATGTACATATTTGCGGATACTTAATCCAATAAACACACATTTATACACCTACATATGATCAAAAGGGTTCTTATGGCAGCCATCTTGGATTTTCACGCACTTATGCCAACACATATATATATTTTTTTCCATCATTTTCACTTCTAAATCACATAAAGGCTGGACTTTAGTGTTCAAATGTACACTTATAATGTCTTTGTGCAATATTTTTAGTTGGCAGTGTTCATTGTTACATTGAAGGATCTCCATCCTCCTCATCATCAGTGTTATCGATTCCCATGGGGCGCTCCTGACCCGTGTTACCACACACCTCTTCATCTGCCCCACACATACACATCTCAGAACAGTTGAGATGCTGAGACCTGCATGAGCAGTGAGACATGCATTGGGTCTTCTTGCAGTTACATTTGATTAGATGTGTGATGGCAGCTGGGGCTGGAGGGTCCTTGGTTGTGATGGGCACCAGCTGATCTCCTTCTGCTCTCCATCCATGTTCTGTTGGTTGTGGAAGCTGGGGGTCCGGTACATCAGCCTGATGCCACACCATGGCCTGGAAATGTGCACGAGCAATGGCTTCATGTAAAGCTCCCCGTGTTGGTGGCAGCTTCTGTGCCTCTAGCTGTTTCTTGGTAAACAGTCTCCACCTCAGCTTGCCCACATCCACAACTGTAGTACGAGGCTCATACAGCTGGCATACAAATGCCTCAATGTCACTTTCTGTGTCAGCTCTCAGCTCCTCAGAGGCCCCAAGGTCATGAAACGCAGATACCACCTCAACAGAGCACCTATTGAGGGCTTGCCAACATGTGAGCTTTCCCTTGCCGGCAAACCGACCAGTCTGGTCTGCTCCCGTGAATGCATGGAATCCTGGTAGGGCTGCAGCCTTCCTGACACCAAGTTCATGTACTATTGGTTCCAGTGAGATTTGCCTCT
The DNA here is from genome assembly GCF_964187855.1 of Myxine glutinosa. Taxonomy (NCBI): domain Eukaryota; kingdom Metazoa; phylum Chordata; class Myxini; order Myxiniformes; family Myxinidae; genus Myxine; species Myxine glutinosa. The sequence continues at coordinate 248,057,032 of NC_136262.1, forward strand.
TCTTGTTCCCCACACCCGTGATGAAGTATGTGTCTTTGCATAGTTCATGGTACCGGTGGAGTGCTAGGATGAATACATCAGTATCAGGTGACTGAATGTACAGCTGTGTTGCACCTCTTCGGACGGCATCTAGACTGTGAAGAAAGATCCTCGTATCAGCCTCCTCCTGGGAGCTACGGAGATGCTGTACATCCATGCAGTTGGAGAAGACATCCTGCCTTGAAGTGACGATGAAGACCTTGGTAGTCCCCTCAAAGTGACACAGAGCTTTCTTTGCCAGATAGACAGTTAGCTCATCTTTGGTGTTGGTGTGCGACAGGAACTGTTTTGCTGTCAGTTTCCCAATCGGGGTGCTGTCTTGAACGTGGTAAGCAGTGGGCGGCTTGCCACCTTGGCGCCTCTCCCGTGTGGCCTCTTTCAGTGAATTTGGCAGATCATATCGGTCAAACACGAGGTGGACTTCATCATACCCGTTGGTCTTGCAGTCCAGTGTTGCATTGAAATGGCCAGCCCACTGGGCACATGTTTTGACCCATTGTGGCTTACCCATTGCTTGCACTAATGCCATGCCGTCTATGACAGTCACCTTCTTGGGAGGGGGTGGAGTATGTTCAGGATTGTCGTCGTCTGGCTGCTGACCAGTGCCAGTTGACTTCTTGGGTAGATCTTCTAGGATGCCCATGAGCTTGCTTTTGTCTGTGCATGGTAGTAGTGTCCCAGCCATTGCAAAGAGGGTTCGTGGAAGCGCGGTGAATTCATATTGACCTATGGCATCCTTCAAGTTGATCTCTGGTCGTGAGCGGGCCACGATCAGCATGCGCGCAAACAGTGACCTGTCGTCTTTCAGCTCTACAACCTTGTCTGCCAGTTTGTGCTTCACAGCTTTCCTGGCACTCTTCCACATCTTCAGTTTGACCTTTCCCATTCTGGCCCAAAGGTTGATTTCATTTGTGTTGATGCGCTCTGCAACAAACGTGTTATACGCTTTCTGACCAATCTCATCTTGGTTGCAGACATCCTTCTGTACTTCAGCTGGCATCACCACCTTGGTGATGATAGTCGTCAGGTCTTCACCCTCATGCGTCATGGGATTCATGGACTCTCTGATCACATTCTTCAGTCGACGAATGCTGTCTTCCTGCCGAGCCCAGACTGTGGTTGATAGGTCGTGGTGCTCCTTGCGTGTAGCTGATTGTGAGCCAGCCATCTGACGGGCTTCTTCAGCAAGCCTACTCAGCTCTGGTGCTGTCAGAAAGAACCTTTCGCGGGCACTGGCATTCTGGGTAATGCCCACAATACCCCCTGTCACCTTCATGATCCTGTTGATGTGCTCCAGTGCATGGTCCACACCTACAGCACAGAAGGGGATTTCATTCTTATGGACACTGAAGTTCCCATCCATGAACTCTTGGTAGATCCCTGGATCTGTCATCTTCAGGGCCTTCATCTCTGCAAGGTACCGGGGAGTCAGCCTGGCATATTTCTGTTTGTCATGTGCAAAGAAGTATATGCACATCTCATCCAGTGAAGACAGGTGAAGCTCAAATTGTCCATCACGGGTGGCACGGATGAATGTGTATATCAGCATTATCATCCGCATGTAGCGTCGCACAAACTTGAACAGTGGACTCTTGGCTTCTTTCCTCTCATCAAACTTTGCCATGGCCTCCAGGACTTCGTTTGACTCGAGGACAGCTAGCATGTTGTTCTGCGCGCTTGTCATCTCCTCTCGGTTGTGTAGATGACAGCTCTGGGCAACCTGTTGTGCTGACTGGGTACATGGGCCCCTCAGATGGGGATGCTCTTGGAAGAATTCGTCCACATAGAGGTCGAAGAGGGCTTGGACAGTGGTGATGTGGGCCTCCAAAGCCCTCTTCATGTGCTTGGCTTCCAGTATTTGTCTGGTCGTTGTTGGGCCATAGATATCAGCCTCAGACCAAGCCTCGTCAAGACCACTGTCCTCTATGGCATTCCCAGCAGCCCTCAGTGCAGCCATCACAGTGTGCATCTCCCCTAGTCGCAGTACCCACTTGCCTTTGCAGTCATCTCTGGTCATCTCCAGCTGTTTGGCTCGCTCATACAGGGCCATGTCTAAGGTGATCACTGTCTTCCTATCGGGACCCATGACCATGCAGTTGATTTGCTGTGTCTGTTTCAAGACTGTTATCAGTGTTTGCCATTCATGGGCTGGTGCTGCTACCAATGGCAGGGCGTTGACCTCTGTCAGAGGCTTCGAAGAGGAGAGCAGTGAGTTGTAGGCTGTCCAAGTTGGGATATCGTGATGCTTGATCCTACTGCCAGGTGGTTGTTTTGGATCGTGGACGAGTGACCCAACAGGGTCAGCATGCTGGGGTTCTGCAGCTTGCAGCTGGTCATCTGGTGGGATGATGTCGTCTTGTACGTCCTCAGCTTCAGCTGTTCGCATGATTGTGCGTGAAAGTAGCCACACTGTGTCCGTCGCAGAGTACGGCTTGGTGACATCTGGGTTTGACCGTGTCTTGAAGCTATACGTGGTACCTGTGGCAGATTGTTTGTTTGGTGCTTGGCAAGGAACAAAGTCTGGAGCAGTCAGAACCTTGAGTGAGCGGTGTCTGGCCTTTCGGTCATGTAGTGTCAGTGTTCTATGTTCATCTGTGGAGGGTGCATGTTCCCGTCGTTGGTAGAGTGCCCAGGCTGTAGCATGGAGTGTCCGCTTCCCATCAGGTGTGTCTTCATTGAAGTCACTGTTGTCCACTGCAAAGAAGACAAACGTCCCTATGCGCATGGTTCTTGGAAAGTATACACCCTGTTCTGTCGTAGACTCTATGACTGAGTTGGCCAGCTGTGTCTCCAACCGCAAGATCCGACTATAATCAACAGACAGACCGAACCCATGCAGGAAATCCAGAAGCTTCTTGTTTCTGGTGGACTGATGGACTACAATGGCAACGGCAAGCTGCTGTGGCCATTCTAAGCGATGGCGGAATGGTGCATCTGGCTCTTTGGGCTTGTACGTGACTTGGCGTTTTGACTTGTAGCCGTACATGATGTTCTGACTGATGGTTATAACATCTCGATGAATAGTGGCTGAGCGCATAGTCTCTGGCTCAATGCTCGTGGCTGGTCCTTCCAGTAACCAGCGGAGGAAAGCATAGAGTACTTTGGGTACATGCTTTTCAGCATCATCAGTGTTCATTTCTCCTTCAAATTGCCATGGGTGCTTGTTCTGACAAGCAATGGCACTGCGGAGAACAGAGGCACTCTCAAACAGTTGTTCGATGTTTTTTTCATTTGTCTTCGTCATTGCATCTTCGACAGCTGCATCACGCACGGCAGTGGAGAATACACAGTCTGACTCGTTTCGACGTTTTGGTTTCATGAAGTGAACGTCATCAATGTGAGAGTTGATTTTCTCCTTCATGCCTTGGGTAGTAGGTGATGGGACATTGTGCACACCATTATTGTCAAGAATCCTGGAGTAAACCGACTTCAGGTCAGACATGTTGAGAATTTCACCAGCTTGGAGTAGAGAGTGAACAAGGCTGACAAACTCAATGTCTGCGGCTATTTTGATAACATTAGTTTCTTGCAGTATGTGTTCTTTGTCATCACTTGATGTCCCACTCTTGGGAGCACGTTGGACATTCTGCACCCAGCATGGGAGATGATACTTGACGTCGATCGCATGAGCATCATGTGCACTGATGGCAGCACTCAGCTGAACTTTCCACTTGTGGTTGCTGCCTTCTTCAACAGCTTTCTTCAGCTGTTTACCTGCGTTGAACGTGCATACAACATGTACACTTTCCTTAGTGACCTCTTGACAGAAGAAACAAAGGTCTCTGTTGAATGGAGTTGATGATGAACGTGTGAAGCGAAGAGTCTCGTCTTGCGTAGAACCTGAGGTACTTGCAGCGGCAGGTGCAGAAGAAGGACGTCCACACCTCTTATGAAGATGCTGGGTGTCGCCATGTTCGCAGGCTTTCTGGTGGCGAACTCTAGCACGCTCCAGGTGAGCAGTGTTGCATGTAGATCCATAACATGCCCGGTGCCACTTTGCTTTATTGTTCCTCAAGTCAGTGGCAGTGAAACAGCTTAATCGTTCGCTGATCTGTTTGAAGTCGGCATCACCATATCGTGCCCTCTCCTGGATGAACTGGAGAAACTTTGCATATGAGCCCAGTGCTGGCTCAGTCACTAGTGCACCTTGGGGATCCTGGCACTGAATGCAAAGTGTGAAATCAGTTTCTTTCTTGGTTTTCTTGCTTTTTGGCTCCATCATAGCTCAGGGTCACGAATCTGGAACATACAAATAACAAATAACAATTAAGATAGATGTGCATTAAGTTAGATTTTGGACACTGGTTCGGCTGTGCCATAAAAACCTATTTTTATCCCTTGTAGGTTATTAAAGAAGGTTTCATTCAATTCTCTATCCCCAAAAATGTACAACTGGACACCAGAATCGAAACTCTAGGTCATTTAGAAGCCAAGATAATGGAATTTTACGTTTTCGACATCCGCCATTTTGAAAATCCAAAATGGCCGCCATAAAGAACTTGAAACAATTGGAGACATATTTTTTCTAGAACTTATATCATCCCTAAAGACAGCCCAACCAGTGTCCAAAAATTAACAAGCAATTTCACCGGGCATTTCAATCTGCTACATTGGCCCCCCCACTATTAGTCCGAAACGGGAGCTTATGGATTGTTTCTCTTCCATCCGTCCGTCCATCTGTTCGTCTGCAGCCATATATCGGTGATGTATTGACCAATTGTATTCATACTTGGCTTGAAGACAAGACATGATGTATACTTATGCACATGTTATCTCGCGATGCGATCAAAGATGGCCGACTGGCGGCCATTTTAGTTGTAAAAACCCCGATGATGAACGCATCCTCCGCCATTTCTCAGAAATGCATGGACCGATTTTGTCTAAACCTGGCACAATGACAAGACATGAGAGTGTACATAAGGAGAGGATTTTGTTTTGTAATCCAACCAAAAATGGCCGACTGGCAGCCCTGAACTCCGTCGAGCAATATTACGAAAACCATGGGGGCGATAACATTATTTGTCTTTTTCCTCTTGTTTAATCTGATGTTGTTGGTGTACCGAGTTGTTAGGTTTAGTGTACCGAGTTGTTAGGGTTAGTGTACCGAGTTAGTGTATGTTGTTAGTTAGTGTATGTTGTTAGTTATTTATGTTGTTAGTTAGTGTTATTTATTTATGTTGTTAGTTATTTATTATTTATTTATTTATGTTGTTATTGTGGCGGACACAAAAGCCCACTGGCGTGGTGACATCATTCCGCGCACCAAGTGGGCGGTGGCCACGCCCGAGGGGTAGGCGTGGCCTCACGATATACACCGGGCGCCCAGCCCGGAGCGGGCCAGTGTTACAGTGAGCTCCTGAAATAAAGACGCTTATAAGTTACCGCTTGTCCGCTTCCTCCTTGCTCGCAAGCAGCGCGCGTAACGCCGCGCTTTACTGGTGACCCCCTCGACGTTGGATCTGCCGGAGCGATCCTTCCACACGCGACGCCATTGCCATGGCCAACTTCGTCAAACTTCCGGAATTTTGGGAGGCTCAGGCCGAAGTCTGGTTCGTCCAGGCCGAAGCCCAATTTCAGCTTCGGCGCCTCACCGGCGATGACACGCGCTATTGCCACGTCGTCGCCTCCCTCGGGCCCGGCACGGCCGCTCGAGTTGTGTCCGTCCTTCGCCACCCACCGGACGGCCACAAGTACGAGGCACTCAAGCGGCTACTCCTAGCCACGTTCGGCCTCACGGACGACGCACGGGCCGACCGCCTCCTGGATCTCCCCGAGCTCGGTGACACGCGCCCGTCGGTCCGAATGGACCATATGCTGTCACTGTTGGGCGACGAAGCCCCCGGTTCTCTATTCCGGGCGCTTTTCCGTCGCCAACTTCCAGCGCAGGTTCGCCTCGCGTTGGCCGGGACCGGGCTAACGGAACCCCGAGCATTGGCAGCCGAGGCGGACAGGTACTTCGCCGCTTCGGACACGTGGGCGAGAGTCGGCGTGGCCGTCACGGCCCTCGAGGCTGATGCTGCTGATGCTGCTGTTCCACAGCATCAGCTTCTACAGCATACGCAGCATGCTGATACGCACCTCGTGAATGCCGCCACGCCCCGCCCACCGCCGCGGCGAAAACCGCCACCGCGGGGAAGCCCGCCAACTCCACCGGCCTGGCGGAGCCAGCCGCGCTCCTCCAGCTCCACCACCTGGTGCTGGTTCCACGCCAAGTTCGGCCACGAAGCTCGGCAGTGTCATCCGCCATGCTCCTTAAACAGGTCGGGAAACGCCCGGGCCGGCGCTCAATAGTGGCGATGAGCGCCGGCCGTTCGAGCAGCCTGCTGTTCATAACGGACACCTTCTCCGGGTGCCGTTACCTGTGCGACACGGGAGCGCAGGTGAGTGTCATTCCCGCCGGCACGTCAGACAAGCACGCCGCGGGTGGGGGCCCCGCGCTGCTTGCCGCGAACGGGACGCCCATCTGTACGTACGGAAAACGCTGCCTCTCTCTGCGGTTTGGAGGGCAGGTTTTCCGATGGACGTTCGTCACCGCCGACGTGCCCATGGCACTGCTTGGCGCGGACTTCCTGTGCGCTAATGGGCTCCTGGTCGACGTCAAGCGCAGACGTCTTGTCCAGGCCGAGACGTTCAGCTCGCTCGCTTGTGCGTTGCCCAGTTCAACGAGCGGCTTGCCAAGCGGCTTGCCGAACGGTTCGGTTCCGGCCACGTTGGTCTGTATGCTTCCGGCAGCGGACGCATTCACCCGCCTCCTCGCCGGCTTCCCGGCCCTCACGCGGCCCACCTTCTCGTCGGGGGCCGTCAAGCACGGGGTGGCCCATCACATCCCCACCGTCGGGCCACCGGTCTACGCCCGGGCACGCCGCCTCGAGCCGACGAAGCTGGCGGTGGCAAAAGCGGCGTTCGCTACTCTGGAGCGACTCGGCATCGTTCGGCGCTCAGAGAGCGCTTGGGCGTCGCCGCTGCACATCGTGCCGAAGCCCGGCGGGGGATGGCGACCGTGCGGGGACTATCGCCGTCTCAATGACGCCACGACTCCCGACCGCTACCCCGTCCCCCACATTCAGGACTTTTCCGCCCGTTTGGCGGGCAGGTCCTTCTTCTCGAAGGTGGACCTCATACGCGGCTACCATCAGGTCCCCGTCAGGCCGGAGGACGTCCCGAAGACGGCGGTCATCACGCCATTCGGACTCTTCGAGTTCCTGCGCATGCCCTTCGGTCTGAAGAATGCGGCTCAGGCGTTCCAGCGACTGATGGACAGCGTCCTGCGCAACTTGGATTTTGTCTACGTCTACCTGGACAATATCCTCGTCGCCAGCGCGTCCCGCGAAGAGCACCTACGCCACCTCCGCACGCTCTTCGAACGCCTGGGCCAGCATGGCCTGATTGTGAACCCCACAAAGTGCCGGTTCGGCGCCGCCATAATCAATTTTCTGGGGCACCGTGTCACCAGGCACGGAGCCGTCCCCCTGCCGGCCAAGGTGGAGGCGGTGAAGGGGTTTCCGCGCCCCCGCACGATCAGAGGGCTGCAGGAGTTCCTGGGCATGGTGAACTTTTACCATCGGTTCCTGCCCCGTATCGCCCAGCTCCTGCGCCCCCTGCACGAAGCTCTCCGAGGTAAGCCGGGCAAAGGCGACGTTACCTGGACCGAGCAGATGGACACGGCGTTCACGGGCGCGAAGCTCGCCTTGGCTAACGCCACCATGCTCGCGCATCCGGCGCCCGATGCACCGATCGCCCTCACCACCGATGCCTCGGACTACGCGGTGGGCGCGGTGCACGAGCAATGGGTGCGGGGAGCTTGGCAACCGCTGGCGTTCTTTAGCCGGCAGCTTCGCCCGCCCGAACGCCGTTACAGTACCTTCGACCGCGAGTTGCTCGGACTTCACTTGGCGGTCAGGCACTTCCGCCATCTGCTCGAGGGCCGTGCGTTCACTGCCTTCGTCGACCACAAGCCGCTGATCTTCGCGATGGGCAAGGTCACCGAGCCGTGGTCGGCCCGGCAGCAGCGTCACCTCTCGGCCGTGTCCGAGTACACGACGGACATCCAGCACGTCGCAGGGAAGGACAACCCGGTGGCGGATTGCCTTTCCCGGGCCGTCGCCCACGCAGTCCACCTCGGCATCGACTATGCCCAGATGGCAGCGGACCAGGCCGCTGACCCCGACGTCCAGGCCTTGCGGACCGCCGTCACGGGCCTCCGCGTCACCGAGGTGCCGTTCGACGGCGCGGGCGCGGCCCTCTTGTGCGACGTCTCCCTCGGGCGTCCTCGCCCCATCGTGCCCGCGGGCTGGCAGCGCCAGGTGTTTGACGCCATCCACGGCCTGTCCCACCCGGGCGCGAGGGCCTCCCAAAGGCTGATCGCCGACAAGTTCGTCTGGCATGGCCTCCGGAAGGCCGTCCGCGGCTGGGCCAGGACGTGCCTCGCGTGCCAGCGCGCCAAGGTGCACCGGCACACCCAGGCCCCGTTGGCCCCGTTCACGGTGCCGGAACGCCGGTTTGACCACGTCCACGTGGACCTGGTGGGACCTCTGCCCCCCTCGCGGGGTTTCACCTACGTCCTCACCATGGTGGACCGCACCACCCGGTGGCCGGAGGCCGTGCCCTTGGCGTCGACAACGGCGGCCGATGTCGCGCAGGCTTTCATCGCCACCTGGGTCGCCCGGTTCGGCGCCCCCTCAGACATCTCATCCGACCGCGGCCCCCAGTTCACCTCGGAGCTCTGGGGGGCGGTTGCGCAGGGGCTCGGGGTCCGGCTGCACCGAACCACGGCCTACCACCCCCAGGCTAACGGCCTGTGTGAGCGATTTCACCGCTCATTGAAGGCCGCGCTCCGGGCCACCCTCTGCGACGGCGGCTGGGTCGACAGGCTCCCCTGGGTCCTGCTGGGCCTCCGGACGGCGCCCAAGGAGGACCTGCGCGCATCCGCGGCGGAGTTGGTCTTCGGGCAACCGCTGCGGGTGCCGGGCGAGTTCCTCCCCGACTCCACGGCACCATGGTCCGCGGCACAGCAGCGCTCCGCTCTGCAAGAGACCGCCCAGAGGTTCGCCCCGGTGCCAACGGCATGCCACGGGCACCCACCGACGCACGTCGCCCCGGAGCTTCGCACGGCGGAGTACGTCTTCGTCCGCCACGATGCCCATCGGACACCACTGCGGCCCCCGTACGACGGGCCTTTCCGCGTGCTGGAGACCGGGGCGAAGCACTTCACCCTGGACATCGGCGGTACTCCTGACCGCGTTTCGGTAGACCGCCTCAAGCCGGCCCACCTCGATGTGGACCATCCACCGCCAGTGGCCCGACCCCCACGTCGGGGCCGCCCTCCTGCGGGCGGACCCCCGGCACCGCCCAGCCCCGCCGCCACGCCGCCCCCCGGTCCTGCACCCATCCCAGGGGCAGCCAGGGGCATCCCACCTGGCATCCCTGCACCCCGGACGCCGCCGATCGCCAGGGGGCGCTTCGGCCGGGTCATTCGTCTGCCCCGCAAACTGGCCCTCCAGGTGCGCGGGAATTCTGGGGGGGCGCGTGTGGCGGACACAAAAGCCCACTGGCGTGGTGACATCATTCCGCGCACCAAGTGGGCGGTGGCCACGCCCGAGGGGTAGGTGTGGCCTCACGATATACACCGGGCGCCCAGCCCGGAGCGGGCCAGTGTTACAGTGAGCTCCTGAAATAAAGACGCTTATAAGTTACCACTTGTCCGCTTCCTCCTTGCTCGCAAGCAGCGCGCGTAACACCGCGCTTTATTATATTATTTATGTTGTTATTTTATGTTGTTACTAGCAGAAGTACCCGGCATTGCCGGGCAGGGGAGGGGAGGGGGAAGAGGAGGGGAGGAGAGGGGGGGGAGGGGAGAAGAAGGGGGGGGGGGAGGGGAGGAGATGGGGGGGAGGGGAGAAGAGGGGGGGGGGGAGTACCCGGCATTCGGTGTATAAACGTGAGGGAGAGGAGGGCGAGGGGGGGAGAGGGGAGGGGGAGGGGGGAGGGGGAGGGGGGAAGGAGGGAGGGGGAGGGGGGATGGGGAGGGGGGAGGGGAAGGGGAGGGGGAGGGGAGGGGAAGGGGGAGGGGGAAAAGGGAGGGGGAGCGGGAGGGGAGAAGGAGAGGGGGTAGGGTGGAGGGGGAAGGGAGGGGGAGGGGGGAGGGGGAGGGGGAGGGAAGGGGAGGGCCAGTCAACAATGACGTTGCAGTTCTCATGGTCGGAGAGCAGCACAACAATCGCGACATCGTCCTGAATCTTCGCAACAGCACGAAGCGGCTTTTGGAGACTCACCGATCCTGTGACGCCCTCCAGTACCGGCGTTTCCGGGTGGGGGAAGGGAGATCCGTACATTCCCAACCTGTACATTCGCCCGCTTGACTCAAGCTCACTCGGACAAAAGCCTCGCACAAATTACACCGTGAAGGCCCAATGGCCATGTCTATGCCACAAATCAAGTACGTGAGCGAGTCGGGCGCACTGAATTGAAAATATATAGAATGCTCATACTCCGTGAAAAGTGAAGCCAACTGGCGGCGGGGATGGAACATCACGTGATCGCTCTGAGCGAATCAGCGCGCTGCTCTGCCAGTGCCATCGGTCAGAATCCGTGTATAATATTCCTCGCTGAAAAAAAATCTATGTGAAACATGCTACTATCTATGCTAAATCATGCTAAATCATGCTAAATGCTAATCATGCTAAAATCTATGCTACTTGCTGTGAGTTTATGGCGGCAAGGAACATCACGTGATCGTGTCACGAACATTATTCGTGATCACATCATCACGTGATCGTGATCGTCATCAATGAGCGTGAATCAGCGCGCTGCTCTGCCACCGATTCAGATTCCGTGTATAATATTCCTCGCTGAAAAAAAATATGGATCTAAAGATGAAAGGAAAAAAAACCTATGTGGTGTGAATGGCAATGTTTCTCGCTGAAATGTGAAAAGACGCAATCGCTTTTCGCTCTGAAATACGTGCGAACGCGTAACTGAGTTAATGGCGGCAAGGAACATCACGTGATCGCTCTGAGCGAATCAGCGCGCTGCTCTGCCACCGGTCAGATTCCGGTCATAATATTCCTTGCTGAAATGCGCTGAGGTAAAAATATGGTAAAAAAATATTATGAAATAAATTTTTAGGTCGGCCATGTTCTTCCCAGGCTCAATGGCCATGTCTGTGCCAAATATCAAGTACGTGAGCCTCTCCGTTTAGGAGTCTATCGGTAACATTACACACACACACACACACACACACACACACACACACACACACACACACACACACACACACACAAACTGTGTTTTATATATATAGATTTGTTATTATTTATGTTGTTGTTATTATTATTTATGTTGTTGTTATTATTATTTATGTTGTTATTATCTATGTTGTTATTATTTATGTTGTTATTATTATTTATGTTGTTATTATTTATGTTGTTATTATTTTATGTTGTGATTTGTTATTATTAATGTTATTATTTATGTTGTTATTTTTATTTATTTATGTTGTTATATTATTTATGTTGTTATTATTTATGTTGTTAGTTATTTATGTTGTTAGTTATTTATGTTGTTAGTTATTTATGTTTTTAGTTATTTATGTTGTTAGTTAGTGTATGTTGTTAGTTATTTATGTTGTTCGTTCGTGTATGTTGCTAGGGTTAGTGTACCGAGTTAGTGTATGTTGGTGTACCAAGTTGTTAAGGTTAGTGTTATATGTTTTTAGTTGTTAGGGTTGGTGTGCCGATAACATTATTTGTCTTTTTCCTCTTGTTTAATCTGATGTTGTTGGTGTACCGCAGGCATGATGGGCCAAATGGCCTCCTCCTGCATCAAATTTCCTTGTTATTCCCTATTAATGTTAAATGTTTCTGACATCTTTGTGATTCACAACAAAGACGAAATTGATTGATTTGTTAATGTTCCCATCTGAGCCCCCTTGCCCATGATGTTGGCCGACCCCACTGGGTCTAAACCCCATTTATCATATCTGCCTGTCCAACATCTACCAAATTTCCTTGCAAGTTCATGCAAAAATGTCCACTGGTGCTGCTAATGTCTTTGTTCCACAAACGCCTCCATATATGATCCTTAATTAGATCACCGTAAAAAACAATCATAAGAACCCTCTGCTTTATTTACCAACTTCCAAGCAAACTCCAACTCAGATCACCCCATTGATTACTTTGGCTCATTATTTTTTTCCTTGTATTTTCTGTTTCTTCTACTGAAACAATTAATTATTTATTACTTTTCTGAGAAACAGGTTCTGCTGTCTGAGAGATATTTGAAACTATATATTTTGAACTGTGGCTGGCTGGATGGTGTAAATGTACGCACACTCTCCTCTAAGCGGTCCAGCCTATGTTTGTATCCCGACCCAGCTACAAACTGCCATCCTGGCGGTACCAACACTGAAACGCACTGTGGTTCATCAGAATCAGAATGTTTTCAACTAACAGAAGGAAGTAGAATGCATCGTTTTATTACGACTACCTACATGGAGTGAGCTAAAAGCTTAAGGCTTCCTAATTTTGATAATTAATAACTTCCACTTTCTCTTTCACTTCATTCACCCAATTAGGCTTCCACATACTATAAGAAGGCTACATTGTTGCCATATACTCTTACAAGACATCAATGTATGGTATTGTTGTAGGATTCCCTTACCCTTGACTCCACTTAAAAGTCCTACGGTGGAATCTAAAGCTACCTTTCCTTTGGTTGAGTTGCCTGAATCCTCTCAGGGATGCAACTTATTCCCGTTGAAATCCAATTCTTCTCCACTAAACCTTTCTAAAGGTTATCTTAATGTCACTTTCTACACTTTAAGGGTAAAATTTGAATGGGGCATATTCCATGAAGCTTCTTGTTTTTTAATCCCTACTGTGGGCTCAGGGCCTTATACAGAGCCCAACATAATTCTATTCCTTTTTTTATCCTCTGGGAAAGAGAAATAAAAGCATTTCCATGAATTATCCTCAGTGGTACTTCTTATTATAACTTATTCGTCTTATCTTATTTCAGTGGTACTTAGTAGTCAGTGGTATTTCCATGAATTATCCTCAGTGGTACTTCTTATTATAACTTATTCGTCTTATCTTATTTCAGTGGTACTTAGTGGTCAGTGGTATTTCCATGAGTTATCCTCATTGGTACTTCTTATTATAACTTATTCGTCTTATCTTATTTCAGTGGTACTTAGTAGTCAGTGGTATTTCCATGAATTATCCTCATTGGTACTTCTTATTATAACTTATTAGTCTTATCTTATTTCAGTAGTACTTAGTAGTCAGTGGTATTTCCATGAATTATCCTCAGTGGTACTTCTTATTATAACTTATTCGTCTTATCTTATTTCAGTGGTACTTAGTAGTCAGTGGTATTTCCATGAATTATCCTCAGTGGTACTTCTTATTATAACTTATTAGTCTTATCTAATTTCAGTGGTACTTAGTAGTCAGTGGTATTTCCATGAATTATCCTCAGTGGTACTTCTTATTATAACTTATTCGTCTTATCTTATTTCAGTGGTACTTAGTAGTCAGTGGTATTTCCATGAATTATCCTCAGTGGTACTTCTTATTATAACTTATTAGTCTTATCTAATTTCAGTGGTACTTAGTAGTCAGTGGTATTTCCATGAATTATCCTCAGTGGTACTTCTTATTATAACTTATTCGTCTTATCTAATTTCAGTGGTACTTAGTAGTCAGTGGTATTTCCATGAATTATCCTCAGTGGTACTTCTTATTATAACTTATTAGTCTTATCTTATTTCAGTGGTACTTAGTGGTCAGTGGTATTTACATGAGTTATCCTCATTGGTACTTCTTATTATAAGAGGATTATCCTCAGGGTGGGATGGGGGAGGGGGAGTGGGAGGAGGAGAGGGTAGGGGGAAGGGGGAAAGGGGAAGGGGAGGGGGGAGGGGAAAGGGGGAGGGGTAGGGGGAAAAGGGAGGGGGAGGGGGAAAATGGAGGGGGAGGTGAGAAGGGGATGAGGTAGGGTGGAGGGGGAAGGGAGGGGGAGGGGAGGACGGAGGGGGGAGGGGGAAGGGGGAGGGAAGGGGAGGGCCAGTCAACAATGACGTTGCAGTTCTCATGGTCGGAGAGCAGCACAACAATCGCGACATCGTCCTGCATCTTCGCAACAGCACGAAGCGGCTTTTGGAGACTCACCGATCCTGTGACGCCCTCTAGTATCGGCATTTCCGGGCGGGGGAAGGGAGACCCGTACATTCCCAACCCGTACATTCGCCCTCTCGACTCAAGCTCACTCGGACAAAAGCCTTGCACAAATCACACCGTGAAGGCCCAATGGCCATGTCTATGCCACAAATCAAGGCCGTGAGCGAGTCGGGCACACTGAATTGAAAATATAGAGAACGCTCATACTCTGTGAAAAGTGAAGCCGCCGTGTCGCCATCTTGGTTAGCACGACTCGACCAACTCGCTTTGCGGATCTCGTTTGTTTTGAACGTGTGAATTACGTGCGAACGCGTAACTGAGTTTATGGTGGCAAGGAACATCACGTGATCACTCTGAGCGAATCAGCGCGCTGCTCTGCCACTGCCTCAGATTCCGTGCATAATATTCCTCGCTGAAATGCGCTGAGGTAAAAATATGGTAAAAAAATATTATGAAATATTTTTTTTTAGGTCGGCCATGTTCTTCCCAGGCTCAATGGCCATGTCTTTGCCAAATATCAAAAACGTGAGCCTCTCCGTTTAGGAGTCTATCGGTAACATTACACACACACACACAAACTGTGTTTTATATATATAGATTAGTCTTATCTTATTTCAGTGGTACTTAGTAGTCAGTGGTATTTCCATGAATTATCCTCAGTGGTACTTTTTATTCTAAGTTATTTGTCTTATCTTATTTCAGTGGTACTTAGTAGTCAGTGGTATTTCCATGAATTATCCTCATTGGTACTTCTTATTATAACTTATTCATCTTATCTTATTTCAGTGGTACTTAGTAGTCAGTGGTATTTCCATGAATTATCCTCATTGGTACTTCTTATTATAACTTATTCGTCTTATCTTATTTCAGTGGTACTTAGTAGTCAGTGGTATTTCCATGAATTATCCTTAGTGGTACTTCTTATTATAACTTATTAGTCTTATCTTATTTCAGTGGTACTTAGTGGCCAGTGGTATTTCCATGAATTATCCTTAGTGGTACTTCTTATTATAACTTATTAGTCTTATCTTATTTCAGTGGTACTTAGTAGTCAGTGGTATTTCCATGAATTATCCTTCGTGGTACTTCTTATTATAACTTAATCGTCTTATCTTATTTCAGTGGTACTTAGTAGTCAGTGGTAGTTCCATGAATTATCCTCAGTGGTACTTCTTATTTGAACTTATTAGTCTTATCTTATTTCAGTGGTACTTAGTAGTCAGTGGTATTTCCATGAATTATCCTCAGTGGTACATCCTATTAAAACTTATTAGTCTTATCTTATTTCAGTGGCACTTAGTAGTCAGTGGTATTTCCATGAATTATCCTCATTGGTACTTCATATTATAACTTATTAGTCTTGTCTTATTTCAGTGGCACTTAGTAGTCAGTGGTATTTCCATGAATTATCCTTAGTGGTACTTCTTATTATAACTTATTAGTCTTATCTTATTTCAATGGTACTTAGTAGTCAGTGGTATTTCCATGAATTATCCTCATTGGTACTTCTTATTATAACTTATTAGTCTTATCTTATTTCAGTGGTACTTAGTAGTCAGTGGTATTTCCATGAATTATCCTTAGTGGTACTTCTTATTATAACTTATTAGTCTTATCTTATTTCAGTGGTACTTAGTAGTCAGTGGTATTTCCATGAATTATCCTTAGTGGTACTTCTTATTATAACTTATTAGTCTTATCTTATTTCAGTAGTACTTAGTGGTCAGTGGTATTTCCATGAATTATCCTCAGTGGTACTTCTTATTATAACTTATTCGTCTTGTCTTATTTCAGTGGTACTTAGTAGTCAGTGGTATTTCCATGAATTATCCTCATTGGTACTTCTTATTATAACTTATTCGTCTTATCTTATTTCAGTGGTACTTAGTAGTCAGTGGTATTTCCATGAATTATCCTCATTGGTACTTCTTATTATAACTTATTCGTCTTATCTTATTTCAGTGGTACTTAGTAGTCAGTGGTATTTCCATGAATTATCCTCATTGGTACTTCTTATTATAACTTATTCGTCTTATCTTATTTCAGTGGTACTTAGTAGTCAGTGGTAGTTCCATGAATTATCCTCAGTGGTACTTCTTATTTGAACTTATTAGTCTTATCTTATTTCAGTGGCACTTAGTAGTCAGTGGTATTTCCATGAATTATCCTTAGTGGTACTTCTTATTATAACTTATTAGTCTTATCTTATTTCAGTGGTACTTAGTAGTCAGTGGTAGTTCCGTGAATTATCCTCAGTGGTACTTCTTATTAGAACTTATTAGTCTTATCTTATTTCAGTGGTACTTAGTCGTCAGTGGTATTTCCATGAATTATCCTCAGTGGTACTTCTTATTAGAACTTATTAGTCTTATCTTATTTCAGTGGTACTTAGTAGTCAGTGGTATTTCCATGAATTATCCTCAGTGGTACATCCTATTAAAACTTATTAGTCTTATCTTATTTCAGTGGTACTTAGTAGTCAGTGGTATTTCCATGAATTATCCTCATTGGTACTTGTTATTATAACTTATTAGTCTTATCTTATTTCAGTGGCACTTAGTAGTCAGTGGTATTTCCATGAATTATCCTCATTGGTACTTCTTATTATAACTTATTAGTCTTATTTTATTTCAGTGGTACTTAGTAGTCAGTGGTATTTCCATGAATTATCCTTAGTGGTACTTCTTATTTTAACTTATTAGTCTTATCTTATTTCAATGGTACTTAGTAGTCAGTGGTATTTCCATGAATTATCCTCATTGGTACTTCTTATTATAACTTATTAGTCTTATCTTATTTCAGTGGTACTTAGTAGTCAGTGGTATTTCCATGAATTATCCTTAGTGGTACTTCTTATTATAACTTATTAGTCTTATCTTATTTCAGTGGTACTTAGTAGTCAGTGGTATTTCCATGAATTATCCTTAGTGGTACTTCTTATTATAACTTATTAGTCTTATCTTATTTCAGTCGTACTTAGTGGTCAGTGGTATTTCCATGAATTATCCTCAGTGGTACTTCTTATTATAACTTATTCGTCTTGTCTTATTTCAGTGGTACTTAGTAGTCAGTGGTATTTCCATGAATTATCCTCATTGGTACTTCTTATTATAACTTATTCGTCTTATCTTATTTCAGTGGTACATAGTAGTCAGTGGTATTTCCATGAATTATCCTCATTGGTACTTCTTATTATAACTTATTCGTCTTATCTTATTTCAGTGGTACTTAGTAGTCAGTGGTATTTCCATGAATTATCCTCATTGGTACTTCTTATTATAACTTATTCGTCTTATCTTATTTCAGTGGTACTTAGTAGTCAGTGGTAGTTCCATGAATTATCCTCAGTGGTACTTCTTATTTGAACTTATTAGTCTTATCTTATTTCAGGGGCACTTAGTAGTCAGTGGTATTTCCATGAATTATCCTTAGTGGTACTTCTTATTATAACTTATTAGTCTTATCTTATTTCAGTGGTACTTAGTAGTCAGTGGTAGTTCCGTGAATTATCCTCAGTGGTACTTCTTATTAGAACTTATTAGTCTTATCTTATTTCAGTGGTACTTAGTCGTCAGTGGTATTTCCATGAATTATCCTCAGTGGTACTTCTTATTAGAACTTATTAGTCTTATCTTATTTCAGTGGTACTTAGTCGTCAGTGGTATTTCCATGAATTATCCTCATTGGTACTTCTTATTATAACTTATTCGTCTTATCTTATTTCAGTGGCACTAAGTAGTCAGTGGTATTTCCATGAATTATCCTTATTGGTACTTCTTATTATAACTTATTCGTCTTATCTTATTTCAGTGGTACTTAGTCGTCAGTGGTATTTCCATGAATTATCCTCATTGGTACTTCTTATTATAACTTATTCGTCTTACCTTATTTCAGTGGTACTTAGTAGTCAGTGGTAGTTCCATGAATTATCCTCAGTGGTACTTCTTATTTGAACTTTTTAGTCTTATCTTATTTCAGTGGTACTTAGTAGTCAGTGGTATTTCCATGAATTATCCTCAGTGGTACATCCTATTAAAACTTATTAGTCTTATCTTATTTCAGTGGTACTTAGTAGTCAGTGGTATTTCCATGAATTATCCTCAGTGGTACTTCTTATTATAACTTATTCGTCTTATCTTATTTCAGTGGTACTTAGTAGTCAGTGGTATTTCCATGAATTATCCTCAGTGGTACATCCTATTAAAACTTATTAGTCTTATCTTATTTCAGTGGTACTTAGTAGTCAGTGGTATTTCCATGAATTATCCTCATTGGTACTTCTTATTATAACTTATTAGTCTTATCTTATTTCAGTAGTACTTAGTGGTCAGTGGTATTTCCATGAATTATCCTCAGTGGTACTTCTTATTATAACTTATTCGTCTTGTCTTATTTCAGTAGTACTTAGTGGTCAGTGGTATTTCCATGAATTATCCTCAGTGGTACTTCTTATTATAACTTATTCGTCTTGTCTTATTTCAGTGGTACTTAGTAGTCAGTGGTATTTCCATGAATTATCCTCAGTGGTACTTCTTATTATAACTTATTCGTCTTGTCTTATTTCAGTGGCACTAAGTAGTCAGTGGTATTTCCATGAATTATCCTTATTGGTACTTCTTATTATAACTTATTCGTCTTATCTTATTTCAGTGGTACTTAGTCGTCAGTGGTATTTCCATGAATTATCCTCATTGGTACTTCTTATTATAACTTATTCGTCTTATCTTATTTCAGTGGCACTAAGTAGTCAGTGGTATTTCCATGAATTATCCTTATTGGTACTTCTTATTATAACTTATTCGTCTTATCTTATTTCAGTGGTACTTAGTCGTCAGTGGTATTTCCATGAATTATCCTCATTGGTACTTCTTATTATAACTTATTCGTCTTATCTTATTTCAGTGGTACTTAGTAGTCAGTGGTATTTCCATGAATTATCCTCAGTGGTACATCCTATTAAAACTTATTAGTCTTATCTTATTTCAGTGGTACTTAGTAGTCAGTGGTATTTCCATGAATTATCCTCATTGGTACTTCTTATTATAACTTATTAGTCTTATCTTATTTCAGTAGTACTTAGTGGTCAGTGGTATTTCCATGAATTATCCTCAGTGGTACTTCTTATTATAACTTATTCGTCTTGTCTTATTTCAGTAGTACTTAGTGGTCAGTGGTATTTCCATGAATTATCCTCAGTGGTACTTCTTATTATAACTTATTCGTCTTGTCTTATTTCAGTGGTACTTAGTAGTCAGTGGTATTTCCATGAATTATCCTCAGTGGTACTTCTTATTATAACTTATTCGTCTTGTCTTATTTCAGTGGTACTTAGTGGTCAGTGGTATTTCCATGAATTATCCTCAGTGGTACTTCTTATTATAACTTATTCGTCTTGTCTTATTTCAGTGGTACTTAGTAGTCAGTGGTATTTCCATAAATTATCCTCAGTAGTACTTTTTATTATAACTTATTCGTCTTGTCTTATTTCAGTGGTACTTAATAGTCAGTGGTATTTCCATAAATTATCCTCAGTGGTACTTTTTATTATAACTTATTCGTCTTGTCTTATTTCAGTGGTACTTACTGGTCCGTGGTATTTCCATAAATTATCCTCAGTGGTACTTCTTATTATAACTTATTAGTCTTATTTTATTTCAGTGGTACTTAGTGGTCCGTGGTATTTCCATGAATTATCTTGCCTCCCTTGAGGCCTTCAAAATGGCTGCTCCCCATCAGCTAATAAGTCAGATCAAAAATCTGTTGGTAGATTTGCATTGTTGTCATAAAGTTAGCACACTGTGGTCATCATTCATGTAATTGACATCGACCTTATTCATACGAGGAGGAATTCAAACAAATTTGACGAATGAGATGTTCATAATAATTGTAAAGACGCAGGTCTTTTGTTGTTGTTATTGTTGTTGTTGTTGTTGTTGTTGTTCATTTTTCGATGTTTAAACTGTATACAGTATTAGGTTCTTCAGAAATGTGTTTTTCATATATAGTCTGGTTATGATTACTGGTTATGGTTACTCCCTCTAAGCTGTCTAACCTGGGTTTGAATCCCGACGCAGCTATAAACTGTCATCCTGGTGTTTCGCAGGCAGGGTGATTCAACAACGCATGTGTGGTCCCTCGGATGGATGTTAAACTGGGTGTTCTGTCTGCTGCCAATAGTTGGTGGATGCTATAGATCCCACATGTCCTTCGCAAAGAGTAGGCGAGTTATCGCCGGCATCTTGAACAAATTTCAAATTTCTCCTCTGACTTCCTGAGTTGGAGTTGCGACACAACCAGAATTGTGGCCTAGTAACTATTTATTTGGCAGCCCCATTGCCCTGCATCGTGCATAGTCTCGTACTTTTTTGTCACGTATTTGACTGCTGAGAGCGTCTCATTTGTAGATCCACTTTGAGTGCCCCCTCGGAGCCGCAGCACCGACCATTTAATGGGAATCCACACAAATCCACTTTTGCACAATCTGTTGAAGAATGACCCTTCATTCATTTTGTTCCCCTGAAAATTATCCCTCCAGCTGCCCTTTTCTGCTCCTGTTATGAATATGAAAACGGTCGCCAACAATATAACCCTATACTTCTACAGGGAGAATATTACATTGTAATTTGGATTTTTGCTAACAATATGACCCTATACTGCTCCAGTGGGAATATTCCATTGTAATTTGTCATTCTTTTTTTTTGTGATTAAACCTGACACAGGAACATCTCAGAAGGTTGGCACAAGGACTTTTAAGTACACAATTCTCATTTCAGCGCAACGCTCGTGTCTACTGACAACATAAGATTGATGGTGCTTTGTTTGCGGAGATCACAATTTGGAAAAAGGAAAGGGTAAAAAAAAAGGGAAATGAAAAAAAGGTAAAGGAAAGGAAAAGAAAGGGAAAGGGGAAAAGGAAAGGGGAAAAGGAAAGGGAAAGGGGAAAAGGAAAGGGTAAAAAAAAAGAGAAATGAAAAAAAGAAAAAGGAAAGGGAAAAGGAAAAAAGGGAAAGGGAAAAAGGAAAGGGTAAAAAAAGGGGAAATGACAAAAAAGGAAAATGAAAGGGTATCGTCAGTCGGTTTTAGTACGATGGTGGATTTTGAAATGCCAGTTTTCTGACCAGTAACAAATCGAAAAACTGCTGAGCAAGCAATCAATGAATTTACAGCATTATGACTGTCCACTTTATGCACAGAGAGGGCCTCTTGCAGTCACAAATCAGAAGCAAATGATTTCTGCAGTCACAGCAAGGCACTCGAGTACATTCATGAACATGTTTTGACACTTATTACTCATTAGCACGGATTGGATTGAATCCGCTGGGCAAAAGGATTTCATAAGTTATCAGCTTCTCGCTATTTGGCAATGAGAAAACATGATGGGTTCCCAAGTTGCAGCTAATGATGAGAGTTTTGAAAGATGTCTTGCGATTAGTATCTTGAGAACACTTTTTCACGCCTTGCAAAAGGTGTTATCCCTGGCTAATCACAACTTGCTCGGCATGTTTGTGACCACCCATAATGGCTCATCAGCGTTTGCTTTGTTTTGAAAAAAAAGAATTTTGGGGGGGGGGGGGGGGGGCACCTGTTGGAGGGGAAATGCAGACCTCT
Organism: Myxine glutinosa; assembly: GCF_964187855.1. NCBI lineage: Eukaryota > Metazoa > Chordata > Myxini > Myxiniformes > Myxinidae > Myxine > Myxine glutinosa. Next base: position 248,078,856 of record NC_136262.1, read on the forward strand.
CACAATAAAGATGCCATATACAGCCACTGGTGTTGTATAAAGACAATTTAATTGGTCAAACATTTATGATGAATGCATAAAACCCACACCATGTAAGAATTACTTGGAAAATGGAATCTTTTTCTGCTTTTATAGACGTACAAAGGTTGCAATTCTTGAAAGACTTTGATGGCAGAGGGTCAAATGTCCAGACACAGGATATGAAAGAGCAAAAGGGAGACGAGCAAACAAGAGTCCTTGAGCGGAGAGATATTGCGGTAAGTAATAGTGGGCGGGAATGTGGGGAGATTGGGGGTGAGTGAGATAATGAGAATGGAAAAGATCATGGGTAGGTGTGTGGGACAGCATGGGATTATGGCAGTGGGCTGGAATCTTGGAATAGCATGCTTGGATAGACTCGAGGTGGAGATAATGACTTTCACACATTGATTTTGTCCGTGTGTTCATTTATCCCGGTTTACAACTGAACATTCATTTCTTAGCAAATTGCAGAGATAATGCAAGATCTTAGCTGAGCTACACTCCTGTCCAAGCCCCTGCCATATCATTGAATTAACGCCACATGGGTTGACTCAGCATGTCATCCTTCTGACGTCAGCAAAATGAGTACCAGCTTATTGGGATGAATGAGCCATTCGAGTATTCTGTGTCGGAGTGGCGACCCATCCGGGATTGTACCCAATGGTCAAGAAAGTGTTTCGGCAGCCATATGCATCTGAAGATGCAAAAAGGAGTAGTCCTCTTCTTCTTCTTCCATCCACGATATGGACCATTGCTAATGAGCTTAGACACCGATGAAGATTATGCAATAAAAAGCAGAATACAATAATTTTTCTCTAAATACATGAGGATTATCGAATCATGGGCATCCATTTATTATGTAGGCACAGAAATAATGGTGGTTGGAGGAGGAGGAGGTGGGCAGGGGGAGATTTTGGATGCAGCTGCCATGTGCCACCAGTGAATCCATAAAAGTTTATATTCCTTGTGACTTATGAATTACAGTACTGTATATCGTTTTTATTTCCTTTTACTAAAATGTGAGGATTATGAACCTCCCTCTGTTTGTTCACCTGAATGGTGGAACTGCCAATAATGTGCAGACCACTGAAGGTGATGGTGTACAAGTCACATTACATATATGTATATATATATGAATGATCGTTTTAAGGAGCGGGGGTTAGCCTTGTGGGCCCCATGACAATCATGGTTCCCTGTTTGAGGCAATGTTTTAATGGCCGGATGCCCTTCCTGACGCCAACCCTTGGTTACGCTCTTACGATGCGCAGGGATACAGTGTACCTATTCTAAATCGAGGTACACACCGTGATCATTCATCCCAGCAAGCTGGTACTCAATTTGCCGACCTCGGAAGGATGACAATGACAGGCTAAGTCAACCCCCCTGGCGTTAATTCAGCAATCGACTGGGATTCGAACCCAGGATCCTAGGATCCCAAGCCGGCACCCTAACCGCTAAGCCAACAACAATGGCTCTAAGCCAGCCAACAACGCTAAGCCAACACCATGCTAAGCCAACACCAATGTATGTATTAATATAATTTCCGCCCAAGGTTAACACAAAAGGTTAGGGCAGAAATTTCTTCAAGGTGCCGGCGATAGCTCATCTACTCTTCACGAAGGACACCGTGGGACCTTTATCGTCCACCAACTAATGCCAGTAGTTGCATTCTCTCTTGAGCGGAGAGATATTGCCTGCAACGTGACGCCGAGTTTAAACATCCATTCGAGGTTACGGCGCACACATTGATGAATCACCCTGCCGGTGATATACCAGGATGGCAGTTTATAGCTGAGTCGGGATTTGAAGACCAAGTGTAGTACCACGACATTCTGAACTTATTGTTATGTGGAAGGCAGTTGGGACATTGAACCCACAGACGGATTGTGTTAAGAATGGTATTGACCGTGTGTTGGAGTAGGATAGATTTACTCTTGCCATAAGTATCTTTCAAGGGTAAGTCGTATGTAATATATGCACTGAGTGGGCAGTGACCATCCTTTATAGAGCAGAATAGGGTAAGGTTGTATTCATACTAAAATACACCATTTGTGTCTGTCCGTCTGTCTGATGAATTTTTGACACCAATGCATTCCGTCCTTACTTATCCAATATCAACCAAACTTTACAGGATGACTAAGGGTTACATAAAGAAGGTTGTAGCGCATTAATTTGCTCCCCTCCCCAAGGGGGTTTTCCCCACCATTGCCGTCAATGGGTTGCGTGTTGAGGTGTATAACCATATTAAGTTAGCTTTATCGTGGCGTTTTTCCAAAGAAGAAGTTTATCGTGGCGTTTTTCCAGACGCTTTTAATAACAAAATTCATGATAATCGCATATTATTAATGTCATTACAAAACAATATTAATACTAATAATGTCCCACTTACCCAAAGCGTTTTTCCTGCAGTGATAATGTGTATAAATAGCTTATAGTTATAATGGCGTTTCCGTGGGAGCAACGGCTTCTACAGGAAGTAAAAATAATATAAACCACAAACACGTATGCTTAGCTTTTTAAACAGTCGCTAAAGCTCTTTATAACACTAAATGAAGAAATATGGAGGAATCCCGACATCCGTGAAGTAAGGTTTACTTACAGAACTGAGCGAAGATCTACTATACTCTATATAACCCACAAATGTTGAGTTAATAACACGGCTCTTTCTTCCACTACCGTGGCATTTTTTGTAGTGAACTTTTGAAACTCACTCCTGCTGTTTCATACGATACTGAAAGAGAGAAGCTCGGGGTGTGCTCATTTACCAAGCTGCTAGCTTGTGCTTGCCAAGCCTGCCGTTCCTTAACGGTTTTGAATGCAGTGCTTGCTCGAATGCTTAAACCACTTAGCGATCTCTCCACAAGAAACTTGGTAAAGGAACACACACCCAATGTTCTTGAGATCCGTCTATATATCGACTGTAATCTATACCCCAAAGAGGAATGACCCTTCCTGCTCCTCCCGGAGTCTACGGGTGTACTAGGATGTAAAATATCCTTTTCAGGTGAGGCCAGATGAAGACTTGGGCACAAATCGTACCAGGAAGATGCTACGTGCTGGGAAAGAACATTAATATGTTTGTCCAGAGGACTGCAGGCCATGGTGGTGAAGTGAGTCGGGGTAATCCTTGAGTGGTGTGGGGAGGCAGAACACCTATGCGAGGGCGGCTTGGAAGATGGCGCTATCCACAGACAGCAGACAGCCAAAAAATGGGATATGCCTCCTATGAAGAGGGTCCCAGAGGTGGTAGAGTCCCTGTCCACACATGTGAATGGCAGTTGCAGTTGGACATCTAATTCAACATTGTGCCATCCTCCTCGCCATTTTCCCACCTAAGACGTTTTCCAACCCCCAAATCTCCCCTTCTCTCCCAATCTTGTCTACCGCTCCTCTTATTATATGTTATATGTTTTATGTGTCTGTTTGATTTTTTGTGTGATAAGTGTTATCTCTTTCACGAGCCTCGATCTTGTATACAAAAAAGAAAAGAAAAAAAAAAGACTTCGTTCTGAGATACGCCAGCCTGCACGCATTGTCCTGTATCCACAACCGGTTTGAGCCTGCACAAGTCCTTGGGGAGATAATAATAATAGCTGGATATCTGTGATCACAAAGAGATCGCCTAGGGTAAGCATCGAGGCAGGTACATTATCATGATGCAAGGACATCTTGGAAGGCCAAGCGGTCTTTGAGATTCTGCATTGGAAAAATTGAGTTTAAAGATGGCAAAAAGTTCCTATGCGTACTTCATGTATGGAGTGACTAGGGTTGTTGGGGGAGGGAGAAGGAAAGGGGGTAAGGGATGGACCAGTGTGTGATTGCATACAGGAAGAGGGGATGGTAGTAAAACACTTGCCTTATCTATGTATAATAAATGGATGTCCCCAGATGCATATATATAGGATTTTAGACAGACAACTTTCGTACATATCATGAAAAGACTTTCTGCGAGACAATCTATCGATGGTCCAGAGTGACTGTGTTGTCTAAATGATTTTGATGCCTTGATATTTTATACTTCTGATAAAAGTCTTCGAATTTTCACAAAATGAAATTCATGGGAGTAATCTATCTATAATTCCAGTAATCTCTGTGTGTTTGTTTGTTTGTACGTTTGTCTGTGACCGCTGTTTCTCGACAACCACGGGTCCGATATACTTTAAACTTGCCAGGTATATTGCTGGGGACCCGAGGATGTGCCTTTTCAAGGTTTCATATTAATCGGACAATTACTTACCGAGCTATGTCCAAAAAACGATTCAACCAATCAGAGAGCAGCGAGCTATCGCGTGTGCCGAACGTGGCGGACGGACACACTCTGCCTCGGATGGCACATTTGAGAGCGTATTCATTTATTTCACGTTTGCAAACTATGTTGGCGCTATACTATGTTTTAAAACTAATAAAAACCCCGGGGGGATTGTCACTGTACTCGCAAGCCGTTCGCCGTTCGCTTTGGCGTTGCGAATGGACCAAAACATTTCATGCACCAAACCATTTCATGTAAAGCGTTCGCCGTTCGCTTTGGCGTTGCGAATGGACCAAAACATTTCATGGACCAAACCATTTCATGTAAATAGAGGGGGGGATATAATTTTAGATATAGATATAGTACGGGCATGCCCTAGTTATTGAAATTCCACAAAACAGATAAGCTCGTGAATTCAACACGATTGCAATACTCTTGTTGCACTCTCCATGCCAATCACATGAGGCGACATGAAGGGCATGGGGAGGCGTTATCGCTATTACACTTGTGGAAATGGTCGTTGAATCAGAAGGAAGGAAAAAAAAATGTTACGTTGGAAGTCATCGTGAAAGTCATGCAAACGGTTCACTCAAGATGTAGATAAAGCAGGATGAAGATGCATTTGGGATTCTAATTCTACCAAGGAGGGAAAGCAAGCGAGAATGCATCTCGTGGAATGGTGCCGCAACCTGTGGTAAGGTGAAGATGCCACACAAGGAAGTCCTGTCTTTCATTTGATGTTCTCTGAAGAATGCTATGATCTCACAAATCGTAAAAGCAAATATGTGTGTTGCTCCATGAAGTATTTCCCTTATAAAGAATTATTTTTTTTGAAATGCTCATTTGTGGCATGGTGCAATCAGACACTTGGCTCACTTGGTAGTGTTCTTGCCAACGAGTTGCCTCATCTGGGTTTGGAATCACTGTCGTCCCATTTTCTTGGACTTCCATTTTCCAAAACAAGGCAATGTTTCAGGCCCAGTCTCGTTCCTCATCTATCTCTGTAATACCCAGTGTTCCTTTTTGCAGATGACTCCACATTGTGTCGGACAGTACACCCAACCCTCTGCTAAGCAGACAGCAGCTGTCTCTCTGTCTGTGCTGATCTGAAAATGATTAGATGCTGATCTGATAAAAGGAACATGTCCTTCAATCCTGGAAAATCAAACAGTCTCACCATATTGCTTTATATTTCCTTAGTCGTCTTTTGGAAAAGGTTCCGTCTCTTGAACTTCCAGGCCTCAGCATCATCCATTACCTTTCTCGGGATAACCACAGAGCAAAGGTCGCCACCGACTGGGAATCCTCCATCGATCCAAGTATTTCCTTGGAAAATCAGAGCTTCCCAATCTTCAAGGCCTTTGTCCATAGCACAATGATCTACGGCTCTCTGTGATTGGCTGATGCACCAGCATCATATCTGCCTCTCTTGCATTCAGTGGAACCTAAATATCTCAAAATTATTGGAATCTCCTGTGATGAGGCTGAAGCAGTGTTCAGTCACGTGAAAAAGTAAGTACACCCCATGTAAAGTTTTGACTTTTTCAACATATTTCAACATACAGCTATTTGATCTTCATTTCAACAATATTGATAGATAAAGGTGATATAATATAACAAATATCATGAACATTTACATTTTGTAGTCCATTGTATAATTTAAATAAACATAAATGCAAATTTCGCATGTGGAAAAAGTAAGTACACCCTTGGCTCTAATAGGTGGTATTGCCCCCTTTGTCAGAAACAACCTCAAGTAGGCGTTTCTGAAAACTGTCTACCAGTCTCTGACATCGACTGGGACAAATTTTTGCCCACTCCTCCATGCAGAATTCTTTCAGCTGTGCGATGTTTGAGGGGTTTCTTGCATGCACAGCTCGTTTCAAATCCCCCCACAACATCTTGATGGGATTTAGATCCGGGCTTTGACTTGGCCATTCAGAACCCTCCATTTCTTTCTTTTCAGCAATTCCTTGGTGGATTTACTGGTATGTTTAGGGTCATTGTCATGTTGCAACTTCCACCTTGGGTTGAGCTTCAACTTTCCGACAGATGGCCTCACATTATCCTCAAGCACCCTCTGGTACAATGAAGAATTCATAGTGGATTCTATGATGGTGAGCTGCCCAGGCCCGGATGCAGCAAAGCCGCCCCAAACCATAATATTTCCACCACCATGCTTTTCAGTTGGTATCAGGTTCTTGTGGTCGAATGCTGTCTTTGGTTTTCAACAAACATGTCTTCTGGTACTGTGGCCAAATAGCTCTACCTTTGACTCATCTGTCCAGAGCACATTGTTCCAGAAGTGCTGGTCTTTGCCTCGGTGTTCATTGGCAAACTTTAGTCTTGCCCTGATGTTCTTTCTGGACAGCAAAGGTTTCCTCCTGGCACACCTCCCATGTAGATCAAATTTGTGCAGCCTCTTTCTAATGGTAGACTCGTGCACTTTGACATCAACAGTGGCAAGCGCTACCTGTAGGTCCCGTGATGACATTCTGGAGTCCTTAGAGACTTCTTTCAGCATCTTGCGGTGTGCTTTCAGGCTGAACTTGCTGGGGCGGTCTGGCCTGAACAAGTTGGCAGTTGTTTGGAATATTTTCCACTTGTAGATTATCTTCCGGACAGTCGACTGATTGATTTCAAATTGTTTGGAGATCTTTTTAAATCCCTTCCCAGACTCGTAGGCATCTATAACCTTCTTTCTGAAGGCCTCAGAGAGCTCTTTTGATCTATGCATGGTGACGCCGCACACTTCAACAACAAAGGGCAAACCAAACTAAATGTCTGAGGTTTAAATAAGACAGGTTCCTCCAAGATCCTCTCTGACGATGTTCTAATCATTTGCACCTGAGCTGGTGCACCTGATTCTAATGTTAGGTATTTGAAGTAGTGATAAATGTGGGTGTGTACTTACTTTTTCCACATCCGCAATTTGCATTTATGTTTATTTAAATTATACAATGGACTACAAAATGTAAATGTTTCATGATATTTGTTATGTTATATCACCTTTATCTATCAATATTGTTGAAATTAAGATCAAATAGCTGTATGTTGAAATATGTTGAAAAAGTCAAAACTTTACATGGGGTGTACTTACTTTTTCACGTGACTGTATGATGCTGTCACGTTGCAGACAGTTCATTAGTCACTCTGTTGTCTACCGTCTGTTCTCAGACATTGCTCTATCTACTCTCTCGGTCCTTCAACTCTCCCGATCTGCACCAGAATGCACGTGGTCTTCCAGCAACCACCTCCTGGTTAAGCTTCCAAATCCAGGCTGACTGCACACCTCAACTCTTTCATTCCTTGCTTCTCCAGTATGGAATCACCTTCCAGAGGCTGTTCTGTCTTGCTCTTCCCTCCAGGGCTTTAAGCAAGCTCCAGGGATCCCTCCCATCCCTGTTATCCTGTTCATTAATTGTACACCGCTCCTTTCCTATGCCATCTCCAGGCATTGCAAATCGTCATTGCCAGGCACCGAAGGGGGCTCGGCAGTGACGCATGCTGAAAGGGAGTACTCAGTTTTCACTCTGGTTGTTTGTTTGTTTTCTTGGTTGTTTGTTTGTTTGTTTGTTTGTTTGTTTGTCCGGGCGTTATCTCAGCCATCCTTTGAGCTCGGAAGCTGAAATTTCGGCACAATAGTGAGCGAGTCCTTTGTCAAAAAGGGTATTTTTTGTTTTTTGATTAATCAATTAATTGATGAGTTATTTAATTATTAGCGATTAATTCAGTACTTATATATTTCCTTTCTCTTCTGGGCAATATCTCTGGTACCTTTTGAGCGAGGAAACTGATATTTGGACATGCCAATGACCAAGTGATTTAGCTGCAAAGGATATTTTTGATTTATCGATTAATCAATTAATTTACTAAGCGATTAATTATTTAATTATTCGATTAATGACTTTTTTTTTTTTTAAAGTTACAGATTCTGATGAAATGGTGGTGGTTTATGTATTCTATTAGCCAATTGATTAACTATTTAATTTTATTATGATTATTATTTATTTATTTTCATTATTAATCATTTATTTATTTTCTTTCTCATCTGGGCAATATCTCAGGCACCTTTTGAGCTAGGAAGCTAATATTTGGACATGACAGTGACCAGGTGATGTGGCCATAAAGGATATTTTTGATTTATTGACTAATCATTTCATTGATTAATTATTTATTGATTAATCAATTAATTTTTTTTTATTAATTACCTATTTAATTAAATTTCTAAAAGATACATCTTTGGATGAAGCACTGGTGGTTTAATTATGCTATTAGCCAATTGATTAAGAAAATATTTTGTGAAATTTTTTTATTGATTTTAATTATGCAATCAATCAATTATTGTACACCTCTCCCTCCCAATGCATTCTCTATGAGCTGCACTGCGGTATTGCCGGGCGCCGGAGGCGCCCCGGCAATGCCGCGCAGTGGGATATTTAATTATTTGGCATGGGGGCGGTGTACTTTGAATGTATCTGTACTTGTTACATTCATGTTTGCCCAACTGTCAGTTCCACCTTGCTGTTCCATGAACCTTGCTCCAGTAAAGAAAACAAGTTGTATTTAAATGACAAAAACTGCCATTGTAATGCAGTTCGGTCAAATCATCCTTAGGATTCTTGCCTTGTATGCAAAAGCTAGCAAAAGATGGAGGAGTATAGAAGGAAATGGACTGACAGTGGGGCAGCAGGTGGTTTCAAGAAATGGGATGAGGCAGGTGTAGAGGAAATCTTCACGGAAGAGGGTTGGATGGGAGTAAGAGTAATAGTGGTACCAGGAACAATGGAAGATGCCTGTTCTCTAGCTGTCATCAGTTGAGTCTGCGGTTTCTGGAAGGTCATAAGACTGAATCTCCTCTAGTGACTGACCCTTTTTTTTTTTTTTTTTTTTTTTTTTTTTTTTGTATACAATATCGAGGCTCGTGAAAGAGCGAACATTAATCACATGAACACACAGAAAGACAAACCGACACATAAAACATATAACATAGGGAGCGGTAGACAAGATGGGGAGAGAGGGGGAAGGACACAAACACAACATTTGAGAGCAGGGACCGAGAGACATGGAGACATCGAGAGATCTGAGAGAGGGCGAGGGCTTTGGGGGGGGGGGGAGCGTGGGAAGGGGGCAGTGGGAGAGGTATAAAACATATGGACACTGCCAGGACTTCCAGGAAAGAAGTTGGAATTTCAAACAAGGTGGATCTGGGGTGAATTAGCGGGGGTAGAAAAGATCAAGGTTTTGGATGGGGGAAGATAAGAGATGGTGGTGAACAGCTGTTTTAAAGACCTGGAGGGAGGAGTGGGATTGAAGGGAGTGAGGGAGTTTGTTCCAGAGGCGGGAGAAAAGAGGAATGAAAGAGTGAAGGTGAGCGGAGAGCCGAGATTTCGGCAGTTTAACCATCAGAGGGTTGCTGGCAGATCTTGTGCGACCTGTAGGAATATTTGGGGGACAGAGCACAGAGAGAGCTGGGGGTGCAAGGCCGGAGAGGAGTCGGTAGAAGACAGAAAGACCACCTACCTGCCTGCGGTGAGTGAGTGAAAGGCCCTCAGAGATAGCTTCATCGCGGGAGATTCCAATAATTCTGAAAGCTTTGGTTTCAACAGCGTGAAGCCGAGCTAGGTGTGAGGCAGGAGCACCGGCCCATAGGGGAGAACAGTATTCCATTGAGCTGCGGATGAAAGCCTTGTATGTGGTGAGGAGCTCAGGTGTGCCGAGGAAGGACTTCGCACGACGGAGGATGCCCAGTCGGCGACTGGCTTTGGAGGCCAGCTTGGAAATGTGGTTTTCCCAAGAAAGATCATGGCAGATAGTGAGACCCTTGAAATAGACCAGCGGGTTTTGTAACTATCCTTCCAGGGTGTCGTGGTGATACTGTGACATTTGTCAGGGTTGAAAAGCAGGTTACATTTGTCAAACCAGCACCTAATCAATTCCAAAGCAACAAGGAGTGCCGCAGGTGCAGTTCACCTGTCTGTGGGATGGGATACTCCACTGCACAATGGAATTGAAGGGGTTTGTTTTAGAACATCGAAGACGTCGTTTATGTACATTAGGAACAAGACTGGTCCCAAGAATGGGGGACGTGGAGATGAATCAATTTTCTTTCTGTATTTTGATTGTGGATGCTGATCATCGCATGGCAACTTTCTCTATGAGCAGGCTATTGTGTGTTGGTACATTGGACAGATTTCATATTTTTTTTGCATACAAAGTCGAGGCTCATGTAAGAGCTAACACATATAACATATAATAAAGGGAGCAGGAAACAAGAGAGGGGAGAGAGGGAAGCCCAACAACATTAGAGAACAAGGACATCAGGAGATTTGTGGAAAGGAGAGGGAATTTGGGTACACAGGATAAGCAAGATGGACATTACAGGGACTTTCAGGAAAGAAAACGGAATCTGAATGAGGTGGATTTGGGATGGATTAATGGGGTAAAAATATAAGGAAATTGAATTATTTTTTATAAGACTATATGGGTCATTACAATGACTTGTACTTGGGAGGAATTGAAGGAGAGGTAGCGTGATTGAGGAGAAAAAAAAAGAGGGCTCAAGGTTTTCGAGAGAAAGACAATATAAAGCAAATGTAGACTCAAGGAAAAGATAGGCCTCAAATAATCCGGCATGAGGAATTCGCCTGAGCACTCACAAATTGGCACAAATTTTAAAACAAACCAAACACGGAGACAACAAAAATACACAGCAAAAAAACACAACAAAAACGACCAGGAAAGACATCTTTGAGGAAGTTGGCAGACGTGAAAATCACAGTCCACATCTCAGAGACCGGAACTGGAAGAGACTCTTGTATTTACTCTTACGATTTCACGTTACTCTTACTAGCAACAGTACCTGCCCTATGGGCGGGGCTTCAATTGGGAGGCCCAAATGAAAAGGACAAATTTCCGAAATTGAAGGCTTTTTTTTATTTTATTTTAAACGATTTATATAAACATCCGTTAAATCATATCACACACAAATCATCAAAATCTAAACAGTATTTGTAGAATTTCAATAAAAGCCACATCACTGTTCATATCGGGAAATATTACTCCATCGTGTTTGGAAAAACTGGAAAATTGGAAAAATTTTCCTAATTTTTCCAATTTCCTAAATCCGAATTTCCTAATTGGAAAAATTGGGAAAAAATTGGAAAAACAATAATGCCTATTTTACTCCAGGGGGTCCCAGGATTACCCACCCAAAATTTCGTTGCGATCGGTTCAGCTGTTTTTGCGGTACCTGGGGACGGGCGGACAGACATTTTGCTGAATTATAGTAAGACTAGGGCGTGCCCGTACGTGGGTGCAAAAAAACATGCGTGCAAACAACAACAACAAAAAAAAACTTTGAAACCACGTGGCAGTAACGACCACAGAACCCCCCCCTCTATTTACATGAAATGGTTTGGTTCATTCGCAAAGCCAAAGCGAACGGCGAACGGCTAAATCGCCATAGCTCGGTAACTACTTCTCCGATTAATATGAAACCTTGAAAAGGCACATCCTCAGGTCCCCAGCAATATACCTGGCAAGTTTCAAGTATATCGGACCCGTGGTTGTCGAGAAACAGCGGTCACAGACAAACAAACACACAGACACACACACAGACACACACACAGACACACACACACACACACAGAGATTACTGGAATTATAGATAGATGATTAGTTCTGCCGAAGTTAGATTGTGGATGTGGCACAGGCATGATGGGCCAAATAAACAAGCCCCTGTGCAAGCAAGAATATTTTTTCCGTGCACAAACGACTGAGCATAATGTCCATTTCCAATGAGGGCTGGGATTGTGTGGTCATTATTCGCAAGACTGCGTTTTCAGGGCTTTATTGAAATGTACCACCTTGGGTGGTGACACTTGCAACATAATGGAATGAAATGAGTATCGTACCACATGTCGTGTTAAGGCAGTCAGAATGTACTTGTGACTCTCAAATAATGCGGCTCATTATTCTGTGCTTATTGAATGACGCTTCGAATATGTTCATAAAGTTCTCGGAACGACGTTCAGAATGGTCAAAGAAACGCGAACTTTTTTTATGTGTGTTCATCATCATCATCATCACCATCATGATGATGATGATGATGATGATGATGATGATGATGATGATGATGCACAATACTCTTTAGTGCATTCTGTGCTTCTGCCGCAACTGCTTCTTGGTAAGGGTTACACTAGGTGGTTTGCCATTGCCTTCCCAGCTATCCTTTTAGATGCTGACCACGTTTGCAGCTCGAACCATTTTTCAAGTCTTTGGTTTGACTCGGCTGGGCTTTTTGAACCACAGAACTCCCAGACTCGGAGAGGATGACCTAACAATGACACCGCCACCACCACCACCGACATCAACATAAACAGGTCTATACAATAGTCGGAAAATAGTTGCAGTACATTTTGAAAAATATAACGATGGCGTTTGCTGTAATTCTGCCAATTTGAACAGCCCATGAGTAAACGATTGCAATCAAAGTACATCGGTAGGTGGCGCTGAAGAACTGCACTGAGTGTGTGTATATGTGTCTGTGTATGTACCTGTGCGTATGTATTTGTGGTTGTTTGTCTGTGTGTGCGTGTGTTTGTGGTTGTTTGTCTGTGTGTGTGTGTGTTTGTGGTTGATTGTGTGTGTGTGTGTGTGTGTGTGTGTGTGTGTGTGTGTTTGTGGTTGTTTGTGTGTGTGTGTGTTTGTGGTTGATTGTGTGTGTGTGTGTGTTTGTGTTTGTGATTGTTTGTCTGTGTGTGTGTGTGTGTGTTTGTGTTTTTTTTTTGTCTGTGTGTGCATGTGTTTGTGGTTGTTTGTCTGTGTGTGTGTTTGTGTGTGTGTGTGTATGTGTGTATGTATTTTGTGGTTGTTTGTCTGTGTGTGTGTGTGTGTGTGTGTATATATATATATATATATATATATATATATATATATATATATGTGTGTGTGTGTGTGTGTGTGTGTGTGTGTGTGTGTGTGTGTATCTGTACGTATGTGTTTGTGGTTGTTTGTCAGTGTGTGTGTGTGTTTGTGGTTGTTTGTCTGCGTGTGTGTGTGTGTGTGTGTGTGTATGTGTGTATGTATTTTGTGGTTGTTTGTCTTTGTGTGTGTGTGTGTGTGTGTGTGTCGTTGGTTGTTATCTGCATATGTGGGTCTCAGAAGGTGGTACTCGCCCTCCCAGTACTCGAAGTATCCACCCCTGCTTCGGTGAAGGATTGCAATTCGTGGGCTAAGTTATGAAGTTTTGTTGTTCTCAGAATTTTGTTCCAAGGGCTCTTTTCAGGATTGTCACTGAGCCCCGGACAGCCCCCAACTGTAGTTCGTTTGTGTTAATATTGTGTTGTCCTCCATTGTTGGGCAAGTAGAAGCAGCATGTTCAGGTTAGATTGCCCTGGTCTGAAACCAAATTCGTGATCTGAGATAAGGTTGTTGGAGAAAAGGAGTGATTTCATATCAACTGCGATGATTGCTTCCATGACCTTGCTGATGATTGGAAGTAAGCTGATATGTCTGTCGTTAAGAAGATCAGTTTTTGCACCTTTCTATGTCGTGCAGTGATGTTGGTGGATTTCCAAGCAGATGGAAGATGACCTAGGTCCTAGGATAAAATATTGGGTGAAATGGCAGAGAGAGGAGGTGCAAGAGCAGCAGAGTAGGTTTTTAAGACATGTGAGCCGATGCCATCTGGTCCAGTGGCATATTCAGCATTGAGGGTTTAAAAAAAACCTTCTCCACCTTCTCAGGTGCAAACTAATACAGAGTCCAGGAACAGCAGGGTATAACAGGGAAGAATGGGTCCAGAAAGTAATGGGTTGGGGACACAAAATTTGGAAGAAAACACAAAATTGAGACATTCAGCCTTTTCACGAGTGGAATCAGCTCTGGTGCCATTTGAAGCGAGGGAAGGGAGGAAGTGAAGCATACACCAGAGACAGACTGAACAAGGCACCACCAGGTTTTATTGGAGGGAGAGAAGTTTGAAAGCTCATTTTTCAGTTTGGACAGATGTTGTTTTCTTGCTTTCCTAAGAGTGGACATACACTTGTTGCGGACTTTTTGGAAAGCGCTGAGATTGCCTTCAGTTGGATTTACCTTCCATGAAGACAAGGCAAGTTGTTTCTGAGCAACTCCCTCACCACAGGGTTTGGTGTACCCAGAGCCTCCCCTGGGTATGTGAGTGTTCCCCTGCAAACCTCATGTGGGGGGCCCTTTCTATTGGAGGGCTAATAAGTAATAATATGGTGACAGATCTTCAGGCGAAGCATCGATTTATACCTTGGTTCCAGAGGGGTTAGCGAAGTATTAGAATGACCGGCTCTGTCTGTCTCTGTCTCTGCGTGTATTTGGCTTTCCACACCATCATGGTTGATGTATTGTCATATCTCGGCGATGCCTGTACCGATTGTAACCAAACTCGATAGGACAGTAGTGTGGGTCAACCAGAGTGTGATATGTGGCCAACAATGAACTAAGTCAAATGTCAATCGCTGTTCATTATTTGCCAGGATAGCTTATGTGGGCCTAATGCTGAGTATGTTAAGAATGAAGAATACGCTGACGTCATCTTAAAGGGACTTCCGCAAGATGGAGGAAATGACGTAAAATCGAGTAAATGATTCACAGTAAATTTCATTCGATTTACTTTGAGGTCGTTTGAAAGCTTTTTAACAAGTAATAAAAACTTCTTTTTTTAAACAAAAAAGGATGTAGGGATGTTACTGTGAAAAAGTATGGAAACAAGAAGAAATTAAACTGTGAGCAGTGGTACCCCGGGGACCAAGACACCCCATTTCTGATTGGACAAGAGTGCAACAACGTCCTTGAAACGGTAGCCCGGACCCAATTATGCAAAGTTTGAACTTAATTGATCCGAAAAATGAAGGAGGTGCATTTTAGAAGTTTTTCATGAAATCCAATGTGACCGCAATGCCACATGACCTATGATGTCATCAAGAGGATATACATCAAGTCAAGTGGAATACTATAAGTGGTCCAAGTTTCAACTCCATCGATCGAAAAATAAAGGCGGAGATGCATCTTATAGGTTTTCATGAAATCCAATTTAGCCGCCTGGTCATGTGACCTATGACATTGTGGCGGACACAAAAGCCCACTGGCGTGGTGACATCATTCCGCGCACCAAGTGGGCGGTGGCCACGCCCGAGGGGTAGGCGTGGCCTCATGATATACACCGGGCGCGCAGCCCGGAGCGCGCCAGTGTTACAGTGAGCTCCTGAAATAAAGACGCTTATAAGTTACCGCTTGTCCGCTTCCTCCTTGCTCGCAAGCAGCGTGCGTAACGCCGCGCTTTACTGGTGACCCCCTTGACGTTGGATCTGCCGGAGCGATCCTTCCACACGCGACGCCATTGCCATGGCCAACTTCATCAAACTTCCCGAATTTTAGGAGGCTCAGGCCGAAGTCTGGTTCGTCCAGGCCGAAGCCCAATTTCAGCTTCGGCGCCTCACCGGCGATGACACGCGCTATTGCCACGTCGTCGCCTCCCTCGGGCCCGGCACGGCCGCTCGAGTTGTGTCCGTCCTTCGCCACCCACCGGACGGCCACAAGTACGAGGCACTCAAGCGGCTACTCCTAGCCACGTTCGGCCTCACGGACGACGCACGGGCCGACCGCCTCCTGGATCTCCCCGAGCTCGGTGACATGCGCCCGTCGGTCCGAATGGACCATATGCTGTCACTGTTGGGCGACGAAGCCCCCGGTTCTCTATTCCAGGCGCTTTTCCGTCGCCAACTTCCAGCGCAGGTTCGCCTCGCGTTGGCCGGGACCGGGCTAACGGAACCCCGAGCATTGGCAGCCGAGGCGGACAAGTACTTCGCCGCTTCGGACACGCGGGCGAGAGTCGGCGTGGCCGTCACGGCCCTCGTGGCTGATGCTGCTGATGCTGCTGCTGATGCTGCTGATCCACAGCATCAGCTTATACAGCATACGCAGCATGCTGATACGCACCTCGTGACCGCCGCCACGCCCCGCCCAACGCCGCGGCGAAAACCGCCACCGCGGGGAAACCCGCCAACTCCACCGGCCTGGCGGAGCCAGCCGCGCTCCTCCAGCTCCACCACCTGGTGCTGGTTCCACGCCAAGTTCGGCCACGAAGCTCGGCAGTGTCATCCGCCATGCTCCTTCAACAGGTTGGGAAACGCCTGGGCCGGCGCTCAATAGTGGCGATGAGCGCCGGCCGTTCGAGCAGCCTGCTGTTCATAACGGACACCTTCTCCGGGTGCCGTTACCTGTGTGACACGGGAGCGCAGGTGAGTGTCGTTCCCGCCGGCACGTCAGACAAGCATGCCGCGGGTGGGGGCCCCGCGCTGCTTGCCGCGAACGGGCCGCCCATCCGTACGTACGGAAAACGCTGCCTCTCTCTGCGGTTCGGAGGGCAGGTTTTCCGATGGACGTTCGTCACCGCCGACGTGCCCGTGGCACTGCTTGGCGCGGACTTCCTGTGCGCTAATGGGCTCCTGGTCGACGTCAAGCGCAGACGTCTTGTCCAGGCCGAGACGTTCAGCTCGCTCGCTTGTGCGTTGCCCAGCTCAACGAGCGGCTTGCCAAGCGGCTTGCCGAATGGTTCGGTTCCGGCCACGTTGGTCTGTACGCTTCCGGCAGCGGACGCATTCACCCGCCTCCTCGCCGGCTTCCCGGCCCTCACGCGGCCCACCTTCTCGGCGGGGGCCGTCAAGCACGGGGTGGCCCATCACATCCCCACCGTCGGGCCACCGGTCTACGCCCGGGCACGCCGCCTCGAGCTGACGAAGCTGGCGGTGGCAAAAGCGGTGTTCGCTACCCTGGAGCGACTCGGCATCGTTCGGCGCTCAGAGAGCGCTTGGGCGTCGCCGCTGCACATCGTGCCGAAGCCCGGCGGGGGATGGCGACCGTGCGGGGACTATCGCCGTCTCAGTGACGCCACGACTCCCGACCGCTACCCCGTCCCCCACATTCAGGACTTTTCCGCCCGTTTGGCGGGCATGTCCTTCTTCTCGAAGGTGGACCTCATACGCGGCTACCATCAGGTCCCCGTCAGGCCGGAGGACGTCCCGAAGACGGCGGTCATCACGCCATTCGGACTCTTCGAGTTCCTGCGCATGCCCTTCGGTCTGAAGAATGCGGCTCAGGCGTTCCAGCGACTGATGGACAGCGTCCTGCGTGACTTGGATTTTGTCTACGTCTACCTGGACGATATCCTCGTCGCCAGCGCGTCCCGCGAAGAGCACCTACGCCACCTCCGCACGCTCTTCGAACGCCTGGGCCAGCATGGCCTGATTGTGAACCCCGCAAAGTGCCGGTTCGGCGCCACCATAATCGATTTTCTGGGGCACCATGTCACCAGGCACGGAGCCGTCCCCCTGCCGGCCAAGGTGGAGGCGGTGAAGGGGTTTCCGCGCCCCCGCACGATCAGAGGGCTGCAGGAGTTCCTGGGCATGGTGAACTTTTACCATCGGTTCCTGCCCCGTATCGCCCAGCTCCTGCGCCCCCTGCACGAAGCTCTCCGAGGTAAGCCGGGCAAAGGCGACGTTACCTGGACCGAGCAGATGGACACGGCGTTCACGGGTGCGAAGCTCGCCTTGGCTAACGCCACCATGCTCGCGCACCCGGCGCCCGATGCACCGATCGCCCTCACCACCGATGCCTCGGACTACGCGGTGGGCGCGGTGCACGAGCAATGGGTGCGTGGAGCTTGGCAACCGCTGGCGTTCTTTAGCCGGCAGCTTCGCCCGCCCGAACGCCGTTACAGTACCTTCGACCGCGAGTTGCTCGGGCTTCACTTGGCGGTCAGGCACTTCCGCCATCTGCTCGAGGGCCGTGCGTTCACTGCCTTCGTCGACCACAAGCCGCTGATCTTCGCGATGGGCAAGGTCACCGAGCCGTGGTCGGACCGGCAGCAGCGTTACCTCTCGGCCGTGTCCGAGTACACGACGGACATCCAGCACGTCGCGGGGAAGGACAACCCGGTGGCGGATTGCCTTTCCCGGGCCGGCGCCCACGCAGTCCACCTCGGCATCGACTATGCCCGGATGGCAGCGGACCAGGCCGCTGACCCAGACGTCCAGGCCTTGCGGACCGCCGTCATGGGCCTCCGCGTCACCGAGGTGGCGTTCGACGGCGCGGGCGCGGCCCTCTTGTGCGACGTCTCCCTCGGGTGTCCTTGCCCCATCGTGCCCGCGGGCTGGCAGCGCCAGGTGTTTGACGCCATCCACGGCCTGTCCCACCCGGGCGCGAGGGCCTCCCAAAGGCTGATCGCCGACAAGTTCATCTGGCATGGCCTCCGGAAGGCCGTCCGCGGCTGGGCCAGGACGTGCCTCGTGTGACAGCATGCCAAGGTGCACCGGCACACCCAGGCCCCGTTGGCCCCGTTCACGGTGCCGGAACGCCGGTTTGACCACGTCCACGTGGACCTGGTGGGACCTCTGCCCCCCTCGCGGGGTTTCACCTACGTCCTCACCATGGTGGACCGCACCACCCGGTGGCCGGAGGCCGTGCCCTTGCCGTTGACAACGGCGGCCGATGTCGCGCAGGCTTTCATCGCCACCTGGGTCGCCCGGTTCGGCGCCCCCTCAGACATCTCGTCTGACCGTGGCCCCCAGTTCACCTCAGAGCTCTGGGGGGCGGTCGCGCAGGGGCTCGGGGTCCGGCTGCACCGAACCACGGCCTAGCACCCCCAGGCTAACGGCCTGTGTGAGCGATTTCACCGCTCATTGAAGGCCACGCTCCGGCCACCCTCCGCGACGGCGGCTGGGTCGACAGGCTCCCCTGGGTCCTGCTGGGCCTCTGGACAGCGCCCAAGGAGGACCTGCGCGCATCCGCGGCGGAGTTGGTCTTCGGGCAACCGCTGCGGGTGCCGGGCGAGTTCCTCCCCGACTCCACGGCACCATGGTCCGCGGCACAGCAGCGCTCCGCTCTGCAAGAGACCGCCCAGAGGTTCGCCCCGGTGCCAACAGCATGCCACGGGCACCCACCGACGCACGTCGCCCCGGAGCTTCGCACGGCGGAGTACGTCTTCGTCCGCCACGATGCCCACCGGACACCACTGCGGCCCCCGTATGACGGGCCTTTCCACGTGCTGGAGACCGGGGCGAAGCACTTCACCCTGGACATCGGCGGTACTCCTGACCGCGTTTCGGTAGACCGCCTCAAGCCGGCCCACCTCGACGTGGACCATCCACCGCCAGTGGCCCGACCCCCACGTCGGGGCCGCCCCCCTGCGGGCGGACCCCCGGCACCGCCCAGCCCCGCCGCCATGCCGCCCCCCGGTCCTGCACCCATCCCAGGGGCAGCCAGGGGCATCCCACCTGGCATCCCTGCACCCCGGACGCCGCCGATCGCCAGGGGGCGCTTCGGCCGGGTCATTCGTCTGCCCCGCAAACTGGCCCTCCAGGTGCGCGGGAATTCTGGGGGGGTGCGTGTGGCGGACACAAAAGCCCACTGGCGTGGTGACATCATTCCGCGCACCAAGTGGGCGGTGGCCACGCCCGAGGGGTAGGCGTGGCCTCATGATATACACCGGGCGCGCAGCCCGGAGCGCGCCAGTGTTACAGTGAGCTCCTGAAATAAAGACGCTTATAAGTTACCGCTTGTCCGCTTCCTCCTTGCTCGCAAGCAGCGCGCGTAACGCCGCGCTTTAACATCATCAATTTTCATCAATTTTGTTTTCTTTTTCATTGCCAGACCATGTGACCAATCAAAAACAAAAATTCATATTCAAGTTCGTATTGATACGTAGATGCCACAAAAAAAGTTTTGTGTTAATCGGATATTTTTTTTTTTTACCTAAACATAGCTGCCAAGCCCCTTCACCAATGACGTCATCTATACAACTTTTTTGCACCATGGGTAGTCGATCATAACATGACAAGATTCAAATCGATAGCATCTGCGGTTTTGGAGAAGTTGATTTTTAAAGTTTTCGCTTAAATCCAAGATAGTTGCCATGGTGATTGCAAAATCAGAATTTGGAAAAAAGATGATGGCATCAATTCCCATTGGCCCCAACATTCCTGGAAAGTTTCACTTGATCGTTGATCGGAGCAGCAGTGCAGCTTCCACAGCTTCCACAAGCCTGCTTACCCGCTGCAGCTTCCACAACATTTGGTGGAAAGAATAATAATAAGTCTCTTATAGACAAAAGGAGACGAAGTCTCTTATGGACAAAAGGAGACCAAGTCTCTTATAGACAAAACGAAACCAAGTCTCTTATAGGCAAAAGGAGACGAAGTCTCTTATGGACAAAAGGAGACCAAGTCTCTTATGGACAAAAGGAGACGAAGTCTCTTATGGACAAAAGGAGACCAAGTCTCTCATAGACAAAACGAAACCAAGTCTCTTATAGGCAAAAGGAGATGAAGTCTCTTATGGACAAAAGGAGACCAAGTCTCTTATGGACAAAAGGAGACGAAGTCTCTTATGGACAAAAGGAGACCAAGTCTCTTATAGACAAAACGAAACCAAGTCTCTTATAGGCAAAAGGAGACGAAGTCTCTTATAGACAAAAGGAGACGAAGTCTCTTATGGACAAAAGGAGACGAAGTCTCTTATGGACAAAAGGAGACCAAGTCTCTTATAGACAAAACGAAACCAAGTCTCTTATAGGCAAAAGGAGACGAAGTCTCTTATAGGCAAAAGGAGCCCAAGTCTCTTATAGACAAAACGAAACCAAGTCTCTTATAGGCAAAAGGAGACGAAGTCTCTTATAGACAAAACGAAACCAAGTCTCTTATAGACAAAAGGAGACGAAGTCTCTTATGGACAAAAGGAGACCAAGTCTCTTATAGACAAAAGGAGATCAAGTCTCTTATAGACAAAACGAAACCAAGTCTCTTATAGGCAAAAGGAGACGAAGTCTCTTATGGACAAAACGAAACCAAGTCTCTTATAGGCAAAAGGAGACGAAGTCTCTTATAGACAAAAGGAGATCAAGTCTCTTATGGACAAAAGGAGACCAAGTCTCTTATGGACAAAAGGAGACCAAGTCTCTAATAGACAAAACGAAACCAAGTCTCTTATAGACAAAAGGAGATCAAGTCTCTTATGGACAAAAGGAGACCAAGTCTCTTATGGACAAAAGGAGACCAAGTCTCTTATAGACAAAACGAAACCAAGTCTCTTATAGGCAAAAGGAGACGAAGTCTCTTATGGACAAAAGGAGACCAAGTCTCTTATAGACAAAAGGAGACCAAGTCTCTTATAGACAAAAGGAGACCAAGTCTCTTATAGACAAAAGGAGACCAAGTCTCTTATAGACAAAAGGAGACCAAGTCTCTTATAGACAAAAGGAGACCAAGCCTCTTATAGGCAAAAGGAGAGCAAGTCTCTTATGGACAAAAGGAGACCAAGTTTCTTCTAGACAAAAGGAGACCAAGTCTCTTATAGACGCAAGGAGACCAAGTCTCTTATCGACAAAAGGAGACCAAGTCTCTTATAGACAAAAGGAGATCAAGTCTCTTATAGACAAAAGGAGACCAAGTCTCTTATAGACAAAAGGAGACCAAGTCTCTTATAGACAAAAGGAGATCAAGTCTCTTATAGACAAAAGGAGACCAAGTCTCTTGTAGACAAAAGGAGACCAAGTCTCTTATAGACAAAAGGAGATCAAGTCTCTTATAGACAAAAGGAGACCAAGTCTCTTATAGACAAAAGGAGACCAAGTCTCTTATAGACAAAAGGAGACCAAGTCTCTTATAGACAAAAGGAGACCAAGTCTCTTATAGACAAAAGGAGATCAAGTCTCTTATAGACAAAAGGAGACCAAGTCTCTTGTAGACAAAAGGAGACCAAGTCTCTTATAGACAAAAGGAGATCAAGTCTCTTGTAGACAAAAGGAGACCAAGTCTCTTATAGACAAAAGGAGACCAAGTCTCTTATAGACAAAAGGAGACCAAGTCTCTTATAGACAAAAGGAGACCAAGTCTCTTATAGACAAAAGGAGACCAAGTCTCTAATAGACTTGGTCACCTATTGATCGATTGGAAAAAATATCAATCAATGTCTGTTTCAACATAAAGATACAGGTTTCTATATTAAAAGTCTGTGTATCTTTCTGAATCGGATGAAGATGTTTAATGTATGCTAACAGGAACCATTTAAGCTTTTAGAATAAAGCTTGATGGACACAGAAGGAGCACAACAACAACAAAAAAAAAACAACAACTCTGCCACGAAAGGTCCGCTTTTCGTGTGTTTCGCTGTATTTTTCATCCTCTTTGAGATTTCCAGATAGAAATGCCATGTGGTTGTGAAGTGCAACATGATGTCTTTGATTAAACCCGTCAGTGAAGCGATTAGAAGCCGGTAGATATGCATGATCGTGTTATTGGAAACATCTATGTTGCACAACTGGACTTTCAAGATGCTGTGGCTGATGTGGGAGGCCCCTCTTTGTGGGTGCCCCCAGCGGCTGCTGGCTCCGTGGGCGCCTAACGGAGGCTCTGCGTGTACCATGGGTGGTTGGATAACTGAATATGAGATGGAGATGAATCTGTGTGAGAGAGCAGGTTTCTGTGGAAGGATTCCCAGGCTGAGTTAACATCAGGGGCAGTAGATATGGGAGTCAAGGCCTGAAGAGAGATGGCTGCTTGCAGTCCTTGCCAATCTGTCTGAGCGAATCTGTCCACAAAATGTTTGCTAATATTCCATGCAATCATCTTCAAGCTCCACATGGATATGGAAGACTTAAAATAGGTGAGTCGGTGACTGACTCTGCAATAAGGCACATTCTTGTATCAAAGGAGTACCTGTTTCAGGTGATCATTCATCAAGAACACATTGATGTCATACATCTTCACAAAGACAATCATACATATACGTTATTGGATCAGATTTAAAATCCATTGGTGTGCTGTCCCTTTTTATATTTAGAATCTGATAAGCATTTACCCAATTGAACACAGGAAACTGAGTTCATTGTGACGTCATAGAACATAAATGTTGCCCGAGCCAGCAATACCAATTACCCGTTACCATGTTAGCCGTGTAACATTCTCAAACAAAATCTGGTTGGATTTACTTCAGATATCCCTGGTTTTGCCCAAGAATACTTTCACAAAAGCCTACTTTCTCTCATTTAACGGTTCATGCCATCCTGCCTGTGGCTATCCAATCTTTGCTGGTCTTACTTTCTGTCTCACTCAAACTACAGCTACCGGGCTAGCTTCAACCTCTCTTTCTCGCAAACAAACATCATAGACTGTTCATCATACACTTTCCTTCTCTTTTATTTTAGGCCTGGCCTCGATGAGGGCTATACAGTGTGTATAAAAAAAAAGGTAATCCAAATTCAAGGGGTTAATATGCAAAGGTTATTTAGTTTGACAATTTACATGTGGTTTACCAATTATGAGGAGATCCTCAGCTTTCCATTGATGCCTTTCATGCATCAATGCTGTCACACATGACCGAGTACATGTTCATTGAAAATGACAAGTTCAAATCGCACTTTTACAACTTTGGCTAATCTGTGCAAGACAGTTGTAAATGGACGCATTACTTGTCGACTGCCAAGTTGATTATGCAAAGTTGTTAA
This sequence comes from Myxine glutinosa, assembly GCF_964187855.1. NCBI lineage: Eukaryota > Metazoa > Chordata > Myxini > Myxiniformes > Myxinidae > Myxine > Myxine glutinosa. The sequence continues at coordinate 248,102,660 of NC_136262.1, forward strand.
GCTGTTCTGGTAATCGTCGGTTGCGTCATCCTTTGTTTAAGATGGGTATTTAAGATGGGCCTACAGTGTATAGGTTTAGAGACAGTCTGAGTCATTGAAAAGATGGTTCAACTTACGACTGAACAGCGGACCTTCGTGGTTACAACCTTTCACCAAACTGGAAGTTTGCAGCGAACTCGTGATGCGTTCAGGGAACGTTTCCCAGAACGGGAGCCTCCAGCAGCCAAAACCATCTTGGCGAATGTTAGAAAATACCAAGAGCCTGGCACTAGCCTCAACCGCAACACGGAGAATTCTGGTCGGAGGCACACCGGGCGATCGGAAATGAACATTGCAGCAGTAAGGCAGCAAATTTTGGAGCAGCCTAGGGATACCAGCGCAAGACGAAATGGGACGGGATTGCCTTCGGCACCATTCAACCGAATCACAAGACTGGACCTCCACCAACATCCATATCGGATTCACATCCAGCATCAACTTACGCCAGGGGATTTTGCCAGGAGGCTGGTGCTTGCCGGATGGTTGATAGCACGTTGCGAAGCAGATCCCAATTTCCTGCGGTATCTCATTATCGGCAACGAAGCTACTTTCACCATGGATGGCAAGGTCAATACCCATAATGTTCTTGAATATGCATCGACAGGACAACCCCCAGAATTTAATTTTGACACCAACATGAATCGACAAAAGTGGACTGTTTGGTTGGGACTTTGTGGAAGTGGTCAGGTGATCGGACCATTTTTCTTTCAAAGGAATGTCAATGGTAACAGGTATCTGCAGATGATCAATGATGAAGTTTTACTGCAGCTGGAGGAGAACTTTGAGCGACAGGTTCGTGGTGTCTTCAGATATCTCTGGTGGGCCCAAGACGGCGCCCAGCACATCGTCTTATCACTGTCCGAGATCGACTGAGGGAACTCTTTGGATACCGAGTCATCACTCTCAGCCATGCAGTGGAATGGCCGCCAAGATCACCTGACCTCACACCATGTGATTATTTCCTTTGGGGACATTTAAAGAACAAGGTGTTCGTAACTCCTCCCCGTGATCTTGACGAATTGCAGGGCCGTATTCTACATGAAGTGGATGCTTTGCGCAATGACCCAGCTATGGTGAGACGAGCAGTTCAGGGCATGCTCCGCCACTGTGAGCTTTGTGTTGAAAGGGGAGGTGGACATGTTGAAGGTGTGGTTGCATAAAGGCCAATCATTCCTGAGAAAGGTTCACATCTGACGTTCATTTTGCACCAATTATCCTGACTTGCATCGATTAGCCAAACTTGTAAAAATGCGATTTGAACTTGTCATTTTCAATGAACATGTACTCGGTCATGTGTGACAGCAATGATGCATGGAAGGTATCAATGGAAATCTGAGGATCTCCTCTTAATTAGTAAACCACAGGTAAATTGCCAAACTAAATAACCTTTGCATATTAACCCCTTGAATTCGGATTACCTTTTTTTTGATACGCACCGTATAGTCCGTGCCTGGAGCCTTCAACATTAAAAAAAAAAAAAAAATCCTCTTGGTCCTGGAACACTGAATCTTGTGAGGAGGCAGTTACGATGAAGCAGCTTGATTTCTCAACATGAAAGATAATCCGACTGAGGGTAACTTGAAGTCACTCCTAAGGTTTTCAACAAGCAACAAGTGTTTTTTCATCCTGAGGTAAGCCATAAAACATCATCCAGCAAATCTCAAAGCTGAACTATTCAACCAATCTCCTTCCTCACAGACATGGTGGATCTCTGTCAATTCTGTATCTGACGTATACTCTCATTCCATCTCATCCTTCATCTCAAATGGAATATCTGCAGACTCTGCCCAGTCTGGTGTTGGCTTAGCGGTTAGGGTGCCGGCTTGGGATCCTAAGATCCTGGGTTTGAATCCCGGTCGATCGCTGAATTAACACCAGGGGGGTTTGACTCAGCCTGTCATCCGTCCGAGGTCCGCAAATTGAGTACCAGTTCACTGGTAATTCCCTGTGTGTCACAAGAGGTGAGTAACATGGTTGGTGGCAGGAAGGGCATCCGGCCATAAAACATTGCTTCAAAAAGGGGACCACAGTGCCCGAAAAAGGCCAACCCCTGCTCTGCGGGGAGAAATGGCGTCTAAAGGTGGTTCTCCTTTCTTCTTCTGCCCAAGTTGAGGCAGAATGTGTTTGCCTCCAAGATCATGTACCCATTATGTCCTTTTCTTACCTCCTTGTACCCACTGTCTATTGGACTTGGTGTTCTTCTCACCGGACAAAGTAAAGAAAGTTCAGTCCAGCCTTCTTCAGTGATGGTGCCAGGTAGCATCAGTGCCCATGTTCTCCAATCATGCTCTGCTTCTCTTGCTTGTCCTCCATGTGCACTACTCAACCTGTCCTTCCTCGTCTACGTACTATCTGAATAGAAGTCAGAAAACATCACTGCTGCCCACAAAAAGGTTTTCAAAAACAGATTATATCATGCTCACAGTCAGCTTTCCAATTCATCCTTCACTGTCCTGGCTCCTGCCATGATTTCCTAGCTCTGCTCACCTTCACTCTTTCATTCCTCTTCTCCCGCCTCTGGAACAAACTCCCCCCCTCACTCTCCCCAATCCCACTCATCCCTCCAGGTTTTTAAAACAGCTGTTCACCGCCATCTCTTATCTTCCCCCATCCAAAACCTTGATCTTTTCTACCCCCGCTAATTCACCCCAGATCCACTTTTCTGAAATACCGACTTCTTTCCTGGAAGTCCTAGCTGTGTCCATGTGGTTTTTACCTCTCCCACCCCACCCCCCTTCCCATGCCTCCTCCCCCCAAGCCCTCTCCCTCCCACAGATCTCCCGGTCACTGCTCTCAAATGTTGAACTTGTGTGCTTTCCTCTCTCTCCACATATTGTCTCCCGCTCCCTTTATCATATGTTTTATGTGTCAGTTTGTCTTTTTGTCATTAATGTTAGCTCTTACACGAGCCCCGATCTTGTATACAAAAAAACAAACAAAGTAAACTTGCTTCCAATTACAGGAGGCTTCAGAAATTCCTCAATACAATTGTGATTTTGAAATGCGATCGATACGGACCGTGCTCCAGAATCCGGAAGTGAACAGATGATAACGGTTCACTGGTTTGATAATACTAGGGCATGCCCGTACTATATATATATCTAAAATTATATCCCCCCCCCCTCTATTTACATGAAATGGTTTGGTCCAAAGCGAACGGCCTGCGAGTACGGTGACAATCCCCCCCCTCTATTTACATGAAATGGTTTGGTCCAAAGCGAACGGCTTGCGAGTACGGTGACAATCCCCCCCCCCCTCTATTTACATGAAATGGTTTGGTCCAAAGCGAACGGCTTGCGAGTACGGTGACAATCCCCCCCCTCTATTTACATGCAATGGTTTGGTCCAAAGCGAACGGCTTGCGGAGTTTGGTAAAGAAATCGCCATAGCTCGCTAACTACTTGTCCGATTAATATGAAACCTTGAAAAGGCACATCCTCGGGTCCCCAGCAATATACCTGGCAAGTTTCAAGTATATCGGACCCGTGGTTGTCGAGAAACAGCGGTCACAGACAAACATACAAACATACAAACATACAAACATACACACAGAGATTACTGGAATTATAGATAGATCTCGATATAATCGTAATTTAACATTATATTTTGATATATTAATACTGCAGTATTAATTTGTGATTGGAATGATGAATGATGCTGTTTGGAATGAAAATATACAGGTAATGAGTTTAAAACAGAATGAAGATTTATTGGTTCATCGTTTGTCATTCACCGTCCCCCCCCCCCGACCCCCCCCCCAAGACATTCACGAACGAGCTGTCCATGCCTGAAGTCAACAAAAATAGTAAATTAATACTTACTTTATTTGCTAACTGGTATCCCCACACATGCCATACCATCTTCAACTAAAGCCCAGCTACACCGTTGTTAGACTATCGGTCTTGTTAACGTTGTATTTTGTTATATTAGTGCTATAGTATTAATTTGTGCTTATTATTCCGGCTTATTATTCTCCCCCAATTTTTTTTATGCAAAAGGGTCTGCGATAGCATTATCTTAAACATATATCCTCTAAAATGTCATGATTGGATCCTTTTAAACTTAAAGAGACCTAGTCTCTTGAACATATAGGCTTCACGATCAGACATGACATCTCCTGAGCTAACCATATAGCAAAGCAAGCTTTTAAATCCAGTTGCAGAATGAGCATCCTCCATTGTTCAAAGTCTTTTCTTGACAAATCACAGCTACTCCCTGCCTGCAAGGCCTTCATCTGTACCTCTATCAATGGAGTGCTACCATATAAGCTGCTGCCACATCATCACCTCTATATCTCCTGCATTGTGGGGAATCTATAGCTCTCAACATTATTGGAATCTGTCATGGTGAGGCTGAAGCCCAAGACCTGTTGCTCTCGCATTGCAGACAGATCGGTAGCCCTCCAACCCTCCCTATCAACCATCCAGGATGCATGGGTTCTTCCACGAACGTCCTCCCTGTTAAACTTCTAAAATTCAGGCTAACTGCACATTTCAGCTCTTTTGTTTTTCTCGCTTCTCCCATCTGTAGAATTACCTTCTCGAGGCTGTTTTAACCCACTCTTCTCTCCATGGCTTCAGTCAATCGCTGCACTACCATCTGATGTCACTCCACCACCCAATGCTTTCCCACAATCTTTATTACTCCCATTAATCCTTCCTACACCAACCTTCTTACTTGCTGTGCTTCCTACCCTGCTCTCTTTATTTTTGCCTGTGTTTTCATTACCTTGCATATTGTGTCCAAGCATTGCCCCACTGCCTGACTGTAAGTTCATACCCTCTGTCACCTGGTTCTCCTATGAGCCTTAATCTTGCTTTAAAAAAACCCACCAACCTCCTATCTAACTGCATCAAAATGGAAAAGCCAATGTTCCTGTGAATGCATAATGGACATGAATCAATTACAAATTTGCCCCACTGGATGCGTCATTACTGAGGCATTTCTGTGTCACTAATACAATGCCCCTGCTCATTCCTGGGAAAACCACATTTCCAAGCTGGACTCCAAAGCCAGTCGCCGACTGGGCATCCTCCGTCGTGCGAAGTCCTTCCTTGGCACACCAGAGCTCCTCACCACATACAAGGCTTTCATCTGCAGCTCAATGGAGTACTGTTCCCCCCTCTGGCCCGGTGCTCCTGGCTCACACCTAGCTCGGCATCACGTGGTTGAAACCAAAGCTTTCAGAATCATTGGAATCTCCCGTGATTAAGCTGATTCTGAGGGCCTTCCTCTCTCACCGCAGGCAGGTTGGTGGTCTTTCTGTCTTCTACGGACTCCTCTCTGGCCTTGCTCCCCCTGCTCTGTCTGTGCTCTGCCCCCCACCCCCCAAATATTCCTACAAGACGCACAAGATCTGCCAGCAACCCTCTTCTGGTTAAACTGCCAAAATCAAGACTCTCTGCTCACCTTCACTCTTTCATTCCTCTTTTCTCCCGCCTCTGGAACAAACTCCCTCACTCCCTTCAATCCCACTCCTCCCTCCAGGTCTTTAAAACAGCTGTTCACCACCATCTCTTATCTTCCCCCATCCAAAACCTTGATCTTTTCTGCCCCTGCTAATGCACCCAAAATCCACCTCTTTCGACCCCCAACGTCTTTCCTGAAATTCCTTGTAGTGTTAATTTGCTTTATACCGTGTACCCCTACCTCCTCCCCACCCCTCCCCCTTCCACAGATCTACCGACATCCCTGTTCTCTTCTGTTGTTGTGCTTGTGTGCTTCCCTCTCTCCCCCTCGTCTCCCGCTCCCTTCATTGCATGTTTCATGTGTCTGTACATGTTTTCATATTCAACGTGTTAGTTCTTACACGAGCCTCGATTCTGTATACAAAAATAAATAAATTCAGACAGCAATTTTGAATTTGTTCAGCTTGCGAGTAATAACTTGCCTCCCCCGCAAAAGACCGTGAGTTTTTCACAGTCCACCAATGGCCAATTCTAGCAGAGGGGTCCATAGCCTAATGTCCCAACTCAAGGTGGCACACTCATTGATGCGACTTCTCGCCTTGTAGTTGGTCTGCCAATAAAACCCAGACTACATTGCTCAAAATGCAAATGTGCCGCCTCTACAACGCCTTGTTGGATGAAAAAAAATCATTGAATTGGGTAAAGATTTCGAGAAAAAATGTTGTGAAAACCTATGTGGCATTTGTTTGCAAACTAAAATGTTCTGAACGAGTTGGGAATGTGAAGCTGGTCAATGACCTCAAGGCAGTTTTCAAAATAGTTATTGTTTTTCAAGGTGTTAATAATGGTCCATCCTCTCCAGATCTCCAAGCATTGGTAATTTGAAATCTGCACTGGCACTTTGAAATGAAATAACCTCCTCGAGCAGCTTTATAATTACGACATTTAAAGAAACTTGTAGCCATTGTAATGACTTGCTCTTCCTGACCTGTATTTGAGCCGACTTATTTCTCTTTCAATCATGAAGATGTCAAAATGCCTGTGTTGATGCATTTCTGTCATGTCTCACAATCAGTCTAAATCAACCAGATGGAATAACTCGCCCTTTAACAGCTGAATGGCATTGCTCATTGGAACTCAGCTCATTACCTCCTCTAGGATATGATTAATTGAGATTGAGCAGTGAGACTGTTCCTGACTATTGTTATACTGTCTGTCCTATGATAATCTGGGTTAAGCAAACCAGACTAAAGCATAAACAAATCTTCAAGCCGGAGGGTGTTGCCCCATGGCTTTTTGTAAAATCCTGCACAGATACCAGCTCACTTCCATTTCTGACCAATTAAAAAAACAAATGATGAACCAATCAGGATCTCCCCATGTCCCTGTTCCCTACTGGTGTTGTGTTTCGCTCCCTCACCCCCCTCTTGTCTCCCACTCCCTTTATGATATGTTCTATGTGTTCGCACTCATACAAGCTTCGACTTAGTATCCATAAAAACTAGAGCAATGCTATGCCTCCGTGTAGTCCCTGACCATGACAATGGGTAGATGCCCTCGTTGACTGTCCTAAAAATAAACAACTTTGATTTAAATCCCTTCAGCTGTTCTCAAGTATCACATTTCTACCAGACATGGCAGGTTTCACATCGAGGGGTGAAGTGGTTTAGGAGAAGGGGCTTAAAAAAAAAAATCTGCTTTCAAGCTAATATGGCTGCCAAATCATGTGACATATGACATCAAAAATGTACACTCTGCATTTGCATGGCAAGGGGATCACGTTTTTGAAGTTTTGTGTTGATCGGATAAGGTTCGTTTTTCTATCCAATATGGCTGCCAAACCACGTGACCTATGCCACCATCGTTTTCAAACTATGTGCAGCAATGGAGTTGGATGACATTAGTAAATTTTCACATCGACAGGGTCAGCGGTTTCTTAGATATAATTATTTAATATTTTCTTTCATTCCAAAATGGCTGCCACACCATGTGACTGATGACGTTTTCATGATCAATATTTATTTGCCATGCCTAGTTGATGATACTCTTAAAGTTTCGAATCGATCGCTTCGGTGGTTTGGGAGAACATGTTTTTTTAAGGTTTAAAGTTAAATCCAATATGGCTGCCAAACCATGTGACCTATGATGTCATAAATTTAATATTTCAATACAAATGGGTCAGAGATCGTGTGCATGCAATTTCAGATTTTTAGGATAAGGCATTTGATTGAAAACATTTATTGCTGGGATACCACACCAGCAATGATGGCATCATTATCATGCTTTTATTCCCCCATTGGGAGTACTTGACAATGTGCCAAGTTTAAAATGTTTCCATTCAGCGGTTTCTGAGAAATATTTTTTAATTATTTGCGTTTAATCCAAGATGGCTGCCATACCACGTGACCTTTGACGTCACTCCTTCATCTCTCACCTTCACTCCTTAATTCCTCTTTTCTCCCGCCTCTGGAACAAACTCCCTCACTCTCTTCAATCCCACTCCACCCTCCAGGTCTTTAAAACAGCTGTTCACCGCCATCTCTTATCCTCCCCCATCCAAAACCTTGATCTTTTCTACCCCCGCTAATTTCGGTCCCCTTGTGTTTTATACCTCTCCCCCCCCCCCCCCCCCCCCCTTCCCATGCTTCCTGCCCCCAAGCCCTCTCCCTCCCACACTTCTCCCTGCTCTCAAATGTTGTGGTTGTGTGCTTCCCCTTCTCTCCCCATCTTGTCTTCCGCTCCCTCTTTTTGTATATTTTGTTTGTCTGGTTTATTTGTTTGTGAAATAAATGTTAGCTCTTTCACGAGCCTCGATTCAGTATCCAAAAAAACAAAACAAACAAAAAAACAATTATCATAAAAACATTCTACATGGATGTCGCTCCTACCCTGAAAGTTTTGTCTCAATCGGTAATGATTGGACGGCTGTACGTACGGTTGCCTGTACAAAATGAGGGTTGCCTGTATGGACGGCTGTACGTACGGACGGACGGACGGACAACCCGAAAAAATAATGCCTCCCTCCACCTTCAGGAGGCATAAAAAAAGATCTCAGTGCAGGAATTGAAATTACACGATAACAACAGTAATAGCTGAACTAACGAAAAACTGCTTTGCATCATGCGAGTTGAACATTTGGAGCAGGCAGTACTTCATTCGAGTCCAGTAGATAATTTTCCGCATTTGGAATCACAAATTCCGACTGAACAAATTGAAACTGTGCCACGATAATATGAAACAGTAAAGGCTGAAATGTGGGTTTCATGAAATAAAGTGTGGGGAAATGAGCTCGGCAGTGTATTGCGCAACGCTTGAGTCATTTCCTTGCTGTGGTTAAAGACAGGGGCCCCATGTGAATAGTGCATGCCAAAGCAGATTGTGGATATGCAGTGGCTATGAAAAAATAGAATCGAAGAGCAAATGTGGTTGGATTAACTTCAAACACATAAGATGATTCCTCCAACAATTGCTGAGGTTAACGAGTAAAGGCACGCATGTGAATGCATGATGATTTCATTATTATTGTGAATCTTCTCTTTTTTAGCATGAATATTGCAGTTGTACTCAGAAGTGCAACCATTTTTTTAAAGAAACGTGCATCTGATCCGATCTTTTGTCGGAAATGGAAGTTGATGGAGCTTTTTCTTGGAGGTTGTAGCCTGGGATAAATCCTAGTGATGCAAGGTGGTTAACGATTCTTGTGTTTGTTGTTCCCATCTGTTCCTTCATCTCCTGGTGTTCAAATCTCATAGTGTGTATTGATTCGTCGATACTTTCAAAAGTGCACTGATGGCTCCTAATATCCTGGTCCCATTCATCATAGTATCAGCACAATTACTCTTGAAAAAAAAAAAACCACTTTTTTGGACAGAAAGATAGAGATATACATAATACATATACAGTGCATTCAGAAAGTATTGAGACCCCTTCACTTTTTGTCCCCCGTCGCACCGCGGAGCGAAAGGGGGACTATGGTTTTCCCCTCCGTCCGTGCGTGCGTCCGTCCGTGCGTGTGTGCTTGTGTGCGTGCGGGCGTGCGTGCGAACGTGCGTCCGTGCGTGCGTGCGTAAGCGAAGGACCGAATTATAATTTGGTGTGCGGGTGCAACCCACGTCAAAATCCAAGATGGCCGCCGCCATGTATGTCTGACGCCATGTATGTCTGAACCTTGTGAGCGGAATATCTTGAAAAATAAGCGAAGTACCAACTTCTAATCTGGTGTGTGGGTGTATCTCGGCATAAGGAAGAAAGCTATTGAAAATTGGGTCGCCACGTCAAAATCCAAGATGGCCGCCGCCATGTATGTCTGAACATTGTGAGTGGAATATCTTGAAAAATAAGCGAAGTACCAACTTCTAATCTGGTGTGTGGATGTATCTAGGCATAAGGAAGAACGCTATTGAAAATTGGGTCGCCACGTCAAAATTCAAGATGGCCGCCACCATATACATGTCTGAACCTTGTGAGCGAAATATCTTGAAAAATAAATGAACGACTAACTTCTAATCTTGTGTGTGGGTGTATCTACGCATAAGGAAGAACGCTATTGAAAATTGGGTCACCACGTCAAAATCCAAGATGGCCGCCTTGCGTCTTCCACTTTCTCAACTCGCATCACTTCACCGATGGGGGCCTAGGCGTAACCCTTGTTAATGTTTCATTCCAGGAGCAAAAACTGTTCACAAATGCTCTGCTCTGTGTGGAATTAATATTTGCGCTTCGTTTCTTCATCACATGCAATGCCTATTATTGCCAGGTGTTGCAAAAAATGTTTACAGAAAGGCCAGCTATACAATCTAATGAGTGTTTTGTGTTTCAGATTACATGAACATGGGTGCCAAAGCTCAGCTCATGCCAGAAAAAAGACAGGCAATTGTAACTTTGAGAAAAGACAGGCAATTGTAACTTTGAGAAAAGAAGGCCAATCCTTGAGACAAATTGCAAAAAAATTACAAGTGTCAGTAAATGCAGTTGCTCGTGCAATTAAACAACAAAACAAAACTGGTAAAAATGCGGATAGTAAACGTTCTGGTCGACCAAGAATCACAACAGAATCGCAGGACAAGTAATCTGAGTCACCAGTCTGCGCAACAGATGTCTTACAGCATTGGAAATTAGAGCCCAGCTTAACAGCTCCAGCATTGCAACTGTTTCAAGGCTTGCTTTTCTAAGTTGCAATTGCCTGTATTTTTTCTGGCATTAGCTGAGCTTTGGCATCCATTTTCATGCAATCTGAAACACAAAAACACTCATTATGGCTGGCCTTTCTGACATCTTTGCACTTTTCGACCTATTTCCAAAAATTGCTTTAAACCTACGTTTCGCACAACAAAGATGCATTGAAGCACAATATATTATCAGTAGATAAGCAGATATATCTTTGCTAAGAGTTTTGTTCACATCTTATGTTCATTCTGCACATTAAACACATTATGTTTGGTGTACCTAAACTTTTGACTGGTAGTGTATATGTACATATATATACATATATATATATATATATATATATATATATATATATATATATATATATATATATATATATATATATATATACTGTATATATATATATATATATATATATATATATATATATATATATATATATATATATATATATAAATATTTGTAGGGGGTAGACAATGATTACCTTAGAGCCAGGTAGAGTGGATAGATTCGTGTTCTCCGACTGTCATGAAGAAGAAGAAACCTCGATGTATATATATATATATGTAGCAAATTTGTGTGGATCGGATGTCAAGGAAGAGCTTGTATTTTCGTCCCCATGAGATGGGTGGGGTTTGTTAATTAGCGAGGGACTTTGGGTAAATTAATCCCCTGTATGTAATTGCCTCTATTATCTTTTTCCTGTGTTCCTTATGACACTGCACTACATGCACCTATTAAGAAATCGGCCATTAACCACACTAATTAAAAACCAACCAGAAACCAGGCATCAAACACTACCGTGGATAACATCGACTTGGTGAGCACAGAGGCACAAAAGCTCCGTGAAGCCATGCCTCAAACAGCAGTGATTGGTCAGGGATTTGATTGGCACAAGGACAAGTTAGATGGAACTCGCTGATAGGATTGGACACGGAGACGTCGTGGGATGACTTCAGAGCCTCAAGGACAAAACAATTGGAGCGGCGGACATTTTCTCTCTTGGGCCCGGACTTTGTTGGTGAATGGTCGCCGAAAAGCTCTCTTTCAGCATCGACATTTTGTCTCTCTCGGCATCGACATTTTATCTCTCAGCATCGACGTCCTTTTGGTTCTTCTCATTTTGGGATCTGGTGGTGAACAGTCGCTATTGCTCTTGCGTAAGGCAGCTTCATCACGAACGGTCGTGTTCCGACATCTTGCTAGTGGCCGTGAGGAGGCGGAACTTCGGACGGAGAGCTGCGGTTTCCGTATAGAGATCGTGAGGATAAGCACGGCTGGAGGAGCGAGCTGCACGCCAAGGCCGTTCGCTTCGCGCATGGAGCCCGGAATGAGCAGACGCATGGTGAGGCCCAGTTCGCACCAACGAGCGCATTTTCCCGCCAAGGCCTCAGACGATCTTTGATGATTCCTGACGAGATATACCAGCCGATTTGAGATAAGTGCCACAAATAACACATACTTATTTTCTGTTATTTTATCCCTTGTCTGTATTCGGGTCTGTATGGGAGCGCTCAAATTAGGAATTTAGTTTTACCGTGTTTTCTTTGTTACTGGCATTTATGTTAATAAAGCCGGTATTTTTGTACATTTTACTTTTGTGTCGGTTGAATTAATTATTACAGGTTTGAAGACTGCCGGTGGGATCCGCGAAGGCAAGCGCTATCGGCTTCTCCCCCACTTGCCCCCCCGCCCCCCCCCCCCCCACGCGTATTTCACGCTATATTTTTGACTAAATGCCTCAGAGTTAAAGCTCGTTCGGCAATCCGTTTCTTTGGAGGATTTTAATCACAGGGAACATGACAATATATATATATATACATATATATATAATATACATATATATATACATATATATATATATATATATATATATATATATATATATATATATATATA